>NW_027248281.1:2495000-3118750 GCF_041260155.1 Ptychodera flava | reverse complement strand
GCTTTTTGATGCCAAAACTGCTTCGATGCTGTGTTGAAGCGTACAAAGAACAATTGATGAAAGCGTTCAAACAGCTGCCAATCACGAGGGGACGCGCAAAGGTGCAAACGATCAAACATTTGTTGTGTACATCGGATCGATTACGATGTCAACAATGAATAAACGATTCTTACTATCTACTGAGCAAAATACTCGACCAACGGTTACATGGACAAAACCGGCGACATGCGGACCCATTTTGGACCGAGCACGAAAAACTACTTTTCTAACTACTTTCAGCCGAAATCAACTCGATTCCGATCTGTGCCTACACAAATAACTAAACCGCTCACAGAAGGCGAAAAATTGCTCTCGTGACGTCCAAAACCGTTGTTTGCTGGCGATGCACGGTCAAAGGCCAATGCAGTGGCCGGCCATTGGATACATTCATGCAACGATTATACAGGTGCCCATAAGCTACATTATTTCCTGTCGGGTCGGGGCGATGAAACTAAATCGCGATCCATTCATCTCTGTTGGAGTTGTCCAAAAAGAGACACTTGCCATAGACTATAGCATCAAATGTTGACCGTTCAGACTGTAACACGATGAAAGTCTGAAGATCGCCGTGATGTCGTTCTTCTCTGTACGTTTTTCTGAGCTTTGTTTTTTACTAACTTGCTCTAATATTATCTGACTTTTCTGTTCTTCCTCGATTGTCTGTAACTGACTTTTCTATCCCGATATCGATATTGCGTTCGCAATCACGTGTCTTGAAACTAACGTCATTCCTTGAAAAAGTTTTCGGACAAACTCAAGAAATTTGACAATTCCTAACGAATAGTCGGCAAAATTTACAGAAATTAGCAACAATAATTACATGTATGGTAATTTTACCGTCTTTAGCCTAAGCGGTTCGCTTGGCAGAAGCAGTTTCCCATTTTTACCCTACAGTGTGAGTGTAGTATTCGAACAACTCAGACCATAATCTTACGCTGTTCCGAGTAGCCTGGGCATTTTTTATAATATACAATAAATTTAGCCTATCAAAATTACTCGTTTTTACATTGCTTGGATATCGATATTTTTTCTATATTTTTTTACTTTTGATTTGAAGTCTTTTGATTCTCCATTGGCGGCAGCACATGTACGGTTACAACCGTCATGTGATCACCGGAGTGTGCTTGTAAAGTTGTCGGGAAGTTGTTCGGAAGAAAAAGCATTTTGTAGTTAGCGGCTGCAGCTCGGGATTTTTCAAGATAACAACCCATTATACATTTCTTACATCTTTGAAAGGGGGATTACGGTAATCTTTCCTGTGATGAAAATTTGTGAACGTCTTTGCAATGTGTTTCCACGATGAGTGTAAACTGATTCTCTGTTAGTAAAAATCGTCAGAAATGGTCCAGTGGCCGTGATAAAATAGACTCGGGAGCAAAAAATCATTGCGAGGAAGATAGTAAGAAATTCACATTGCGATATTTGCTGTCGTATTTCTCAACAGGAATAACGCATTTTTACGCATTGTGTATAAGAAGAGCAAGGTGTTTCGGGCAGTGAATTGCTTCTATCATAATAATCTTGATCACAGCTATTAGGCGAGAAGACAGCAGGCTCTTATAATCGTGCAAAATTATTGATATTATGTCTTTGTGATTGAAAATTTTCGATCGAAGGCAGCAGCTCAACTTCAACAGCCGTGGTATATTGGAATCGTGTTTATCACTGGACGCAGAACTACCATGCTATCAACATTACGTTCTATACCAATGTACGCCCCTGAAAGTTATAGAGTCAGCTGTGGCATCGGCAGTTTCACATTGGTCGTAATCTTTTCTTATTCTGCCCCGTCTTTTGTACCGTCTAACATTTCAAAGCTAGAATTTTTTACACAGTGACCTTGCACACAAATGATCATTCCACTGTTTCTGTTGGGGTTTGTTGGTTTTATGATTTGCCCCGTGGCCCCGGTAAAATCTTTTCATACGATACACAGTTGAATTTTTTAAAGGTAAATTAAGTATATTCCCAGTTTGTTGGGTAAAGTTGTCTAGAGAGAAAGGTTGAGTTGACGCTGATAGAGAAGACGTCGGGCCGGCACAGTTGACTGAGGTCCGGTCGGTTTGGGGTCGTTCAGTCCAGAAACCTGCAAAGTTCTGTATCATGATCGTTCGGCATTTGGGTGTTTTAACTCAATTTTTTTGGACAAAGTAATTCAGTAATAATGTACGCCAGATTCCTTGTGTTGTTTTGCCACCGTCATACGCGTATACGGACGGCTTGAGATTAAAAACGGTAAAATATTCAGTGCTCGTAAATGCGTGCAAAGTTTATTTAGTGACTGTTTACGCAGTATAGTCATCAATACGACAAGGATTTGCCACCACGTAACGACTGTAATCCTGCATCAATAGTCCATACGAAAATTTTGTGCTGAATCGAAGGAGGTAAAAATTACGGTAGGAAACGTCGGTCCATTTTCCGTCAAAGTTGTTGATCTGCAAAATCTTCAATGTGCACAAACTACATAAGTGGCTGTTATAGGTCTACACGTCCCACGTGCTTTCCACTGTTCATTACGAGCTATGTTCAAAGTGCGGAGTTATAGACATTGGTGAAGTACCGGGTACATTGATTGTGTTCAAAACCTCTACCTGTTTGCTCCTCGTGTTTTTTTGTGTGTGTCCCTAACGTCGACTGGCTCTATGCTCTATGTTGCGTACACACATAGCTGTCAGGATTAAGATTTTCTGGGTAAATAGATACACTCAATAGTTTATTCCGCCTCTGATGCAAAGATACACACTGTTTTACATGTGCCACTCCTAGGCCCTGGGATCGATTGCCATACCTTTAACACGCTTATCTTGTTTCAAAACGACAAGGAAAAGTCACAGTGTTTCATGAAAATCACTTAAAATCAATACACAATACCACTCATTTCAAGTTCATGTGGTGAATGAAATGTTCAAATTATCATTGTACAATAACACAAAATTGAAACTTTGAACAGTAAGAACTCTTACTTTAATAGAAAAAAATGTGTGAATGTGGAATTATTTTCGAGCTTTACCAAACTGCCATTGTTACACCAATAAATTTCAGAGATTAAAAATTATTTTTATTTGATGGAATAATTCAATCTTCCAGGATTGTCAATTTTGTAAAACTTTTACGACTAGCGTCCAGGTCATGTCTTGTACTCTTAAAAAATAATGGTTGTCGTCGGTCACAGCTTTCCACTATTTGGCAAAATGTAGTCAGTAATTAACAAGTTGCATACCCCTTCATCATCGTCATGTTGGGCGCTCTGAAAGGGATACAGTCGTCGGAACTGCGCTCAAAGGTCGTATGGGACCCATAAACACTGTATTCAAGGTACTAGTGGTGATTGATGAAAGTTAAAACATGTCTGTCATAATCTGATCGTATAAGTTAAATGTTGCAGTTATGATGATGATGAGGTGCATCTAGACATTATTGTAAGCAAGAAACTTGCGCAAGCGCAGTTCCGACGACTGTTTCCATTTCAGGTAGTGTGCGCCTAAAAAGTGAAAGACTCGAAGCTTGCTGTTACATTCACCGCGAAAAGTATCATGACTTACTTGAGAATGTTACGCTGACTGTAAATGCTTCATAAAGTGTCATTGTCCTTAAGCCATGGAAGGGAGTTGAGATATCAGTAAACGTGAGGACTTCTCTGTCTCTCTGTCTCTCTGTCTCTCTCTCTCTCTCTCTCTCCTCTCTCTCTCTCTCTGATTGGCTCCTCTCTCTCTGATTGTGCAGGATGAGTATGACGACTATGACAACTTCAATTACAAAGAAGTATGCATATCCACAGAGCGCATGGAAAGAGCCGAAGAAGTCGTTCAGGAAATAGAAGCGAAATTAAAGACACCACTGATAGAAAAACTTGATCAAAACTATAAAGTGATACTTAGTCAGACTTGGGAGCATTTCGGAAGTGCCTATGAAGGTCTGAAAGTTCGTGATCCAGATGAGTTCGATATCTTGCTTCCAATTACAGTGCAATACCATGTACCAACGGTAGAATCAGTTAAAGAGGTAGCTGAATTTTTTGGTTCGCTCTTTACGCAAAGTTCCTACCCCAAACTGACGTATGAACACTTGCCGTCTGCTGACCGAAAGTCTCCATTCGCCGTTGAGAGGCATGGTGACTACGTTTTGCATTCTCAGAAAGTCATGAGTGGTTTTCACCGAGTGCTGCAGAAAGCTGTGGACTCTCTTTATTTCAGTGACAAACGAGTTTGGATCGGTCAAGATGGATCTGCCATGACAGTGTTTACAGAGTATTCTGATTATGATGATACATCAACCACATTGAAGATCAACCTTATTCCAGCAATTACGTACCATGGAAGGTAACTGCATCATGACTTCATTTCATATCATAGCACTTCCAGTGAATGTTAACTGCAGTTCCGATGTAGCATCGATGCCTTGTTACCGTAAAACTACGAAATTAGGCCTAGGTGTAGTTTGGCATACGTCATCATAGTATACAGCGCCATCGGGCTTGCGTTTGCCTTCACTTTTTGTATGACAGAGAGAATAGGTCGGCTATGGAAAAACACCGTCATTCACTAAGAAACCAGAAAGTATCGGTATAAACCGAATACAGTATTTGTACTTTCACTATATGTGCACTCTATAGTGCTGTCACAACTTTCAACAGAATTATATAGCCAATTTATCATGAATTCATTTCAATCCTTGTTCATGAAACGAACAAAATTTCAGCTAACCTAGCCTGGCGTACTAGTTATTCCAATCTCTTGCGTATTTATACGTAAATTACATTCCTTCGAACGAAAGTGTGTAATGGATCTTCAACCTATGGCTAAATCAACATGGTTTTTAAAATCATTTTTTAAATAGTCGTACTTTCTATGTCGAGTGTATCGTGTCTATTTTATGCATATGCAAAACTGCAACAAAGAAGTTGACAGAAAAACAAAGACAGTGAGTCCCGTTGACATATTTACGTGTAAGTTTTGTTAGTATACTGAACAGAGAGTGACATTTCATGATGCCTTCGGATTAGTATAAGGATTCACAAAATATTTCCTGCTGCCTATGCGAGATACATTTTAATGTCTTTCTTTCGAGTCCATTGTGTTTATGCTAAACACACGCTTAATCCAAAATGTCGGTTGCACATTAGCGGAAAAGTCGATTATTTTTGTAATATTTATAGTATTACTCAAACCCACTTGAAAATGTACCAGTGTAAACGATGTGCGAGCTGAAAGATAATGTAACCTTCAATGTCAGAGGAACGTAATGCTTACGAAAGTGTCTTCTTGTTTTCAGTTATTATGTGGCAAACACAGAGGACAGCAGTGGAAAATGGCGAGTGACTTTCCCGAGTAAAGAGATGTGGAAAGTTGCATTCATCGGAGAAAATAAGAAGAAAGTTTTAAAGATGGCGAAAATATTCTGCAAGAAAGATACGCCCCTGGCAGCTTTTGATTCGTATTTTTTGAAGAATATCTTTTATCACATGCTGGATAAATATCCTGAAGAATGGACAAAAACAAATGAATATTTCATGAAATTTCTGGAGGAGTTACACTATTCTCTGAGGAGAGGTTCTTTACCAATGTACTATTTGCAGAATCACAATATGATTGAAAACCCATCTCTACATAGAGTAGATGTGCGTAACATAATGACACACATTGAGAGATTATTAAGCGACGAATACTGTATCATAGAAATCATGCGACGACCAATGCCGCCAAAAACTGCAGAACCCCATTTGGTATCGTTCGGAGTTCTGGGTAATTATTTGTTTCATTTGTGTCATCTCTACTAATTTTCTCTTCTAAATTTTAAGTTTATTAAAAAAAGTTGACATCTTTGCATATCAAAACGCCGATTACATTGTCAAAAATCAGCAGGTTGGCTGCCCCGGTATTCACCGGACTTTCTTTCAGATAACATTTCATGTAACTGCATATCTGTCACGATAGTGATAAAGTGGACGTCCTTCCCAAGCCTCAAGAGAGCATTAACATACACTCTTTAGTATTTAAATTTCCATTTGGCTGATATATCAAATAGTGTACTTCACATATCGGCAGCCGGCTGTTTCAGTGTTTTGTGATACTGGGGATGAAGAAAGAGATAAACAAGATAGCAATCATTAGGGTTGATAAAATTGACCAAAAATACTTATTTTCTTTTGTCATCTTAAAGATGGACAGTTGCAGGTTTCTCTGGATAAGTTTTACATGAATATGGTGGATATTCCACAATACCGTATGGATGATGCCAAAAGGATTGTGGAAACGGTGAAGGAGAGACTGGAAGCATCGTTAAGGAGATGGCTTGAAAGAGAGCACATCACTCTTGCTCAAGACTGGGTGTACACCGGAAGTGCATACGAAGGTCTTAAAGTCTGCCACGCAGACGAATTTGACATCATGCTGCCTTTCGACATGAGAGAACATTTCACGGGCATTGGAAGGTTCACTCAAACCCTTGGTGCTTTTGCCGATAACGTTGAATCGACTGTTTCACTGTTTTCACAAACCGAGCCTGAATCTGTTACAGACGTTTATGACTTTCTCGATTCAGCCGAGGAAAGCTCCAAATTCTCAAGCAAGATAGGTGGCACGTACGTACTAGATTCTGATAAGGTCATGAGGATGTTCCAAAGTGTCCTGAAAAGAGCTGCGAACGAAGCTGAATTTGACGACATGAAAATTAGGATTGGTAAAGATGGACCTTCAGGGAAGGTTGATGTCTATTCTAGAACAAGCCATCATCTCAAGATTGACTTGGTCCCGGCTGTCAAGAACCGCGCCAGGTAAACTCAATTATTTCGAGGTTCCTTTAAATGTGAATTTGGAAACTTCCACAGAATAATACAATGTGCGTGTTTGCAGCGTGCATAGCCCTCAGCTATACGCAGTATACGCGTCAGTCAACAAGCTGAGATGTGTCCTCGTCAGCGTGTGTAATATTTTTGTAATGACTTCATCAAATAAAAATACCATTTTGCATTGGTGTATGTATGTGATCATCATCATCGCTATCATCTTATACACAAATATTTTAGACTGAAAGCAATTTTGAAATATTACCTTAACCCCTTGGTTTACTCTTTTAGGTACTACGTTGCGAAATCCGATAAACACGACACCTCTCCCGGGGCAGAAGCCAAATGGCGAGTGTCTTACTCGGAAGAAGAGAAGAGAATTGTCTCTTTAGCAGGAGAAGACAAAAGGAAGGTACTGAAGCTGGCTAAGGCATTCTGCAAGGAACATCCACCTTTAGCTGGCATTGAATCTTATTACCTAAAAACCGTGTTTCTTCACATGTTAGATGATTATCCTGGAGACTGGGTCGACACAAGCGAATACTTCAAGGAATTTCTGAGTGAGCTTTTAAGCTATCTAAACAATAAAACTTTACCGATGTATCACATGCAACGTCACAATTTAATCGGAAATTTTGTAGAAAGTAATCCTGAGTATTTAACTAATATCATTGGACGTCTTCAAAGTCTAGTGAAAAGAGGCGATTCGGGACTGATAACGGTGTTAGAAGAGATAAATGATAAATGTGACGGTAAGAACAGAAGAACACCAGCAAATTTCAGCTATGTTCGATAAGCATTAGCCATAAGACTGTATTTTCGGTTTCAGGTCTAGTTGTTAAAGGATAAAAGGTTTTCAACTTTGATATGGAGCTGTACTGCTTTTTATTGTGATTTGTTACTGTGATTTAATTGATTAGTAAAAATTCAAATGTTTGTTTGAGACTTAACTCTTAACTTCCTTAATGACAACAGAATGAAGGAATATTCCAATGCAGCCTTTCATCACAGAAATGTTAAATTTAGGAATTAGCAAACTTGAGCGGTCTCACCTTCATACCCGTAAATGGATAAACATTGTGCTGGTATGCAACCAGTTAAAAACTCACTCATTCGGTAATGTTCTCATGCAAAATTTAAAGTGGTCACGGTGCTGGAAAAGACGACAAAATGCATCATTACATCAATTATTGAAGACAAGATAAAAACTTCTTTTTAAAGTCTGGTGTCGAGCATGAACATGTAGAACTGAGAAACCTTGCAATGTAAACTAAACATGATATCGATGACGTAGCAACAACGGACATTCACCAGGTCATTCAGCGCTCACAATGTTCATGAATATTCATGTATTGTTATTTTCTCCAATGGTGCCATCGTCTGTATGACAATGAATTTATAAAAAATGTAATGGCCGTCACTCTGGGACGAGCTAAATGCAGTCGACATGCAGTTTCATTTGTTTGAAGCAATTATCCTTTCATCTGTGAAGAGTTTTTTCTGGTGACTATTACAATTTTCACTGCTATGGTATTGTTTTCACAAGATGCAGAGCGTTTGATACTAGAATGTTGAGTTGCTTTTACGTGTGCAGTCTTTGCATGCCAGTTCACACTATGCTGTTGATCGGCAGCATACAAGACGTACCTGTGTCAAGTTTTGGAGTTTTGATTCTGAAATTTCGCAAAATCGTCACTTCTGTATTCAGAGATTGTGTAATCATTTTGACTTGAAACAGTAATATAAAACACTGTGTTAGTTAAGCTTGGCTGAGTTTCGCTGTCTTTTATCTATGGTTGTCGATCAGCATCACATGTATTACGTTCTATATAGAGAGACTCGGGTGTAACAAGGCATGCCAGTTCATAAAGATCATGAGAATTTTTTTCTGTTTTTCTTTATTCGTTACAATTTCTTTTGATGTGTAAGCCGATTTTGAAAGTGATAGAAAGAAAAATGTACATAAATTAGCATAAATTAAGCGTTCGTGACACATAACATGGGGTTTCTGGATTTGAAGCCCCTAGTTTTACTGCTATTTTGTGTTGCTGAACCGGAGCTTATAGTCGGACGAGTACAGTATCCCTAAACTAAAATATTCATGGACTACCAGCCATTGTCCCTGGGCTACCAATTTTAGAAAGTGGTAGCCCAAGTGGACTACTAGGTTAAAAAGTTAATTTCGAGCCCTGGTAATAAGGTAGTTATAACCTTCTCATTGGCGTCTATATATATATATATATATATATATATATATATATATATATATATATATATATATATATATATATATATATATATATATATACATTACTTCAAGTACAAAGTAATGAAATCTATTACTCAAGTTTCATGCATCTTGCAATCCTCAGATAGAGTGAAATGATTACTAGCTCGACACTCTTACATATATGAAGTAATCTGTTTATTTATAACGCTCTGCTTTTGCATTGAACACTGTAATTTCCCACGGGGACATCTGTATACGTCGATATATATATATATATATATATATATATATATATATATATATATATATATATATATATATATATATATATATATATATATATATATATATATATACACACACACATCTGTGTGTGTGCGTGGCGCGCTACCTCGCCGCCGCACACTTTTGCCCTATTAACTGCATTCTCGTTTGTGTCCGAATTGTCCGCTGATGAGTAAGTAATAAATTTAAACTCTCTCTCTCTTATCATGAATATTTGCTGTCCTGCTCTTTTGCAGCCAACTGATACGACAAAAATCGCTTAGCCACCAGCTGTACACGCCCCCAACGTTTATAATGTATACCATGCAGTCGGAATCATACCTAACAATTCAGCACTTTCTGAAACAGGTGTAAACGCTTTATAAGTGGAACATTTATGTATGACCGTAAATAACTGTAAACGTGGAGAATGTACATCGACATATTCTTTTCCATTTCGATTAACAAATATCACCATACAAATACATGTACCTATCATAATAATTTCAAATCAATTTTTGGCCTTTCAGATCGTATGGTTTGTTACCTCGATCTTGACTTTTAAATACAATTATCACTAAACTATGTGTTATACGTTTGGTTCCCGAATCAGAATTATACGAAATTCTTTTCTCCATGCATCCACCCATCCCTCCGTTAATCAATTAATCAAATCATGTGGTACATTACGTTCACAACCACATGAAATCCATAAATAAACGCTTTTTGGCGATTCTCAATAAAAATATTGATTTACCGACATGTCACAATTATGGCCAAGCTTACCAACACAGGAAATTCCCTAACTTTCAGAAATCAACCAAAAGTCCAGTGATTTAATATATGTCTTGTTAGAAATTCTTGAAGTTCGTAAATTGTGACTTGATATTGAAATCTGAAATGCAGACGCGAACTTGGTTAATCCGGTTCGTGAAAACGTGATAAAACGTACACTTTTGGTAGGGACCGTTTTATGACCCTCCTTGTACTTACTACTTTATGTTGGTTAGTATATAGATAGTTGAGTTCTGGTCTGGTTACCCATAATCCAATATATTGAGGACGTCATCGGAACAAGATAGTCTTAGTTCCCTGACCCATTTCTACCGCTAGCTGCGCTGCTAACGAAAACAGTACCCACAATGATTTTTCGCTAGCAGCGCAGCCAACGGTAGAATAGGGTCAGGGAACCAGATTACGGAACGAGATCGCGCGCGTGCGCACACATCACGAGAACGGAATTCCAGGAAATGACGTACAAACTGGTGCAGTCTATACGCAATCGTACCTGGGTACGCAAGAAAAATCATCCCCTTTCGCCCTCGTACTGAGAAGACTTTTTTGAGAACCGCGCAAAATGAGAGCTGCAAGACAAAGGGTAAGGTTATACTTCAAGTGCAATCATGACTGTGCAATGATGCTTTCTGACAAGCCTATGATTTTTACAGTGTTTTTTTTCTTTCGTTTTGACGTCCTGTTGAACCTTTGATCAAGGCGTGTCTGAAAAAGTGTGTAAGCTTAATGGTCGTATTTATGAATCCTGACGACATTTCCCCGAAGCTTGGAATGACAGGGAATTATGTTACACGAAATTGACCTGCACTGTAAAAATAGCGGACGCTAGACGCGTCTTACGCGTTCAAAATGTACATGTCGGGTGTTCAAATTTGAACGGCTAGTGTTCATATTGTTAACACTAGTGTTCATATTATTAACAATGATGTTCTAAACCTGAACACGTAGTGTTAACAACTATCTCCTTCAAGTGTTCAAAAACTCAGCATCACAGAAATTTTACAATACTGTGAAACAATTAACAGATCTTTGTGTTTTTTACTTTACAATGGCTATATTAACTTACTACTGCCTCGCTGTCCGGCATACGTACACGGATTTCGGTGTAACGAATTTCACAATAAGTGGAAAATATTTCCGGTCTACAATTGCTGAAAGCATGTTTTTCTAAAAAAGGAAGTATACAAAATAATTTTACACGTTTATTACGGGTTGAAATTTTGAAATTTTGAAAAGAAAATCAAAAACCACTATGAACGTTAAATTTAACATCGGCGTGCAAGAGGCGTTCTACTTCTTAACACTTGGTGTTCAAGTTTGGTGCCTTTTCTTATCCCATGATGCATCAAAACGGAAGTTGCGACATTTTTCTTGTAAGCGCACGCTGAAGTCGTGATCGTGCGAAAGCAAGACCAGAAAGGGTAAGTTTTCTCTCCAAAATATTAAAAGGTATTGGATTTTGAAGCATCTGTATTATTATCCTTCGAAATTAATTGTATTGTACTTTGAAAAAGCTTAACTACGTGAAGAAACCTTTATTTCTTTCAGTGGCTGGTGGACCATACACTAGCTGTGAATACGCAGCAGTGTTTTGGGCCATGGGGTATCGACCCTCACTTGGGTCAAGGGTCATCACTGGAGCGATGACCCTTTACCCGAGCGCGATCGATATGCCACATTACCGCTGCGTAATCACAGCTAACACATGTCTTTTAGTAACCACATCGCATGTAAATTTAAAACTTTAGTTAAACATCGAAGAATATTGTTTTAGCATATGAGAGTTGGCTTTGCTTTTACTTTTCATCAGTTGATGACACGAAGAAGAAAGCAAAAAAATAAAACAAAAAAAAAAAAAAAAAAGCCAAGATTGTACATGACGAAAAGAGGCACTGTATACAAAAGTCACCCCTTTTCCTTAACCTAATAAGGCCAAATTGTCTTTCATTTGAAGTCTCATGTCGCCATATTATCTATTGTGCATTATTTTCAGGACGTGAAAAGTTGGATGGACGTGAAATCGAAGAGTTATTACAGAAGCTATTGGTACAGAAATTGAAGAATATGAGTGTACAGATAGCTGTCTGGAAACAAGCTTGAGAACCTTAGTTCATCTCTGATGTAGATTTGAACTTTCGAGGGTTAGTAACTGAATTGATAAGATTCTGTATTTTTGTTCTGAATTTATCTGAGCTATGTCCAGAACGCTATGATTAACTAAATGTTACTGGAGAATAAGCTTTCAAATACTTGTAGTCGCCCTTATCAGATGCAATGGTGGAATGAAGAATTAAAGCAGAAAGCCACGGAAAATTCACAGTAAAAAATTTCCACTCTAAATTTCGGAATTTTCTGAAATTTCCACTCTGAATTTTCTGTCACTTTCTGCTTCAAATCATTATTGCACCCTAGCATCTGATGAAGGAGACTTCACGTCTTTGAAGGCTTATGCCAGTAACATTTAGTTGATCATAACCTGCTACAAAATCTTTGATTATTTTATATTTTAGATCAAGACGTCTTTTGTTCTCGGTTTGTTACTGATTTTAGCTTTGCTGTTAAGGACGTAGACCTTATTCATAGGTAAATGTGTGGCATCATCCTCAAATGTTTACATCCCAAGCGTTTTCTTCAAAACGGCCAGTACGATTCATTTAATATTTGGAGTACAGGTTTCCGGGGATTTTCCTAATCATATATGTACAAGTTATGATGAAATACACAAAATTGTATTTTGAGACATTAAAGACATTTCAGACATTTTTAAGACATAAGGAATTATCAAAATGTGATATATTCAAGTAAGCCAAATTTTTAGCTTTTTCAAACAGATGTTTTCGTACGTTTTGCAAGTATGAACATATAACGTAATCCACAATAATAAGTAAACCTGTTTTGTCACTACTTTGTTCATATTGTTTGAAAACGATCTACAGTGTTTATGGGGATTTTCTTTTGTTTATGTTTTGATAGGAAGGTGTTAATTAGCGTTGGTGTTTTCCTCTGACAAACTTTACAAAGTGGCCATATGGCCACTTTGTAAAGTTTGTCAGAGGAAACACCAACGGTGTTTATGTGCCCAATTGACGCTAAATAATTGTATTTTACTAAAGGATTTTTTTTGTATTTTTAAATAAAATATTTTACTGAATATAAGTGGTCTGTTTTGTTATTTCCAGGCTTGAACACCCCATGAACGCGCAAATTAAAGGTGTTCATCAAGTGCATATCGTGTGTTCTAACCTTTAACACACTTATCGTTGAACGGCGTCCATGCGTTCAAAAAGTGTTACAGCCCTTTGAACGCGTAAATGCGTTCAATTTTTTGAACGCATTTCATGTGCAACGTGTGTTCAGATATGGAACACATGGTGTTCAATATAATGTCTGATGAACACATAGTGTTCAAAATCTGCACACGTGTGTTAAAAAATTGAACATTGGTTGAACACGTAGTGTTAAATTTCTGAACGTCTAGACGCGTTCAAAAAGTGTTACAAAAAGGCGTTTAATTGGTGTTCTATCCTTTAACACTTAACTTTACAGTGTGTGTGCTGTGATAGTTGTTTGTTTGCCTCAGTGTTATATTTTCTCTTCCTTGCTAAGAGAAACAACATTATTCAAAACGAGTAAATATTTTAGCATATTCGTTGGCAGTGCAGCTTGTAGCCTTCGATCAATTCAAACTCTACGTAAGTAGGGTGTACAAAATAACCATGCAAAATTTTGGATACCCATGGCCTGAAAGCCTTTAGAAATGAGTATGGTTTATTGCCGCATTATTCATATTTCACGCGTTTTCTCATATCAACGCTGTATACAAAACAGGCAAACATAGGTGAGGACACTTGTTCCTGGTTTGGGTGTAACTGTACCTTTGACAGGTAATACTATCAAACAGAAACTCTGCAGTTTTCGTTAAATGGAGGGATTGTTTATTTAGTTCACAATTTTAGGAAAATACATGTACCAAAGCTCTTCATTCTCCACAAAATTATTGATCAATTTGAAAGCGGTTTCTAAAAGCTGAAATAGAATCACGGGGGTCAATGGTCAAAATTTCTATCAACATTACCTATGTCAAAAGCCTATATGAGACGATAAAGGGGTCATAGTGGTACATATAGGTATAGCTTTCCTATGGCATATCCAAGCCCAGCTCAGCGCACCAAGGGCACTTTTAGGAAATTTTCCTAGCACTGCGCATGAGATGCACAATCTAATCTATAAACATATCTTAAAAAGAGAGGACACTTTGTCAGTAAAAGTCTAAATCAAAGTGTTTGAGGGAAGCATTCCTATTTGGTGAGCAATATTTGTTTAGATGGTTAAGTAACGTCGATTTAATCTGCAAATGTAAGCTCGTCTGCTTTTCTTTTTAAGTTACACACTTGTTTTATGAGTAATTTGTAATATTGCAACATTCAGCTATAGGGCACGTAAAACTTTTGAGAAATTTGAAAAATTTAAAGATCCAATTATCCCAAATTAGTTCCAATCGTGTACTTCTTGTCTGCATGACCATAAGTCTCGCCCGATAATAGATCTTGAAAACAAATTTGGTTGCCTGAAATTTGTGATGAGGCAAGCATATTGTCCCTTTCGTAGTGACATAATACTGTAACTACACATTGTATCTCGATACAAGTAATCGGTGTAATAATCGATATTCATTTTACATCTGACTCAGTTATAAACTGTTTAATGTTGCTCTTTACATAGCACTCTGCTCCTTGAGAAGAAGTGAACTGGTCTCTTTATAGGAAAGGGATGGAATTTTGTTGTGATGGTTTATGTGTTGAGAAACGTTATGCAAAGATAGCTACTTCTTAATTCCTTGACAATGAAGACAGATTGCCATCTTGTCAGTTCCTTCCAATATCCTGTGTTTACACATAGTGTTAATTCTTTCTGACGTGACTCATCTCTAACCAATCAAAGTCAAAGACACTTCTTACTTTCCCGCCAAAACCGGTTTACCACAACCTGAATTAGTCATGTTTATGTATAGTACAGTGTATGTGTATGTGTATGTGTATGCGTTACTCAGAGCGCATCGCTCACCACTGGAACTGGTCGCCACTTATCCACCCACTGATACATTATGTTATGTAGCAGTAGTTCATCGAAGCTGTAGTAATAAAGTTTGAAGAAATACACTTGAACTCAAATGTTCCTGCTTCACAAACAATGCCACACAATATGAACGAAATATGTAGCAGTACAGAAAGTAGCTTCGTTATTAATGTTGTTTCAGTCGTATCTTATCTAGAACCGTGATTATTTCAGTTCGTGTTCCAGGACTAAAACATAAATACGTGTGACTCGTTTCACCTATTTGATGACCTATGGCATGATTTTGACACAGGAATGATGCATTTTGTACCGACTATTTGCATGTTGTGTTTTGTTTAAAGTAGATCTGGATTTTCTATTAAGCGTATAAAGCATAGATATTCTATGAAAGACCTTTTGTCAATTAATTTGTTTTAGAATATTCTTATCGTGGCCAAGGCATTTAAAATGGTATGTTTTTTAAGCTCAAGTGCAAATATTTTTACGTCATCAAAGTTGTGAAGATACTATAGATCCCCCTTGCAACATTATCTCTTTATTAATCACATACTATCAGAATATTGCTTCCTTTATGGGGGCACGTACATAGATTTTGTTGATTTCATGTAAAACAATCGATGGCAAGCAGAATTAAAGTTTAGCAGTGTCCCCTGTTTTTTGAAATCATTCGTTCTTACGTGTTCTTACATAAGTTATTATTTAGTCATGTGACTTACAATGTAATAGAATTTTCTGAAGTTCATGGGCACGTATACGTACGTACTAAATGTCTTGAAATACTGCACTTATTTTCAAAGAATTTTAAACGTAAACAAAATGTACTTTCCCGAAAATTTAATAAACTTTCGTCCGGTACTTAGCAGCTAGGGGGGAGAGAGAGAGAGAGAGAGAGAGAGAGAGAGAGAGAGAGAGAGAGAGAGAGAGAGAGAGAGAGAGAGAGAGAGAGACTTTGACACGTGTTGGCGATATCTCCACCTCCCTATCCCCCCCCCCCCCCGCTTCATGGCTAAAGGCAAAAAGACACTTGTGAAGCATTTACCCTAGTTTGATATTCTCAAGGAAGTCACGGTAGTTTTTCAGGAGAATATAACAATAACCTTCGATTGATCATAAGCACTAAGAAGCAGAATCTGATCTTTAAAACTATGACCATAATGACACATATTCTCAGTTTTATTTTTTATCACTGAGACAGGTTGACGACCGTTCACCTTTGCATGTCGCATTGGACGATTTCTATGACACCGTAGTCAATATACAATATCGCCGTATGGAAGCTGCAAAAATAGTAGTCTGGGAGGTGGAGAGAAAATTGAAGCCGAAGTTAACAGAATTACTCGACATAAAATACAACGTAACCCTTGGTCAAAACTGGATGTACACAGGAAGCGCATACGAAGACCTCAAAGTTTGTAACCCCGACGAATTTGACATCATGTTACCGTTTGATATGACGAAGCACTTGGGAAAAACACACAATGCAGTAGGCGATCATGATGGGGAACATTCACCAGCATATGCATTTTTATATCCCGCCGTGGAAGAGTCTAAATTCTCAAGCGAGCAAGATTTTGGGTACGTACTTGATTCTCGTAAGATCATGAAAAAATTCCAGAGCGTCTTGAAGCAAGCAGAAAATGGAGCTGATTTTCATGATATTGACGTGAGGATAGGCACGGCTGGACCAGCTGGGAAGGTTGAAGTTCGCAGTCTCACAAATAGTTACGGAGGTCGCCGGCTCAAAATTGATTTAGTTCCAGCCGTGTGGATTTCTCATAAGTAAGTAATCGATGATAAAATATACCTCTCTCTCTCTCTCGTCGGAAATTACAGTGCTCGATGTTAAAGCAGAGCGTTGTAAATAACACAAATTACTTCGAGTGTAAAGTAATAATATCTGTTACTTTAATTCCATGCATCCTGAAATCTTCAGACAGATGAAGTGAAACGATTCTTCTTTTCACATCTGTCTAAAGATTGCATATCACATGAAACATGGGAGTATCAAATATTATTACTTTGTACTTGAAGTAATTTGTGTTATATATATATATATATATATATATATATATATATATATATATATATATATATATATACTGAATGTATTTATGTGTCTGCATGTACATACATACATACATACATACATACATACATACATACATAGCCGCATACATACATACATACATACATACATACATACATACATACATACATACATACATACATACATACATACATACACACACATACATATGTAACCCATGGTTACTTTGACATCGATTTCTGTATTGCTATATAGCGAAACTTGCAAATTTCCCTTTATAGAGGGCGCTTTTTAGTTTGTGTTTATTATGCTAATCAGTAAGTTGTACGCAACATAACTAAAAACAAAGTTTTGAGCAGTATATACATTGTAGTTTATGTTGACAGTATACAACCATTAGAATACTTACCTGTCTACAGTATGATTTGTAACACAATGATTACAGTATATCAGTAGGTTTCAGTACCTTCTGTAACACATACAGTGAGAAATTCCACTTTCGTATTCCAGATGCTGTTATCATGTGAAGCGCAGTGTTTTGAAAATCGCGCGAGTGAAAGGGTTGTTTCAGGTATCATTGTTTGCATTATAAACCATCAAAATGACATGCTTTATTTCTATATTGTACTCTCTGTATGATATCAGTAGTCAGGAACGTCTATTTTGTTTGCATTTTAACAAAGTTTAGTATATTTTTGAAGAACTCATTTGGCGTATGAATTTCAAAGAGTTGTCTGGTTTTTCAATTTAAAGGGACAATCGAAAATTGTCCGTGTTCGTTGCGCAGTATTGGTTTTCAGTGCAGGTCATGTAAACGTGTGTGTAGTTGTTTTGAAGTCTAAACGTGGCGACAGCGTAATTTTGACTGTAAAGAGATACCATAGTGTGTACTTTTGAAGCTGCAACTTCAGTCGAGTGTTGGTAACGTGTTCAACATTAGAACGATGAAGTTTGGTGTGCTGTAGTGTTCATTTAGTCAAGTTATGACAAGTTTTGGAACTCCAGTTGTGATTTGAGTTGCATCGTCATTTGCTATGCATGGACCGCCACACTGAGAAGCCGTACTCGTATAAAGACAGAAAGTGAACTGTTTCTCGTCGCTAGAAACTGTGAGTATTTGTGCTAGAATTTTCATGACTAAAGTGCCAGATGTTGTACATTTAAAGCCAGAACTGTTGAAGTCTCTGTGAGAAGTTTCTGCAGAACTATTCTGTCCTAGAGTTACTCTGTATTCGAACTCTGAGATTGTATTCGCCGTGTAGAGTTGTGAAAGTCATCGTCGCTGTTATTTGTATGCTGGACTAGACTTTGCATAAACAGAATACCAGCGTACCAGATGTTGTGCAATGCGGTTTATGCAAATAGAGTCGTCTGTGAGCAGAACGAGTTCATTACTGATGTCGTGAGAGTTTCAGAAAGAACTGTAAGCTGTCAGTACCGTTCCGTACATTTCATTGGCATCGCATAGTGTTCCTTGAGCCGCCACCTTGGACAACATACAGAAAAGGTTTGGTCAACGGTGGAGTGATGCCGTGCTTGAGATAAATTTGATGTAATTGTGAAAACATGCTTTCATTTGAAATATATTTTTTTGAGTGTGCGTAGTACAAAGAAAATACCTAATTTCCTTGGTGAATATTTATTTCTATGATCTGTAGTTTTTCAGCGTACATGTCACTTCAGTGTCAATAGTTTACTAAGCATTCATTATGTGTATTTTTGATTATAAGTGAACAGAGAAATTGAGAAATCTATCCGTGTTTATTTGTAGAGACGATACTTTTGAGAATAGTTTGTAACAGTGGTTTAGATCATTGTATAAAACTATTGTGAACACAATTATAAAAAAAAGCAATTGTGCTGAACATTGGAAGTTGAAGTATTTTGTGAACAGTTATTCACTATTTGGAGAATGGTTTGTAATAGAGTGGTTCAGACCATTGTATAAAAATATTGTGAACGGAATATGAAAGTAATATACAGTCATTTTTGATTTTCACAGTATAATTTGTATAGAGTGTTTTTGTTACCCTGCTAATGCTACTGTATGAGTGCTCTTCTGACATGAAATCATGGTGCCGCAATGCTATCTGGGACTCACGTTAAACAAATAAATTGTGATAGCCAAGATAGTTTCTGGTTTCGGCTAATTTGGCATTTTCAAGGTATAAAATTGTGGTTGGTGTCAAATTTGGGGTTGTTGGTATTCTTGGGCTACACATACATACATACATACATACATACATACATACATACATACATACATACATACATACATACATACATACATACATACATACATTGCTCCTTTCCTTTGTATCGGGCAATTTTGCTCTTTTTTTGGAAGACACATGTATGTCAAATGAAGTTAAAATGAGTTTGTATATTCTTATTAAACTGACAACCCTCAATTAATGAATCATTCTATATCTTTCAGATACTACGTTGCAAAGTCTGACAAATATGACTACAGTGAGGGCGCCGAACTGAAATGGCGTGTGTCAAACTCTGATGCAGAGAAAGCAGCCGTCGAGTCCGCTGGAGAAGAAAAGAGAAAAGTGCTGAAGATAGCTAAAGCTTTCTGTCTATTAGATGCGCCATTAGCTGTATTAGACTCATATTATCTGAAGACTGTATTTCTTCATATGCTTGATAAATATAAGGGACATTGGACAGACACCGGCAAATATTTCAAGCTTTTTCTTGATGAGCTGCTAAGATATCTTAGAGAAAAGAGTTTACCTATGTACCTCATGCCTCGCCATAATTTGATCAAAAATTTTGTCAATTCAACTTCTTTAAGTAACATTATTGGGCGTCTTGGAAGATTGTTGAGAAAAGGTGATGAAGCTTTGATAAAGCTCTTGGACGAGTTAAAGTGAACGGCTATGACTGATATGGCACTGTAGCATAAACTTGTTCCTTTTTAGACATTTTAGAGAAACAAAATATAGTTTACCTGCAACGTCACAAGTTTAGTTTAATGTGCTATTTGGTTTGCAATCGGTTAATTTCATAACGTACTTTGCGCTGATGGAAATGACATGTTTTTCAGTTCTCCTTTTGAGTGATGTAACGTTTTAAATGTTTATCCGCCTGATGAATAATTACGAAAGAGAACATTGCTTTGTTTACATAGTCTCCCGATACTTCACGAATGTTATCGTATAAAGTTACATTTTCTATTTAGTATGAATATTATCGACATAGTCAGTTTAGTTTCAGTTGAGAAATTTGTCTGACACCTTGAAATGGAAGATGTTTTGCTGGTAAAGGAATGAATATATTGTGCAAGGGGTTATTGTTGCTCTATTAAGGTAGATGCACCTCGGGGACATATATTCAGACTGTAAAACTTTACAACTCTTTTTGATCTACCATTTATAAGTGTTCATTTTAAAACTCTTGGTGTAAGAAAACTTTCAACCGTTTTGATTTGTTGAAATTGAAAAGTTCATTTTCCCCAATAGAGTTAACACAGTGATGGCGGCCATTTTGAATTTTAAATCTGGGCTATTTGTCTCTGTAATACCGAAATTTGCATAGTGACCCCTGATTTTCTTCTTGATTTGGTAAGCGTAATGCTTAAAGTTTCATTGAGAAAAATTTAAGAAAAAAATTAAGTCTTTCACTTTCAAGGCGCATACTACCATAGTGTGATTCTTCAATAATTTAAACATTCTTAAATGCGAAATTTGATTTCTTATTTACCGGTAAGCCACATGATTGCCTGATTTCATATCAAAACCTTACATATCATGTTTGAGTGTGAAATTGTGAAATTATGTAGCTGAATTTCATACCCATGAGTCTCTGACCATCAAATTTATAGGACCAGCGCAGTGTTCATCCTATTTTTTTCCATCCACTCAAGGGCTTTCATTGTATCTCCTTGAAATTTACGATTAACCTTAATCATTATCATTAAAAATTATATTTCTAAACTTAAAAAACCTAAGAGATTGAAAATATACGATCAGATAGATACGATGACGATTAAGAACTATCTGAAAATTATCACATAAGGATTTCATATTCCGTTATGTTCAAACATGATTCCATGGAAAGAACGTTTTCGAAACTTCGCTAAATTTTCATCTCAATGTGAAGAATCAGCGGTATAACGTACACTTCATCTAATACCATTCTTGAACCAACGATATGTGTAACAATTTCTTGGAAGTTCGATTTTGCATACTGTACCTACAATACAACGCCATTATACACTAATCGAAATGCTTAAAAATGCGGCTACCAAACAATTTCTTCTGTATCGTTATATTCCTCCTGTAAACTTTAATTGCTTGCTAGTTGCTAAGTGGCTGCCAATGCCTGTTTTCCATTGGTAGTAAATGAGGGCAACGAGGACGTGAAATTCGTCTTGAGGACGTGAAAATACATGCTCCTTGGTATTGGAACTTATTATAATTAAGTTGCATAAAAGGATCTGGCTTACAGTTATATTTTGATCCCGGCATGTCGTAGGGGAAACTCACCACTCTTTTCTATGTACATCCAGGCTTGTCAAGCTCATTAACTGCTTTGTGTTTGAAATTAATATTCTCATAAAAGCTGTAAAATGAATCCCGTTGTTCTCGTCTTGTGTACAAACCGTATCATTCAACCTTTTCCTGACCGACAATAAAGCAATGAATAGGTTAGGAAATTTGGAAAGCCTTTGCTAACACCTGCACAATGCTTCCATCGGCCCATGTATTCTTTCTTAGCAAATCAATCAACCGCGAAGTCGTCCAGTAAAGAACAAAGAAACTCAAGTTGTGTATAGATTTCTAAAATATTGTGTATTCACATGAAAGCTCTCATTTCTTGGTCATTCTCGTTCCTGTGCCTGGGTAAAAGAACACGAAGTTTAAAATATGATGAAACGATTTGGTAACTTTACTGAACAGAATATAGTCCTACTGTACCTTCAAAAACGAATTAAAGGTTGTCACTTTATCGAAAGTGGTGATCGCAACACGGGTTGCATGGTTTGTCGGCGAAAAAACTCTAACTTTATCATGGTGCGATGTGACGGTGATGACATTGACACGATTCAAAAAAAAAATAAAGAAGCAGAAATTGCGGAGATGTTGACTGTGATGCGATGCCGAGGCGATCGGCGATCCATGGCTTTTAAATGACCTGGGGTCGAGCATGCGGAGAGGTCAGTCTATGTCAGTTTTCACAAACTATTGGAAACTGTAGCATAACATTGTCTAACGCTGTCTAATATTGTATAATGTTCGGAGTGAGTTGATACTTGTTCAATGATTAACATGGTTACTCATCAACATCAATATAGTGATTACTGCGACTCATGATCAAGAGACTGGGAGTTGAATTCCAAATTATTGAAAATTCCTGAATTGGCACGGACACCATAAAGGTTTTGACTGTTGGATCCTGGGAAGGGTTGGTTAGAAGATTAAAATAAGTCTGTAGAACCCAAAACCTTTGGAATAAACTGTTTCCCTGCCATGCTCATTTAAAAATATCATATGAAGGTTAGGCTGAAACAAATTTTGTAATTTACGGGTAAGCGGTATGCATGCTGTGAAAATCCTAAAAATGCTAAATTTTGGAGCTCGATGAGAAAGTTACGTGCCATCATTTTAACATGTCCCCCCACAACTTGAAGATCGAACAGTTCTCCCCAAGGCCTGCATACTTTAAGGGAGCCTTCAGTAATTACAGGGGGTGGGCCGGGGGAATTTCGTGCGCACATGTACTGTAAATACGATTGGAACTAATTTGGGATAATTGGATGGTGAATTAATGTTGATTTAATCTACAAATGTTATCTCATCTGCTTTTCTTTTTATACTACACACTTGTTTTCATGAGTAATTTGTGATATTGCAACATTCAGCTATGTGGCACCTGACACTTTTGAGATATTTGAAAAATATAAAAATCAAATTATCCCAAATTAGTTCCAATGTTATCTCATCTGCTTTTCTTTTTATACTACACACTTGTTTTCATGAGTAATTTGTGATATTGCAACATTCAGCTATGTGGCACCTGACACTTTTGAGATATTTGAAAAATATAAAAAATCAAATTATCCCAAATTAGTTCCAATCGTGTTTGTAAAATGTGGCCCCCATCTCTGTGTCTAAAATGTGACCCTCACCCCTGGCATTCTAATACTTGACCCTCCCCCAATGCTTCAGTATTCTCCCCAGGTATAACTGAAACAGTATCAGCTAATTTACATAACAGTGAGTTTAATTGTTATGTAAGTTACATACAGAAATTGTTGGGGAGAGCTAGCGTTTTAGGAACGGAGGGTTGCAATTTATCACGCAAGCATTTTTGAAGGGTCATGCATTTGCGGAAGGGTCACCATATTTTGCTCAATAATAAGGAGGCACGATGTGGCTGAGGTAGTGCTTCAACAAATAATATCAAATTATAATACATGAGAGTCTATCAGGCAAACTATTAACAATTTTCCCCCACACAAGAAGCTATACATTTATATATGTTTTGATAATATATGTAAATGTACTTTGCTTGAAGTGGGAAGTAAAACGTGCATGTGTGTTCAAGGCATTGGATTTTATTGAAAATGTTGATATAATTTAAATGGTAGTCTACAAGGAAACTATTAATAATTTTTTCCAATACAAAACTAGGTAAATCTGGGTAAGCTTTTTTATGTACTCTTGATTATTATGTGATAAGACAAGGGTGGTTACAAATGGATGTGTATGCAAGAAATTGGATTTTGGAATTTCACCAAAATGTTGAATTTACTATACATGGTAGTCTCTGAGAGTATGATCAATGTTTGCCTATATAAAACATAAAACAAGCAATATCTATGCATTTATAGACATTTGATAATTGATATACGCTTTGCCATCTGTCCCATATATTTTTGCACTATGTCTTTCATCAGTTTTAACTGTTCTAGGTGTATAATGTAGGATACCACTGCATCTTCGTTGCTTGTGAAGCCTGTCGGTTATGTGTATGTATTTAAAGGATTGTATTTCGTCGGCAATTTCCTATTTAGGAAATAACAAATGGACATTCTAAGGTTTGGCCGTAAAATCATCTTCTGTCAAAAGTGACCCTCCCCCCAACAAGATAGGTTTATAAAAAGTGACCCTTCCCATGGACAGTTTTCTTTAAACTAACCCTCCCCCATTCCCCCGGCCCACCCCCTGTAATTACTGAAGGCTCCCTAAGCGTGTCATGCTTAGTATGTCTGCCGCGTGCCGGGACTTTCCCTACTCGAATGATTTTTATGAGCATGCGCATTCAGTGGTGGGTATTCCGAGAATTTCCACCACGTTTCTAATTAACCCATTCAGCGTCTGACAATATAGGCTTATATTTTAGCCGTAAACACCTTGACAAGAAGACGTGGAACGTTCAAATGGCGAAATTAATGGAAGAAGTGTTGGTTCGGCCAGTCGCCTTGCTGTTTATTGTTATATTTTGCCAACATGGAGACGTTCGGGGAACAACAAAGCTATCGACGGTAGGCCTATATAAACTCGATAAGTTATACTCTTTCTGTTTTACTTTTGACAACATGGGTTAGAGTATGCTTAGACGTGCTTTGACTCGATAATAGCCATTGGTAAACGGTGAATATGAATCATATTAATCACACTGACTACCTGCCCTCATAACACTGTAGATGTCAGACATCCAGCAAAGCTATCACGTGACACCTTTAGACAAAAACTACAAGAGAGTTAGACAATTGTTGCTTTTCGTTAGAATCTGAATGTCCTACGGCCGTCCATGGCAGAATGCTAGGGTCAGAGCTAAAGAGGTCACCTTACCAGCGCTGCAGCGGTTATCATTGACTAGCCCAAAGTCCCCACCCCCTCCTCCGGAATAGTTAATAACCAGCAGAGAAAAGAAACTGTGTACCCAGAGCCGCCAAGGCAGTAAGACTTAAGAGGCTAGGCTCAACTGTTTCGTTTTCCGAATACTAACTAAGGGATGGACCATTAGATCTTGGGAGGGGGGTGGTCAAAAACAGAAAAAAAAAATTTTCAGAGCAGAAAGTTAGGAAAAAAAAATTTTCAAACTAGTTTGCAAAATAAAAAAAAAATTAATAAGAAGACAAAGGTGTAAAAAAAAAATCTGCAAAATTCTTTAAATTTTGAATTTTTTTAGATTTTACCGACAGAAAGCAACTTTCTGTATTTTTAGTATATCCTCCCGGCACATTTTAATTTTAATTTATACATTCAGAGTGACTGTATCACTTATACTGGAAGTTGTGATTATCTTATCTTTTCAGGACTTTTGTATTCTGATCACTTGAAAATTATGAAATTATAGAGCCTGTTTTCTACTTGTTTCTTGCGTACAAACCAAGCAGGTACACTAGGTAAAACATTGAAACTATGGTGTGGTTGTCAAGACACAAAGTTTTATTTGCCTTTTAAGATCAAGGTAAACAGATGCAGGCCACATCAGCTTTAATTTTTTTCATAGCATTTTATTGCAATGATGAATGCAAGAATGGGTGAACAAGTAGAAACACGTCAATAATGATAAAAGAACATATCAAGTCATTATGTATTATTTTGCTTTTAAAAAGGCATTTTCAATTCTTTTTTCTCAAAAAACAGCCTCAAAAAACAACAGCTACACATGTTTTAACATTCAACAATACACTACGTAGAATGCCATCTATCCAACAAATCCCAACACAAAATACACAAAAGGGTTGAACTTTGAAAGTTTCTCGATAGCAAATACTGAATAAATCTGCATGAATAATCGTTTTTGTGTAGCAAATTTCAAAGAAATTGGACAAGCCCTTTCAGAGAATACAGATTTTTTGACCATGAATGGCATAAATTGCCCTAAAAAGACAAATATTGAAATTTCAACACATCTATACACATCCAATCAATTTGGACATGCTGCTACAGAGAAATAGATGTTTTGATCAAAAAAGGGCAACAATTGCTCTAAAAACACAAATATGCAAATTTCACTATATTATTTAGCTTATTTTAGCTTCTCAGCTTGTCAAAATCAATTGTAAATCATGAGATGCATGATGTTTGGTGGGGTGAATGTAGGCATTTCACCACGCAGTAGAAAGGGAAGCCAGGAAACCAAAATAGTCAATTTTCAAAACCATAGGAAGCTACTGAGGAGCAAGAAGACCATGTTTCAGAGGAAGATGTGTAATCCGAAAAAAATGCTCCCAAAGTGCCACCAAATAACACCATTTTTATCTCTATTTTTCTAAAGCTCCAACAGCAGGAGGGGGGACACCCCCCTCCTGACCTCCCCCCGTAAAAATACTCCCCAAGTGCCACCAAATAACATCATTTTAATCTCTATTTTTCAAAAGCTCCAACGGCAGGAGGGGGACTCCCCATCCTGACCACCCCCCGCAAAAATACTCCCCAAGTGCCACCAAATAACACCATTTTAATCTCTATTTTTCAAAAGCTCCAACGGCAGGAGGGGGACTCCCCCTCCTGACCACCCCCCGCAAAAATACTCCCCAAGTGCCACCAAATAACACCATTTTAATCTCTATTTTTCAAAAGCTCCAACGGCAGGAGGGGGACACCCCCTCCTGACCTCCCCCCCCCCGCAAAAATACTCCCCAAGTGCCACCAAATAACACCTATTTTTCAAAAGCTCCAACAGCAGCAGGGGGACACACCTCTCCTGACCTCTCCCCCCCCCCCCCGTGACCGCTTGCGTGGCCGCTTGTGGTGCTTGGCACCACATCTTTGCCCTCTATATCTTCAGACAGCGACGAACTAAAAAAAAATTATAAATCTGAAAATTTACTCTGAAAAAAAAAATTTGCACAGCTAATCTCAATTGGAAAAAAAAAAATTCAGAAATTTACAATAGTAAAAAAAAAATTTTCACAATTTCATTGTGACCACCCCCCCCCTCCCAAGGTCTAATGGTCCATCCCTAAGAGAATTATGTGCACAGTCCCATGTTGGATAATTTGTTGGATACACCCTTTTCATTGCCAATCAGTTTGTCAAACAATACTTCACATGTTAGTTTCAGGAGCAAAACGCAGTTCAGCCATGAGATGAAACCCTAAGCTTTGTTCATATTGTGTATCGCATGAACCACGTGATTTAGGACAAAGTGAAAGGGTGAACGACTATTTACTTAAAGGGCGGTGGTCGTCGGAACGGTGCTCAAAGGTCGCTAGGGACCCTTACGACTGATATAAACTCTGTATCCAAGATACGTTGGCGATTGATGAATGTTAAAACATGTTTGTCTTAATGTACATCGTAAAATTTAAATGTCGCAGCTATGTTGACATGATGCATCTATATATAGTGCATGAAATCCATTGTTTGTAAACTAGAAAGTTGCACATGCACAATTCCGACGATCACTTCCTTTAACATGTAGGTGATGCAGTCAGTCGTGATGTTTGCCGTTCTCAGTAAGCATGAATACGACGACGTACGCTTTTCTGTAGTGACACAGAGATACTTCTTTACACTCACTATCAAACGTTTACCGTGCATAGAAAAAACTGACGAGAGCAGTTTTATAGGTCATTTGACGTCAGCCAGTAACAATAGTTCATTGCACGACTGGGCATAGTCATGGACAAACGATGAGGATGCTGTAAATTAGCATGGCAATACATAAACGTACTGAATACCGCGTTGTCCACAGAAATGCTGACAAGTCCATGAGAACAGGAAGTTTGCTAAAAATGAATGAAACGGCGGGTAAATATCCAGGTTTCCCAACAATCTCTTTGTTTTCATTTCATAGATTTCAGATAAGATTATTCATATATTGATTGCTTGATCGACGGATAGATTGATAGAGCGATTGATTAATTGATAGATTGACTGATAATTTCAAAATAATTTGTGAATAGAAATAAAAAAAAAACTTTAGTGTGCAATTGGTAATTTCATTTGTAATGTAAAATTAGCACAATTTTCATTTTACATTTACGAACATTTCCTTTATTGAACGTAATTGTATTTAAGCTTTCATCGTCATGTTGATTGGAAAATATATTGCATTTTATGTATATTTTTATTCCATAAATTGAGTTTAAAGGGATACAGTCGTCGGAACTGCACTCAAAAGTCGCTCTATAGGACCCATATGACAAATGTAAACACTGTATCCAAGGTACGATGGTGATTGATGAAAGTTAAAACATGTCTATCATAATGTACACCCTATAATTTAAATGTTGCAGCTATGATGATGAGGTGAATCAATATATCGTGCACGAAATCCATTGTTTGTTAATAAGAAGTTTCCGACAACTGTTTCTCTTTAATCTTATCAAATCACATCGACAACGTAAAACATCATATCTTTTTGTCTTCCATTGAAAATCCATGTGCCAATGATTATGTGCCAATTTACTGAGTTTTGTTTGTAGAACGTTGCGGGTAGCTTATTCGCGCTTTGACTCGTCCGGTGTATCCCTCTGTTGGTCATTGTATAATACAGACGACGTCAGATCAGATAGAAACCGTGTTCACAAATTCAGTCCTGGCAACGTTAACAATCATGATTTTCTGAAGTATAGCTTCAGATTTGTCGAACAGCAAGTCATTCTGAGAATTCTCTGGGTAATAATGTCACCCTATCATCCGCTTTGACGGAAGACTTTATGACTTATTAAGACATAACATCCACATCCACGATCAGCTTATCCGTCAATTTGAAACACTTTTGGAAGCAGTGGCCGACTGGTTTTGTGTGAGACCTATCAGCTAGGCGATGTTGCCGTGAGTGTGTGGGGGTTCGAATCCCGTTTGGGTTATAGTAAAAAAAAGATTATATTTTCTATTCGTACAGCTGCAGATTGCACTGGATGAGTTCTACGACAAAAAAGTCAACATTCCCGATGCAAGGATGGACGCTGCAAAGACAGTCGTCAGGGAAATAGAAGCTATATTGAAACCCAGACTGACAAAATTACTCGACCTGGAATATGACATAACAATGGATCAGAACTGGAAATATACTGGAAGCGCGTTTGAAAACCTTAAAGTGTTCGATCCAGATGACTTTGATATAATGATTCCGTTTGACATGACACATCATTTGGAAAGACCAAACAGAAAATACACAGATTCATCGTCATCTCCCCAGTTTTCTTTCGCTGAATGTCAAACACCAAAGACAGCTTTTAATTTCTTACACCCTGCTAATGGTTCGTCCAAATTTTCAAGTTGGTATGATGATATCTTCGTTCTGGACTCCAAGAAGGTTATGAGTGGTTTCCATAGTGTTTTGCAGAAAGCCGTGAACTTGGTGAATTTCGGTGACAAACGTGTGTGGATTGGTCAGGACGGACCTGCAATGAAAGTTCAAGCGACGTATAAAGATCAAAATAAAGAACACAAACTAAAGATTGATATGGTTGTCGCAGTGTCTGATTGTGATAGGTATGTCCTACGGCAAACTTTTACCATTAAAACGGTTGGGCTCTTTTCTGTTTGCTCAAATCGTACCGATAATAATACTGCAGTCCCCACAGGTACATTAGCAGTGGATGGTACAGCACGTTTCTAAGTTTCTGTTAATTCTCAGTATGTAAGGTCACTTTGTTTGATGCCATCCATATCACACTGTATGGAAAATTACTTCAAACTACCACGACTGTTGATTTTCGGTCACTGTAATAGTAGGTTGCAGTTTAAATACCTGAATGATATGGCGGTAGGAGAGGAACACATACTGGCGACTAACAGACAAAGATGTGTTTAATTCGCTCCTATAGCGAAGAAAACCATAATGTCACCACATTACTGTAGGCGTTGCTGGTCAAACAAAATGATGGCCCTCGTTTGTGCCCCAGAAACCGACAATGGTTTTGTTTAATAGAGTTCAGCGGGCAAAGAACGACGCCTGGAAAACACTGAAACGGGTAAAGCTTGATTTTGAACATTGAATTGATCTACACATTTTATACCGAACAGCACAAATTGAAACATGTGCTGGGAATCCAGTAAAAGAAACTAATACATAATATTTTGTTCTTTCAGATACTATGTGGCAAAATCCGATAAGTATGACACTGCAGTGGGCGCCAAAGGAAAATGGCGGCTTTCGTATTCCGATGAAGAGAAGAAAGCGATTCTATCGGCGAATACTCGGGGAGACAAAAGTAAAGTTTTTAAGTTAGTAAAGGCTTTCTGTAAGAAAGATGGCCCTCTAGCGGGTTTAGAATCTTATTATCTGAAGACTGTTTATCTACATATGCTAGATAAGTACCCCGGACAATGGACAGACACCAGTGAATTTTTCGTGATATTCCTTGAAGAGCTGCTTACTTTCCTACAAACTCGCAATTTGCCAATGTATTTTTTGAAACAATACAATCTAATTGATAATTTTAGTCAGAATAATCCTGTTACGTTGACAGATATGACGAGACGTCTTGAGAAATTACTTAAAAAGGGCGAAGGCGAGCTCATTAAAATTCTTAAACGGATGACCGAAAAATAACAGTGAAAATCGATGGCAGAGTTAATAGTAACTATATCAGAAAGATGTTTTGTATTTTTAATGAATACGAAAAGCTCAAGAAAGCCCCGGCTTTATTTGAATAGAGTTTATAGATACTAAAAAGCAAGATAGACAACCGAATATTCAGTGTGTGGACACAAACTGCATAAGAGGGACTGAAATTTTTAATTACAAATTAGTCATGTCAGAATAAAACTAGTGTTATCGTCTTAAACCTATGTACGTTACTTTAATATGCAGTCCATGTTGACTCGATCGCTGGATTTGTGCGGGAGTTGTCCAAGAATCTATAAAGTTGATACACACAGTGAAATGTGAAAAATTAAAATTATAGAATGCAGTTTCCAATGAGTATGTAGATGTGGAACAAAGACTAGATATGATTGTTTAGTCACCAGACGTTACTTACCAGGTTTTTAATGGCATTATATTCACTTGCACAGGATCATTTTAATTTACCACACGTGTTTAATAGTAACATTTGAATTTTTTCTTAACATACACTAAAACTGAAACACTGGTATGGAGAATTACCTTTTATCCGGATTTAAAACGGTCGAAAACGCTTATTGAAGTCTGTACCGAATCGCAGTTTTTCTCACAAGTTAACTGTAGAGTTTGTGTATACCATTCGTTACTACAAATACTACAATATAGTCATGTATAAGTTACGAAAATTGTCTTTTTAGCATGTTTTGCTCTCAGTAAATTGGTTACACCATGAAAAGACTAATTTATCTAATGATTTATTTTAGTTGTATTAGCAACCAATCATTTCCGCCACATCGAGTTCAGACCACTTCAAGAACTTTATATCTCTGTGTATAACAAGAATCAGAACTCTTTGACAATTTTGTGACCTTTCAGGACTGTCTCCTTCTTCTGTCTGTCTGTCACACACATTAACTGTTTGTCTGTCTGTCTGTGTCTCTGTATATCTATCTGCCTGTCATATTGCGCACACCACTTGTACGAAAATTCACGAAACTGTCCTGACTAGTTGCAGTGTTTCATCCAGACAGCGACGGGGTGATTCACTTTCTGTTGACATTTTGGCACCCCTTGTAATTTATCAAGGGGGACCAATGCCCTATGAATTATCAGTCACATCTCAGAGATAAAAAAGAGCACACAAAACGGGGTGAGATCCCCCAATATTAAGGCAAAGGGAGACAATCCCCCTTTCGATGCCATCCTGAATGAAACACTGAAGTTGGATTTGATTTCTCATACATTATAAAATGGAGCTTTTCAAATTGCAAACGCCAGCAATTGAATGTGTATGTCCGAAGAGAACAAGCAATTAAGGCTACATAAATGAAGATGCCAGTACCACTATCGTGTGAGAGCACTAACAGCTATAAGTGTTAGTCTGGTTCCCTGACCCATTTCCCCGGTAGAGGGCGTGGGGAAATATAGGGTCAGGTACCGGCTAATGTAAACATGGACGCTATTGGGTTAAAATAAAACAAGCTGTGATTGGATGAAAGTAACACTTGTAACTTTTTCTCATCTTTCTTGGGTTTCGCACTTTCAGGCTCACTTGACACCAACTTCTTGTTTGTACCACAAAGCCGTGGAGGTAGAAAGAAAGACTTTCTAACTCCATGATTTAGCCACTGTGATTTAGCACACCTCTTAATACTTTTAGAACGTCGACATGATGCCTGGCATTTTTCACGAAATTCGGACACCATTCTATCCATCGAAATCAATCGTCGTTCACAGTTCCAACAAAGTTTGCTTTCAATTAGCTGTGATATCGCAGCAGTACTTGTGGCGTGTATCGAACGTGCTCGGGTCATTCGAGTCACGCCACAGTCGGCGATGACCTCAATGACCCTAGCGTGTTCGATACACGCAACAAGTACTGCTGCGATATCACCGCCAGCCGTCAATCACCTCTATTTCCCCGTACTTCTGGATTAATCCTTTCAGTTTATGTTTCCCGTCTCGTGTGCCAATGTTTTTGGTTCGGATACCAGTGTTCGAACATAATTCTCATCCAGTCGAATTTTGACCGGCGTTTTCATGGTAGCAGCCATATTTGTTGTAGCATGTTCTGTCAGGTGACTAACCTCGGCCATCTTGAACAAAATTCTGTTCAAGATGGCTACCCGGTACCTGACCCTATATTTCCCCACGCCCTCTACCGGGAAATGGGTCAGGGAACCAGACTACTAGAAACGTGTGATCGGCAACCGCAACAAAATGAACAAACATAAACATATGCACCCGTACGTATTTAGGGTTACCAAAATTAAGGGTACTGAAATCAATATTCTTCGAAAAATATATGCGAATAAAGGATAATGCAAATATGTGGCCCTGGAATCACAAAAGTTATCTCACATTCTTACCACGGATTTTAAATAACTTGAATTCTATTCAGAATTTTCGTATGGGCATTCGTCTGTAACTATCAAAACGAGATGTGCTCACATCTACAGCGATTTGCATTGTGGCTTGATATTATTAAAGAGGAGAATTTCTTGTGCAAAGGAGAATTCATTTGAGTTTATGGAAACGGTTGTATAACATTTTACAGAGAAGGAACACTTTTACCAAGGCAATCTTGTGAAATCGTTCTCAAAGTGCCGTTTTGACTAAAGAAGAATCTTGAAAATATTAACAATACATCAGGTTTTTTAGAAAACTTGGGGATTGTCTCCAAATATAGTTTATTCTATATATATATATATATATATATATATATATATATATATATATATATATATATATATATATATATATATATAAACAGATTACTTCAAGTACAAAGTAATGAAATATATTACTTAAGTTTCATGCATCTTGCAATCCTCAGATAAAGTGTGTGTATATATATATTGGGGCGCATTCGACTTAAGATATCAGAGACATCAATGCCACACTGTTTGTTAATCTATACAAGGCTCCCAAAGGCGTAGGTGGACTGGGTAATTATAGTGTAGAGTTTATGCTACGTTCCGATGTTCTGACACGTAGGCTATAGTAAACTCCTATGCCTGGTGACGAGGGCTATACCGCCCGTCTATTACCCCGAGGGGCCGTGTGTTACCAGAAACACATCGCTATTCCCCGAGGCCGTAGGCCGAGGGTTATAGCGATGTCTTTCTGGTAACACACGGTCACGAGGGGTAATAGACGAGCGCTATAGCCCGAATAAAGACCAGGCTATAGTGTTTTATAACACATCACATGCTCATGTTGTATTGTTATATAGTTTTTTATGTGTTTTGACATTTTGCACCGCAACATCCATTGTGACAAGTTACTGTGCGATGTTTCGACAGCGGTTTCAGTTGTACGTGGTATCACTTTCTTTCAAAAAATATTCGAAGCATACCTAGCGACATCCTTAGTAGCACTTTAATCTTTTCCGTCGATGAGCTGTTCAAGTTCCCACGCTGTTAGAATGTTGGAAAATCTGTTTTAGAGAATGTGTCGTCACCTATTCCGGACGCACATCACGTTCTAGTCACCCGCCATTGTTGCAAAGCTGCAGACGACACTACGGTCACGTGACCGGGCACTTTTCCAAATTTGGTCAGAACTATTTCCCTAGGGAAATAGCTTTTCAAAAAATACCCTCTGACGTCACTTTTGTCGATCCGGTGGGGACTAGACGTATCTATTTTCTCGTCATGTGACGTATTCTGGCCAATCGCGACACGGAATGAGCATGTGGCGTGTTATAATACGTAATATCGGAACGTAGCTTAACTCTACACTAAATCTACCTATCCATCTACGCCTGTGAGGGCTCCCATGAATCTCATTTGTTTGGAAGTGCAGCAAACCCATTTTGGAATAATAGTTTCACCGGTTGCGAGTGTTTAAAATATCTGCATAGAAAAAAAGGCAAGCATTAGAATGAAATTATATGCCAAAGGGAATTATTAAGAAGTGTCATAGCGGATGATATACTGATCAGAGAATCAGAGAATTAAACCGGGATTAAGAAATTACAGAGTAAAAGCTCAACTGTTGTCACAAAGACCCAATGACTTTTATTTGGCTCTAGCTGAGTCAATAGTTGAAAAATACTCAGAGAAGACCTGATGAGACGCCCTCTATCCTATCATGTTTCCTCTATTTTGTTCATTTTACTTTCATTTTGTAGCTGATAGCAGTAATATTTTAAGGTATAGTAGTACGCTAAAAGACTTAAACTACCATTTAAACAAAACTATCCAACATCGAAGTCAATGATAAAAGTTTGGGGTCACTAGCGAAACAGTGTACCTGATATTTACTGACAATTAAAATTTAAAATCACTGCCATCCCAGTGTTAATTCTTTCATTGAAATTAAATCTTCTATTTTCACAAAAATAAGCCATTGAAAAGTCTTTTACTCCATTTACTTCGAAATGAGCACCCACAAGTGATATACTATAATATTAGAATTGTAAAAATTGATAGTCCAGATATCTGTGCCCGAGACGCATTCTATTTTGTCAGCGTATCTCGTCGACACGACGTTACCTTGTTCCCATAGTAAAGATCAGAGCATACAGCAATAAGCTTCTAAAAAAATCAAGTACAGAATGATATGACAATGGTGAATTTCAAAGCAACTGTAAGCTTATTCCTCTCAAGCAAACACTGTGCATTTACAATCTATAATTGATAACTTAGTCATTGTGATATAATCAAACGTAAGTAGACGGGTTCTGGCGTCGCGTACAGAGTTGTGTGTTTGTTGATTTGGTGGATGGCAAGTTTTTCCCGTAAAAAGTAACCCGTTTGTCCTGTTTAAGTGGAAAATATTGCAAGTAAGCAGTAGACGACCTTTTATTAATCTATGAGCAAGATAGGTGGAACTCCAGTGTTTTCTGCTGTTTTATACGATACTGTTTTCGTCAGTAAAATCAAAATCAGATCTCAAATTCCGATTTCAACTCTGTTTTCGTAATTGCTGTAACTAATTTTATATCATACCAGCGATCTGATTGGTCGAGACGCGAAAAGAATCGTGGTATATTCGCAATATACCAAGGCTGGCACACGCGCGAGCTCTCGGCAAGAGCCAAAATCCTTATTTGACATTCCATGCCAGAATTTCAATATACTGTTATGATATAATAGCAATAAATCACACCCAGCGAAGGTATACCACTCGAGTTTGACCATTTCACTTCATATATGCACTCGCTATCGTATGTCGTGAACTGGTCAAAATCTCGTGGTATACAATCGCTGGATGTGCTTATTGCTTAAATATGTACTTGATTATCAATGAAGTATGTTAGCTGCATATATTTGTATTTGTGTTGCATGGACCCTTTATCGCTATCTATTAAATATCGAACATGGCAGACACGAAAGAATATCAAGAGATCAACGTGTATGTTACTGTGATAATTTGTCTGTAGAAATGAATTTCACTTTTTGTTGGTTTGCCCGATTTACTCGGATCTCAGAAATGTATACCTACCTTTCTATTATTACAATTTTCCTACTTTTGATAAATTTATTCAATTAATGCATAATCTTTGTAAATTTGTATTTCATGCATTTAAAAGAAGAAATGACCGTTTAAAGTAGTTGTAATATTTTTTCTGTAACTCCTGTACCTTTGATCTATATATATATGCTTATTTCAATTATGGCACAAAGGGCCGATGGCCTAAGGTGTGAATAAAGTTAATTATTATTATTATTAATTATCGCTATCCTTGACAGCCATTTATCTTTAATGTGCCGACCTTTAACCTTAGGAGTTGATGGACCATAGACGTTATAAGAAATGATTCTACTGTGAACGACGGAACCATAGACTCACTGTACCACGGTCTTTGAGAGGTTTCCACTGTATTTTATTACTCAACATACACACCGAGGCAGGTTGGCAGTGCGGTAGTACGCCCCTTGATATTGAAAGACTTAAACTTCGCCCAGACTTTCTGTAAGGGAATCATCTCCTTTTGACATCAAACATTAAAATAAGGGGTCACCGTCCGGGCAAAATTTGGTAATCGAGGAACAAATAACTCGATTATTACTGACACTTGAAATTCAATATGGCCACCATAGCTCAATACGCCGGTGAAAAGTTTATTTACTCCACTATTTTCAAATTGAGCCCAAACAACAAGAGGTGAACCAAAAAGCATTGTAAAAGTTTGGAAGTCCGAATATCTGTTCCCGATGCGCACTTCTCGATCTGTTCCTTTCGTGACGTCCTAGAGCATATACCTCAAAACTACACTTTCTAATGTGTAACTTCCAAACGGGAACAGACATGTTATTACCAGAGAATAGTCGTAGTTGCATTGTAAAGCAGTACGCATAACGATGAGTGTCACGCCATCGTAGTTTAAAGCATAATGGTACAACAATTGTAACTACCCACAATTCATCACGTAACACGATTGGAACTAATTTGGGATAATTGGATCTTCATATTTTACAAATTTCTCAAAAGTATTAGGTGCCCGCAATATTACAAATTACTCGTAAAGACAAGTGTATAACTTATAAAGTAAAGCAGATGAGCTTACATTTGTAGATTAAACCGACATGACGTCACCATCCAATTATCTCAAATTAGTTCCAATCGTGTTACCTGTATTCTTGTCCAATTATTATCATAAACAACGTTGCAATTTACGCCCTTCTCAATGTCTACATCACCCACTGCTGTTTGAATTTTAATTCATTTATGGATATTCTTTATCGCTCTGTTTGAATATTCTTCGTTTGAATTGCTCTTGAAGATTTCATTTGCACTAATGGTATGTTAGCGGTATCATGTCTTGTGACATGTATCTTGAGACATTGAAATCTTCATTGTTGGCGGTGGTAAGGAGATCGTACAAGAAATGCATCTAGGTCTAGATCTTGTTTCACTTTCAGCAATGGAAGAAAAACATTAACGGGCATTTTTGATGTAGTAACCTTGGGGATGTCGTCAAAAAATTCACTGGTATTGAAAGCGCTGTAATATGTGTATATTTAATATCAGTGCACAAACAATACTACATGTACATATACTTATAATTTTGGTGTGTGTAATGAGAGACAAACGATATGAGGTTGTAGCAAAAGTGGTTTACGTACATTTTGTACATGAATATCTACAAATGTACGTTGTATGTCATGAACCAATGCGACCTTTTCCAAGGTAACAAGTGGTCCGATGTGCCATATTGCCTTGTTAACTATAACTAACTAAAAATAGACTTGAACTGACTTTACCTGGTGCGCGTATATACGTAGTCATGACCTCAATATGAAATTTGAATAGTCATGACGTATAACAATGTTGCTTTCCTCGAATGAGAGACAAAGTTCATTTTTTTAATGTAAGAAGCGCGAATGGCAAAGTTACTTTGCTTAAAACATTCTCCCATTTATGCATTATGCCGACGTTAAAGGGATACAGTCGTCGGAACGGCACTCAAAGGTCGTATGGGACCCATTCGACCGAAACCCTGTATCCCAGGTCTGATGGTGATTGATGAAAGTTAAAACATGTTGTCATAATATACATCGTATGATTTAAATGTTGAAGCTATGTTGATGAGGTGAATCTAGATATCAAGAAACTCGCACAGGGGCAGTTCCGACGACCGTTTCCCTTTAAACATCGATTGTAACGTCGTAATGTAACCTTACAAGTCAAGGTCATAAAAGGTCCCTAGGTAAACTGTTATCAGTGATGATGAGCTTGTTGCATCGACACTTTGCTCCGTTGTGTGATGTGTTTAGTTACCGAAACTGTGCTGAACGAGTCTTATCCGTTGTCATGGGAACCCAACCATGACACTCGTTTCAGTCTTAATTATCAGAATCCAAATTAATAGTCAAACAAAACAATATCGATGACGATAAGAGGCAATGAACACATCTCTGACAAATTGTGAAGCCTTTCTAAAAATATTCTACCCCGCGACTATCAATAAACGCAACAGGTGTCTCCAAGAATAGAACGCCATGACATTTCACTCATCGGAACAATGTCGTGCGCGTGCGCAGTAACACCTGCGTATGGTGTTCCTCTTTTGGTCATTAATTACTGATCTATGTATTTGATTCTAAGAATAACTCTTTGTTTCCGCTGTTGTTTACTCGCAGAGCGATCACTGCGTCTATCCCTGGCGGTATTAACTCGCAGGAACTTATCGAGGTAGGTTCTCGCTGCAGTATTTTACCTGAATATACGTAACTGATATTTATCAAAAACTGCCTTATATTGTGTGTTACATTGGTGGAAACCTCTTCCGCCAGTCAATATGACATCCTTTAATGTATTTGTTTCAGGATTTAAGGAAACGCAATTAATAGCCTGGGGCTTGCACTGCAAACACGACAGCCGAAATTTAAGATATCGACTATCGAGCTCAACTTTAGTAGCGTTGAAAATGTTGGAAATTGGTGTTGGTGTGGTGGTAGGAATTCTCATTATTCTGATATTAGGCTTCAGAAGACCCAGAAAGGTGAGCGGTTTATATTGTGCATTTTTATTTTACTTTCCATTTCGTTTACATTTGGCTTGTTGGACTTAGTTTCGTGAAATTATAAAATGATTTACAACGGATATCTAATCGTAGTGGCTGATCATAGTCTTAAACTTTTAAAATAATATTTTTTCAGTGTAGCGTAATTATCTTTCTAATAACACGGGGAAAATATAAAAAACACTATTGTCAGTACTTGTAGACATGGGGTGTGGTCTCTTTTTATGTGTTCTGTCATTTCATGTCATCAATTCAACACAATGACATCATTCTCTACAGAGAGTTTGTAAAAGTACTTGCTCTGTTGTTACAGTTTTTGATCATTTAAAAAAGCTAGTGAAATTAACAGCAACCTTCCACTATTTCAACGATAACCTTGCTGTTAAGTACAAATTGATTACCTGGTTATGCGGAAGTTACTAAAATTAACCGACCCGTAGAAAAAAGTGTTCAATCAATATTACGCCGATACAACCTCGGAACACAAGTATCCAATAGTGGTGCGTATATTTCGCAGCGTGATCAGACATGCACAGCTAACCTGTGTATAGGGTACACAGTGCCACGCCTTACATTCGCATCCAGGGTCGTCCATGTATGATGAAACATCGGGGTCCATTCTGCTCGTCAACTGCATATTAATTTTAAAAAACTGATTTCGTTCTCACATGACAGGGAATAACGCTTTACAAAAATATGTCATTGACTGCGAATCTTTTATAAGAAATATTTCAGATCTTTTGTGGCACATTTTGGTTCAATTCCTTTCAGTACTTTTTAGCAATTGCTGTTTATCACCACCACCACCACCGTCATCATGATCATGATCGTCATGATCATGATCATGATCATCATCATCATCATCATCATCATCATCATCATCATCATCATAACCGTGTTGTCTATCTGTATGAATTCATTGAAAAATTACAGTATTATGTCACCACTATAAAACACTGAAAAAAGGGGCAATACGTAAAATCCTTAGGGGCGATAAAAATTGTGAAATCTGCTGGTAAAAAAACGATCACATAGTCACGCAAATGTTGAGAGCATTACCACTCTTATTAAATCTGCCGTATCTTATGAACTGAAACAAATTTCCGAATGTTAATTAACGTAGATGACCTTAGAAACACTTTTCCATGTACGTTTATGTTGATGTCGCAATTGGTCATTTAAACATACGCAGGGAACACATGTGAACACTGGATGGTTGGTGACATCGTTTAACTGGCGATAATGCTTTTTTGACGCTTTTTACAGCACACATTCATATTTGCTTTTAATATTCCTCCTTTCTGCAAACCTTTATTTCACCCCAACCACTAATTCTAATAAAACCAATAACAATGCATGCAACAAATCTATAAATGGAATGATAATTTGCCTATTGACACGATGTGAACCCTGTCACCGAATCGAGTGTTTTGTTACCGATCAATTCAATCGTTTGTGATTAAAGATGACAATCATGCGTTTTTATATTTAGTTTTATACTTAGTTTTAGTTTTAATTTTTTAATGTATATTTAGTTTTATATTTAGTTTTAGTTTTAATTTGTTTTCTTGCTAAGAAAAATGAAATGATCGGTAAAAAAGTACATTTTTTGTAAAACTAGTTTTATTTCAATATTTGCAGTTTGTATTCACTTTAGTAGTCGTACAGAGTAGTCAGTGATGTTATATTAAGGTCAAGGTTATTTCAAGGTTTACGGTCACGGTAGTACGCGCCACCGAATTGAAAGACTATGAACTTGTGCTCAAACTTACTGCTGAGGAAACTTTAAATCATTCCCTTTCGAAATCATGAATTATTGGGTAATTGTGCAAAATTTGGCAATAGAGAAACAACTTACTCCATCTTATCTATACTTTAAGGTTTAAAATAGCCGCCATCCCCGAGTGTTCATTCTGTGAAGATAAATTTATAATCTAGTGAAAACTTCAATTACTCCATGAGCATAAAATGAACTCCTACAAGTGGTGGATCAAAATATACTGTACGAGTTAGTGAGTCCAAGTATCTTCATTAATAATTATGCTCTTTAAAGAGAGTGAGAAGAGATATTGAACAGTTTTCCGAAACTGATATCAATAGTCTAAGTACGCATTAGTGGCTGACCCGCAGTTGTATTCAAAGGTTGTCGATTTAGGTCTATATTTGCTTTTTTTAAATCGGTTTCATTGGATTCTATGAATTTGTGTAACGTGTGCGTGTACATATAGATAACGTGTACATATAGATTACCTTTTCCAATGGAGGTCAACCCGAAACGTATACAAATTGAATGGCTGAACAATTATAATTTCCGTTTTGGTAGTTGTCTAGCAGACACAAAAATAAACGAACTGAGAATGCTAAACTGTGTCAGAAACGTTTTTGTAATGTTCTGTGCATCATTAATTTTGATCTAGAACTGCAACAGTTAACTTCTTTGCACATCTTCAGGTATTTATAGGCCTCCCTATCTGCTAAAACTTTCCTCACCGATACCACAAGGTTAACGAAATCATTATGCTAGATAACTTACGCTATTAAAGTAATGAAATGATTCGTTCGTGTGAACAAGACTTGGCGAGGTGTATTTCAGTATCCCTCTTCATCATTCGATATCGGCATCACTACGAATGAAAAGCTCGATGAATTGCAGGATGAACCTAGGCACTGACATCATGAAGGTTACAATAATTATGAAAATTAGAGCTCTCGTCGAGAATGAGGAGCTGCAAAATAAACAAGGATTCTTGGTACCATTCGGAACCAAGACAAGTGACCTGAAGACGAAACATTTACAAAACAATAAAAATAACAAAACTATTGTCAATAATACAATCGGCCTTGCAAGAAGCAGTGCACTACTAATCAGGCATTCCGCAGATTTGTTACAATTTACTCTCCAAACGCACTCTCCTTAGTTCCAATCCGGCTATAAGTATTGCAATATTGTATTTGCCATGCTCTATAGATAAGATGGAGTAAGTTGTTTCTCTATTGTCTGTTAAATATGTTTTTGTAAGAGCGCCTTTTCCCATAGGTTTACATGGGTACGTGAATCTAGGTATATGATAATTATTCTTTTGTAGAGTCTTCCAAATTATTTGACCGTGACTCTCGATTTGGAACGAAATATAAAGCGGAAGCATGTATCTTGTGACCAGATTATATCTAATGTATGTTTGTGTTTCGTCAACAGTTGGAACAAATTTTGAAGACCTTTTACAGGAAAGAAGTTTGTATTGCCGAAAAAGAGCTTAGATTTGCGAAAGGTCAAGTGGATGTAGTGATTGATAATCTGAAACTGAAGTTGAAAGATCTCTTCTCTGAAAAGTATGGCATTAATCTGAAAGATGATTGGGTGAAAACCGGAAGTGCCTTTGAGGGGTTAAAGGTCAAGGCTCCGGATGAATTTGAGGTATTCGTGGAATTGGATATCTGGCACGACCAGTCAGCCCTATTCGTCATATCACAGGTTGCTTCAGCTGACATGTCTGGGTATGATTTTATCAAAGTGTCTGGTGGAAGTGGAAGTCTTTCTGAGATGGTGCTCGGTGAGGGCACTGTTTTCCACGCCCAGAAAGTGCTTCATGGATTCCAGAGCGTCCTTCAGAAAGCGGTGAGCGACAACGATGATGAGAAACAAATGCTGACTGAAATGGATGGAACTACTTTGAAAGTGGTGTGGAACTATAAAAACAAAAGAGGCAGAAATAAGACCATCAAGATAGAGTTGATACCATGTGTGTGCTCCAACAAAAGGTAAAATGATATAACATCCTCAGATGTAAACTTCCTGAAGGATTTCAAATAAAGCATAATGAGAGAGAGAGAGAGAGAGAGAGAGAGAGAGAGAGAGAGAGAGAGAGAGAGAGAGAGAGCTACACTGGGCTTTTGAGGATTATTTCTTTTTGAAAGTTAATATATTTATTGGGAAAGCCTACTGGATCTAGTCCCATTTTATTAATACAGTCATGCGACTTTGTAATATGACTGCACATTCACAGTATATTTTTGAAATCGATGATGACATACTCGATCAATTCAACGATTTTTATCTAATGCACGAGCTTAATTTAAATATGAAATTTCTTCGATACTAAATCCAATTTACATTTCTGTGACAAATCAAAGTAACATAGTTGTCGCAATGTGACGAAGACATTCCTGGTCTCATAAAAGTAATCTGATATCTCTTTACTAATGACCAATTTAAATCACACCTGTTCACAGATATTACATTGCAAAGCCGGACATCTTTGATGAAAAGGAGGGTACCATCGGAAAATGGAAGATTGCTCTCCTTGACAAGCATCAGCAGAAAATGAAAAATGTGACCGAGAAGAAACGTAGGGTGCTGAAACTTGCTCTTGGCTTCTGTAAGAAAGACGAGAATTTAGCCTGGATCAACCAAATCCACTTGAAGACCGTCTTTCTTCACATGCTGGATATGGTACCAGGCGCTTGGAAAGAGACTGATGACTACTTCAAACTGCTACTTGAGTATCTGCTTGATTACCTGAGAGAAGGCAACTTACCCGATTACTTCGTTCCAAAGCGGAATCTCTTCTTGAATTTCGCACAAGCGCACCCGCAGACCATGGAAAACGCGTCGGCGCGTTTGCGATTTATTCTGCGAAGCGGAAATGACGAAATCATCCGCGTGATAAAGGGGCCTTCCAATCGCTGGCTATGGGTTAAGAGAGAATACCGTGCCCAGATGATGCCTCTTCGTAAATCTGCTGATTTAAGCATCTGGCAGAAATGAATGAATGCAATTTTTAAAACCAGTACATATCGATTTTTTTCACTTGAAATAATATTTATCCATCACGTCAGTACTATATATACCACGGTAAATTGACAATGTGTCTATGAACGGTCTCATATTAAACTATTTTTTACTATTTATTAAAGTAATATATGTAGTGTGAGACAACAGGAAGTAAAAGTTCGATAAGAAAACAAGAGTCTTATTCATGAGTTCACATTCAGCAGCAATATTTGGAAGAAAGATTTGGACTACGTCAAATTTAACTGCAAGAAGAAACAGCTATGCGAAAAAGTATATCTAACTCCTTTGTATTTTTCTTGGTCAAAACGTTGAGTTAGCGGGACAGAAAAAAAGTTTATGCAAAGTTCAGACGACTCTTTTTCAACAAAAGCTGATTAAACCATTTTGATTTTTTCCCCATTTTCTATGTTTGCTAGCGTACGAGAAAACAGCTTTTATATTTACACTTTATATTTACATCAATGTTAGGTAGAATATTAGGTTCGTTTGCAACATTTTCAGTTATTTTCAGGTTTTTTGTTTTTGCTGATGGTAGTCGAGTGTAACATATTAATCATAATACAAGTTGGCATCGATGAGTACTCGTAGTTGTTAGACTAGATTAATTATGACTATGCATTCATACATCTGTGACATCACGTTAAATAGTCTTTCCTTGGTGATACTTAGTGGCGTAAATTATCAATGAACTCATATACAGATATTTATCAAAGTGAAACTCGATTTAATCTGGTAGATTAGAAATGACATCAACAATTTCATTTTAAATAGTCTAGAGAGTAAATGAAATATTGACTTGTAAATATATATACTTATCAATTTTGTTCTATGCAGAAAAAGGTTCAAATGCATGAAATAATCTGGTGCTTTTGAAAACAATGAAATCATGATTTAAAATGATAAAAATTAAGGCAGGTGTTCTGTGGCTGACTTTCGAGTTTGAGAATCGACGATAATTTTTGATACAAGATGAAGCCTCGCCCACTAGTTACTTTGGCATTTGTAAGGGTGTACGTGGTATTTACTGGCTGCAAAGATTTTGCGATCATCCTATCATAAACACTAGAGTCTGCAGAAATGTATTCTGTCAGTTTACTCTGTTGTGATATTAATAAGTCTGTCACATCAGTGAATTCACACACGTTGTTTTGGGCAAACTTATCATTTTTATACATATTTACTTCATTAATATGCAAGGTCAGAGCTCTTTTGTTGAACCATTGTTTGAATATCACGGGGTCAAAAAATCAACGAATTTCAATTGTGTCTCGGACAAATAGAACGCAAGGGCGCCATCTCGCGACAAAATTGTCGCTCTCTCTCCGAACTCAAAGGTCAGTCACTTTTAGAAACTTCACAATTCATAAAAACTTCTTAAAACTATGATTTTCTGGGGTGTTTAAATTGTATTTTTTTCAAAATAGTGTCACTAGCGGATGAGTGAAGACAATTATCTTTTTTATCATTGTCTTTACGCTATGCGTTATAAAATATAGACTTGATAATGAACACAAATTAAGTATGTTATGTATGGACTACATTTTTAATTTTCTGTATCGATTGATATAGAATCAGTGTTAAATAGAATGATACTGTTGTCGAGAATGTTATGAAGGGATACGACTAACAGTTATTAAGCATCAATACATTTATTCATTTTCAATAAACATTAAGAAGTATTGCTTTACATATATGTTTCCTGGATAAAAATGCAGATATTTGATTATTCCCGTTCTGTATGGATTGTTGGAATTAAAGTTCTGTTTTATCACCGTTTATCTCCATGATGGAGACAAATAAGTCGTAGCAGCCATTTGACAAATGTCATGGCAAGATTTAGAATATTTCGCAATACGTCCAGAGTAACTTCAACTCACTTTTTAGCATTATCTTCAGATATTAATTTATCATGATGCTTCTGATTGAATTGTTATTGTGGTTCTTTGCAATTTTCCTTTAAAATCTAGTTGAGATAGTGTGCAATGTACATTTATATTTCACTCGTATTCAGCATGTGACGTCATCGCGCCATGATGCCAAGGGCCAAGGCACTGTTGATTTAACATTTGTACGTTGCTGAGTTTGAAACTTTGACACAAAAATATTAATAGCTGAAATATGGCTACATTAGTTGATAGAGCTTCAGATATTTCTGTAAGGATGAGATGTGAAGGCAAACCAGTTCGAAAGATATGACGTTTTTCAAGTTATTCCTATGTTAAATTGCAAATTACGCATTCTTGAAATGTGTTTGATCTATAGGTATTGGATTATTTAGATCGATTGACGAATAAAATTTATCGAAATCTTTCTGTCTTGACTGAGTAACTGATAGTTCTGGCTTGTACTTGGAGTTAAAATGAGAATCAATCAATATGAAAACACTGTACTTTGGCATTAGGAGACTTTAAAAGAAGACCTGACCTGTTTAAGTTCATTCTTGGTTTATTAATTTATTCCAATTGTTAACTTAATGACAATGATTGGGTAACTTTTCGATCGTAAAGATCTGCTAAGGTCGAGGTAAGGCTTTAGCGTCTGATTAACGACTCCGAGTCTTGGCTAGGTTGACTAGGTACAGATTCGCTAGCCAAGATTTAAGGGTCTCAGTGGAAACAAAAACGTTGCTAGCGAAGATTATAGGTTAAGGAATCCGAGGTTGAATATCTGTACCACAGAACTCTTCTGTTGTACGTCAATGAAATAAAGAGAAATGAAAGACACGCCAGTATTACATAGTTCAGTGGCAGTTTTCAATTACGTTAGACAATCACATGTATCCTGTCGACTGGTCTAAAACTCTATTGTATTTAAAAAGGTGGCAATTTACGCGAAACACGTGTATTCGTCTAGATATGAAATTATAACGATACACAAAACGTAGTAGAGTCAGCGACACTTAGAGTGCGATAGACTATGGCTGACAATCCAACACAACGTGACTGCGGTGGCAATGGAGTAAATTGGTCACGTGCAGACTCTACTTAGCTCTTCAGTAAAAATAGGATTCCCTCGACGATACACGAGCAGAGTACAATTTTTATGTCCTCACAACGCCTGCCTTGCTTGGAAAACATAATTTATGTACCGTACTTTGTGAAGGACTACTTGACACAATATCAGACACAACGATGGGTGCTACCAGTTTAGCGATAAAATTAGTGAGACGTAATCCGATATACAGCCAGGGTATAGTATCTGTGACCCGGGACAACTTCACTTTGACCATTAAAACAATTGTTAGCCATCATTCATCGCAGATGATCTATTTACCGTCAGTGCTGGGACTGACCTAGGTCTGTAGTCCTCTGATTTATCGTCAGCCGAACTTCACACCGTGACTCCTGCAACTCACTGAATACCAGCATTGGTCTGAAGTAATACCCGTCAGCATCCAGAATCAATCCAGTTTACAGAGAAGCAACAATAACCATGGAAACGTCATCATTCATATTCATCGCTACAGGTAGACTTTAATAATTTTATCTATACTTATATTCTTTAGCACATGAACCGTTCATTCAAATTTTCAGAAAAGCAACCGGTGTATTTCTATTCTTACATAAGGAAAACCTTCGGCTGCGACCCGCTTGTTACTTTCTTGACACCGCATAAAAGGGAAGAAATCCTTTTTATAGGATTCAAACTCACTACTAATGATATCGAATAACATGATAAAAGAATTCGGTCTCTTAACCACAAAGAAACGTACTTATCCCGCTAAAAGTTTAATTACATCGTTGAGATATCAGAGCAAGTCAAAGTTGTTAGTTCTTAAGAATCTGAAAGACATAATTGTGTAAATATATTCCTATACAATGATCAAAGAATAAACCACGGTGCAGTACACGCGTTGTAGGAAATTCCTTAAATTTCCTGGTTTTAGAACAGTAACTTTCTGAAAGATAAGAAAACAGTAAACCAGTGGCCGCATTGAATTGTTTGGAGCTTGTTGATATTTTTTGCCGTAAGACACAGATTTTGTCTAAATTTCCAAATTGAAGGTTTTCACTGCATTGAAATCCAAGAGTTTCAGGCAGAGTGCAAGTCTTTCTCATCTTTGTGAAGACTAAACAGTTCCTCTTTACATCATTATACAATGGAATGATTGGTTCGATGTTAGACAAAAAGCATTCTATCCAGACGTTGGTACAATCAAGATGGCGAGTAGCTTTCTCAACATTTAAAGCTACTTTGCTACCGTATTCCGGTATTCTAAGTAGTCAATGCTTAATCCTATATCCTCGCACAAGTATTGTTCGTACTATCATGTAATGGGTCGAACTTTTAAATATGTTTTAATGGTCTTCCTTTTTTATTTGTAGTTGAGAGAGAGAGAGAGAGAGAGAGAGAGAGAGAGAGAGAGAGAGAGAGAGAGAGAGAGAGAGAGACTTGAAATCGTTAATATCTTCCATTTCTTTAACTTTGTTTACCCTCTCCTTTGCCATTGCGTCAACAACTGTAAATTTTACTGACGTAAACGTACATCAAGTAGATACTTTGCAGTCTTCCTGTGAAGCCTATTGCCTCGTTTTGGCGATGGAAGCTTTACTTCGTGTGCAGAACTGTTGACTTGTGGGTGTACTATTCAGCGCCCAATATACAAATGTTCTGTTTCGACAGCTTTGCTCCACTAGACAGTTTTCGCCAAACATAAGTACATCATTTGGAAGGAAAACTCACGTGAATTGTTAGTTTTTCAAGTGACCCTAGGCATTTTATCGGGAAAGGTAGAGGCTGGAGATGCAATCCCGTGTTACAGTTGCATAAATGCACCTTTTATAGATCAAGCTATCAAAACAAAAGAGTAAACTGTGTGTTTCTCCTAGTCTAAGTCAATACTGAGTGGCCATGGCAACAAAAACTTCATAATTCACGTTTTTTGTACTTCACCTGTGTATGTCACTGGCATTGGCAGCTGGTCGTAGGCATTAGGCTATCCCAAAAAATTTGAAGGAAAGTACAAAATATGGACTACATAGATTGTGTTTCGTTCATTTCGAAGTTGCCGTCTCTGATGTCATATAACCTTTCTCTAGACACAGAATGTTACACATGTTGTAAGTGAGAGCTCCTAAAAGTATTCGTTTTTAGAGCACTGACCGCATTCCTTTTGTAGGAATAGCAGAAATTCATGAGTTCTATAAAACGACGAATATAGTCAAGTGACTGCAGAGCTAGATTACATCGACCTCACAATCAAGCAGGCTCCATGGGTCGGAAGAATTCCAAGAGTACCGACACTAGATGATAACATAATTTTGTGAAAAACAACAAAAGTAAAATCTAGATGGTATTTATATATCCAGTGCAAAGAAATAGAACGCCCTCCCTGGGGTCAATATTTCCATCGGTCTTGAGAATTCATGACCTTATTAACTATCGTGTTTTACTGTCACTAGAAAGATTAGGAATTCCCACCACGAAGCATTATGAGAGTATATGATTATTGTTATTTACGAGGTACTTCCGGTCACTGGAAGAATGTGGCTTTGAGAATTCATCGGTTGGACTACTTCTCACCAGATGTGCACCAGGCTCCTTGGTGCAGAACATTTAAGCTGAAGTTTTCAGCATCTACTGTGTTTTGGATTTTTTCCCCAAATATATCACGTAAAGTTATTTACCTTTGCGATCGTTAGATGAATCACATTTTTGAAAGCAAAACTTGTATCCATAGACAATACCTTCTTCAACCGTAATGTATTCCACAACAATTGATGATGGCAACACATGGATATTTGTTCATATTTTCATGACTTTACATACTTATCAAATCCAGACGTTTTTATCAGACCTAATCAGAGCGTGAAAATACAGCTTAAAGGGAAACCTAAGTCCAGCGACTTTGACCGTTTATCCTTCCAAAATCACCCTTGAGTAAAATGCAGCTCAAATTTGCAACATAATTGCACGCGCTGACGACTACGGCACGACGAAAAGAGAAGTTGAAGTAGACGACATTTATGGAAATGAGCCCGGAATTCCATGGGCGCGAAAGGGCTCATGGGAGAAGCGTGCGTGACGTCATCGGCGATACAGACGATTGTAGCTTGCAGCACAGGCGACCCAATAGGTTCTGAGTTTTTCACACTGTTTTCTCTATCATTTTCTCTTCTTTCTTCATGCTCTGAATGATCGGAATAAATAAAATAAATGGTTTATATAACCTAACCTAGCCTCTGTGACTCTTTATTTATTTTACACTCCATTACAAGGACGTATATCTCTCATACACACATGCTGTAATTAATTAGTCAACACAACTAATTATGTTAATCCGTGGACTTATCAGGGATTTTACGGGTTGGTCAACATCGCCAACTCCTTTTTCATTAACATCACTATCTTTCCGATGTTGACCAACCCCTGATAAGTCCACGGATTAGCATAATAAGTTGTGTTGACTAATTAATTACAGCATGTGTGTATGAGAGATATACGTCCTTGTTATGGAGTGTAAAATAAATAAAGAGTCACAGAGGCTAGGTTAGGTTATATAAACCATTTATTTTATTTATTCCGATCATTCAGAGCATGAAGAAAGAAGAGAAAATGATAGAGAAAACAGTGTGAAAAACTCAGAACCTATTGGGTCGCCTGTGCTTGCAGCTGGAGGAGTACATGTACTGTGTACAGTTCAGCGCGTTCGTAAGACGACTATGGAGAGTTCGGACAGCGATATTTCTGACATTGAGTATTACTTTTCACTGACTGAAATCAAACCATACTAATTTGAACCAAGATATGTAATAATTGGAAAGCATCTCATCATTCATATCTTGGTTGTTTGCGTTTTGTGTATGATTCAGCGGAGGGAGTCACTGCGCTTGTACAGGCCCCGAACTGGATTGGAGAGACTGAGTGACCCTGCGATCCTTCAACGCTACGTTTCTAAAACAGAGTTTTCTGTATCAGCAGTGTTGCTGCCAGGAATTTTAGATCAGGGGAAACTGTGTCCCATTACCATTTAGTTTTGGGGACATTTACATTTTGGGGACAACAAGCAGTTGTCAATCAAATTTTGCATTATTTCGTAACACATTAGTTTCACTGAACAAAATTCAAGTTACCGGGACCACGTCGCTATGCTTGCATTTCAGGCAATTTAAGCAGTATACCATATCTGCCGCAAATCAGAGCTCAGACGAACTACAGTCAAGCAAATTATGATATCAAGTGCAGCGTTTTAATTACTTTTAATCATATAGCTAGCTCCGAAAGTACGTTGTTTACGCCTCACAATAATTATGCAAAACAAAGATCATCGTCAGTAACAGATATTACTTGTAGACTACACCCATCATAGTCGACTCACGAGTGCGCCCGAGGTGACCGGCAGTACACAAGAGTGCGGGACAACGGGTTCCGGCGTTTTGGGGACATTGTCGCGCGCAAGGGCGCGTCCTGGCGGCAACACTGTATCAGTCGCTTAAAATTAATTTTTGGTTCGTGAATGATACGGAATGATTGACTGATTGTATGTGTTACCGTGTAAGTCGAATTTGGCCAGATCTTTAAGGTTGCTAAATCTCCGATATGTATCGGAAAATATTTATTCGCGATTTGACAAATCTATTATAGTGAAAGTGTCGTCTACTTTTCGAAGCTGGTGTCGAACTTAGGAAGTCGGGCTTACTCAGATCTACAAAGTGATGAAATCGCCTATATAATGGATATTTGCCCGCTAGTTTAAAAAATAGTATCGTCTTAAAGCTTGTTGTAAGGAATGTATTTCATACAAGACCAGCCCAAACTCCCGATGATTTCCGATATGTCCTCTGTTCAAGTCCCGATCGCCAAGTAAAATGTTTACATGTAGGCCTAAAGAAATTTGTGCAAGGGCCTCCCGAGTCCCGCCGATGATATCCGATCGGCCCTCTCGACGAAGTCCCGTGCGGACATTTAATGAAATAAATGCTTTACATGTAAAAAATGTATTTCGTGCATTATTAAATGTAATAATGTAAAACATACAGTATTCTTGACTACCGGCCATGGATGCTATTTTAGAACTAAGAGTCGGACAGAGGTAGTCGGGTGGTCAGATCTGTTAGGTGGAAATCTCCGATATACATCGGATATTTACCCACAATTTGACAAAGTATCGTCCAGTACCAGAGTTAAAATCCTAAGTCGCCGATATTTATCGGATAAATATCCGTGATTTCGTAGACCCGGCGTGCCGACACCACACAGTGCAAGTAAATCTAGGATCGTCTGGTATGGATATTAGCCTAGGAGTCCCGGCGCAATCGATGTTTATCGGGTAAATATGACAGGCCTATCGACGATTTCTCAGACCCGGCGTGCCGAGACACGGTAGGCAAGAAGTGTTTCCAGTATCTTGTAATATCAATAATACCCAGTATAGTCCCGAAATTGCCTATATTTATTGGTTATATATCAGAGATTCGGCAGACCCGGGATGTCAAGATAAGAGACGCTTTGTGTAGTTTCGTCTTCGGAGAGTCCCGAATAAAACCGGTGATAGTAGGCTGACTCAGCATGTCAAGATACGAACCGCATTGTGTAGTATCGTCTTGAATCGGTATTAGAGTCCCGAAATCCCTTATAAAACAATCATCCTGAAAGAATTAGAACATAACGTTGTATCTTTTACAGATTAAAACTCGCCCAACTTAAAGTTTAGCCTCTGACTGTCTTTGAAAAAGCTGTTCTGTGGGAAGACGGTAAAAGCTGACTCCGTTTGTTCTTCCTTGAGTGATTTTTGCACTCAACTGAACAACAGTTAATTATTTTTTATGCTACTGAGCATTAAAGAGTCGTAACGTGCAGAACTGCACTCCTGCAGTCATAGACTCCAATGCTTTGGTAGGCTGTCACACACGTTCGTGTATCGCCGATGACGTCACGCACGCTCCTCCCATGAGCCCTTTCGCGCCCATGGGATTCCGAGCTCATTTCCATAAATGTCGTCTACTTCAACGTCTCTTTTCGTCGCTCCGTAGTCGTCGGCGCGTGCAATTATGTTGCAAATTTGAGCTGCATTTTATTCAAGGGTGATTTTGGAAGGGATAAACGGTCAAAGTCGCTGGACTTAGGTTTCCCTTTAAGGATAACTTGTGAACTGTACATCAATAATCCAAGTTCTTTGGAAACGTCCTGTCATCGTTCGCAGTTTCGCTACTTTTGCAAGTTCTTCAGATGAAAAATGACGACTGACAGCGCCCTCTACAACATAAAGTGTTGTCATCCGTTGCCCCGTCAGTCGTATGAGTCATGTGCAAGTTCCCTGCGCTTTTTCAACTTACAAAGTGAGAGTGAGTCAGATTTGAACCAAAACACTGGGCGAAGACCAAAATAATGGTAAACTCTTTATGATACTGATGTGAAATCACTGACGAAATCGTTCATGAATGATAAAACTACAGCGCAAATCGAACAAAGTCGGCTGCAGCAAGTATTGGGACAAGAAGTCTATATGTAACACCCGTCGTCGGACATTCGTTTTCCTCCATTGTAAAAATGTTTGTTCTATTCCAGTCTATTCCAGTCCTCTCGACATTGCTTATGTCGACACTACAATACGGCCATGTAACGTACACAGAGTAATGTATTGCCACGTAACACGGTAACCATGACGACGTCGACGTGTATTTTAAAGTAGGAGGAAGAAGAGTAATACTCATCGCCATACCATTACGCAAGAGGGCGTTTATTCCTTCTTTCAAGTACAAAGTAATAGTGTACTTAACTCAACTTTTATGAACTTTTGTAATTATTCTGGTTCCCTGGAAGAGACAATATCGTGTGTGACAAATCGGACCTTGTCAAGTATGCTGCCACGGAAATACTTACCGAATCTGCGAATGGTTGCATGGACTGATGGCAAGCTTGTATATTGCTTTACCAATACCTGTAAATTGTTGACTTTTTAAAAGTTAAAACTCATAAATCTCAAAATCATAACGATTGACGTGCACCTAGCCAACTGTCGACTTGACTCGTACATGTTGGCCCTCACAACACGGCGACGGCTGCCGTGACTATCATGTATATAACATCTAAAAGTTGTAAACGTTTTAACAAATATTCACAAACGAAGTCGGAAAGTAATTATTCCCATCCAAATAAATTGAAAAGGTCAGGATACATACAAAAAATCACTATTCGGGACAGGAGGACGGGGCATCGGCAGACTGTAACACTCCTGCGTATGACAAACCTTAGACAACGACCACAGAGCACAAACACAGTTGATTAAACGATGACTGCGTTGTTACTGGTGGTATGATATTACAGTTTTCTGAGATCCCAATCCCAGACAGAAAGGGACAGATTCCAGTTACTCCATCGTCAGACAGATACGGATAGATTCCAGTCACCCAATCTACAGACAGATACGGATAGTTGTCTGAAACACATCATATAGGCCCTTAGTAAAGTGTTTATCCCCAAGTACTCTCTGTATACAATATATTATAGATTTTCTTCTCATGGAGTTATTTCCAAACTGAACCAAAGGTCCATCCAAGGTGATGGCAGTGAAAAAATTTACTTTCTGCAAACCTCGTTCCTTATTTTACCAATTTATTAATTGCTGATAAACCCATAACTTATGGGATATAATTATTTGTCATTGAAATAATATCCACCGTCGTATGGTTCAGGCAACCATAGTAGCAGCTCAGCATACCAGGTGTATGTTCAACACTCGTACAAAATTGGTCATATCCTATGATCATCATATGGTTTAACTATGATTCTGTCAAGGCTCTCTTGTCTATCAAAGTATTTGCATTATTTCACAGTTTTGATCACATCCTTCCAGATCCCCCCCCCTCCCAACGCAACCACCCGCCCTAGGGTGGCATGTGAGCTACCGCGCTTGAATAACGTTTACTAAAGTATGTCATACAATGGTGTATTGATTGGTTTAAGTACAGTCGCTCCATCTTTAATGCATGTGTCTTCAGTTAAAAGACAACTGTCCTAGCGACGAGATATTACCTACATTTGTATACAGAATCTATCATTGGGATATGTTACAGCTGCTCCCTAGCAACAGTCACACGACGCACAGACAGCTGCACGGAAATAAAGAAATGTAGACCGTGAGAGCGGAAATGTGTCGGAAACAGTCCAGTGGAGGGTACATACACTGTAATTCATTAGTCACATTTTCACTTGATCAATGAAGTAAACATTGTCAAAGCTCCGGATATCCGAGAGTTACATCCGGCAATTTTCAGAATAATATGAACAACTAAATGTAGAATTCAGAAATATTAGTGCAGAGAGAAAATTATTGAATGTTCGTCTCAGGTACATATACATGTCATTTATTGGTTGGCCCTTCTGACTGCACAGACTGCTTTGCTCCGTCGCATCGAATGCAGAAGTGGCAGAGGAATAAGGGATTATTGATTAATCAAAGGCATTGTCATGATCAAAAGTTTCCAGAGAATATTATGGCGGCAATGACAACGATAATATGTAAATCAAAGATTAGGATTTCACACAAGAAGAGACAATCACCAGGTAATATTGTGTCAAATGAAGTAGTGTGATTTTCAAAAGTCCAACAGCAAGATCTGTTATCGGACTCAATTTGCTAAGGTGCGCTCCTTTACTGTTCAAATATGCACTTGTTGTTGACAATTTTTTCCAACATCACAACGAATGTAGAATCCAGGTTGTTTGGGTCTAAAATCACAGGATTCTTCAGAACTTCCAGGACAATTCATTTTATGTGTCGCGTAGTCGTCCGTATGGGCACAGTTAAGTTGTATCATAGATATCTTGCGCTCCACTGTCTCTAGTTGTATGTATGGTATTTGTGTTGACATAGTACTTTTCCACCCCCACCCCCCTCGACCGGCCTAAGAAACTGACTAGCCCCTAAGTAATAAATAACACATTATTTTTGTTTGCGGGTAAGAAGTCCAATTTTGTTTCAAAGTCTTGCACCTGATAAGTTTTGTTTGTGTATTTATATTCTAGTCGTTGTGAACTTAGTGACATCAGCTTCAGAATCAGCATCGCCTCTGATGCCCTGTCGAAACGGTTGGATAGCTTACAAGAATAAATGCTATCTCTTTCGATATGACGGCCACCAATCCTGGAAGGACGCCCGCAATAGGTGTAGAGCAACTCCTGGTGCAGATTTAGTAGTGTACGACTGTGTGGATGAAGCCAAGTGAGTTAAACAGTTTGACCATTCATAGAGTTAGTAAATTTACATTTCTTGCAGGCTCTATGGAACCACTGACCCAGTTTGAATGCTCTTTAGGGTTAACCCTGCCAGGTACCCACAGGGACGGGTAGAAATGTTAGGAACTACGGTGGCCAAAACTACCTGTTCTCCGCATTCAAAGTCTGCGTCGCAATCAAATGTTTTTCTCTCACATATGTCTCTGCATTCAAAGTCTGCGTCGCAATCAAATGTTTTTCTCTCACATATGTCTCTGCATTCAAAGTCTGCGTCGCAATCAATTGTTTTTCTCTCACATATGTCTCCGCATTCAAAGTCTGCGTCGCAATCAAATGTTTTTCTCTCACATAAGCTTATGTCTCCGCATTCAGAGTCTGCTTCGCAATCAATGTTTTTCTCTGACATATGTCTCCGCATTCAAAGTCTGCGTCGCAATCAAATGTTTTTCTCTCACATATGTCTCCGCATTCAAAGTCTGCGTCGCAATCAAATGTTTTTCTCTCACATATGTCTCCGCATTCAAAGTCTGCGTCGCAATCAAATATTTTTCTCTCACATATGTCTCCGCATTCAAAGTCTGCGTCGCAATCAAATGTTTTTCTCTCACATATGTCTCCGCATTCAAAGTCTGCGTCGCAATCAAATGTTTTTCTCTCACATAAGCTTATGTCTCCGCATTCAAAGTCTGCGTCGCAATCAAATGTTTTTCTCTCACATATGTCTCCGCATTCAAAGTCTGCGTCGCAATCAAATGTTTTTCTCTCACATATGTCTCCGCATTCCAAGTCTGCGTCGCATTCAATTGTTTTTCTCTCACATATGTCTCCGAGGTATGCCTCAGTGTACGTTATTCCGCGAAGCATAATTTCTATCGAACAGCGCTCTCAGACGGTCGCTATTGACAACGACGAACATTGTATCAAGTTATTTTCAATAGATTATCCACGGTCCCTCCACAATTATCGATCGAAAATTTGTTTGGACGCCGCTTGTGCCGGGCGCCCGTGTGTTGAGGTCACGTCATAAACATTTCCACAATAACCCATATATTGACTTATACACTTAAATATCAACATTGAAGGTATCCGTTGGTTTCCTGTACTGAAATTAAATCGACGACAATTTTTTTAGTTTTGGTGATACTTTTACGTACGTTTCGGCACATTTTGGCGCACCTCGGCGTAGTTTGGCGCCATTGTGAACGGGGGACTACACGCGAGTGAGCGAGACAACAATGTATCAATTTCGGACAAAAGGATATCGATCGATAACGTTCACTGCACGATTACAGTGGAGACTCTACGCCCGTTCGCCTCTGTTCAGTGTTATTCTTGCAGTTTACTGGGATTTTCATAGTTAATATTCGCCAAAATTTGGTATAAATTACAACAACCTGACTGGTATTTGGTCTGTATAATTTAAGAGACGCTAACCGATTAAAATGGGTCAATATTAGACCCTGATTCTGCATATGCAAACGCTGTAAGATCGCCATTTTATTGAGGGCAAGAGCAAAAATTCAGCGATCGGAAAAAAAAATGCAACTAAAACAAGTTTCGTCGAGAAATTCAAAAAACTAAAACGACAGCAATTTTGTATATATATCAAGGAAACACCGTGCCACTTTTCACTATAATTGGTTCAGAATTGAGAATTTGAACGAGCGATAGTTGTACGGTCTGTTCAGTACATTAAACGCAATTGTTTTCTATGGGAAATCGAGCAGAGTAGACACATCGTAAAATGAAAAATACATCTGAAAAAATCCGTTGGTTTAACTTTTTCATTTCGCTGTTATTTTTTATAATATTTGGTATGACACATACCATGAAGGGTAACTAAAACTCTATGGTTTTATTTTTTTTAGTTTCCCTCTTTTTTTATGAAATGACGAGTTGAAGATCGTTTTGCTGTTGACTGTGTTTTTACTTGATTTTGCATATGTCTCTTATTGCTTACGTATTTTTGGAATTTCCTTGTGAAATTCTTCCAAAATATTATAATTGTAAGGGCAGCATATACGGGAAATAGGACCTGTTGCTCTTTCATTAATATTTAGATGTGCAGCAAGGAAATACGGCGAAATTTTCAACATGACGCGGGAGGTGAAAGTGCACTACGGCCCAAAGGCGCCCCATTTTGTACGGTATATAGCGTCCCGAATTTTTGCCACACATACGTGGAGTGCGCGTTCGGAGAGTCCATTTCACCTCCCGCGTCATGTTGAAAATTTCGCCGTATTTCCTTGCTGCACATCTAAATATTAATGAAAGAGCAACAGGTCCTATTTCCCGTATATGCTGCCCTTACAATTATAATATTTTGGGAAGAATTTCACAAGGGAATTCCAAAAATACGTAAGCGATAAGAGACATATGCAAAATCAAGTAAAAACACAGTCAACAGCAAAACGATCTTCAACTCGTCATTTCATAAAAAAAGAGGGAAACTAAAAAAAATAAAAACATAGAGTTTTAGTTACCTTCATGGTATGTGTCATACCAAATATTATAAAAAATAACAGCGAAATGAAAAAGTTAAACCAACGGATTTTTTCAGATGTATTTTTCATTTTACGATGTGTCTACTCTGCTCGATTTCCCATAGAAAACAATTGCGTTTAATGTACTGAACAGACCGTACAACTATCGCTCGTTCAAATTTCTCAATTCTGAACCAATTATAGTGAAAAGTGGCACGGTGTTTCCTTGATATATATACAAATTGCTGTCGTTTTAGTTTTTTGAATTTAATAATAATAATAAAATAATATTTGGTTCTTATATAGCGCACATATCCACAAGTAGATGTGATCAAGGCGCTTTACAATTATTATTACCCCTGGTCACTGGACCTAATATGATACCTCTCAACTCCCTGGGGAGCAGACAACAGCTCACATGTGCAGCCAATAAGCGCAGCAGAGCTAAACGCCACATAACAACCTCTGTCCTACCAGGTACCCATCACTCCTGGGTGGGGAGAAGCAATGAGGAATAAAGTGCCTTGCCAAGGACACAACACCACAACTTGTTTTAGTTGCATTTTATTTTTCCGATCGCTGAATTTTTGCTCCTGCCCTCAATAAAATGGCGATCTTACAGCGTTTGCATATGCAGAATCAGGGTCTAATATTGACCCATTTTAATCGGTTAGCGTCTCTTAAATTATACAGACCAAATACCAGTCAGGTTGTTGTAATTTATACCAATTTTGGCGAATATTAACTATGAAAATCCCTGGAAACTGCAAGAACAACACAGAACAGAGGCGAATGGGCGTAGAGTCTCCACTGTAATCGTGCAGTGAACGTTATCGATCGATATCCTTTTGTCCGAAATTGATAAATTGTTGTCTCGCTCACTCGCGTGTAGTCCCACCCCCCCCCCCCCCCCCGTTCACAATGGCGCCAAACTACGCCGAGGTGCGCCAAAATGTGCCGAAACGTACGTAAAAGTATCACCAAAACTAAAAAAATTGTCGTCGATTTAATTTCAGTACAGGAAACCACGGATACCTTCAATGTTGATATTTAAGTGTATAAGTCAATATATGGGTTATTGTGGAAATGTTTATGACGTGACCTCAACACACGAGCGCCCGGCCGGCACAAGCGGCGTCCAAACAAATTTTCGATCGATAATCTATTGAAAATAACTTGATACAATGTTCGTCGTTGTCAATAGCGACCGTCTGAGAGCGCTGTTCGATAGAAATTATGCTTCGCGGAATAACGTACACTGAGGCATACCTCGGAGACATATGTGAAGAAAAACAATTGAATGCGACGCAGACTTGGAATGCGGAGACATATGTGAGAGAAAAACATTTGATTGCGACGCAGACTTTGAATGCGGAGACATATGTGAGAGAAAAACATTTGATTGCGACGCAGACTTTGAATGCGGAGAACATATGTGAGAGAAAAACATTTGATTGCGACGCAGACTTTGAATGCGGAGACATAAGCTTATGTGAGAGAAAAACATTTGATTGCGACGCAGACTTTGAATGCGGAGACATATGTGAGAGAAAAACAATTGAATGCGACGCAGACTTTGAATGCGGAGACATATGTGAGAGAAAAACATTTGATTGCGACGCAGACTTTGAATGCGGAGACATATGTGAGAGAAAACAATTGAATGCGACGCAGACTTTGAATGCGGAGACATATGTGAGAGAAAAACAATTGAATGCGACGCAGACTTTGAATGCGGAGAACAGGTGTTTTGGGCCACCGTAAGGAACCATCCATTTATTCATTCAGTTTTTGGTTTGTGTAATTATTATTATATGTATAGGACGCACGGGTCAAATTACTGGCCGTATAAATTTTTACAACAACCATGAGCAGACCCCAGCGAGTCGCAATTAGGATGATGGAATGAAAGACAAAACTACGTCATTTACGAAGACTAACACTTGACGTAAATCGAGATGACGATAAAACAAATCCCCTATATTGCAAAGATAAGCTTAATCAGGTGCAAAATATATAGTCTGGTTAAAATGAAAGTTCACGATTAGTCAAGAGAACTCTCTCGTTAATGACAATATATCGCTCGGAAACGCCTACCCCTCTAGACTTTTCCACTGTAGACATTAGAATGTTGAAGATCCAAACTTCTCACTTGTGTGCAACATGCACAGTACTCACAACAGTAAGCGCCACGTGGGCATGGTGTGGGTTTATATAGGACCAAAATAAATAATTCATTAACACACCTGGGCACGCAAAATAAAGAAACATGCAAATCAAACGAGTCGGGTAAAATTCTCACCTGGTCACGAACAGAAATCTCGCCAACAGTAAAAAGTTTTGTCTGTTTCACAATTTCAAATAGAACTTATAATGTAAGATGAATGAATTGACTTTGAAGATTGTTTTAACTGAACCCTTGTTCAATATACCGGCTATTGCTTTTCATATAACAGTCAGTGCCTTGTTTAAATGCCCAATGCAGTGCAATCGAAGTTTGAATAATGTGTACAGCTATATTGTTGAACGGTAAAGTCAAGACTTTACTTACACTGAAAGCGAATGTAACGCCTTCAACCACTCATCCAGTATACGGCTGTGTGTGCTACAGGGTTGAGTGACAGACACGACATTCTACTAAATATACATCGTACCTTGATAATTACATGTACAGCTATGATATGATACTCGGTGATTGAATGGGTCATACTTTGCGGTAAAATGTTGCTTCATTGATAACTTGTAAAGAGGATCACCACAACGAATGACACTTTGGCAAATACAACAAATGACACTATCGACATACTGAACGGCCTGTTCTCTAAAGTTTTGTCAACAGTCAGCTGGAGAAGGGGAGTGATTTATGGATTGGAGTGTACGTCACAGTGGATGACTTTGATTCTCTGGTTTATTACTGGGTGAGCGACGTCGAAGTTGAAACATTCTACTGGGATGTAGGTCAACCAGATAACTTACTCGGTTAGTACCGTTGGGTTATTTGAGGGAGCATTTATTTAGACAGAGTTATAAATCAATATATCCGATCCCACTCGATTTTATAAATCATCACAAATAAGAAGTGCTCAGTAGTCGTTCATTAAAGTGTTGAAACTACCACAAGCTGTATAGACTAAGAGCAGATGTCAATCTATTAGATTGTCGACAACTTGTGCTACTAGTGTAATAACTCACATTATGATGGTCCATTATCTGCTATTAGAATTGATTATTTGGGGAGGGGGCTAACTTTTGACCAAAAGTCTTTTTCACTGTTGTGATGTCTTTTATCGACTTGTACAAGATTTTTACGGTGTTTTATGTCAAAATTTCAGACTTTATATTGTTTGAATTTATAATTCGAATTCTCAGACTTCGAATTCTGCGTGGACGTCCAGGGAGGTTCAGACAAGTCATCGGTAAGAGGTAGATGGCGAGATGTTCTGTGTACACTGAAACGAGGCTATATCTGTCAGTACACACGGCTGATAGGTAAGAGATCATATTTATCTTTGGCGTGTGCGCTTCTCTGATCTTTCAAAGATGAGTCAAATGTAACGTGGTTACAATGGACACTGCCAGGAACAGCGAAGCTCAGTGACCAGATGACATCAATAAATTAGAGTGATGGGTATAATAGTGTCAGAGTCGAATATGTCATCTGTTGTCAATTTTGAGAAGCATCTCATCGTAAATTACGCGACTGAAAATGTTGCCATCATTTGGGTTCTGTTCCCACTGTACTATAGCACGTACTAAAGACTTGATATTCTGTGTGAAAACGTGTCTTTCAGATATCATCCATGGATAATACAGAACTGCTAGAAGAAAGCTGAGATAAGCCTTCAAAAAATCTGCAGCGCAATGCATTTCATTCAAGTCGTCCTTACAACGCTGTCGTTAGCTATGCAAACAATCTCCTTCAGCTTCAGCAAGACAACGGAGCGCTGAGGTCACGTGATAATGTTAGGGTGTCGGAAAGGCTATAACCTTATTTACTTGCAATTCTGTTCAGTCACATTCAAGGTCTCTGCCTCAAGATTGTACATTTTGCTTTTGCAAAAAGCTCAAAAACATTTGGCATATGTATTTTCCCGTTTATTCTTTGTCATATTTGATATTAGAATTTTCAGAAAACGTACGTTGGTAATATGTTATTTTCCTGATACAATTTTGTGCTGTCAGTCTAAAATTGTTTTATGTGCTGTTCGATTATGTAGTATAAAAATGTGTCGCATTGCTGATCGTAAAATAAAATTTCTGCATTTAATGATTTTCGAGATTCAAAATTAAATTTACACTAATCCGCGCCACATATATCTCATTTGGAGTGAATAATGGAGAATCTGTTTACTATTTCAGGATTTAATTAAAACTTTTTTCTACCTAATTTGATTTCATGACATTGTAGCTTGTTTTTGTTTTGTTTTTTACTTTAATTTGCTTCCGTCGAATCTTCTAAAACGCCCATCAATATGATTCAAATGCATGGATTAGCTTTTGCCTCTATCTATCACCAATCATAATTCACTTGATGTCAATGATGTTGTCATTCGGTCGATGAATTTTTTTCTCATGTTAAACAAAGTTGTGTTTCATCGTCAAGCACTGAAATTCGTAATCAAGTAAGTCGTATAAGTTCTGAGAAGCCAATCCGTCTCATTTAATATTTCATGATCAAAACATGATATACTAAGTGGAACCGTGTTTTTTGTGTGAAAGCAGCAACTTCAAAGTTTTACTGTCGCCGTAGAGTGCGATCAACAAAGATGCAACTATTGCATATTCACCATTTGTTTTTCAATGCAGTTTGGAATAGGCTATGTTATATTTAGGTTTTCAAGGCTTGATCTTTTGTACCATTCTTCATGGCTGTTTATTTAAGAGATCAATTTCCATGCTAATGAGACTGACTTTGGCATAAAGATCATAAGTGAGCTTAATTAGTACAATTGATAACAATTTTGAATACATGGAGAATGCCTCTATAGGTTTTGAATATCTCTGCAAAACGTACACGTGAGTTCATGGTGCAATCACAACATCGGGTCGATCATACCACCAAATGTAAACATCTAAGCATCTCTAATAAAAAATCGTCAGACACTACACCGATTACTTCATGCATTTTGTTTAATTCTATCATGATAACGATGACAAGACATTACTGCACACCATTGAGCAACACATCATACGATACGACGAGTTGAAACATCAAGCCACTGTTGTACCTCACTTTGACTTGTTCATATGCATCGTATCATGTAGGGGAATTTATTTTGCATAATCTTGCATTCCTAGGCCAATACTACCAACCATCTCAATAGGATATTTCGTATCCTATACAGCACCATGGTACCTACTTTGTTTTACATGATTTCATAAAGGTTTCATACAAGCCTTCATTCAAATCACATTGCCTGTCTACTTTATGTAATTTGTACATCCAATGCTTAGACGTCTAGGGTGGTTGAAACTAAACTATTCTATATATACAGGGAAATACACGTGGGAAGATATTTTCTGGGATTTCAGATACCACAACGTTACAAACATAGGGTGGGGGTGGCTTATTGAAATTCAAAATCATCTTCCCTGCCAGCAGGGTTGAAAATGTGTTATGTTGATCAGTGAGGTACAACAGTAACAAATTGACATCTCCTCAGAATCTAGAATATTGAATTTCAGAAGGCACGCGGTTGCCGAATGATTGTAAAGGTGATAGTAACTTAAAGTCTTACAAATATCACACTGAAATTCATTGTGTTCACACCATCACTGCAATCTATGAAGGATATTGTCGCAATATGTAATAAATAATGATTTACACTAATCTTCCGCAAATTTTACACAGCGCCCATCTAATAAGATATATCACGTGACGGATTATTACTTCTATCGAAAAGTCACAGTTTTCATTATATGTGTAAATATAGTCAGCACACTATCCTGTATGTCCAAAATGGTAAATATTCAAGTAATATTCTTGTCAATTGTATAATAATGTGTATATTATAATCTCTTTAACGGCGGCAATCTCCTTGGTAACGGATTTGTTGGACTACCGGGTGATTGACTCAGCGGACAGTTTGGTTGGTGACTTAACAAAGGCAGATGGATTCTCATCTGTTGCCCTACTTGATACGTAGACTGATCGCACTTGCACACCATTTCTCCTTCCGCTGGTTGTTTCTGACCCTTGACCCTATCAGGTGCCTTATTGGTTGTTTCTATGCGAGGATCTTGGTTGACTGCCTGATGTATGTTGTTACCGCTGATATGCCAAGGTCCCGGGACAGTGTCGTTGACTTTCTTACTCTTCCTGTCCGAGGTTACATCACTTGACTCGCCGGTCTCTTTCTCCATGTCGTCTGTCAAAACTTTGATTATCTTTGGCGTCACTTTCAGTTGAGGTAAGTGTACCAACATACCACCTCCAGAATCCATGACGTCACTCTTCTTTGTCACTTTGTCATATGCATTGTGCATGACTCCAGTGTACGGTCTGAAACACAAAATGTTATCAATACTTACAGGTGAAACATATTGGCTTTGTATGTATGCGTGTGTGATTAATCAGTACGAGGCAGTCCGAGCTTCGAAACTGAACGACTAAACCTTTTCCTCAGACTCTCCTTCAGAAACTTTACCAATTGGAATCAAGAATTAAAATCAAGGATCACCTTGAAAATGTTAGTACAAGAGAAACAAATTGCCCGACATGTACCCGTATTTCACATTCAAAATGGCCACCAAACATGTCGTAATTCTGTGTGAAAATATTAAATTTTCATTTTCACAAAACTAAGACAGTCAAACTTTCCTTACTCAAAGAGCTTTGAACCTGTGTAAGTGCATGGTAGATCAGAAACGTATTATGGACATTTGAGAGTTCGAATATATGTTGCTGGGCGCATTGTACCTTAAAAACTAGAATAAGAAAATAAATTTGTTTCACATAAACATTAAAGGCATAAGACTTTGCTAAGTTGCAACAATTTGACAGATAACGAGATGTATTCACCTGCTTGACAGTTTTTTGTTCCCATCCTCGTCAAAGTCGTCGACAAAATCTGCCAAGACATCGACCCTACACTCTAACGCTTCAACGATGGATCCAATCGACCATGAATCGTTCTCTTTGTTATCGTCTGTAATCTCCGTCGTGTGGTATCTATAGAAACGATGTTTCTTATGACCTTTTTTCTTCTGTCTTGGAGACTTCGTCAAATTATTTATCTTGAGTTTCTTTGATTTCTCGGACTTACTCTCTGAAGCGTCTTCGTCAGGTAGGATTATTTTCGGTTTCTTCAAGAAAGCATGGATTAGACTGTCCGCTGTAACCTTGCCATCATCATTAACTTCATCATCTGTGATGATTGAGAGATGCGTAAACAAGTCAATGGAAAATGAATTAAAGCAGTGTCTGTCTGTCTGTCTGTCTGTCTGTCTTTGTTTCCAGACACAATGTATGCTTACTGAAAACACTTGATAATATATGCATGAATAAATGTAAATATCAACGTTGATTCACATATCGGTATGTAAATGCACACTATCGGGGTTGGTTAAATCGTGAATCCTCGTACAGAATACCGTAACATTTTCTGATAATGAAAGACTTCAAACAGAACAATTGACATTACTGCTTACATGGGGGCGGACAGTCATCAGTTACTTCGCTACTTTGGTTGGTGTTGTCAATACCAAGGATTTCCATGACGTTATCCCAGATGAAATCGACAATTTCATAGTCTTCACAGAATCGTGACTTGTCTTCCTGGACAGTGCTGTATGCCATCATCACAGCTGTTATGAACATGTTGAGTAGAATCATCATACTCGTCATGATGAACGCAAAGAAGACGATTGGCCCTAGCACTGGCTGCGCCTGCGCCATCTCATCGTAGTCGAATGCACCAAGCAAAGTTGACAGCAGAGTTTCCACGGTTCTTAGCAGTGTACTGTAAGTCAGCAGTGTACAGCTGAAGAGCATATAGCACATCTGACCGAATGCCAGAAAGACTATGGCAAAGACAATACAGAAGTTGACCAGGTCTTTCCTGGCAGCAGAAATGGTACCAACCATGAGGGCGATGTGACGATTCAGTCTCATCAGTTTCATCAATTTCAAAATGGAGGCAAAGACGAGAGCCGCCAAGACGTAATTGTAGATCTCTTCGTACAAGGCAGCACTCTGTAGGTTCAGGAAAGCTCTCTTGCCTGCAGTGATTGAAAAGCAAAAGAATAGTTGAGTTATCGTAATTATTTTGTGATCTTGACTTTGTTATTATTAAAATTTCTACCAGTGGCATTAAAATTCACATGGTATACCGTACATGTAATTACAAATATTGAAGTCACACATAATTTGGAATTATAGTTAAAATATATTAGTTTCTAAATTAAAGCCTAGGATAATTTTTCGCAAAATATTAGTTACCCAGTGTAAATTTTAGTTTTTAGTATGTGCAAATACATATTAATTACGTTTCAGATTTCTAGACAGAAATAGTCGCAGTACGCGGAAGGTACAACACCCTCGATGACATTTTGACGATAAACTTACCTCCAGTCTCGTCACTGTGAAGACTTTCAACAGCAATGTCTCTAGTTGGAATCTTATAAATGAACATTCCAATACCAACCAATGATAGACCGATAATGGTGAGCTGAAATCAAGTCGGATACAGGGAATTAGTCTCTCTCTCTCTCTCTCTCTCTCTCTCTCTCTCTCTCTCTCTCTCTCTCTCTCCCCATTATGTTGTTGCCAAGACATTTACGCCTTCCGTTGAAGCGATTCATTCGTATTAGTAGAACTGTAAAATGCAATAGGCACGATAGAAATAACCAGTGTTGCAACAATCCGTGTTCTTTGTCAATGTAAGTTTGTTTCATCGAATAAAGTTTATACCTCAAATATCGGTAGCATTAGTCAAATCTGTATTCCCATAAAAACGTTGGCGACATGATCTGATTCCTACCTCCAGATAATTCCAGTAGTCTTTGAAATACTTGGACTTTTCCTTCTTGATCTGTCGTATTTCTTCAACGATGAAAAATATTATAAAGATCACAAATATGACGTCACAAGCCATAAGGAACTCCGGGAAAGTTCCAGTAAACGGGTAAAGCCTTATAACTTGAATTGTCCTGTAGGCAACACCGCCCCCAACGGATGGAAACTCGGCTATCAATGTTATCATACTATAAGAAACAAAACAAAAGTGTTTAAGCTTGGAAATCATTAACGAAAACTGAATTAAAAAAATTGTGTGATACGATTGATAAACACAAGAAAGTTATTCTTAATGGTGTAACTCATAGGGGCATTAACTTGTGAATAGTTGATTACTATAATTTTCTTCTTCTTTGTGACAGAAAAGATTACAACACAAAGAGTATTGTGCAAGCCAGCTAACGTGTATTGGGCAGTGGACAGAGAAAGTATGACTGAACCTTTAAACTAAAATTTGGAAAAAGTTGGGAACTACGGTTAACATCAGTTCTCTGTTTCAGAATGCCAAAACGTCACATTTCACCCGTAACATCCGAGCCCTAGTCTTATTATGCGACACCAGAATTAACACCTTCATATAAAATGACAACGGGTTATCCATATCACGGTTTCACATTTAGTGGCGGAAATATAAAGTATTTTGTCTAATCCAAGTTAAGGTTCCATACCTGAAGAGATCTGACTGAGCGTTGTAGACGGTGAATTCTAAGATAACAGCCCTTGTACGAGGATCCAACCAATTTGTTCTCTCCAGATAGTCAACCATATCGTATGCCTTTTCGATTGTCGATCCAAATTCAGCCGTGTACCCTCCCCCTCCATACCAAGTGATGTGTCCATATAGGGAACCACCATTAAGTTCATCAGCGGAGGCATACAACCAAGGAAGTGCATAGGCGTTATCGGGTTCTGTGAAAGATGCGTTGATTGGTGTCCAAGATTCTCCATACAGCGTCTTATCTTCTGTCTTTGACATGTCGTACCCTACGTCACACTTGACGACGTATTCAGACATGATACTGGGGCCCTTGCAGAGTTCTGAGAGAGAGAGAGAGAGAGAGAGAGAGAGAGAGAGAGAGAGAGAGAGAGAGAGAGAGAGAGAGAGAGAGAGAGAGAGGAGAGAGAGAGAGAGAGAGAAATTATTGAGACACCATGAAAACTAGAATGTCAGTATCGTTACTGCAGCTACAGGGGGGGGGGGGGTTATTGCAAATATGTTAACACATACAGATACGTGTCGAAGCAATCATTTCAATCATTGCATAATTTACCTGGCATGACTCGCAACTGCCTGAGTCTGGCGGGACCCACTCTATAGCCGACATGGTTTGAGATGTATCGCCTTTGTCTCCAGTGTATTCGTTCACCATTGTACCATTTGTCAGCATAGAGACTCGGAATCACAATTGCCCGGATGTACTGGAAATATGTGGGAAACCCTGTGTCGATCTGGAAATGAGAAGAGATTCAAAGTTTTCACAAAATAAGAGAACAACTGAGACTGGGACGTTGTAAACGTGCAAAAGTTAGTATGGTCAGTTGTGAAAATCATGAAAATAGTCAGTTGTAAGTTCTCATAACATGCAAGATTCCATTTGTGATGACTAGAGTTCATCCAGTTGTTACGCTGAGTTCACCAAGATTGTGTATTTTATGATAGTGTTACTGTCAACTGGGAATGTATGTTAGTCACGTCGTGATTGAACTTTAAAATTAAACAATAATCAAGTTTTGGTAGATTAACAGCGACATGACACGCCACAAAAATTACTTAAAATTAATAAATGCGTACCAGCCAGAAGATCTTTACGTCACTTCCGATCGTTAAAGTCAGTGTTAAGGTAGAACGCGCCTCTGAGACAGATATTCGGACTTTCAAACTTTTACAACACTTGTTTGGTTGACCACTCATTCTGAATCTCATGAAGTAAAGAAAGTTTTCACTTGCTTATTTTTGTGAAAGTTGATTTTCCCCATTTTGATTTAACTACAAATGTTGGTAAATATTGTGTAATTTGTTTGTCTAGTACCATTTTTTGCACTTGACCCGTGATTTTCATTCTTGATTTCGTAAGGGCATGGTTTAAAGTTTCCTTGCGGGAAATCGAACACAAGTTTCTATGATATAAGTTTTTCTATTTTGAGGCGAGTACAACCTTAAAGGCCAAACTTTGGTAAAACATTGATTCATTCTAAATCTAAGTAAGACATTTACATCTTGCAATCAAACTCTTTGATCGGTTGACGATGAATGACTTACATCTTCCAAAGAGAAGGGATCGTCATCCTGGATGAAAAAACAAAAGTGCCATTAAAATAATTCAAAAATAAATTAAATAAATGAATAATTAACGTAAATAAAGTCATTAAGCAATAATAGAAAAAATACGGCCTGACATATCGTTATGACGTACAGAAAAGTTTCAAAATTAGAGTTTATGATAAGCGCGTCTGCATGTGTCATTGCTTTTGTCTATATCTATTCGTCTATTGTCTATATCGTAGTATTCACTCACCTTTCCAATATATGGCGTGTCAAAAAACAGGTTATCCATTTCCATGTATTCGTATCGTGACATCAAGTCACGTGCTCCATATGCAATTAAGAGTAGAATGGTCAGATAGAAGCCATACACAAACATTTCTTTCAATACACCTTTCATTTTCACTTCTTTAAATCTCTTTCGTCGAGCTCGCTCCAACTCTTCAGGACTGATGGGGTTTTCCGTTACTTGCGTGTCATCGACCGTGACAATGCCTGTTAAATTCAAAGGAAGCTGAAAGTTAGAAAATCTCAATTTGGAGAAAGTTGTGAAATCGTAGGAATTCGTTACAAATATTCCATCAAAATTGTATTTGATATCAATAGGTGCAAACACATTTGATTTTTTCGTGTTTGAAAATTCTTTCCATACAACGTATTGTCAAACTACGGAGTAATAACTTAGGCTGAACGGTAAGACTTGATGTGAAGTAAATTTCAAAATGAAAATTCAAAGTACATGTGAGATTATTAAACATCGGGTACAGCAGATGAACTTCAATGAGTGACATATACTGTAGTGAAAGTATTTTTTGTTATCACGTGACTTTGACTGGGACAGGTGTTTTCAGTTTGCTCATAGACAAGTAATCGAAAATCTTCACTTGCCTGCATCCTATACGGATGTTGAAAGATTTCACTCTCTGCTATTAAAAATGATTTTTTTCCATCCGTTCATACAGCAAACGGTGACGAAAGTTAACGTCAACTCCAGTAAATTTTGCGGCAATTTTGTTCCTCAACATCAAAACATGCATGGAATTAAGTGATTTTTCTTTTTGAACATGAGTCAGAACAGTTTAAATTAGTGTTTCCTTATAGCTGCGTGTTTTACTCTCACGGGAATCTAATCTCGCGTGTAAAATTTTGATGCGACTAAAATGATTGCTGTACTAAAAGTCAAATATGACCCATTATTGTAGGATGTAAGATCTTACCAATTGATTATACTTACCTTCATACGCACTCATATCAGCGCCAAGCCATTCCTCGTCTGGTTTTAACTTATTCTCTTCTACGTCATCCTCTATCTGTTCTGGTTTCTTCCAAATCAACGCCACAAACAGCGCTATTAAAATAACCTGCAGCAGCAAGATAGAGTCATTGCTGTAATCGAGTCTTAAAAACTATTTGCGAGACAATTTGGATGTTTTCGATGTAGTAGATGTTCATTAACTTAACATGACACAACTGCATCTGTGACTATACATGTGATAGATTTAAGAAAACAGTAGCATTTCTCCATAAATCAATCATGCGATGTGACAGTTGCACAGGTCTGAGAAATTGTGCTATCAGTGGTACAGTGAATGAAGTTCCTTTCATACTCTACAATGTATACGTAGCTAAAGAGCGTTCACAGAACCATGGCACATCGACACATGAATAGAGCACCTACCTTTGCAGGTTGAATCAACAACAACGATTCGAAGAATGACAGGAAAAATGAGATGAGCCACTGGGTTGATTTTTCATTTCCCCATTCCATGCTGTAGAGAATCGTAAAGAAAGCCGAAGTGAAACTGGACAGAAACACCAGCAGCCATGCAACATAGACGAAGCCATAGGGTAACATAAACGGAGGTTTCTCCTTCTTTTTCTTCTTGGCGGCGCTCTTCCTACTCTCTGGACTAGAAGGTCTGATTATACGTTCGTTTAAATGTTCTGACGAGGAGTTCCAACTATCATCAAGAGATCGGCCCAGTCTTGGACTCGGTGTTAGCCTGTCAAAGTCAAAATCTACCGTAGATCCATAATCGCTGTCTTCATCTTGCATGGAGAACGCTCCTTTTGTGGATCTGTTCAAACTTGTTTCGTCATCAATGGTAATCTGAAACGCCGAGAGAGGTCGTCTGGAATTGGATTCCTTGAAAAGTCCCCACTTTTCATTCCCAGCAGATTTAGGGCCGTCTTTTCTGTACTTCTTAGCAGCTTGGTTGTTATCATAGACACCATCGAACTGAGTAGCCTTGTTGTGTTTGACACTGTTTCTTGGAGTTTCTGGTGATACTTCCAGGACAGGCTTGGCTCTGCTTTTCCTGAATAGTTGTACCAGTAACAAGCTGGGTGGAAACACGACAAGACTACTGACCACAGATACGTACAACTCCTTCAATGAAAACTCCAAAGGACCTGTCAATGTCAATAATACAAATCATTCAAATCAAATGAATTCTATATGTATCTGCATTTCTAAAGAGGAGAATATTTTGTCACGGTTACTGTAACCGTGGTTTTGTGTATTTTCTGGTATGTTCTTAGGCGACATTCATTTCTGTCAGGCTAGGGATTAAGGCCCACATCCCGCCATGCTTCGTATATTGTTTTTAAAAGTTTGTGCACTATCTTTTATGGTTTAAGGTTCCGTTTTGAAATTAGGGGCACGCTTTAAGTGTCAGACAGAAATCTGATTTCTTGTCAGACAGAAAGTTGATCTCTTTGTCTGACAAACAATGTTAACATATACACAGATAAGGTTTCGCTTCAGATAAGTGAACACTCATCCACTTCAGTGCTACTCCAAAAATTTGTTGACAACAATACTCGTGGTACTGCGAATAGTAACACGTATGCAAAAGACACAATTTTCTCTAGACTGACTCATCGTCAGTTGAAGGTATAAGACTTTAATGTTCTGTCTAAAAATACAGTTTTTTGTTCTACTCCAGAAACCATTTCGAAATGACTTGTTTTCAACTGCGTGTAATGTACAATATTATATACACCAGTGTGGTGATGGCAAAGATGCCGCGATCTGATTGGTCGAGACGTGAAAATAACACAGATATATTCGCAGTGTAGTACACTGCCCTTTTATCTGTTCACGTCAGAATGTCAATATACTGTTATAATATTACAGCAATAACATCTCAGCAACAATTGCAACATTCGAGTTAGATCAATTCACTCCATTCATGCACTAGCTGTCGTCCGTGCACGTTATGTTGTGAACTGGTCAAAACCTCATTGTATATCCGTTGCCTGGATCCTTTATTGCTCAACTATTGTTGACAACAATATTTTGGCCTGGATAGAATTTCATTTTTGACAATACCATTGCATACTTTACAGGATATGTTTTGTTTTGCAAGGCTTTTGGTTTGTATTTCAATAAACTGCAGGAAGAAGATGACAACATATACTTGTTTTCCAGAACAAAATGATGGTGACAGAATTATTAAAAGTTTTGAGTTATTGTTCTTTCAATTTGATAGGAATGATGGCTGTAACCTTACCAAGGCTAAATAATTTATCACTTTGGTTGGTTTTCTCATCATCTGTACGGAAGAACATACAGCTGGCAATCATTGTGAGATACAGCAGTGAAAGACAGCAGGACAATCGTTGAACACGGGTGAAGTTACTTCGGTTTGGTCGAGACATTACAGAAAACCAAAGATGTCCGTCTGTGAACTCTTTTCTCGTCGTAAACGAGAAGAGTTGACTGAACCGAACCATGTCTTCGTCTGTAGCAGCCGGTAGGAATCGTTCAACTCGTCCGTCGCCCTTCTCCACAGCAAGCCATTTATCACACAAAAATGTATACCTGAAATATAGTTGATAAACGTTTAGATATAAACAGTCACCAGAAGTCATACTGAACTGTATGTATGGTTAATTGCCCTGTAAGGGGTGGACCATTAGATCTTTGAAGGGGGGTGGTCAAAAACAGAAAAAAAAAATTTCAGAGCAGAAAGTTAGGGAAAAAAATCTTCAAACTAGTTTGCAAAATAAAAAAAATAATAAATAAGAATTCAAATGCGTAAAAGAAAATCTGCAAAAGTCTTTAAAAATCTTGAATTTTTTCTTAGATTTTACAGACAGGAAGCAACTTTCTGTATTTTTAGTACATCCTCCAGGCACATTTTTAATTTTAATTTATACATTTAGAGTGACTGTATCCCTTATACTGGAAGTTGTGATCATCTTATCTTCTCAGGACTTTTGTATTCTGATCACTTGAAAATTATAAAATTATATAGCCTGTTTTCTACTTGTTTCCTGCGTACAAACCAAGCAGGTACACTAGGTATAACATTGAAACTGTGGTATGGTTGTCAAGACAGAAAGTTATATTTGCCTTTTAAGATCAAGGTGAACAGATGCAGGCCACATCAGGTTCTTTTTTTTCACAGCATTTTATTGCAATGATGAATGCAAGAATGTGTGAACAAGTAGAAACACGTCAATAATGATAAAACAACGTATCAAGTCAAGATGTATTATTTTGCTTTTAAAAAGGCATTTTCAATTTTTCTTCTCAAAAATCAGCCTTATAAACAACAGCAACACATTTTTTAACATTCAACAATACACTACGTAGAATACCATTTATCCAACAAATCCCAACACAAAAACACACAAAAGGGTTGAACTTTGAAGGTTTCTCTATAGCAAATATTGAATAAATCTGCATGAATAATCGTTTGTGTGTAGCCAATGCTGGATGACAATTATCTGAAGAATTTTTCCACCATAAAAAAGAGCATGATTTCAAAAATCTTAAGGGACTTATGTAGAAAATTTCAAAGAAATTGGACAAGCCCCTTCAGAGAATACAGATTTTTTGACTAAAAATGGCATAAATTGCCCTAAAACGACAAATATTGAAATTTCACCACATCTATACACATCCAATCAATTTGGATCCATGTTGCTACAGAGAAATAGATGCTTTGATCAAAGAAGGGCAAAAATTGCCCTAAAAACAAAACTATGCAATTTCACTATATTTTGCAAACAGCTTCTCAGCTTGTCAAAATCAATTGTAAATCATGAGATATGCATGATGTTTGGTGTGGTGAATGTACGTATTTCACCATGCAGTAGAAAGGGAAGCCAGGAAACCCAAATAGTCAATTTTCAAAACCATGGGAAGCTACTGAGGACCAAGAAGACCATGTTTCAAAGGAAGATGTGTAATCTGAAAAAAATACTCCCCAAGTGCCACCAAAGAACACCATTTTAATCTCTATTTTTCAAAAGCTCCAACGGCAGGAGGGGGGACACCTCCCCTCCTGACCTCTCCCCGCGACCGCTTACGCGGTCTCTTGTGGTGCTTCGCACCACAGCAGGTGGACAGATGGACTGTCATTGGTTGTGCAAAAATCAGTATCTGATTCCGCCACTTCTTCATTTCCTTCTGTTCCAGTATAAGGCAGTACAGTTGGACATTCAGTGCGCAAGATGATCTGCAACATTTCGCAAAATCTATCAGCAATATAAATCACTACGCCATATGAATGTTGGGGTTACAGCACACAATCTTATTTGCGCTGGTGATATGGATGTACATTGTATCCTCAAACAGCGTAGAACTAAAAAAATTATAAATCTGAAAATCTACTCAGAAAAAAAAATTAGCACAGCTATTCTCATTTGGAAAAAAAGTTTTAGAAATTTACAATTGTAAAAAAAATTCACAATTTCATTGTGACCACCCCTCCCAAGATCTAATGGTCCATCTCTAAACATTAAACACACTGAAATCTAAAAAGGGAAACTCAAGTTGACAAATAATATTATAAAATCATTCAGCCGCCGACCAAGCCAACAATTCCCAATCAATAATCAAGAGATCGATCGATCAATCAATCAATCAAACAATAAAAAGTTTGCCAAGTTTACATTTGAAAATTGAATCATTGGATTTTATTAAGGTGTTTACAAACTCGAATATACTACAAGTATTAATTTCCTTTTATACCATCAATCTAGTGTTATCCAATGAAGACAATACCCGGATTCAGTCTAAAACTTATCTCCGGATTTCAGTCTGAAATTTCTATTTACGGCTCATTAAACACAGCTGTCTTTACTTCCAGTGTACTAATTTGTTGCGTCGCTTATTCATTAGCTCATTAGCCATCTGGTTTTTCTTCATCAAATGTTATTCTCTCAAGCTTCAGCGTTTTTCTGACATTTACGACTTTTGTATTTAAGTAATCAATCTGTCCAATGTTGGTGTTCTGGTCGAACGATCATTCACCTTTCATGAACTGTACATGTGTTCTTGTGCCGTCTCTGTATCTTTTAGAAAGATTGTCTGGTGATACATGATGCACATTAAATGATTTTAGAGACATGTCGTCTCTTAATTGTCTCTCAACTTTCATCAGCCAACATAGAAACCAGACATACTGTGACTATTAATAGATTCTATATTATACATACATAAAATATTGCTTTAAATTTCTGTCCGACACAATGCTCTCCCATAGAATGAAGGTATTTTCAAGATACTGACACAGCAAATATAGAAATAACTACTTTTAATACGCTATTTGAAGCGGAATTACATCGGTTAGGATATTTATCTATGGTCATTGGCCAACATACCTGTCTGTTGTCTGGATATCAACAACTTCAACTCGACTTAAAAACCATGATGCATTTTTCCCCTGTCCAGAGTTATCATGCCAAATGCGTAGAGATCTGAGCCGACCTAGAGGACCCTGACACGCTAAGACGAACTTGCTGATGCTCCCCTTTTCAAAGAGCTGTAAGAATGACACACATACTCGGGGTTGATTTTTGAGATCGCACGTGACTCTGATAACCTCAGCTGGGAAGGAAGTGCTACCAAGATTATCAGTGAATAGAATAATGCGGTTGTCATGGTAATCTATGAAGCTATAAAATATATGTCATGTTAAGTACACTTAATCACATATGACAAAGATCATTATTAATGTGCATGAAATATTTTTCTGTACTTGTTACTAAAATATAATCAGCAAATTATCAAATACTTTAAATATAATTTTATATGGTGAACATTGTGACATCGAACTTATCAAATTTTATAAAAAATTCCCTGCAACATAATTATATGCACATGTATATACATACAGAACATGTCCACTTTCCTTTGCAGACAAAAACGGCAAACAAATATATGCGATTATTACTGCCATTCTAAATCTTGATTTGCTTTCTGTTTGCTTTTCTCGTCAAAATGCGAATTCATATTCTCCACAAGGTAACCTGACATATTCGACTCACCATTTCTCTGCATCTCTCTGCATCTTCAAGATTTCTGACTCCAGAGTTCATGATGCTGCCGAATAAAGTACACGATATCTTCGACCTAGTGCCAGAACCTATCTTAGTACCCGTGTATACGTTGACTTGATAATAATAGTGGTGATCAGGGTCATTGTCGGCGAGTGGAAGAACTCCCCACTGTACAAATCAAATAGATAACAGTCAGCGTCATGGAGAGGGTGGCAGTGAAACTGGTAATACCCATGTAAGTCGTACGTTGGCTTAAAATTGTGTAACTCTGCATCTTCATTGAACTGTTCTTTTGTACAATTACTCTTTCCAATTCTAGAGATTAAAATATTTAGAAATGATAAACTTTGGTAGAGGTACATGTATATTTCGAATTTATTTGCAATTGTTTGTTAGGATTTATGAGACAAAATAAGAAGAGTTTGTCGACTGTGATTTAAATTTTTACGTGGAAAACATCTAGAGAAAGAGCCGATGAGGTGTCCAAGGAAATAACGGTTTCATATGCGTTTATATACTGAATAAGATCTCATAGAAAATCGTGTCTCCATTTAAATATAACAACCTAATGTAATTCTTTATTGTCTTCAATTGTTTGCTTACTCTTTACAAATCGGAATGCAGAAGGTAACAATACACGATGTTGACGTTTTGTGTGCTATGCTCACCTTAACCAAATCTTTCTTGTCCGCTCTTCTGCAGAAGTATACTCCGACCAAGTATAGACCAAAGATGACAAATATTGTCGAAAATACCGAAGCGTTCTCACCGAGGTTGGCGAATTTCTGGAACACAGTACCGAAGTCGATGCTGTTTGGTGGTACGAAGAAATCTGTTGCGAACGAGGTGAGATGGTTGCACCCACATACGGTAGTTGTAGTGCTTGACCACTCCAATGGCTGATAAATAAAATTCAAGTCTTCAAACGTCATTATGTTATAGATGCAATAATTATTGTTTGCAAAAAACTTCTAGATCCTGTAAACTTGGCTTAAAGACAGGCATTCATGGTAAGTAAAGCTATAATGCTCCCAAAGGAGCGACTAAAGCGTTCATAAATGTCCAATTGTTAGGCCTACAATTTATTCGCTATGACTACATACACCTTTACACTTTTCCAGTACGGAGTTACAATCTGCACAGTAGCAGGCCAACAAGGTCGAATTTTATAAAAAGCAAATACATTGACACTCCTCAAGACTGAATAAGTGTAAATATGTCAAATGTTCGCTTTAGTTTCAATTAAGTACTATTGCATACAATATTACTATGGTCCAGTCTTCACAATGGATCAGACAGACTCCCGGAGACATGTTTAAATAAGGTACTAATTAATTTACAGCGCGTCAATCGCACACTTTAATCCGCACTGAATTTTTCCTATTCATCGACCAGTTAAGTGTTGGTAACTAGCTATGACGTATTTGAAGCTATACAAACGATTCATCCATGCACACTACATGCATACTTTCTAACCTGACAGCCTTCTTTGCTCCATTTGTCCACTTTATCATCCCAGTACTTACAGCTGACTGTCGTAATTTGCAAGGAAAAGTCAGGTAAAGTTATATTTCGCCGTTCTTCTGTGAAAATAAGATAGGATTGTGTTTGTCAATTCTACCAGCTCTCTTTTACTCCCTGGAATTCAGAAAGCAACCTGACCTGACGCAATTTTGAGAGTTCTCTATTATCTTTAATCGTTTTAAATTTCTAAAACAAGTCCGCCGTGTCTAATGGCATGTACAGTCTTGAAAATGGAATGTCCAATGTTTCAAGTTCTTGAATTGGAAGATATTTGAATTGGAAAATATTTGAATTGGAAGATATTTTGGAAATAACTGCAATGACTGCTTAGGGTATGAATAACACTATCTTGACAATTTGAAAACGTAAAGGAGCCATTACAATTTTCATCCGTGACAAGATGACTTTATGTCGGTAGGCCCAGAGTACATTGTGAAAAAGGAATATATCCGACAGGGCCATATACCCTTTGGCGAGGAAGAAGTTACAACTGGTTCAGTATTGGCGGAAAAAAGCGCCGAACTGTGAGGATCGTTAGCATACGGATATTTTCAAAGAGGGGAAATACAATTTATCCTATTTCATATGATGTTTGTGGTTATTGGAAAATATATCTTACCTTGTGTCGTTGGCGGTTCATCTGTGATTTCACTTTCATTTCCCGGTGACTGTAGAATTCCAACATGGTAGTCTCCGCTTTGATTGATCATGGATGCTGGAATGAACACGGTATAGTTCCACTGTTCCCTCAACGATTCATCGCCGACATCGTCTGGAATTTCGCCGAAATCATCTCTCGGCAGTTGTTGAGACATATTGAATTCTTGTCTGGTTGGACTGTACATGTATCGTAGATAGACCGTGTAGTTCAATGCCTCCGTACTGTTTTGATTTTCTATTGGCCTCACTGTGATTCTGATGGCCGTGTTGTTTTCAGAAATCTGAATGTGTATACAACGATAATATTGAGTCGATTTTACCAGAAATTATTGTATAATAATACTGCTCCAAAGATATCCAACTTTTAGAGATTTAATCATCTATGTTTGGTAAGAACTCAGTGGTAGCGTAGTAAAGATAAGACAAATAACCTAGCCAAGGATTTTATGAAGTTGCCATGAATTCATAGGCTGATTTCTTCTTATCATTGGGACTGTGTAAAATGATAAAATGCTGACGATGTGAAATCGCCCTCTTTCAGCCACACAGAACACGATAGAGCTTAAATATACAAGCCAACGTTTCATCTAAGAAATTATAACAAATATCTTCTCAATAAAGGCCAGTAATGAACGTAATAATTGGACGTATATAAAGCTGAACATGTAGTTCAAATATTTCTAGCTGATAGGCATGTTGATGATATTGAAAGATATTGTAGATCTGTTAGCGCTGTCACCAAACAGTCATGTGGTTGGTGTTTTTACATGGACTTACTTTGAGTTTTCTGTAGTACATATCCATGTCTACTGTCAACACCGGCGTTACTGTTTCCGGTTCTGGAACAGCTGGGTTGTCGATTTCAATCAATATGTCCTCTTCAAGGTCATGGACCGGTATTGCTGAACCGTCAGCGTCGTTCAATTCTAAGGACACTACTTTGGAGTCCAGTTGATTTGACGTGTCATATGTGAAGGGGTTCTTTGATGTTGAAGTCATCTGAAATGAGATTTAGAAATAAAAGCAATAAAAATAGGGAACTTGTTTAAATCTAGAGCGTCACGGAAAATATCTCGACAGGTGCTCAATCTGTACGCAATATCAAGGATGTCTCTGAAATTCTGCTGGCATATTGCTAAAGTTCAAAGTTCGAAATGGTTCCATACTAATAGTTACTCGATCAAGTAAATCACCTCAGTGTCTTCTAACGAAGGAGTTCAGTATAGAATCCGTACTCTTCCGAATATGCAGTTTGCAGTCTTCACAGTTTTGAGATATAGCCATAATAATGCTTCAAATAGATATCTTGCATCTGCTGATCTGCCATATATTTTGGTTAACATTTAATCTCATTGAAATATTTCAATTGGTTGTGCTGTTCCTAAATTTTAAACAATATACAGTAATTTGAAAGAAACATTTTGCTCGTCTCACCACAATGCTAACACTGTCTTCATCTTCATCATCGCTAGACGACGTGTCTCTTCGTCGCCGTTTGCTCAGCATGGTGGACGACGATGGTAACTTAAACGATCCTCCACCGCCGCTTAATTTCTTGCCCCCTAGATTTGATGGTCTGTCCCGTTGCAGAGACATAGTCAGTGACGTTGTTTTTACTTCGATTGGTTTACTACCAGCAGGCTTGCCTTTCAGAAGTGCATCAGCAGCGGACTTCACTGCTCCAACAACACTTTCTGCTACCAACTTATTCTGACGTATTATACAAACAAAGAAGTTCGTCAAGTTAGGCTCATCACGTAGACCTTACTTGGAAATTAGCTATTCCTTTACCGATAATTGCGTAATTTGTGTTCTTAGAATCCGCATTTAGTATGAATACATGAAACGAATCATACTAATTTTCAATCATTTTCGATACCTACGAAATTTCATTTTGTTGCCAGAACAAATATTCGGATTTTCCATCACGTTTTATACTGATTTCGCATCCAAGTTTCTCTCTCTCTCTCTCTCTCTCTCTCTCTCTCTCTCTCTCTCTCTCTCTCTCTCTCTCTCTCTCTCTCTGAAACACACTGAAAAAATTACACTTTCGAGTAAACGACGCCACTGATAGGCTTTTTCCTTCACACTGTGAAAATCAAGCGAAGAAGGCATCATTTAAGGTGGTTACCTTTTCGCGTTCAACTTCGAGTTCTTCGGGAGATGGTTCCGTTTCAAGGTAGTCGAAATCAGATGACATTGGGTTGACTTTGAGAGCTTCCATTGTCTCGGCTGAGGTAGACGATGACGTCAGTACATTGCCTGCCCCAGATGTGATGTCTGTCGAAAAGGGAAAATGTATGTACATATATATTAACGTGTCATTGGGGTTTTCTTGTCACAATATCAATTTCACTGAAGTAATCAAATGAGAACTAATGGACATAAATGTAGACGTGACAGTAGGCATGAAATCACAAATACATCTTTATGCCTTACATGTAACGAAATTGTTGTAAATGTCACCAAAGCGATAACGCCTTAACATGTATCGATCGTCAGTAGAAGTATCATATGCATTATTCTTTGAAAACAGCTATCAGCTATCTGAACACACTAAATGACCGAGACTTTCAAAGGAGAACAAATAAAAATCAGACAAACAGATAATGTCAACAAGTTTTAGCAATGGTCAGGGATTTACCTGTAGCTGTGCCAACCTTCTCCTGTTCTCGCATTCCATCAAAAGAAGAAAACGTACTGGATACAGACTTTAGGGCTGTGGCCGCTTTTGCCTGTCCAAAGTTCAACACAAATTTGAAATGTTTATTATATACTATTGGCCAGACATGGCATGTATCTTTTTGGACGGAGCAGTTGATGTAAATGTCAGGCATAAAATGTAATTGTATAAAGGAAGATACAAATAAATACGGTACAGTATTGACTTAGATTATGATTCATTGCTGCTGTACAAAATAACAGACTTCATACTTAATCAAATTCGTACACGACTAAGGGGAAATCGATGCCTTCAAGTATAATAAGTTCCATTGGTACTGCGGACTTCGGATCAAAACTTTGCCAACATTGTGGAAAGTAGATAAAAATAGGATAAGAATTGTCGTGTTTTGAAGGACAAACAACTGCAGGTAATGAATGATATTGAAATCTTCAAATTAAAGAGCAGGTGTTTAATAATTGCATAATTAATGTAAGTAATGTATATACTAATAGCATGTCCGACAACGGACTGCACCATAGAAAATAACGTTTTCGTCAGAACAAGTATGGCAGTTTTGTGAAGGAAAATCTGTAGTGCAGAAGGAAAACAGGAAATTACAGCGTATGACGTATGCTATGTTGGATGTTCATTGGGAAGGCACTACAGTACCTGTGTGCCGCCTTTGATTTCACTGGGCTCGGCCGTCACCGAGTCGAGGGCCTTTGCTGCCTGCCCGACGCTATCAGTGGTTGAAACTCCGGTTGACATCTTCTCCAAACCGTCTATCATTGCAGAGCGTACCTGCATAGGATGACGAAAGCTGGGTTAAAATCAATACAACGCAATAAGAGCACATGGGTGAATTTGATTGAACGCACAAATAACATCAACTCTTGTCAAACTCAATGTTTTATTAAAGTTACAATGCACTTTGGGGAGAAATATTTCGACACAAAAATCTTCAAAATATTTTGCCGATCTGTCCCTTTTGTTGTCAATGACTCATTCGTTTTAACAGCCTGTTTTTTTTAAAAATCGAAAAATTTCATTTCCAACATACATTTAATATAGCGATAGCGGTCCTTTTTATTTCCAAATATCGATACAGTTTAGTTCAGTTCTTCTCTTATTTTTTCTTCTTTATTATGAAGGAAATAGTTTAAATCAGGCAAAAGTGTTAAACTTTCAATGTCGAGACGCGTACCAAGTAACTTAAATTCCCCCTTGATTTTGTTAAAAATCTTTATAAGGAGAATTACCTTTGATCTTGCCTCTTTTGCTTCTTTATCATCTTCTTCCTAAAGACGAAAGACAGTTTAATGACGTCAGTAAAATGAATCGGGCTCCTACTTGACTGTATACACTTATTGTATCTCTGTTTTCGACATCAACGTCATAAGGCTCTTGTGTGTCAGAATAGTCACGACACACAGAAATAAAAAGAAAGACGAATTCATGTTTATACCTCTGATGCAAAAGAAGTTGTCGCTTAAAAGACAAAATGTTCAATGAAACACGTAGTGGAATGTGGAATTGTCGAAAGTAACGCTGTTAAGAGAGATAACCAAACGAAAATATTCTGGTTTGGTAAATGACATTTGCGCTTCATAGGAAATGAGGGGCCTTAGAAGAAGGCTTTCTGCTCACTTCAGTTGATCCAGAGTTAAGGACTGATGCTACAGCACAGATGAGGGTCGTTGCCTCTCCGACGTCGCCGCTGCTGACAAGACTATCTAGAATATTGTCTTTGCCCGTTGTTAGGTTAGCAGCACGGGCGGCCAAGTTTGGCGACGGCATGACCTGACAATGAAATGATGACAGTTCTTTTTAAAGAGAAATTGGCCTCGAAGATTTCATGTGGAAATTGAATTAGAAGAAGTTCTAAAAGTAACTAGAAGTACGTTTGACCATTCTGGGTGATATTCTGAATCGGGAAGCGTGAATCTACTTCCATCTATATGTCTGTCCGCTCGCCTGGCTGCATGTGTCTGTCTATCTATCTGTCTGTCTCATGCACGCATATATATGTGTCTATAGCAAACTGCCTGGCTTTCTTCACAGTGTGTCTATAAAAACGCTCAAAATGAAAGGAGGGAAATTCTTCAAAGGAATATTTCGTTCTACTTACTTGGACAAAGAAATTCTGTTCTATGTATTCACCATACTTGTCACTGACCCTGGCAATGACAGTAAGGTTACCAAGTCCAAATAAATTGCCACCGGTTTGCGTTCTATTCCCATTTTGTATAAGAGTTCGAGTTGGCGAGCCTTGTGACATGGTGAAGAAACTGTATGTCAGTTCTGTTGAAGCATAGACATCGTCATCTGGCCTATCAGCTAAGTCACCCTCGTCGTACCAACTGCTGCAGCTGATCACAAATTTTGTATCAAGTGCGTACCCTGTAAGTGATAACAGTACAATTGCCGTCATTATGAGACCGATAAAACGTACCAACTTGATGCAGTCAGAAAGTTTAACATGTTAACTTGTTAACTTCATTCCAACGTAGTAGTTAAAACGTAGTCACTCGGTATGCATCAAGTGTCGGGACAATGGTATACGTGTATCATTCGTACTAGGACCAAGCATAGGGTTTGAAGTATGTTGCAAAGGAGTCAAAAGTAAACTTCATTTTCACATACCTGTCTTTGGAGACAATATACAATTTCCTCCATAGGGTGGCAGGTTTGTGGTGAAAGCAAATTCACCAGTCGACCAAACTAAATCACCCTGGTCATCAGAGTAAACTACAACCACTTTGAGATAATATTGAAGTCCATAGTTCAATTTAAAGGCATTGATCGAAATACTCTGAGATTTCAGCCCTGCAATAGAAAACAATTTTTGACATTAAATAAATATATATGTATAAATATAAAGTTTGCTACTACTCGTTATTCCATATGAAGTAATCATCTATTTAATCAGAAACTCCGTATACTTATTTCATCCTTGGATAGCATTTCTCTCAAAAGTATTACTTTTTGAAAGTTACTAAAAAAAGATTTCAACCGTTAAAAAATCACTTTTTTAATCCCAGGGTAATTTTTTGTTGAGTAAGGTAGTGCGCTAATGTCAAGAGGAAATGCGTTTTGAGACCATTTGCATTTCACTTCAGTATTAAAACTCTACTTTTTGTCGATGTATCTACATATAATAGCTTGGAATTCTAGCGAGGATCGTGCGATGAGATGCGGCGTTTCACGACATCACCAGTGTGTACCACAAACATTTATTCTGTAAAGCTGCCAGATAGTTTAGTTTTTCATCGTGAAATGAGATAATACTTTATGTACGGAGATTTGCTGCATAGATTTGATCAAATTCGAACGAATGAGAAGAAATTTACCAGTGCTGGTAGCATCATCACTCATGTCGACGTCAATCATTTTTTGACTTTGTGGATTGTAGTTGTGGAGTGACCATGTGTAGTTTTTCGAGACGCCGCTTGGACAATCTGAGCAGTAAGCTTTGACTAGAATAATGTCAGAAGGGTTCACTTTGACGTGGTCTTCTCCTCGTCCACAGTTTACAATGCATCTGAAATGACAACGTTGATCATTACGGAATCACAAGTGTATAATTGGAAGGTATTAAAATGAGACAGGGATGTTTGCCTAGTTGAAATTTAGATCAGGATGTACTTAGCAGAATATTGGCTGAGATGTTTAGACGATGTCTGACAAAATTGTGATACTGATGAAAAACCGAGCCATTGCATAGGTAACCTTGGTGATGATGAAGACAGTGGCGACAAGATGGCGTCAGTGATGATGATGATGATGATGATGATGATGATGACGATGACCATAACCAATACGATATTACGATGTTTGCTGATTCTATACCGCTGCTATTCATACACATGCATACTATCGGTTGTAAGTTGATCATGGAATGCCAGTCCATTTTCAAGAAGATGTCAAATTATTCTTAAGAGGCGGCGTATTTTGTTTGTAATGTAAAAACAACAAATATGTAGTTGGCTTAAAGTTCATTGGGACTGATCTCCCTCGCAGCATTACAGCTGCATCTTTACAGCTAAGTTGACATAGCACCAACTCTGTAGCCGGTAAATTGGTGACTATTATGTACTTATGAGAACAATAGGAGATTGAACCACAGGACAAAATCGTGATAGGTTTAAATTGGCCAAGTTCAATACCTATGTAAACCTTCGTTGGCATTTATCGTCGTCTATATTAGGAGAGAGAAATGATCATGAGCACTGAATGTTGTCCAGCTTTGAAATTATCATTACATTACTGATGAAACTGGTTCATCGTAGAGCTGTAATTTTGTAGACAAACACCGTTTGTAGATGCTCAAATTGGACCAATATTAAAAGGAGCCATCGGGTTGTTGAAGCAATACCCCGTTTATCTTGGCTAACAAGAAATGATAAATAGATAGCTGGTGATGATGATGATGATGATGATGATGATGATGATACTGTTTTAATTTTTTTCGGAATAGAACGTGCTCATTATGACAATTGTAATTGCATCGTATGTAATAATGTTGTATGTGTATCATAATTGTACATCGTATAAAGCCGGTACATGAAAAACTATATATGGTAAAATTACGTGATCTGTTCTTTTCTGTTCCGTTTTGTTGTTAAATGCTATATTTACAAGTATGAGACTACTTACGTCACATTGACTGTCTCCGGCATCTTAATGGTCACTGAGTTAGTAACAGTTGGCGTGGTACTTTGGAAGCCTGTGGTGGTAGAAATTGCTGTACTAGTCAGTAACATTGTAGTGGACAAAAACTCAGTAGTGGATTGTTCAAGCGTGGTGATTAGGGGTTCTTCGGTGGTCATTCGATTGTCCGTGGTGGTGGGCTCGGAAGACGTGACAAGATTAAAAGTGGATTGCTCAGCGGTGGTAGATTGCTCTATTGTGGTTGCTGGTTCTGTGGTGGTTTGTCAATATAGGTGGTTGTTCGACTGTGGAGGGTTCAGCAGTGGTGGGTGGGTCCGTGGTAGGTTCTGTACTGGTAATCTGCACAGTGGTAGCTGGCTCCGATGTAGTGTCAGCGTCTGTGGTTGTTTCAGCACCTGTTGTTGCAGAAGGTGTAGGCGTATTAGAAGTTGTGCTCGGCTCTTCCGAGGTAAGTGAGTGAATTGTTGTGGCTTCTGCCTGAGTGGTATGGGATAGAGACCTAGAAGTGCTTTGTGTATCTGTGGTTGTCAAATCCCCGGATGTTATCACATGAGTCGTGGATAACTCGAGAGTTGTTGATGCAACTGGTGAAGAGGTTGCAGGGTGCGTGGTCGGGAATTTAGAGGTGGTGGGTTCTTCAGAAGGTAGGCTTTCCGTGACCATTCCTGTCAAGACAGATGACGATGATGCGTCAGTTGCTGATGATGATTTCTCAAAATTGAAGGGTGATGTGGGTGTGTTGGTAGATGATAGGATCGCTGGGGCTGAAGTAATGAAGTGCATTGAAGTTTCATGTGTAGACTCGACTGGAGAACTATAGACGACAACAAGCGTCTCTGCTTTGGAGCTGTCCGAAAAACTTAACACATCTACGTCTATTAAATCACCTGTCACATCTTCAGTTGTTGGAAGTAATTGGCCACTATTACCTGTAGACATCATTGATGTGCCCCTAATATTTGTCGTTGAGCCTTCCCCGAGTGCGGTCTTGGTGTTCTTAGGGGTTGATGAGGTCTCGCCAGGAGTTGTAGAGGTGATACCCGAGGTTGTAGAGGTGTTTTCCGGGATTGTTGAGGTGCCCATAGGAAATGAAGAGGTGTCCATAGGAGTTGATGGTAAGTTGCTAGGGGTCGGTGTGGTCCCTAATAGGGTGGATGTGATCTCCATAAGGGTGGGTGTGGTCTCCATAAGGGTGGGTGTGGTCTCCAGTAGGGTTGATCTTTCTGTTACAATCGTTTCCATAATAGCAACTTAGTACAACTTTAAAGTTGTGGCGATCGGTGTAAAATTCATTTTTTGCTTACGGAGAATTGTGCCAAGCTGTCAGTCACCTTTTGATCCAGCTTTTGTAGCTAAGATTAGTTCATGTTGCCACTCAGGCCTACTGCTGTAGCTGATTTTAGAGTCATTCTTTTAATGCAAGCAACATGCCAGGTGCTGGTTTTGTGGATTAGAAAAGTTACTGGAGGAGCACTATTTTGTTACTGTTTACTTTGAATAGTGCATCGATCGTTCTGAATATAGACTAGCCCACGTGTCGCTTGGCATTTGTGTATGCTCTTGCTCGGCCACAGCTACTCTCTTGTGGCTTTCGCCAACGATCAACTCAAAGTGTATTCTTTCACTTTACACTGTTATGATATTAAAAACCCTCAGAATTTGTGCAATTCTACGATGAATACACACACACAAAGGTTTTGCTTTTAATTCGAGTGTGTTGGGGCTTCACTGTGATCAAGCTTTACATGTTAATGTGCACCTGTATTAGTATTGTAGTATTTATTGTATACGTCATCAAAGGTTTCCATCATTGCATCCAGTAATGTTATTGTTTCTGATCATGCCACTCCATGCCGACAATTGTAGAATCTCACCTGTTGTAACATCACTTTCAGTAGTTGATAATATAGGTGTTGTGTTTATTGTGGTAGTGTCCTCCGTGGTTGTGAACGAAGTCGTTGTTCTCTCGGTTGTTGTTGGCGAGTTTGTTGTCATTTTTTCTGTCAACAGAGACATCAGGGTATTTTCTTTGAGCGATTGTTGTTCTTTGAAAAGTGTAGTACTCACCCCATGCTGAGTGCTGCCATGCAAATCAGTGATATCTGTGACTGAGTGCTCCTTCAACACTGGTGCTGATGTAGACGTCATAACATCGTCACTTGCAACTTGCAGTGCTTGAAAATAGGAAGTGATATCTGTGCTAACACTCGGTGCAAAGAAAGAAGAAGAAGAAGAAGAGGAAAGTCGTTTTGGTGAATGTTGTTGTGTTTTCGATATTACCAATCTACTCGTGCTGTCTTGAAGTACACCCTCCTGTTCCTCTGTTATCATACTTGTAGCCTTGATATGTTTCTGATTCATCAATAAATCCTTAATTGATACACTGGAGACAGCTGCTGAGTGGCTCTTAGAATCGTCTTTGATATACTCAGGGTTTTTACTCGTAGGCTGGGCAGTCGTCGTCGATAACAATCTTTGTACTCCAGATCTGCTTCGTGTCTCATTTGCTTTCACGTGTGCTTCCACAGTACTGGCAGTAACATTCCTGGGAAGCAGTTTTTCCCGATCATTATCTATGGATGATAAAGATGCTACGCCATGTTCAATGTCGATCTGGCTTTCTGTGATTGGCTGGCTTCCTCGAGATGTATTTCTTTGTTGAAAAAGTGTTGATAACGGATTTTGCGTGACAGAGGTTTCAGAAGTTAGTGCTCTCGTCATGTTGGCTAAATGTGTGTCCGTTCTGAGAACCTTTTCCTCGATGTTGAAGTTATCATTGAAATGTCTTATATCTGTTGCTGTTACCCTTTCTTGATACAACGAAGGTACCTCAAAGGCCTGGGAAATATTGCTATCGACATTTGTATTATTGATCTGGAGAGAAATGTTTGAATTGTGATGTCTCGGTCTCTGGCTAATCGATGGAATTTTCTCCAAATTATTCTTAGTATGATTGTCCGAAGGCCATTTCACTGGTTGTTTGGTCAAGATGGTTGCAGATGTTGTTGGCTGTGTTAGTGATGGTCTTTGGGATAAAATACTTAGTGCACTTCTATCTACCAAGCTCGTAGCAGGAGCCGTTTGCGTTGGTTTTCTTGTCGTTTGCACAAATGTTGGAATGACGGTAGCATGTTTCCTGTCAACTCCATTCGATTCTCCCCATAAGGTTTGGTTTGCTGCTGGTGATGTACTGTAATTTTGTGATGTTCGTTCGATCATGGCGTCATTTATTATGTTTTGCTTTTGAATAGCATCCATTGGAGTTTGTTTGTTTGTGCTTTCTATTTCAGTAGAAAGATTATCAGTGGTTACCTTGCTGCTTATATCTCCCATAGTTGCCAAAGTCGACAAGTGTGGCCTATTGGCTGTTGTGTTTTCTCTCGTTGAATATGTCGAGTGCTGTCTGGTTTTACTAGGAGACAACTCTGTTAAAGGTTGATCTAGGGTAGTTATCTTGGCTGTGGTGTAAGCTACCGTAGTGGATGGGAGTGTTGTGGAGTCCTCATAACTTTGTGTTGTGAGACGTTTGTTGGAGGAGTGACTTTTCATTTGTTCTCCAAGTGAAGACATTTCCGACTTTGTTGTCATCGTGTTATACTTTATGATGGCATCAGTCGCCGTTTTTGCCGAGTGACGGGCAGCGATGTTCACTGAGGCGTCAAGTGTACTGACATCTTCTGAAGCGCGTGCTTCATTTGTTCCTATCGAAGACAGTTCAGAGATGGACTTTGTTGCAACTTTGTCTTCCGTCACTCCATTGGCTGTTGATGGGTGCATGTATGTAGTTATTGTAGCTTTGTCTTCGCGAAATCCTGTTTTAGACGGTAATATTGATGCCATATCTGTTGTTGACCACTTGATGTGGCGCGCTGATGTAGCATCGTGTGACGCCGCCATTGTTGATGAAACTTGTGAAGTCTTTATTGTTACTTCTTTCCAGCCATCTTTTGTAGACGTTACTTCCTTAGATGTTTCTGAAGGAAACCCTATCTTGTCTTGCTTTGCTTCAATTGCGTCTAATCTTGTTATCGCTGAAACTGTAGAGGCCGATGCTGTGTCTTCCAGTGTAGTTTCTACATCTATGGCGATCTTTCTAGTCTTTTGACTCACGAACTGTCCAGTGGAGAATTTCTCTGAGAGAAGACCTGTACCAGGCTTCCCTGCCAATCCTTCTGATGTTGTGAAATCTGTATAACTGAGTCCCGTTCTAGATCGCAGTGTTGTTACAGTCTCAGCCTCTAACGATGGCGTGGGCGGACTTACCATAGACTGATCTATATTTTCGCTTTTGAAATTTGCTTGTCGTTCGTTGATGTTAGTCCATCAGTTGAATGGATTCCATAAACAACTTCTGTTTGTGTATCGTCCATGAAGGCAGATTGTTTTGTCGTGGAAACTGCTTCTCCACTAGACGAATCAAATTCCACTATTCTGTTCGTAATAGAAGGCTTCTCAGGCGTCCTCTGAGTTATCATAATTTCTTGCCCAACATCAGATCCATGTCTTTCATTTGCAAAACTTGACAGCGTGGTGTGTGATGATGTTGGTGATCCAGAGTTTTGTGAGTTTGTATTCTGTTGATGTTGATCATTGGAAGTTTGTTGGAAAGTCATAGACGGTACCTGAGTGTTATGTGTTGGAGTTTGTTGGAAAGTCATAGACGGTACCTGAGTGTTATGTGTTGGGGATTGAAGAGACAATCGCTGCAAACTTTCTGCAGCCATCATGTTTTTTACCATGACATTGAGGTTTGCATTCGGGGTGAAGCTAAATCGGGAGGAGGAAGGCTCGGAGGTGACTTTGGAAGTTGACTGGTGCAAAGTGTCACTCGGTTTGGCAGAAGCGTAGGATGACGTCACAGGTAATATTGTGGTAGCAGGAATAGCTGTGGTTGGTATTGACCGTGTGGTGGTTTGCACGGTCGTTGGCGATGCCGTAACTGAAATAGGAAAACGGAATGACTATGATGAATAAGAGACTGACCGTTACAGCATCTTGTCTCATGCCGTTTGTGTTTCAGCTACGACAGCGCCATGATTATCACGCATCCCAAGATTTTTTTTTTCGCTTTTCAAAAGAAAACTTTCAACTTAAGAAAATAATCCAAACTGGAAAATTATATGCAACTTATCTATTTGAATACAGCCATTTAATTGGGTTACTGATAAACTGTTAGTTTTGTTAATGAGACATTTTTGATACAAAATAAAATCACGCGTGAAAAATTCTTGAGATATTGTGACGTTCACTTCACAACATTTCTAAGGTATTAAACCAACCGTTGTAACCCGGAAGGAGAGACATAAACAACATACAAATTGGGCCAAGTTCAATAGTTTACATTCACCAAAACGCCACTGGTTTATCACATTTCCGTCAACTTTTGAGTTTCTTTACACTAAAGTGATTTTGTCAAATATCTTGACAGAATATCAGGATCTGTTCATTCCAAGTTGTTTCAAGTTGCAGTAAACGTGATGTCTTCCCGGAGAGTTTGAAAATAGGTTGGGAATCAAGTGACGTTCCTTCCGGGTTTATTAAGTGGTGAGCGGCTACTCTACCTCTGTCCAATTCGCATATATAGCTATACTCTGTTCTACAAGTTGCGTCTCTCCATCGACCATTTGAAGTAGGCTTACTGGGGTTACCAAATACCACAACGCAGTACTCATTGTCTTCAGATGACAACGGATGATAATGAAGTAAAGGCATGCAACATAGTGCCATGGAGAAAGAATAATATTACATGTAATTAGTGCATTCATGACGTAGAAATGTTACTATATAGGTACGTGCCCTTCAAGCAGTCCAGACATTTAGTCAGACTTTAGGTTACACAAATTCGTTGGTTTTTTTCTTATCGGTTATGAATTAAATTTTTCTACTTTCTTACTTATAAACTGTACCATTGTCGTCCATATGTCTGATTTGCTATCGTGGCAGGTACATGTATTTTATCGTTAATATGAGATGTTTGTGCATTCATAAAATTGTTATTACTTCCTCGACTTATGGACTTTGAAAGTCAGAGAATTAAACGATGGCATTTTTGAAGTCGAGAAAATAACCAACAATCACATGTCATTTATGGTGAGTTAGTATTACAATGTTTTACACATTCATTTGAGGTATTGTACTCTACCTATTGGTCTAGTGTATTGGCAGATATACCCTTGGCGGTATCGACATAGTACATCTCTCCAAATGCCCGTCGCTGTTGGCTTTTTCGAACCTCCGAACACATCAACGCAGAATTCAAAATCTACAGAAGTTACATTGTACAAAGTTACATTTACATGGATATTGCTTCTCACAAAATAGAACCTCATACACTAACACCAGAGCATGAAAATAAAATCATCGGTAAAAACGACTGTCCTGTGAATAAATTGTGGACTTATTGTATTGAAGACGTTATGCCTCGCCTTCGAATTCTGCAGAGTTACAATTCGGTAGTTTTTACAGGACAGCAGTGTGTGAATAACGCCTATGAATAAAACATGATACGGTTCAAACTTTGGCATTGTAGTGTCTGACATATCACTGATTACTGCTAACTCTTGATCGCCAGGCAGTCACAGTGACAAAACTGTACATGGTATGTGCTTGGCTGTATATTTAGTATGATCGGTTCTGGTGAATGAGTAATTATTCAATGCCCCCTTCTCTCATTTTCAATGAAATGTTTCGTCATTTAACGTAAACAATGCTTAATTTGGCATCTTCCGACAGATAGAAACGCATAATGAAGAGATTTTGGAACAGACCTAACAGAGTGACAGAGAGAAAACGATATATACGTGGCAGATGACAGAAAGAGCCAAGTGCGCAAACTCAGACTTTAACATGAAGTTCGACACAAATTATACAATGGAAGACCAAAATTACAAAACTGAATTGTCCACGTGTTTTGTTACAAGATAAAGGCTTCGCTTTCCGATGATCGGAAATAAAACTAATTTAGAGTTTGTAAAAGGAGGAAATAACATTGACGTAGATATCAGTGCGCTGTTGGTTGCTTTGTTACAAGATATCATCATGTCATTTCCCATGCAGTAAATTATTCACACAACTTCCGTAAAACCACAGCGATTATACCAACTCTGTGTATTAACGGGCCACGAACACCTGTCTTTGTCAGTCATCAGGACGCCAGCTTTCCTTCTAGGATAAAATCAGTTTCTATAGCGTGACGATTGATAGTATAACGCACAGTAATGACTTTGCCTGCCAGTTTTTCACTCTCACGCAATGTGATGTTCTTGTTGATAGAAGTAAGCGTTATGTATAAATAGTCAAACAATATTTTATATCCAGTTGTATAGGTAAAACATGTAAGATTGTATTAAAAGTTCAAAGCTTAAAAATGCGCGATATAAACAGAATGAAGATAATTCAATCCGACAAATAAAAGCGGATCAGACAAACTGCAAATGATGATGTGTCCCAAATCGTGTTTCTTTGTGAGGTCGTATGGCAATCCATTGATCGTTAATTACCGAGCTGTGGACATATAACAAGTTTCGACATAAACTTTAGACAAGTGTCGGACAGGGGATGACCTTTGACCCCTACTCACCATGGAGATTATCTGGCTGACCCGCTTCCCAGTTGAATTCCTGAACTTCGACGTCGTTTACCCAGTAATACACCAGCGAATTGAAATTGTCGGCTGCAGCATACACACCAATCCATAAGTAGGTGTTGTCCATTAATTGACTGTTGATGAAACTGTATGACAAGTCCTGATAAAGTATGTGTCGTCACTGTAAAGTCGTGCTCTTTCATTTTAATCAAGTGTCTGCTATAACACATCGATTGTAATGTTTCGACCGAGAGACTCGATTTTTTCGGAAACCCGGCCGATGCTACCCTGTGTAGTAGTCGATAAAGAAAACTGAACACACTTGCTTGCCTTCACACAAATAAGGTACATCAAAACACAGGAACCCACTCATTGACACACAGTCACTATGATATCACAAACTCTGGCACATTTTATATATATATATATATATATATATATATATATATATATATATATATATATATATAAAATTTATACGCAGAGTATTATCATTCTTTCCGGCCGAATCTTTATACGTAAAGTTTATACGTACAGTTTATACGTACAGTTTTCCCTCGATATGTTGATGAGCTGTCTATTATAAAGCTAACTTACTCTTGCTCGTCATCGTTGTCATACACAACCAGATCTGCTCCTGGTGTCGATTGACAACTGGCGCGTGCGTCCTGCCACGACAGCAAATCGTCGAAGTTGAAAAGATAACATTTGTCGTTGTTTTCGATCCAACCGTCACGACAAGGTACCAGAGTAGAGAGAGGCGCCGACGTCGCTGTTGCAGGGACTACAAAGGCCACTAGAATGGATAAGAAATAAGAATTTCATCGGATGCAGAAACAGTAATATATTTGTTGTATTAAATGTGTCAAAATAGTAAAGTCTACTATCCAGAGTAAAAATGAAAAAAACAACAAGAGGCACACCCGTGAAATTATTAAAATACACGATATATACGTTTTAAATTCGTCGAGTCTAAGTTTTTATTGTTCATAGTACTTGTTACATAGTCGTTTAAAAGTAGCGAGAGAGCGCGGTGTAGGAACAGACATCTTTATAAAAAAAGTTTCGAAATCAAATTATATACACTTTTATCAATCTTCACATAAAAGCGAGCAAGCGTTGGTCGATTCAGTGCATGGCTATATATTTCTCGAATTTCTGTTTGTAATCGAATCCAACGTAGAGAGAAACAATAACCAGAGTTGATTGTACTTTAAAGTACAAAGTCCTCTGTTTGTGCTCCCTCACTGATCTCGGACTATTTATCACTTTGACATCGATAACCTTGACGTACAATAAATGTTTATTCACTTGCCACGACAGAACATCAACAGAACGGACAGCCTTTAACTTTTTGTGTTGATTATTCCTGAACACTTTACGACAAGTTGAAGTGCTTTTTAAGGCTGTTTACAGCGTCCGGTCCATGCAGCTTGGCTATGTTGATATGGTATAGCCACCCTAACCAATGGTGTTGTAAAGAAACACCGCTCTGCTAGGGTAAGATGATATTGTCAAGGAAAATGTAATTCTGTCGAACCCTTTCTGTCTTACCCAGTGCTGTCTGTCTATTAAACCCAGTTGTGTCTGTCTGTCTGTCTGCCTGTCTGCCTGTCTGTCTGTCTGTCGAACCCACTGCTGTCATAATGCAAGGCATGTGCTGTGACGTCTTAATAATCCTCTTTCTATCAGGCTCCGTAGACAAACCCAAAAAATAAATACAACTTTGGAGAAAGAGAATTTAATGCAACGGAATTTTTGAATGTGGTTCCCATGTAATGGAAATAACTGATTTTGTATTCATTTTTTAACTGTAAGATCGGCATGATAAACGAAATTGGTTTTTATGACGGTTAACATAAAAAGTTATCATGAAAAAAATACTCTATAATTTGTAAAATGAATATGTCACTGCTATGGCCGTGATATTCTGTTTTAATCAATAACAAGCTGCTCTGTTGCCTGTCCTCAATTCAAAATGTCTTCAATCTAGTATTGAGAGCAAACTATAAAAACTCCCACTGCAATGTCCCAAATACCGATCTCCGATTTACCCTTCATCATATTGCGTCCTGCTTTAAGTCCCGCTGTCACCATTTCTCAACAAATCGTCAATGATTAATCGTCGGCTGACCAGACGTTAAACATAAACCATGTTATTGGCGTATACATAAAACCCACGCAATTTGAAACACTACACGGTACCGTATCATAGTTCCTCGCGCGCTTTTCTTTTGAGTTTGTGATCGACAACCTACACATTCAACCAAGATAGCAGTCTAAAAATTAAATGGCATCTATAGCAACAATTCTAAAAAAGGCAAAAACAGATATGCTCTCTATTTAATCATTCTCATCTCGACTTTAGCGTAATCAGTCCGAAGGCATTGCTTCATTCGATGTTGCCGTGACATACGGGACTTTTATGTTGCTTTTTGAATTGGTTAAAATAGACAACATAAAATCTTCTTGAGTTTGCAAGTCATAAGTCTTCTTTAATTCTAAAGGTCATTAGCTTTCTTTGATTTAATAAGCCATAAACTTTCTTTAACTTGAAGGAAGAAATTCCAAGACGTAAATGTTATTGTTTACGGAGGGCGTTTTCACATACTCTAGGATTCAACATGTGAATACATAATGTTTTAGAATAGCTAGGAAATATTTTGTCTAAGACAGACATGGTGATCATGTTTAATGATAGAATTTGTCAATATCCTTCTCACAGATACTCGGAAAGCTACATTCGAATATCATCTTTGTCGGATATAGTGAGTAGGCACTAAGCAAATATTATATTTTGTGGAAAGCGAGAATGGATGATATGTCACCATGGAAACATGTGTTCAAATATATGCAAATATTATATTATATTCTGTGAAAGTTTGGCAATTCTCCTCTTGGACGACGAAGTCATAGCACTGTACCTCAGATCTGCGAACACGTTGCTGTCTGAGTTGACGAATATCTTTTGTTAAGCGTTTGATTTTGAGAAATTTCAATACTACATTCGTCTCGTGCAAAAAAGTCAAAAATTTTGAAGATGCACAGAAAAGTTCTGCGAAGGTATGGACAACATTTCGTCCAATTTGAAGATACTGTATGAGCTTGGAATCTGAGCGTATGAATTTTACGTCACTGCTACAATACCCTGTGAGTTCAAATCATACAAATGTTTTATAGAGATGATATGAGAATCACACAATATGTCCCAAACGATTTCATAGCATTTAACTCTCACATCCATGTAAGAAAACACTTAGTGTTTGTCTCCTCGTGTTTTGGTTTGTTTTTTCAACAGCTATGAACGTCATATTTTCTTCTCTTCATTCTAGTCTCTACTCCGGTTAGTAATTGTTCATTCATTTGGAAATAGTAAATGGAAATAATGACAATTCATTTAATAAATAAAATGAAATAACTTATTTCAAATATGCAAAGACTGCGGGTTTTTTAGAAGATGCAGCGAGAAAAAAAAAGTTGTGTAACTTATTTACTTTTACCGAGACTTTTTGGATTCTTTAGAGATTCAATCTGTTTTGTAGTCATAGATGACTGCAAAGGTCCACAGAAACCCGAACTGAATGTGATTTTGACAGCCTGTCTAGAAATGATGATTTATTAGAAAGGAACGTTTGTGGTTCTTGATCAGTCAACGGAAGCATTTCACATTTGCTCTTTCCAAGTCTGACGAAAGTACGAATACTTTCTACCGTTACAATGTGACAAATGGAAGCCAGAAGTCAATGCCTCCAGATACCACTCATGACATTGCACAGATAGTGATATTGGAAACCCTTGTCGGACTTGCAATAGGTCAGCGTAAATCATTCAACCATGTCGTAAATAATCAAACCATTTACTTCTCATTCCGAATCAGTGTCAACTGCCAAATTTCAGTAACACACACCCTAGTGGAATTGTAATTTACCACCGTGTATACTGTCTAATAGCGTTTGCTGTATTCGTATTTAACCATCAGAAGACCCAGATATAATAAAGTGGTCAGTGGGCGATGATCTACTTTATATTCAATCAACAGATGGGTAACGATTCTAAAACAACAAAATCGAGGAGAAGATTAAAGAGAAGCATACTTTTACCATTCACAGTCTTAACTACACAACTAAACAAGTTTTAGAATCTTACAAGTGCAATTCTATCTCAGTGGGATGAAATTTATCACATTTTATTGCACTCACTTTGACAAGAAAACTTCTAACGGCAATATTTTCTACTGTGAAGTCGTGATTTTTAAAATCAGTCCCTGGGTTTTATCCAAACATTTCCTGTACGTTGATTTTTGTCGGCTGTTTATCAAGGTTAAGTTTACTTTTTCCGGTTCAAGGTACTCCTTCACACTTGTGCAAGATATTAGCAATTGTAATCTATAAAATGTAAGCTTAGTATCAAACTTAAGATACGTGAAATGATAGATAATGCCTACATGAATCGAAGCAAATTATGCACACGAGTCGTTGTAAGTATAATAATCGTTTCTGTGAGTCGTGTAACTCTCACAGTATGTTTCCATGACAACTTCAACTTCAAGTAAAAGCTTAATGGGGAGGGGTACTCTTGTATTAGAATTCATTTTTTAGGACTCATGTTCTATGCATGATATTTCATTTTGTATTTCTGCAAAATTTCAATATTTGTTTTTATTTGATTTCAATATTTTTTTATTTGATGGGAGATGCTACTCTTTCAATCGAAAAATGAAATGTTCTACACACAAATGCATGCAGATATCAGAGTTGTGTCTTAACCCTGTACACCAGTGTCAATGACTCGGACACAGGACATCGTCTTATTTGAAGTAAGCAAACTATTAAAGTCAAAGTGGTCAAAGTTTATATGAACAGTTTCACAACACCATGGAAAAAAGTAATGAAAGGTCACACGCCTGATATTTCTGGAGTTGTAGACACTCGACTTACGTTCGAATAGAATAAAGTTGTAAAATCAATATCTCGTTTCTACAGAGATATCAAGTAACTTTGATTCCGGATGTCTTGCCTGCCTTAGTTCTAAAACACATCAGTTGTATCAATATACATGTTTTCTTAAGTTTTTTTTTTTATTTTGAACCTCCATATCAAATACATAGATGTGTAAATATTACAGTGACATGGATACGCAAGTATCCAAGTGACAATTAAAACAAAGGAAAATGGACATGTTGTAAGAGGTTTAAATTTACATTAAACTCTTTATCTTCTCAAAACATTCTAATACATCAGCCTTTGCACCTGTTGTACCTTAAAGTAAACGCATTTTAATTACAACTTCAATCGGTGTATTTTCATAGGTCACCCAGTACTTGTGGACGCTCCATTTACCAAGACAATTAGAAGTTGAAAGACACGACGTTTTTCTTTAGGTTTGACGATCTCACAAGCTTCTAAAATATAATGTTTTATGATGTTATTTCAATATATAAATCCAAATGAGATGACGTATTTAAGCTTATTCCAACATCTCACAGCGATATGACAATAAAACACGATTGGAACTAATTTTGGATAATAGGATTTTCATATTTTGCAAATTTCTCAAAAATATTAGGTGCCATATAGCTGAATCTTGAAATATGGCAAATTCCTAAAAAAACAAGTGTGTTATATAAAGAAAAGCAGAATGATGAGATAACATTTGTAGATTAAATCGACATTACTTCACCATCTAATTATCCCAAATCAGTTCCAATCGTGTTATAAATAAATCTATGTTCCAAAGAGTCAATCTGATGACAAAGTGGACAAAACATTGAATCTTTTAGCTTCCAAAAGTATAAATACTTGTTACATGGTATTAATCGTTGTAAAAGTTTCCACTGAAACTCTCTGAACTTAGTTTCTTTTGTCAGATAGTACACTCTCAACCAAATTTTGTTACAGTCACTCTCTGACTTTACGGGAAAAATATTTAAACTAGAAAACCATTTTAAGAGTTTATCACTTGCATGTAATGAATGCCTTTGTATGAGAAAGCATACAACAACTTGCAAGTTAATTTGTAAACTGAAGTCCTAGAATCGGTAAGTATGACATCGTAGTCATTACGTGCAGAGCTGCATAGAAACACCTGAATTTAGAAGACAATAAGTGTACGGTTACCTACATAAGAAGCATTGTCTTTCATCGCATACCAGGCATTCAGTATATTTACACAGAAGTCTGGGAGTACAGATAATAGAAAAACAGGAATCTTCTGCCAAATTGTATGCTGATGTTATAAATTGGTGGAATTATCTAAAGAAAAATATGACCAGGGTAAAACAGTCCAATGTCTCATTTTTACATATTATTAATCTTTAAACCCAAAGAGCCATCATCGCTTCCTCTTGGCATTTCACATTAATATGTTTAACTCCTCCCAGCTTATAGTCACTTCAAGAATTTTGTTCGAAATTCTTCTCTTACGTTCTACAAAACTGTCAACAAGACGTTGTACTTTACAGAGAATATCATTGGGAATACCAATTACTGATGACAGATTCATAATTTTTGAAACAGCGAGGTGAGGGACTTGGTGATGAGAAGACGGCCATAAATCGTAAGTTGCCGCCTTCTCCACACTTCAAATATTTTCCTAATGATTTCAACTTATCATCTCTGTTACCCTTCTTGTACAGAGCATCATCATATCCAAACTTTGCACAGGATTGTCAGTCCAGCTAATATCGCCCATTCTTTCGTTACATTTTCTTAAAGGTTGGGGACTTGATCCCAAGGATCTAATTTGTTCTATCTGTAAGGGATTATCAAGGTGTCATAGCCTTTTATTTTCCATTTAAATTGTAATCTAGCAAGTAAATTTCCTGACAAGACAATCTGAAGCCTGAACCATGCCTTTAAATTGCCCAGTTTAAAAGCCTGTGATTTCTTTTTATTTAACTTTAAACCACTACAACCCTGAAACTTCTCCATTACTTTGAGAACAGAATCAACTGACATGTTTTAACATTGTGACGTATGCGTTTTCAGTGCCGTCTTGCACACGTTGAACAAATTGTAACTATGACGTAATTCAATCGTTTCAAAGATGTTTTCTCGAACTCCCGCGTTTTGCCATGCAGTAACTCTGGTTTCGCATCTGTTCGTTCACTTTCAGCAGGCTTCTAAAATTAAAAGGTGTGACTGATGTATATTAACTTTTTTCTTTTGCTTTATCGGAATTCACAAATTCCAGGTTTAAAGATTCAAATGTTTGCCCTTTTAATTAATTTCCGAGGTATTGCAACACATCTTTTATTTCTGGCAATATTTACTTTCAAATTTTGGTCGTCAATTCATAGATCTCAAGGTTCTCAGCCGGACAACCAAACTGTCAAATATTAGACGCGGTATTGCCGACGTAGGGGATTATCTAAAAACCTCATCAAACACAGCTTGCTTTCTGCGGAGGGCAAAATGTTCGATTTAATCAATGCCTGGATGAAAGTTCTAAGAATGTACTGGGTGAACTGCAAAGGAACGATGGTAGAGCAGTGGATTTTCTTTCAGTATGGCGGGAATGGAGATCTGGAAAGTGCATTATCTTTGAGGAACACAAAGCGTGTGCAAACGATATTTACAAAATTTACTCAGTCATGTGTAGAACTTGAAACTCGAAATTCGGAATTAAAAAACAATTTTGCCGGGTAACGTTTCTCTACCAATATTAGTTGAAATTTGGTATTGCTGAGTAGAAAATCATTGGAAAGAGGAGCGACCATACGTCGAGTCTGGCCGATGTAAAGTCAGAAATGTACGTTATTGTTATGTTATGGAAATAATATCTCTGTTACTATGGAGATAGATGTACGCTTTTGTTGTCACGTGAGAGAGGCAGTGTTTCAATTGTGACACGATACAGGAAATCACTGAATTATTGAAACCTACAACAGGTGTACCGTCTTGTGTTTGACTGATTCACGGAAGTTGTCTCCATAAATACAAAGGACCAAGATTGAATGTGCAGGAAATTTCGACATCTATAGGTATATATGAATTATTTGTGCATTATGGCTTAACAAATTATAAACAAATAGACGCCAGAATGTTGAACACCAATATGCAAAGCGCGTAGCGCTATTCTGAAGAACTTTCGTCCTGATTTCAGTTTTAATTTTAAAAGCCCAAGCATTTGACATACGTAAATGGAAAAGGAGACAATCCGTAGTGGTGTAAAACACACCTCTGGCAGAATGATAACAAAGTAAATGAGTAATAGCATGTGATGAGACAAACACAATATAGGACAGCCATCACTTCAGACATAGGTTTGAAACGTGAATCGACAAAGATTGAAGTAAACAGTGCCAAATTTTCCCTGAAATGCTGTTACATCAACATTGACCAGTGTGAGTTAATTCGCTGCTAACGTTTCTATTTCTGTCCTGTCATATCATCTCTGCGATGTTGAATGAAATGGTCGTAATAAAAGTGGGAAGGGTAAATGAATTTCAACCTCTTTTGGATCGTATACCTATGCAGTCAGGGTTTGTGCAAGCTACGAAGACACAATCAAAGACACTGGAATCTTGAAAGTCAAGTACCTGAAAATCCAGAATAGTTTTTAATTATCGTCAACTTTAAAACAGCTTCGTCTATACCTGCATCATGCTCTCTCTTTGTATTACAATGCCAGTCATTAAGACCAAAACGAAATTCTTACACCGAAATAATAGCACTGATTAAATCGATAGGAAAGTTTGAAATGCATACATGGCAAAGGTTCTTCTGTTAACATTTCAAATCCAACATGGACACATAAAGTATGAATGTGTCGCAAATTGTTGTTTTAAACTTTGGAGTTGATGTCTTCGAATGTTAAGAACTTTCCCCGCCCGCAGATTACTGAATATGTCTTTTCTTAAGCTCCAAGTACTTGCCATGATAATGCTTTCAAGGGCGATGTAATTATCAAAGAACTGATAACTTTATCTGAATTTTACCTCCTTATCGTACAATTTAATTTTGCTTACTCTTGAATCCATCCCTCTTTGATTTAAGAATGAATTATGAAAAGTGTAATTGCAAACTATTCCGTTTCAATGATACTGTGTCTTTGCTGGCTAATAATGTTTGTGGAAAGGAGTAAGTCTGTTATTCTTGTTGTCTATCTACCCTAGACTTGCCTAACTTGCTTTGTACCTACATAACATCATCATGGTGTAAACTAGCTGGCTACATACATACTGTTCTGTTTCGTTCCAAGCTCTAGGCGCCGTACATAACTATACTACCAGCCTTACAGGCCATTTTACTCTTTATATATTACTCTAAAGTTTGTAAGAGTGACAATCAATCTTCAATCAATCAATAAATCCTGTAAATCAATATAACCATTTCACACATACATTTACGCATCGCCACGCTCGCTACATAAAACCCTAAAAAACTGTGATATAATGTCAGGTCACAAATTCAACGAACAGTGATATAAGCGGTACAATTATTGAATAAAACGAGATCGATAGTTGACTATAGCAGAATATATTTACATACTGCTGATATGCAGTATGTAATGTACTCCTGAAATGCAGTATGATAACCATAGGAAAACTTTGGCCGGTGATTTGGCACGTTTTGTTCCGTAATCTGGGAAAGTTCAAATCTGAATAAGACGTGATAAAAATACAAACCAGACATTCACAAGCTTTTGTCTTCTCAAAACCTGTAGAGAGTTTAACACGATCTCGGTGCCTCTCGTGACCACTACAAGAAGATGATTCGTGCGGGATGTCGTCGTAGGTAAGCAACTTTTTCAAAACAGAGATGTTTGGATACAAATATGAAATTTATAAAAAATAATCATATTTCCGCTGCAAACTAAAACCAAACTAAATTTTCATGGATGCAATTGCTAAACTCAGTAGTAAAACGAGTAGATAATGTGTGTCAGAGATCGCCGTGGCAAATAAAATTGTTGTCGGGATTGGCTTGTCACTAGCGTGTTTCGTGACAGACGAATGTTTGAAATCCAATTCAAGTTAAAATCGAAACAAACAACAGTGAAAGGGAATACTTACAAGCACTTATTGACATGAAGAAGAGCATTTCCATGGCAACAATAGTCACATTCTGTGTTGGTAAGATAGAGTAAGATATCGGTGATCACTTGGAAAGATATCTGTAGCAATCAGTCAGATTTCAGACGATACTGAGAAGTTGGCTTAATGATACTAAATTATACTGCTTGTTATAGGTTTGACCCCCTAGGAACTATGAAATTATCAGTAAGACCCTTTAGCTTTATTGTTATCTGTATCCTTAGAATTGACAAACGCAAGGCATCATAGGTACACGACAGCTTCTATAATCTTTAATATTTCAAAGTTTCCTGAAATGTAACCACTGAGCTTTTCTTTATTGAAGCGGACTTGGATCCATGGTAACAACATTAGGACGACTTCTGGACGGAGAGCAGGGGATATTGCAAGTTTAATTTTGGATACACCAATGTAAAACTATGGTGTTTATACAGTGGGATGTAATGTTATCTGGGAGATCAGTTTTGTGTGGCCTTTAAATCAAGACGAGACTTAACCATAATCCCGCTAACAGGTTGTAAAGTTTATTGGAGAAAAAAACTACGTGTCATCAAGAAAAACGACCTGCAGTACCAGGCGCAGTGACAATTGTTTGCACTGATACCACGTTAAAGGTTGAATATATGTTTGAGTTATGTCTGCGTGAGTGTCTGTCTGGAGAAAGAGAGAGCGAGAGAGAGAGAGAGAGAGAGAGAGAGGGAGGGAGAGAGAGAGAGAGTGAGTGAGTGAGAGAGAGAGAGGGGGGGGGGAGGTAGTCTGGCAGAGACCCTGCGATTCGCGTTCTTCCCTGTTGGAACACGCGCGCGCCCTTCAGAGACGCGACGCGAATCCAGGGTCTGGACGTTCTTGCAAGCGACCGGTCGGATTTCTGCCTGATCCGGGTACTTTATAGAACTCCACACATCCGTTAATCAAAACAAAAATGACAGGTAGCATAGCCAAATAAAATTAAAAATGAAAAATAAAAACATACCGCGTATATAGGTCTACCAGCTACTAGTATATATTCTCTCCGCCCAGTTAGATAGTTTTTTCTTTTGACGTCACTACCCTTATGAATATTCATATACTTGCAAGAACTGACAGTCGCTGTGTCTGGCAGCGCGTGCTCACAGCTGCACAGCCTTCGAATGCAGGCCCATCGCGGCGCGCACAAAACAAGGCACAGCGACTGTGGAGAGTCTAGGTGGGAGGGAGAGAGAGAGAGATAGACAGACAGACAGACAGACAGACAGACAGACAGACAGAGACAGAGTCATCATATGCATGTTGACGCAGTCAAATTTCAAGTTCGCTCTGCTTACCTTTAATAGAAAAGAAAAACGCTGAAAGATTATATATGTTTGAACTAACAGATAATCAAACGACTCGAGTACCACTACAAAATCATCGTTGAACTGTACACAGCAGTAGACACAACACTGTCTTTCTGCGTCATTGTGTGATAGCGAGTTAGCACTACGTGGTTTGCAAATCTACAAATAAGTTTGGATGATAGACGTTTTATGGGTTTTTTTCAGCTTGACAATTTCATATTTTTTTTCTTATTTTGCACTCACTGAAAATCAATGGAGAAATCACGTACGTCAAGCACGGTCCCTTCAAAAGTTACGTAACTTCGGTGAGAATACTATAGAATTCTCCAGAATAAATGTACTCTTCAACGATCTCTCTTTGTCACTCACTTATAGCAGTGAAAGACTAAAGATTAAAACAATTATGTAGTCATTGCCCAGTAGTACCACATCAACATTGAGTTTAAGTGATATTTTGAAAAAAGTTGAATTGGAAATACTACAAACTTATCATCTGTAACTACTGGAATTTCACAAAAACTTTCATTCTCACTATCTTAGATCTATGTAAATACCGTAACTGTGCCATTTTAATGGGAACATCTTAGACTGGTTGTTATAACTGGAGGGAGACCTTTCCTTACAGTTCATGACACTACCATTGAGAAAGCTTACAGTATTGAATGGTGACATATACGTCACAACCGATATAATAAAATATATGTTGAAATCATAGTGATATAATAGAGAGTTTATAACTCTAACCCTCTGTGAACTGTGGGTGTCATGACATAGCACTTTGTCACTCTATCAGTCTGCACGTGTAGTCTCATAAGATAGCTTCCACTGATATACGTGTTGAAGAATCGACATTGTTACAACGCTCCTTCTGTATTTAGCGGCAAAATGCAAACTGGACAGGGCGATGGCGACAATCTATATATTACGTAGACAACACTGATATAAAGTGTAATACAATTCATTACTGTTGTTCTGCTTCGATAAAAATGTTCACTACTGAGGGCGCACTTCAACAGTATTAATTATCCTCATCTGCACCCCAGACGTACATATATTGTAGACTGAGCAAGTGTATCGAGTTTTCGCATTTGCAGCATTATGCTTGAGACGTATGATCTGCCGTATTAGCGAAATTAATGTGTCTCACTTTTTTCTTACGAACTCTTATCAGATATAAGAGTAATGATACTTTTAAAGTTTGAGTTAAGGTCCTGGAGTGTGATTTTGTAGGTATAGATTGTTTTTTTTTATATCGGAATCATATCTTGGTCGATTCGCTGACTCTTAAAAACATGAAGAATGTTGATTATGATTGACTAAGTCATGGCGCGTTTTCTAGCTAAGCGGAATATAATTTTAGAATGTGAGTCTTTCAGTCAAAGTTGCAAGAGCGTTACTTGCAAGTGATTTACACTTTCCAATACGGCGAAAGGGAATGGCATACACCACTTTGCCCATACCGTTAACAGAGGTCTTACTTACCTGGACGCATGACTACAATTCTCAAGGATTGATTGAATTGTGAATTTCATATCGGTATCTAGAAACTAATCGAGAATCCCCGGATGTAGTCATTTAAAAGCGAAGGTCATAAACTTTTGCCAGACATCTAATTATCAACTAAGAAATACTACTGAAGTCTTCAACATTCAACAGAGTCATTATCAACTGTTTTTTCGTATCTGTAGATTAATCTCCGTCTTTATGATACTTGTTACTACTTCTACTATTATACTTATACATATAATTTATCACCCTTAAGGTAGAATACGCCTCGGAGAGAGATATTCGGACTCTCAAACTTTTCCAGTTCTTTTCTGATCTACCACTTGTGGGGGCTCATTTTGAAGCCCTTGGAGTAAGAAAGACTTTCACCGTCTTAGTTTTTTGAAAGTCGAATTTTTTATTTTTCTCCATTAAGTTAACACAGGGATGGCGGCCATTTTGAGTTCCAAATATCTGCAAATCTTGGGTAATTTGTTTCTCTAGTACCAAAATTTGCGTGATGACCCCCGATTTTTATTCTTGCTTTTGAAAGAGAATGAAAGTTGAAAGATTTCTAGGGGAAAGTTTGGGAAAAAGTCTTTCACCTTCCAGGCGAATAGTACCTTAACTTATCACTTAAACATCAGCATGAGCGTAAATGTAAGTGTATATTTCGCCACAAAACCATGAGTTCATTGTCTAGCCATTGCATTTTTCTGTGGCAATATAATCAGGGAAATATACTTGTAACCGTCGTAAACACAAACATCACAATCGACCATAGACACAGTGACTGCAACAAGTGATGATTTTCCCTGTGTACAAGCGTGTCGTGTTGTTTCTGTAACAATTTATTAGTGAATGCTCCTTTATTGATCTTACATTTTCCTAACAAAAAACCGGAGCCCTTATTTTATAAATGACAAATACCGACAAAAATGAGCAGAACAATCTATTTAGTTATGACTATGGTGTCCTTCGTACATTTTGAGGCATAAAAGTAGACCTACTATGATAACCACGATGATGAACCATCTGTCTCTCTGTCTTTTTCGGTACATTATGGATTATAATGATAACTGATTTTCAAACACTTTACATAGACAATGTCACTAAACACGGAAGACGAGAAAAGAAGAGGATGCCAGGCTGTAATGCCATCACAAGCCTAGCAAAGAATGACCCTTCGTTGAACTTCTCTGACATACAATTACTCACCGGTAGTGCAGAGAACATCATATGTATTGTTTTACCAGCTATAATTAATTTGATCAATATAACAATACTTTTTTTCAATTTGAGAGAATATTTCTCCTCTCTCTTTCGACGCTTTCACTTCTTGAAAACAGACAAATTATTTTCAAATATATGAATAAAATGTGTTTGTTGTCCCGAGGTACCAGTTCTATCTACCTATAACCTCTGTTTAAATCTACTAATCGGAATTAATTTGATATTAGATGACAAAATTGTTCAAGTTTTCAAATAATGGATGTATACTGGTAATGCGAAAAATCATTTATTACATCAACATCAAACGTTAGTTAGAGCCAAGAAAATATCTTTTTATTGCAAATTTTGTGCTGATGGTGTCATTGACCATTTCATAGAGACACGTGTGATTGTGTTCCGATATAATTTTGACCTCAAGACATTTGTGTAAACTCCGCAGAATTGAGTAAGTAACGATTTACTAGTCACTGAACGTCGAAGATCATGACACCCTAGCTACAAATTATAGTTTTCCCTTACAAGTGTCTCAGGTACACTGTTTCTCGAAAAGCTCTCTGATAGGCCTAAACGGGGCAAATTTTAAGGTAAAGACAAACGATCAGCCAAATCTTGATTTTTTTCGAACCGCAAGGTCGGATATAAAGCCTAGAAAGCGCCGTACAAACTGTGGCTTACTTTTACTGTCATGCCTGACACTAGACATGTAACATAGAAATAACGTCTTTCATTATTTTCCTTGCAAAGATGTTAAAATTTGACTTTTTTACGTCAAAATCTGATCAAAATATCCAGCCGCTGGTGGCGCCTTTCAGGCCCAGCGCATAAATTAGAATGGGCCAGCTTATCAAAATATTTCATAGCGAATTATGACAATAAACTAAATATTGATTATCACTACCTCCACCTCAATTTCAAAGTCAACAACAAATGAACCCTATGCATGGTATATGGGGATATGTTAAATACCTGCTGGAAGTCACTTAGACTTACGAGAGTGAATTTACCAACATCAAAACGGAATCTTCTTAGTAAAGTTCTGTGGTATAATGACAATATTAAAATGGAGGAAGTGTCCTCTTCTATGAAAAATGGTCAAAAAGTAGAATATTAAGGCTTAAGGACATCTGGAATGATGACAGAAATGACTGGCTTCAACAATGGGAAATAATTGCAAAAATTAGAGGGGGTACAAATAGACATGTGCAAGAGGAAATTAAGACAGAGTATGAAACACTCCTCAATGCTATTCCAGATTCCTGGAAACAAATCATCTCTTCAAACATCCAAAATGAGGAAAACTATGATATTTTAGACTTAGAGAATTATGGTCTGACAAAAAGTGATGTCAAAACCAAGTCACTTTACCGGAAATTAATGGATAAGAAATGGCATGCAGTCAAAGGTCAAATTGGTCAAAAATGGGCTGAGAATCTAAGTCTCAATGACAGTTACAAAGATACTTTATTCAGTCGTCTTAATTCAATAGGAATTGTTAGCAATTCAGTAAATGATTCAAATTGGAAGATTTTCAACAGAGGCCTAGTCACAGGAAGCTTGGCCAAAACTTTCAATTCAAGTGATGGGAAATGTCATATTTGTGGCCAAGAGGAAACACTGGAACACATCTTATTGGAGTGCAAATATGTAAAAGAAATCTGGGAGAAATGTATTTCTTTCTTTGTCAGAAAACACAACTTTGATAATAATATCAATATCAAAAGATTAGCAATTGCAGGAATCGAAAATGATAATAATGCAACATCTGACATTATTTTCTGTATTACTTCCTTTGTAAAATATACAGTTTGGTATATTCGAAATTCGGTTACTCTTGATGGGATTGAAGTTTCCCTTCAATCCTATGTTATACAATTAAAATGTTATCTTTCCTCATGGATGAATACATTATATTTCACTTATAAGATGACGAACAAAGCTGAGGGTTTTATCGCAAAGTTTTCAAGCTTGTAAGACTTGAAGGAGAAGAATGTATCCTGAATGCATTTATATGATGGTCTTTGTAATTAAACAGCTAATAATTTGGTTTTTTTTTCAGGCAAGTTGCACTGTAATTTTAATGCATTCACAGTTGTGTAGATTTGTTTTGTTTGCGACTATGTTGAAATAAATTTATCTTTTTAAAAAAAAAAATATATATATAATACAGGCAGTGGCCTTCAAAGAACAACCGGTGGGCATAAACATTTAGAATTCAAATGTCAAAGTATTATTTTACACAACTGATATTGTTAATTGACATTAACAACAGGACATGGCGAAAACTAATGTTAGATGTTTTCAACGACGGAGTATGTGTTATACTTACCTCAAGAATGGCTGTTTCACTTACTTTGCATAGTCAGTTTCATTACAATTAAGCTATACCTGTTGTGATTTTATGATATCAGCGAACTTTGCAATGCTGACTTAGAAAAACACAATTGGAACTAATTTGCGATAATTGAATTGTGAAGTAATATCAGTTTCGTAGGCAAATGTTAGCTCATCTGCTTTATTTTATGTCATACATTTTTATGAGCAATTTGTAATATTGCAACATTCAGCTATAGGGCACCTAACACTTTTGAGAAATTTGAAAAATATGAAGATCGAGTTATCCCAAATTATTTCCAATCGTGTTGAACGTATACAATTCGAAACTTTATTTCTTCCGGGTTCGAGTGCTTGCCAATCTTTTGTATTTTGAACGTATTCAGTAGATGGATTGACAGTATCTCCGTTAACTCAACAATCCAGATGAACCTGTATTTTCAATATATTGATGTAACGGATAAGCAACCAAGGCTGACATAGAGGTTACAACATTCTATTATAGTCGTAAAGAGTAGTATCAATTGATTAGTATCCGTGAAATGAACACAGATCGCATCATTATTGTAAATGATATAGACTTGATCACCTTACTGCTTGAATAAAACTTCCGACTCTGCTCCTTGAAAATACGAGCGGCCCGACCCTCTGCCAAATAATTGCATTTCAATGCATGGTAGTCTTATTAAATTGCCAACATCGATTTATTTTTATTGGTTGAGTAAGGCAGACAGGTGTTCATTAAACTTTTTAATACATTAATTGCTAGAATTGCAAGGTATTGAATCGCTAAGAAATGTTGATGATTTGAGTAATGAATACTTATATTGCAAATAAAGCAGAAGGACTGTATCTTCGTCAGATTGGTACTGATTAGTGCCATTGTAAGTCCATACTCTCTAATTCAACATAAACATTATTTCAACCGACAAAGTAAAAAGTCACAATTCATCGATAAAAAATCAATATTTAACTAATGAACGCCACCCAGCGACGGTATATCACGAGATTTTGACCAGTTCACTTCATATGTGCATGAGCGACAGCGAGTGTATATACAGAATCAACTGGTCAAAACCGAGTGGTATACCTTTTGCTGAAGTGCTTTATTGCTATTATATCATGATATTACAGGTAACTTGAAATTCCGGCCTGAAACGGCCGAAATGTATTTTTTGTCTAGCTGAGAGTCATTGCCTGTTCCAACCGTGCTGTATATAGCATGGTTATTGATCAGACCAATCAGACTGCAGTATTTGAGCTAATTATGAATTACACAGCAACAATTTTAATACATGTCCGATGTTGTTGTAGTTACTGTTGTTCTGCATTTACCCATATTACACCAATTTAATTGAGAACATTGACATTTACGTAATAATACATCAAATTAATTCTCAATATAAAATATGGACTTTCAAAGACTCCAGACAGATAAAGTGCCTTCTCTATTCTCTCCAAAGAATTCATCCGTCATACAGCAAATTGTGGAATTTTATTTTGTTCTCCAGAAGTGCACGTGCCAAAACAAAATATGAGAAATATTTTATCGGCTGAGAAACTGTTTCTGTCAATCTTGCATAGTGATTAAAAATACACATGCAAATTAACTAAACTAAGTTTTATCGTCAATAAATGAGAGTCAAAGAAGTTCAATGAAAGGTCAGTCTTTGTAAGGCTTGTGAAGACAACAATACACTGTACGTCTCATTTTTCCTTCTAATGTTTATTGATGATATTTGTTATTTTGAAATCGATGAAATCGATAATATTAAGATCTGCCATATACTAATCTTTACTACCATATACGAATCTTTAATATTTTGAAAAAGAGATATTGTCAGTTCTGGTGCGTGGCTCTAAATCTGCTTCTTAAGGCATCAAAGGCACGAATTACAGCAAGTACAAAGTTGCTTAAATTTCAACGTGTCTAAAATAATGCCTTTTGGCACCAAGATTAATCTATTTAACGTTGCAGAGATTATATGTATAAATGATATCCAAAGACACAGTGCCTTGAATCAAAGGCCAATAAAACAAAAACCCCTCTATAATTATGGCAACACGTTATCGCATCATTTAAATACACGTTGTATCTTATTTCAATAACTAGTCTTTGCTTTGTTTCCTACTGTAACATCAATTTATTTGTAGAAACTAATACTTATGTCAACTTGTAACAAATTTATTTGCCCATGAATTGTATGTATATAAAGCGATTTTCATTATTGTTTTAGGTTTCCCCTTACAGCAATTTCGCGATATTTCTTACAAGAGACACAGAGTGCATTGTTTAGCTCCAAATCTACTTACGATCTCACCAAGTCTACGAACTACTGCTCATTGTATACATCGTGTTTGTCATTTATTTATCCAGTACAGCTGTTCTTCTCAAAGGAATGGATCACGGGAGAAGCAACAAGTACAAAAATGTGCAATACTTTCATGTTTAATTTACTGTCAAACTTTTATCTTTTACCAGTACGTGTCCTTTTTTTGGTATCCTCTAGCAGAATTTTACTCGAATCACTTTGTACGAAACTGACACCATGTGTCTTGTCAACACAATAAAAGGTTCAATTCTATAAAGGCAACAAAAATATAAATCATTAGGCTTCTTTAATGTTGATGCTTACTACTGCTAGCAAAATATTCGAACACTACCTTCTCATGTGTCTGCTAAATCTATCAAGTTGACATTCTCAGGCTGCGTTTAGGTTGTTATATAAATGACATTTTCATCAATGACAATGACAAGATCAGACTCTGTGCCGCTTTCAAGTCAAACTATATGTTTCAATGTTTCATATATGAAGAATTTTGAAATCGGTTTAGGATTCGTCCTATAGCAGGTTATATAAATATCATCACGATAGGGCTTGATGTAGATCTCTTCATAAGTGAGCCGACTGGGAAGGACACAATCTGCACACTGTGTTGCTAACTAGGCTTATAGGCGTTCTTGGAGAACTGTTTGTCAACGAACTGATGGTAAACTGATGGTTCCCTTGTAACATTCAAAGTGACTGCATACGATATACGACGACGATTCATTACGAAGGATACAACTATCACTATTAATATTACAATAAACAATACGGTAGTGTTATCACAAGTCTGTACTGCTAAATATGGGAAGTTCAATGGATCTTCTTCTACAGCCTTGCTGGTAACTTTTTCTCGATCCATCGTGACGTCATGCTGCTGCGTCATAAATTGGGTTGCCATGTGGTCTCCTGTAGGATTGAAAACACACCAGATCGTAAATTATTTCTGTTCAATAGTAGAGGTTTACAATTCTTCACATATTCAATGGACGCACATAAAGCATATTGAAATTATTCCTCAATCATTGAGAAGACATTGTCTATAGGAATCATTCAGTGAGTAGACATTGTTAGTTGTTCTCTCTGAAATCGATTCGTTGTTTTGTAGTGTATCTATTGATCTTTCTGCATAATTTGTAATGTTGACGTATCTACATATTTCTGACAAGTAATGTAATCAGTAAATTGCCAAAAACGTCTAATTTCGTCTGTAACAGTCAGTATTCGTATGCATTTTACTTTCCTATTCAATGTTTTTTTTCTAAATTAACCAAAGGAAAAGTGCCTGTCCAGTGCAATAATTATTGTCATTTTGCTTTTGTTAACAAGTCAGATACACGATTGATGGGCAAGACGGGGAGCACCGGGGCCCAGCTATGTTCAGCAACTCTGTACTATTTAGCATGACCTAGGGGGTACGTTTGTGTGTATTCATCACCGTGACAGAAAGGACCCACAGACTTTGCAGGTCCATGTATGTCGTAAAAATATGTAGCAAAGCGCAAACATTGGTGCAGATGTTGACAGAGGAAATTTACCGAAGCAAAAAAAACAAACTAGTTAACAAATACGATGTCTTAGTAGCCTTACCTTCAACATATTGCAGCACCATCGTAAATCGTTTAAAATCGTAATGATTTCTCAGCCGATATATCCATTTACAGTAATAGCGCCCTCTATCAGATGTCCTCGGTGTTTCGATGACCAAGTTGGTACCGTTTTGAAGCGAATAACGATTGTTGATGACGCTAAGTTCATTTCCATCTTGGAGAATGAGTAAGACGATGGAATCATCGGGAAATGGTTTATCTAGGAATCGACCCCACTGCAAGGAGCTCCTTGAATACGGTGACGATGGCTTGAAATAGGGACAGTTGAGGACAGTAGAAGTGTCTTCATACGACGAGTTGAATGATGGGTCGCCAGGATATTTATCTTCAGCGAGTGCTGAAAATAACATCAATCTGTACTGTTATGTTTTGTATGTATACTTATCGTTTTTATATTTTTAAAGATTCATTTTATGAGTGTGACATACACCTATTGTTTCAGTCAGCACAGGAACATGACGTAACGATAGACTGTAGACGGTGTACAACATGGTGTACATGAGGATTATATTGTCTTCTATGTATGCCTATCAGTCTATTCATTTTGATTTAGTTAATTTCGCCACCCTCTTTTTTTAATTTTTTTTCACGGAAAACCAAATGTCTTTCAATAAAATTTGTAAACACATTAAGTCGGCTCGTCAAAGTCTGTGTTGAGTGCAAATGCATGATCCAATGATGGCGAGAACGGTTCATGAATACAGGTCTGGGACAGTAATGTGTTGTGGAACAGACGTTCTTACTGTTGTACTGTATTTGAAATGATCACGAAAGCATTGAATTATATGGCGATATTGCGCAATGATGTTACATAACTTGTCCTGTTCGATAAACACTCTGTTATTTCACAATGGACTGAAAGGAAAGAACAGAAGCCACCTGTCTTTTCTAGATTCTATTTCAGATAACAACTCTCGCCAGATATGCACTGCGGATACCGAGAAGAACAAAAGCAGGTAGAGTTCACGATGCTCAGAGTATTATGCCAAACCTGACCTTGAAAGGCTTCCTTATCAACACATGGGTGCTATTTATAGCAGCCGACTAAATCTTGTTCTCTGTATTGTTTACTATTTATAGAAACAGAGTAAGTCATTGTAGTGGCTATATATGTCACGTGACATAGCTAGTGAATGGCTTTGTTCTCTGGCAGGTTATGTTAAAATAAGATGAGCTTTCATAGTTGAAAGTTGAAATGAAAGTAAATATGCAAAACGAACAAATTACAACATCTCTAATCTCTATATGTAGAAGACCGAGAGAGCGACATTTCGAGACATTTTCTGTGTGAAAGTTACTCAGCTGGTTACTATAATGACAGTTGAATGCATGCAAGATTTCCATCGACGGTTTTCACCCTTATGAGACTTTAGTGGTTGATCTTGGACATTCATTTTTACAAGTTACATCCACGTGCATGTCTGGTTTTCGGCATCAACTCTCGGATAATGATTTCTTAGAAATAAACAAACGAGAATTGCTAACTATCCAGAAAAGCAACCGCAACGGTAGTTGACAATATCGTGTTTAATCTATATTCGAACAGTCGTTTTATGGTTTCTACGTGTATAGTTGCAAAGATTGGTCATTAACAGTGACTTACTTACTTAGTCTTGTATTTAAAATTTGTTGTCAACTATAGTGGCTAGAATAAACCAGACAATGAATATTTACCTTGTGTTGGGTGTAGTAATATCAGTAAGCCAAGAATCAAAGTGTGGAATTCTGTCATGTTGTGGAATCTCTTCAATAAAAACCGCAATGATACACAGCAAAGTCAATTTTGACGACATTTGGAGTTTGTCAGCTTATTTAATACTAGTGATGATTCATGATTACACACGCATTTTTTGGAATATCCAGTTTTTGAAACAGCGCAGACGCCTGTATATATGCTTACTCATCGCCTTTGTGAGACTTACCTCTTCACCTTTGACCTCAGTGTAAACCATTCCGGGCCATGAGGCTGCGGCTGTATACATAGGCAATACTAAAGACAGTTATGAAACTAGGTCAGGTCGCCGTCGGTCCCCTTTCATGCCTATATGGTTTAAAAGCGCCTACACGTTACGACATGCACAACACGCCACGCCGAGTTACTCAACTTGCTCTTGTTTCCCATGAGGCGGGTGGGTGAGGCGGATGGGTTGTTTCGTAAGATGTTTTTTTCAGGCAATCATGGAAATATCATGTGGTATTGTGGTGTTAGGTGAAGGTCACATGTTGACCGAATAATATTAATCAGGTTTTTCTCCCCATGGTCAATGCTGCATGCTGCGGCAATACAGCAGTCTATTGGTCTGTGACAGAGTTAGTCTAATACTTCAATCTTAAATAAGTTGAACACACAAACTGTACAGAGCTAAAGACCAAAATATGTTTCAGGTCCTTGACATTCAGCAAAAGTCATGCGACAACGCGATTTTTTAACAATTCTGGTTTGGCACTATTGATGCAACAGTTACTGACTTTTATCAATGGCTGCATAATACTTCCTTTTTCTGTTTAGCATTTTGGCTCTACTGATGAGTATGTAACCCCCCTAAAAAAGACATGACACAGTTTCTGAAATGATGCGCGCCAATGACCAGAAATAATCTCTCTTTATCTGGCCTAACACTTTTTTATTCATTGCCCAATTCACTCTCTTCCTTCCTTTCTTCCTCCTCCCTCCCTCCTTCCCTCTCTCTCTCTCTCCCCTCCCCCCTCTCTCTCTCTCTCTCTCTCTCTCTCTCTCTCTCTCTCTCTCTCTCTCTCTCTCTCTCTCTCTCTCTCATTTACTTGTTTATCTACACTGCCATTGTCAGATATTAATATAAGCGTACGCATTTCCACTGTGGTAACTACTCGTGGCTGGGAGTTGACCAGTGAGTGTGAGTCATGCACGGTATGACATGAGAGTTATTAATATTGTAAAGCTTAGCTTATCCATTTTTGGATATAAAGAGCAGATCATAGGCATAACTCTGCGGAGCGGTAAGTCCGTGCAGATGAGAGAGGCGACCAAAACGACTTGAAAACGGTGACAGGGCTGACTGTAGGAGAAGAACAATAGTTCTGCGTGTTAGTCATTTCAGTTGTATATCGACCGGCTTTCTAAAAGTTTTCAAAGTGTGGCGCCTTGTTGAGTGCAAAGGTCATCTTAGTTGTTGTGATGGAAGGTCATTAATATTCAATTAAAATGGATATCACATTGGTTTTCCTTCTGTCAGGAATACATATTTGATCAATTGCCCTGCTTAGAAACAGGTGGCGCTGTGCTTTCCCAACTTAGCGCTAATGCTTGTTCATATGAACAGCAATGTTTTTCAACGTCAAAGAAAGCTTGTAAATATACCGTACTGTGTGTGTAGTTACTAGTAAAACAATCTGTCTGTTACTGATCTACGATCTACGTTACGATGACATCTTCAACTGAACTTATCTTGGTAGGCAGTTCTACACGAAAGCTCAATGAGCTACAAGGCAATGCTTGCAATGCATTCACGTGTTAATAAGATAAAACTCCGAGCTCGTTAAAACTGGTAAGGGAGGGAGCCGGACAGAATGATTGCGTTACATACTGTCATGGCTACTTTTCATTCCTCCCAATCTAATTAATCTAGTTATAGCACATACACAAAATGAAAATCAAATACATTGTGGGCGCGCCTCTTCGTTTCGGCTGTTCAACCCACGAGTTCAAAATATAAAAATTGTAAACAGGGTTTGGTACTAAAGAAGCAAACTGTCTAAAATTTAACGATGTTTGAAATTCAGAATGTCGGCTATCCCTATGTGTTTTAGGAAAGAAATCATATGTTAAATTTCCACCCTCCCTAAACTGTATCTACCTTCGAGCTTCAAAGCTCCAACAAGCATCATGGCGGTGACGAATTGTTAAAAATTATGAGTCTAAATATCTGTCCCTTAAGTGAAGTTTACCTTTGCAGTATTAACGGATTAACGGGGGGGGGGGGCGGCATTAGGTTATGGTCATCTCATTAACGGTCAATCTAAGACCTTGCTGAAAACCCTGACTTGGACAAAGCTAAAACCAATCAAAGTACGAGTGAAAGAAAATCGCATATTGAATGAAAGTTTTCAGATAATTTTGTAAACAAACCAAGGTTGATCAAAGGGAATCCATCTTTTTAACCAAACTGCATGACCTCTGCTAGGAAAAAATGAAGTACGTAATGATTGATAGATGTAGGAGTCATGTCATCGACATACCGATAAAGCTATTGAACACTTCTATCTTAGCCTCGTTGTAATCACTGAGACTTTAAAGTTTATGGACTACTCTTCTGTGGTTATACTGAGTATTCGTGTTTTCGTTGCAATCCATCATACATAATACATACAAGTCTTGAGTATAATACTGTATTGTAATAAGACATAAATTGAAATTCTTCAGCCCTGACAAATCAACAGTGACACATTGTCTTCTATTGTTCACAAAAAATGAAGTAAAAATTTATATTTTCGGCAACAAATAGACTTGTTTCTGGTCATTCTACCGCATTACTTCGACACTTGCGCATATTGTCTTATATTCCGTGTTAGATGTTTTCGACTAAATCTTCACCACAGTGTTGATAAACAAAAACATTCTTAAATAAAGATTCTCAATATTGTAACACTTCAAGTAAACTTAATAGAATATCTATCTATCTATCTATCTATCTATCTATCTATCTATCTATCTATCTATCTATTATCTATCTATCTATCTATCTGTTCTGTCTGTCTGTCTATCTATCTATCTATCTATCTATCTATCTATCTATCTATCTATCTATCTATCTATCTAACTATCTAACTATCTATCTATCTATCTATCTGTCTATCTATCCATCTATCTATCTATCTATCTATCTATCTATCTATCTATCTATCTATCTATCTATCTATCTATCTATCTATCTATCTATCTATCTATCTATCTATCTATCTATCTATCTATCTATCTGGGGTCTGTCTGTCTGCCTCTCTGTCTACCTCTCTGTCTGTCTGCATATCCATTTGACAATTAATATAGCGCCTAATAGTCAAAGTTAAGCAAGCATAGTGGCACTCTATGAATGATGAGGAGAATAAAAATGCTCCCAAGAAGGTGTAACCTTTCAAGCATTTTTTAAAAATTTTGACATTTGGAGAGATTGTTTGTGTCCAAGAGAACTTCAAAGTACATGAGCTGCTGAGGAGAATGCGTTGCGGCCAAAGAAGGTCAGGTGTGTGCTGAAAGCAATTATTTGTCACGAACGAAGAGTACAGATGAAGAATACGATTTACTAAAGTTCCTGAGATACCGCTGAGAGGTTCTATTCAGGGCTTAGTAAATAACGGGCAGTTCGAAGTTGAATAGAATACGATTATGTACAGGAAGTCAATAATGATGAAGACAGGTGTAATGAGGTGATCAGATGTCCTTGTCTGATTAACGCAATTGAGGCTGTTCAGTTTTGGGCACCTTGATTTCACCACGGCATTGCATCTATGGGCATTACATCCATAGCATTAGTCTTAGTCATCCACTTGAACTGCTTCGTTTCCATCTGTGGTAGGACTGAGATTTCAATACTCCTTCTTTGTCAGTCAATTTAAAGTTTGATACACAGACATTAGTCAGACGTGTGAAACAGCGCCCCCAAGGCCAAAACTATAAAACCAGTCTGGACTGAAGAGGACTCATTGTCAAAAATATCAAGAATGAACTTTACTTCTCATCAATTTAAAAATTATTATTCTTTATACAACGACAACTTGATGAGTTTCTGAACAAAGGACATGTAACAAAATAAGGTAGAGACTCTCAAGTGGATTTAAATGCTCAAAGTCACAGACAGGCAAACACAGAGCAAGGCCTACACTTATACATCCATACAACGATTGACTGACAGTGACTGGCAAAGATACGGGGTTTCTGTGGTTTTTACATCACACTTCAGTGTTTATTTGATAATAACTTGCCAAGAACATTGCTTCATGCACTACTGACGAAACATAATGCATGCCTGCAATGTAAAAACTGACCCAGTCGACAAACACGTCATTGGAGCGTGACAACAGCGTATCTAAAGGGTCAAAGTTCACTCTGTGCTCACTATTTGTACCTGTCTATGTCATTTGATACCATATCGTACAAATGCAACTAAAATGCAAATAAGTGTCTTTGGTCCAGTTCGGCTTGAGTTTGTTAAATGTATCAGTACTGATCAATTCACAAAAACGTACATTTGTTTAAATGACACCGAGACTACCAATCACCAATGAGTGTAAGATCAATTTGGAGACCATGATTTTCAGAACAGCTTTCAAGGACTTGGAGCCTACAGTAGTTGAGACACAAATAAAGTGTCAATAATTTTCAGTATAGAAGTCAACATTTCTTCTACATCACCAATATCGCTGAATTCAATGATTTTGATGGCTACTTTTAAAAACAGATGTCTGTGCCTATACTGTCTGGAAGTTTTCATTGCTTCACAGAAGAGAAACTTGAATTTGTCGACTTCGAAAGACACAGCACCTAAGTGGCTTGGACGGACTTGCTGGTATTTCAACGATGTTCACGAATTTTCCTGAGAAAATATCGGACGTTGTCGTTGTTTTGAATACACATGTTTGTGTTTGCGACTTTGCAAGGTCGAGAACGCACTCATAGCTTTGTGACACCGAATTCAGTTAAATCACACCTTTGCAGCATTTGGCTGTGGAATGTAGATCACGTGTGTCGCGTAGTCTGGGCGATGTTTCCTCTTGAAGAAGATAAAGATTGTAAGACAGGATAGAAAAGCTAAAACAATCAGGATTACAGGAACTACTGCAATGATTATTAAGTTCCTCTGACTAAGAGTTCCTTCACTGTCATTATGGAAATTGTCAGTAAGCGGGGGTGTTGATTCGTCTATAGGTAAACTGCTGGGTGGTGCCTGTCTGTCTGTATTTGCACGCTCAGCTGGCTTTGTAGTTTCTGGGAGAGACGTTTTGCCTGAAATGACAAAGAAAATGCAAAGGTCATTCAAAACATTAGAATGAAAGTGAAGGGTACTCAGAAGATGAATATGAAACATGCTTAAGCAACACGTACCAGCAAAATGAAATCGAGTAAGTGTATTTTATATAGTCTGTATAGTCTTAGCAAGACGATTCTTTAAACGCATGTGTATGCGGTTTGACCATCTACTAACGATAAAATCTTTTAAAATATTATATAGGAAAGTTATGTATACGAGTTTTGGCCAAACTTTAGAAAAACAGCGTATGAACAGTCGAAGATAACGGTTTGTCATTTAAGAGCTACATACGTCAAAGTTATTTGTGACTATGCAATGGATGATTCTTAATGAGTTTAATGTTTTGATTTCAAAAACATTTTTATCAAAATAAACAATCATTTAAAAAGAAAATTAATTCAAATCAGCACGTTTTCGTGCTCATGATCTTTACCGTAATAATATTGGTCCTCCTCATGAATGATATATTAAAGATATAAGCTCAGTGCTCTGTTAAGCGCAAACAAAATGGCAAACACAGCAATAACACAGCTCAAATCATTGCTGTTTGAAAGTGCAAAGACCCTTGCTGACCCTTGGCTTCAGTAAAGTGGGGAGTTACTGTAGGGGTCACTTCATGAAATTCCTGTGCCGGTGAAAATTTAATTTTGTAAAACTTAGAATAAATATAGACAGTATACATAGGAATATGATGTCATGATTGCAGTTATCGCTTCGTTAAGTGGGGAGAAGTTCAGTTTATTATTGCAAACATTTATGCGTATAAATGGAGGTACATAATGGTTAGCAATGTGACCTCTTTGAAATAATTCATACTGTTGAGGATCTGTGTAAGCTTAGCATTACAAACTAACGGGGATTTTTAAGTTCTTTTGTTGGTGTCAGGAAACAGTAAAAGCAAGTGAGTTGGTGGTTGTGGCCAATCCGTCTTTCCTCCCTTAATCATTCCATTTTCCTAAAACTTGACGTACCTGGAGTTGTCTCCCTTGCCTCAACCCTGATACCTGTAAATATTTTACACTGGTCATGTAAGAGGTTGTGAGATCCATCTTGAGGAACGGAAATTCTGAAATTCAGTCGATACACACCGGCATGCCTTGGTTGGACGTTACTTTGTTGAATTTCGACAATGACTGACTCATGACCTTCCATGAATCTAATTGTAAGGCGACGTCCATACTCCTCTACATTCCTTTGGCCGTCTGCCTTTATTACCAATTCTTCCACTTCATTCCCCTCGGACGTCTTTACCTTATAAAGGTCCACAGCAACATTGGCCCTAGCTGGAAGAGGATCGTTTAACGTCGCAGAATACAAAATCTCCAGATCGCTGCCTTCATTAACGATGATATCATTAATGTACTGTACAATCGTGCAACCTTCTACACCGAAGAAAATCAACAGACCTGGAAGTAGAGGAAAAACAAACATTTGATACCAAGGCCAAAGGGATTGCTAAGAAATTGAAGGTGGTGTGTTCTGATGTAAGGGAGCCTTCAGTAATTACAGGGGTTGGGCAGGGGAATTCAGTGCGCACCTGTACTGTAAAATGTGACCATTCCACTGTCCTCGTGTATAAAGTGTGACCCGCCCTCTGTCCAATATTCTAAAACTGAACCCTCCCCAACCACTACAGTATTCCCGGCAGGAATATAATTTCTGAAAGAGTATCAGCTAATTTTCATAACAATTGGTTTGATTGTTATGTAAGTTAGCGACACAAATTACAGGGGGAGACTGGTGATTTTGGAGGGAGGGTCGCAATTTATCACACAATCTTTTTTTGAAGGGAAATGATATTTCTCACATCGGCGGGAGGTCAACATAATTTGCGCAACTATAAGAAGGCATGATGTGGCTGATGTAGTGCTTCACCCGAAGATATCACAATTATAATACATAGTAGTCTATCAGGCAAACTATTTACCATTTCCCCATCAAAACAAGGTATATCTGTACATTATATATATTTGTATTTAAATGTACTTTACTTGAAGTGGGTAATAAAACGTGAATGTGTGTACAAGACATTTGATTTTGGAATTTCATCGAAAATGTTGATTCACTGTACATGGCTGTCTATGAGAGAACTATGAATATTTTTCTATTATAAAACTAGCTAAATCTGTGTATTTATAGGCGTTTATAATACATTTTAATGTATTTGGTTAGACTAGAGTTGTTAAAGTGCATGTTGTGTAAGAAATCTGATTTCGGAATTTCACCGAAATGTTTATTCACTATACATGGCAGTCTATGGGGAAACTATGATGATGAATGATTTTTTCCATACAAAACTACCTACATCTGTGTATTTATAGGCTCTTGATTATTGATATTAATGTACTTCATTATACTTGGTTGGTACAGGCGTATGTGTGTGAAAGAATTTTGATTTTGGAATTTCACCGAAATGTTGATTCACTGTACATGGTAGTCTATGAGAGAACAATTAACAGGTTTTCTGAATTATAGAACAGACAATATCTGTGCATTTATAGACGTCTGATAATAAATTGAGATACACTTTGCCACCTGTCATGTTTCCTGTCTTTCATTAGTTTTAACTGTTCAAGGTATTAATGTAGGATACCAATGCATGTTTGTGAAACTTGTTGAAAAGAATTGCTTATTTCGTCGGTGATGGCAAAGTGTAATGATTGGAGTGTCTATGCAAAGTTTCATCCAGAGATTTTCACGCTACTTGCATTTAATACGTAAAAATCACATAAATTCAAAAATGAAAGGATGTTACAGAGTCGAAAAATGAAAATATGGAAATGATTGAAAGACAAGACACGATTAAGATCAATGAGAAAGTTGATCACAAAACACGTCGAGGGTCAGAGTAGATGTTTCAAAAGAACCTGGGACATCTTATGGCTTGGACATAATATAAACAAAACAACTTCATGTATTATCATGTGCATGGCAGAAGGGAAAAACCAACATGCCGGTCCTTCTTATCAATGGAGTGGATTACCATGAAATAATACTAATGGTCAACCCAAATGTCAAGATAGTCCGCCAGTAAAAACGTCCGTAGGTCATGAGACACCATGCCTGTAACTTTGTGGTCATGATGTTTGGTATTCCCGTCTGCCATCACATGTCAATCAATAGATCCGTCATGTTGGTTAGTAAGATAGGAAACGACATATCTTGGACACCTAAACATAGCAAGCATCCGGTTTACAATCTCAGTCACCATGGCAACAGCAAGCATATCATGGTCAGAATAAACTTAAACATAAAGTGGTAGACCGATCAACAATGGGGTTACACTGCTATGTCAATGTTCAACCGCAGATACAGAAAGTCAATATTACCTGACGTCTGATCGTACTGTTCAGCCACCGTTACGTTTGGTTGGATACATGGCGGCCGCCGCGTGGTATGCGGCCGCTTAAACTGTGTGTTCATCCACAGTCCCTGTGGTTCATCGTAAACTGCAAGGCGGCACAATGCCACCAGTTTCGTTCACATGTAAAGCCGTCAAGTTCAGATAAATGGCCTACGTAATGAATTCTACCGCAACACGCTCGTTGGAACGCCGCTTCGATGCTAAAACACCAAAGAGGAAGATTTAACACGCAACATAGTTTGTGAAACTCTGTGACTTACATACTGAGCTGACTGGCCGCACCCTACAAAGGCCAAAATAAACAATATGTTTCCGATTAAAAGCCTTCAGAAAGTATGTTAGGTCGATGGTAAGCTTTATATATTTTTTCATATTTGTAATGGGATGAAGATCCATTAAAACAAGTATTTGCAAAATTGTGCGTGATTTTAACAAATGCAAAAAAAAAATAGAAGAGAAAGGTTTAAAATATGGTGTGTTTTATTACGGAAAACACTAGATTTTTTAAATTTTGCGTAAGGGGCAATATCCTTTCAGGAAGTGGGATAGTCAAAGTTTAGAAGTTACAGGGTTTTGAACGACGAGGAAAAATTTCTAGTAAAGCTCAGTGCGTTGAACACATCACACAGCATTAAACCCGATCTGAGGTGCATTAACCATGAGAAATCTTATTATTAATATGAACTCAATGTCAAAGCGATGAGATTTTTCAATCCTTGGCGAGAGAACTGTGATCATGGTTGAATTTCATGGTACAGTGTATCGTGAGTATCAAACCATATGCACTGATCGTCATAAATACAATGATCGAAATAATAGTTGTTATGAAATTTCGCCGGAGACGGCGGAGAGATTGTGCTTGAATCATCGGAACAAACTATTTTGAATCTCAAGAACAAGTTCGAATTGATCTTTGCTACTCAGTGAAGGATGTGTGTAAAATGATTGTTTGACACGGGAACGTGGAGTTTTGTACGGATCATATTTCGTAACATCCATCGTCGGACCACAAAAGACCTGTGATTTTCTGACATGACATTTGAACTCAGTGATATATGTAAATTCGAAAACTGCTTGGTCAGCTTGTTCACCTTTGATTGTACGGACTATCACAATGCTGAATCGGCATTTTTTCAGGAAGTGCGTGGGTGTCTTTCGTGGGTGTCTTTTATTGAGTGTAACAACAGACCAACAAAAAATATACACACACTGAAAAAAATTTCGTACAGTGTGAATCGATAACGCCATTAAAAGAATGCCCATTTCTTTAAACTTACGAAAAAGTTTTTCTTTTGTTGCTATGATTGACAATTCAATTTCATAGATTCTTTTCAAAAGGATCAGGATAGATGTTTGGAGCTTGGCCATTCAGTTTTCAATGATAAATATATCTACGTATTTGTAGTGCTATAAACTTTACAGCTAATCTTCATTTGAATTTTCTAATACTATACACAATATCGAGGGTTGTGCTCTTAAAGTTGCAATATGGATCAGAATTGACCTTCATATTTCGAAGATTTATCTTTAGGCCCCCCTATAGAAAAATCCATGACAATTTCATTTGCAGATTCGACCCTTAACAGGAACACGGGGATGGCTCTAATTTGAGTAAATTGATTTAATTACCGAATAAATTGCTGTTTTGGTACGTACTGATTGCGAGAGTAAAGCACAGAATTTGAAACGTCATTTTTTCTATTTGAATATATACGCATGCGCATTTGGTGCATGGTAACGGTTTGCGAACGTGCCTAGCTAGCCTTCCAACGGGAAAGCGGTCAGGTCTCTGCCCGCGCCCTGGGTCTCTGCTTACTGATTCAGCCAGGTAAAAATGGAAGAAATTAGCCAAACATGTCGGCAAAATAAACTTTGTTAACATTGTTTTGTCAGATCGAAAGATGGAACCAGAAAAAAGAGTGACACGCGACTACTGCACCACGTCGAGGAGGCAGACTGTGTCTACAGTTTCTCGCGAAAACACCAACGTCGCCACTGTGTGATGATCAACTTCGCTACAGCGATGTTTCCTCGGGCAACGATTTGTAATGTGATGAACCGGGCCCTAGTCCCTCCGCAAGGAAATAACTTAGATCTGTTAGCATTCATTGATAATCTATATCCTTCAGGTCAAATACGCATTTTTCGGAAACGAAGAAAAACTGCAGTCTCCACTCTCCATCATTAATGGCATGGTCGATCGACGCGCTGACATGGCCATGCAAGACCAGTCTGAGGGGCAAGACAGCTGCCGAACCTTTGCAGTGGTGGATGATACCGGTATGCTGAAGTGGGCAAAGCTTTCAAATAAATAGTGTACACTACGTCCAGTACCTCGCCTTTTAACATGAAAAATGTAACCACATACAACGGGGAGAGGATTGCGGAAACGCTGTCAGGTACGCGGTGAACACAACCAGATCGGTGTACGTGGTCTGGACGCTCGATCGATCGAACGTTCACAGTAGGTGCATACGGCGCGGCACTGAGATACGTGTATATCGGTGAGAAAAATCAATCTCACGATCTTTAGTCGAGCTGCACTTTATCATATCGATATACTTATATTTCTGAAAGACTGTGATGCCACCAAAGTTAGGCAAACGCAAAATTTACAATAAATTACTTTATGTATGTCCAGTTCTGTCATCGTGTCAACATCGTCCCTCCAACGTGCACTCTGAGACGTCATCACTCTCGGTGGTACTTGTCACGTGCACAGCAGAAAACGCCAATGTTTTTGTTTTGAAAGTTGTTTACAAAACAGTTTTTCTAGGCGGCCGCAACATATCAAAATGAATGTGTTTGAATGCCGGGATTGGTAAGAGGCTTAGCTAAGAAGAGTACTTCAACGTAGTATGGTCTATTTGCTCAAGTTTTACGAAAAAAAATCGACAATTTTGATCCATATTGCAACTTTAAATCTACTGATCTACCAAAAATACGGGATGTGCGTGGTGTTTGTGTGACACTAATTCAATGTATTTTTATGCAGAGACCGGGTCATAACATTTGTTATGGTTCCATGCTAGTTGTCCTACACAATGAACAATTAGAAATTATGAATAAAATTATATACAGGCATGGACCCGTGCACAGAAACATAATTTAAATAAATAAATAAATAAATAAATAAATAAATAAAAAGAAGGAATGAAGGAAACGAAACGTTAGTTACTAAATGGCAGATAGCTGTAACGTTTACTGATGTCTGTACAATTTTTACATTAATTGTATTTAATGACAACTACTGTTTTCTGTCCTACTCACCGAAGCATGCATGTTGCAATACACAGTATTCAGCGTGTGAACTAATTGTCTCTGTGTGTAGACTGCATTTTTATTGGTTGTCAATTAGATTTTGGTTGGGACAAGAATTTAATTGTAAAAAATAACATGTAACTTTCCTTAGGCCAAGCCAAACACTTGACGTTTCTGCATGTTTTGACGGGCAGAGCAAGAACTTGTAAATACCCTGCAAAGGTGTAAACCCTGTCATTTTTTACCCATTCTATAAATATTTCTGTAGTGTATAGTAAATACAGTTGATTTGTCTAATCCACTCTGGCGTGCTTAAACATCAAGTAGGTTTTTGTTTAGTAAATATCGGCCATAATTGAGTATGGCCTATGTTAACACGTAAATTAGGATTCTAAAACGTAGATATGAATATCAAAAGACTTATTTTAAAAGTTTGAATTATGCAATGTGCATTTACACCTGGTACGTGGGGCCTTCGTCTTTTAGTGGAATTCGTGGCACATGTGAAAGTAACTGAGCCATATTCTATCTATGGATATAATTAGTGCTTGCCTAAGGGTGCCATTGATGATGAATGAATGAAACATACCCCTTAAGATAATATTAAAGTGTGTTACAGCTTAGTTTGGGCCAGGTACTTTGTAGTATTGCAGTAAAAAAACAAATAAACAAAACAAAAACAAAAAACATGAAATGGATCAAATTTCGTGAAAGATACCAATAAACGCAAAGTCCAATAACAAATAACAACGACAGCTTTAGGTTTATTGGACTTTACTTATATTTTACGGGCCACTGTTGGTTGTAATACTGTCATTATGTTTCAGAAATATCACACTTTGATTTACATAATATCAATATTTCAAGATTATTAATAGCACAAGAAATTCACTTTCAATGAAACCGCAGCAACTCTTCGATTTATCAGAAGTACGTTAGCATAACAATATCAGTTCATTGTCAATAGTTTTACAGCAGTTTTGCCTTGATCTTAATCTCAAACATTCGTATTTCTTCATGACTGGTTCAGAAAAGCGAGTGTTTTATCAGTTCTATAAGTTGACCAAGGAGATTTCAGGGCACTTCTTAGGAATTCCTTTGACAATCGATCAGACAGTATCTAGTTAACGCATTTCTTTCATCGTTAAACTGAGTGTAAATCTGATAAAGAGTCCCTGCGTCACGGACTTTATTCTCAATATAGTGTTTAGTAATAAAGTAAACGACCATTTGAATTCAACGCTTTCAGAAGTCAAATGTAAGGTAAGATCAAAGTGACGAATTAAAAGTGTACCACGCCATTGTATGTTATTTGCAATTTGGTTCACCATTAAGGTCAACAAATCAGGTATAGGGTAACACTACATAGTTTCGTACATTGCAAAATCTGATCCACTTTTGTATTGAAGTCCAACACTCATTTTCTGTCACACATTACTAGTGTCACAGAGATAATGAAACTTGTACAGAAACAGCTTCCTTCAAACATAGTTGGGTTTTTTGTCACCTTTCCGTCCAATGATGCGAAGTGACACCATGTCAAAGATGATGTCAAGGTGACTGAGCTACTGTCCCAAAATGAGTTTGTATGGCCGTAAGATAAAGGCTTCGGACCCTGCTTTCTTTACATGAAAACGGGTAGGGTATACGCATGTGCACATCAATGCCATTTGTTTTCTGACTGTTTCAAACTAAATCCTTTATTTTCCCAGCTGCAGCGTTTTTATAAAAAACGAAGGTCAACAAAATACGAAAAACGATTTAAGACTGAGCTAGGCGTCAAAGATTGGGTACCGCGCTGACTATATCAGAGGACTTGGAGATATCGGGGACATCACTATCGGAGTATGCTAACTCGAGATTCCAGCGAGGGAATTTATTCCTGCTTGCTTCATTGATGCCCTCACTTCATCCTGTAATTGCTCTTTTGCATTTTGGATGATGAATTTAAGTAAAGAAAGAAAACAAAGGAGACAGGTATAGTCTGTGATCTATTGGTCGGGAGTGTACTAGCCTGAGATGGCAGGTCAAGTTTAGGAAATGTGTTCTTCGTACACCCAGCGCTGACTTTACACCCAGCGCTGATATGACTTTCTGCTGGTCAACCTGTGTTCTTTTGAATACACACATGAAATTACGAAACTGATCAATGACTCCCCAGAAATATCTGCTTATACTTTTGTCAGATTTCCACGGTATTACACAGTCCCCGTAAGACGAGGACAGAGCCAGATTAATAGTGTTGGCTGTCAAGACAAATTTTGGTCGGTCACGTTAATTGCTTGAAAACGAGGGCACATCTTGACAGATGTCAACACTTATTCCGACAATCGGTATGGTACCGGTGACACTTACCGACAAGGCATTTCAAACAGGCAGGAAACCAAACAGCCATTATTGCACTGGTCCTTGCATCGATCCACTTTCTAAACTGTTGTCAAGATGTACTTATAAATCTAGCTTCATTATTTGGTCAGTCTAAAGCCACCATGTCAAAACAGGATAACTCTAACAAGACAGTGTCTCTGTCTATATTCACTGTTCACCGACTTAGATATGATGTCATCGCAATATTGACGTGAAGGCAACACGGGTATGAATAAGTGGAAAGTCCCGTGTCACTATCATGACATAGCGGTTACGTTTATACCTGCAGTGACATTGCGTGTTTGAATGATTATCAGCCAAGCGTTTTGGTATGACTTCGGTGAAAAAAAACAAACTGAACGACACTTGCTCTTGAAAACATCACTAGGAAGCAGAACGTGAGAAAATAACCCCAGCAGCTATTGATGACGTAAATCCGTGAGAAAACTGCCGTGTCTGCTGTTCATTATGACGTAACACGTCTTCTGCGGCCAGGCCAAGGCCAGGGTTTTGTCATCTGTATCTTTCAGAAGGAACAATAGTTTTACATCAACTGTAAATGCGTGTTCATGTTCATCCTGAATATTTCTGCTTTTCATTTCTATTAGTTTGGCTTAAACTTTACGAATTGTTTTACGTTTTTCTAGGTCACTGATGAACATTCCCATGATGCACTGCACAGATCTCAGGATTAGAAAGAATGTCGCCAACAATTAGAATTTGTTGGAGACTCCGAAAACCAAATATTTTGAAAGATCCAAGGCACATATATGATCGCACGATTAAATTTATTTACTAACTGAGGACTTTTTCTTTTATGTCGATGACAAGAGAGTAAAATAATATTCGTTACAACTGCAAATATCAAAGTTAAAAAAAAGCGGGGGCATATTATCAACAATCAATCAATCGGTTAAACAAACAAACAAACAAACAAACAAACAAAGTAATGTAAACAAACGAACAAACAAACAAGACCTGCATTGACAATTATATTGACATCATACTACAATCCAGAAGCCATACATCATATACACCGGGATAGTGTTCAAATCTGAACGTCAAAGAAGCTCAAAATGCTATTACATTTAATACGCTTTAAGAGGTGGCGCAATCTTCAGTTTTACGATTATCAAATAGGTCGAGCTTAGCAACTTCCTAGGTCAGCGACTTCCCGTTTCACTTTAAGTGTACAATGTTGAGCGCTTTGTGATCTAGCACGAAATGATTTATGGGTCTAGGCCAAAGGACAGCGTACGCCAACCCTTTCAACAAACGTTTGGATTGAATTTCAGGGTGTGAGACTGACTTGAAGCATATAGACCCTAGTTTTCCTCAAGGGTCTATGCTTGAAGAGATTTGAATAGTCGTTCATAGTATCCATGGCAACGGATTCTGTCAACAAGTCAATCCATTTACTGTGATGGTAGATTGGTTTACACGTGTCAAATAGAACAATTACTGAGTTTCTATTAGTTATACTGTAATTGTACCGATATAGAGGAGCGAACATTTCAGTGTTGCATTTTGAACAGATAAAACTTCCCCTCCGTGCGATGACACTTCATACATTTCAATTGTTAGTGTCGAGCGACAACTTAACATTTGTTTGGTCAAGGGACTAAAAGTTATGACGACTTTGAAAAAAGACAGTCTTCATTTTGTTGCAGTTCTCACAGTCTTGAAGTTACATTCAATCTGACTTGTTTTTCTTTTGTTGTTTTTTTACTGACACGTTACGTATCGTTCATTTAAAAGCACCTGAACACCACAATATGACGGGATATGACACACAGTTTCATAGAAGGACATGTTATAACCAAAATTGACATATGTGCATTCACAGTCATTTGATAAGTATACGATATAGGTCAGCCTGCAAGGATATTCACAGGCCTATAGTTAAAAAAACAGGACTACGTTTACAAATCTACGTATCTTTATAGAATGTGTATGTGAAGTCACGACTAATGAGAAAGTGCATTCCATTCTGAATAACAATTGATGAGGCACAGGCGTAATTAAAATAATCAGTTTCAATCGTTTTTCCTTAAGGTGGAGCCGCACGTTACCAACATAGTTGTTGTTTTTTTCTCAAAGGAATATGTTCCTCATCCAAGATGACAAGGAAACTCCCTCACACTATGTATTTTCAAAAAACAGAGAATCTAAAGTTTAGTACGGTAGCAATAGTTTACTTGAAGGATAAATGGGGTATATTGGGGTAAAAAACCTCAATTTGGTATAAAGGATTAAAATTAATTTCTGAAATTTAATATTTCACTTGAAAGAAAAACAGACTATTTTATTTTGCATTATCTATCCTCATTCTTAAATGGCAGGGGTTAAAGACTGAAAGTGATTATTCAATATGTAAGAATTTTATTGTCAAACAAATTAGTAGTTTTGTTATACAGCATTTAAAACACATAATGTGAAATTCAGAAACTTTTACCAAGCCAGAGTGGAGTTAAAAATTTTGGAAACCTTGAAATAAGGAGAAAAGAGAAGCCAGGAAATCGGGTGATTGCAGAATTTTTGCATAAATTTACACTTCTTTCTCACCCATTTTACGATTGCTTTATAAGCTAAAAGGTAAACCCAACCAATATTTTGGCATTGAGTTTTCGAATAACATATAATTGAATGAATGTTTATATAATCGTGATTTTGAGGAAAGTACGCTGTGTTATGTTCAGCGCCCCTAAATATCGGCATATGACACGTTATATTGAGTTGTATTGATAAAAATCCATGATACAACCAGCAAAGAATTTGAATTACAGAAGTGTCGTTCCTTTTCCTTTACTATGTACTCAAACAAAGCATTTGTCCTTTGTTTTAAAATGGATTTAAATCCTCTCTATTTCGTTCATTTCTCCCCACCTCCCTTCACAAGTGTGGATGGTGCAACGACAGGCGTTATAAGTTTACTGCTGGATTCATGCATATTCGGAAAAGCAAAAATACTCGGTCTTATTACGGACAGACCAAATTTTATTTTTACGTAAAAGATAATTTCATCTGCATCAAGCCTTGGGGTGTTTTGATATCAGCAATTTTGAAATTTAGGATCAAAATTACGTTAAAGGCAAAGTGCCGGAGAAAAGCTTAATACGAGGTTACATGGTGTTAACATCAAAGAAAAAAAGACTGAAAATCAAATCGCAACTTGTGAGACATAGGCAATTCGCCGCCGCCAAAGAAATGTTTACGCTAATAAAGCTATTCACCTGGCGACACAACTATAAAATGCGACCTATGATTTAGTTTATGCTAATGTACCAAGCAGACGTAAGGCCTGACACCACACTTGTTTACGGCAGGATTTTATTATCGTAGAGGTGGCTGGACAAAACACATAGGTGAAGGGTCAGGGACGCACTCTGCTTTACTTATAATGGTGATTTGCTATCAAGGCAGTACATCAGAAAGAATAACTTGAAGTTGAATGATTTATTCAACAAAATACCAGCAGACTGTCACGACTCTACTCTGGAATCTACCAGAGAAACCAAAAATGGACATAGTCTACTTATGTGAGGAATGAAATAATATACAGACAAATTCAATCACTGGCAACATGATGTGAAGAGCAATACGAATATGGCATAACTTGACTAAAAACCTGGACATCATAATTTGAAATATGAAGTCAACTGGAACAGATATTATACATTTTTTACAAAAAGTAATGACATTTATACATCTTTTGTGGCAGACGGAACTTTCGAATCAGATCTGAAGTTCAATTTTTCAAAAGTGTTCCGAGTTTAAAATTTTGTGCTATTTTGTAAGGACACACGGACGTATACACAGATTCCAAATAAGAACAATCGGACAAAAGTGTTGCGAACAACATAAAGTGTACCAAAAAGGGTAAAAATTAATGTTCAAATATACATATTCTGAGTTAATTTTGACTAATGAAAATCATATCACCAGGAACCGATGAACTGATTTACTTGTACTGCCAGTGGACACAGTGGGCTGTTGGTGCAAAATTATTATTTAACGGAAGTGAGAAGGACAAGGCATGATGAAATTTTATCATCTGCAATAAGGTAAGGTTTTGAAATTACATATAAATAGCCAGTAATTATTCTCCACAGATGAAAGTCCAACACAGAGCACCTGCATTCTGTTGTTCTTAAATGATGGTGTATAAGCGTGTAAACATGATTTCGTATTTTAGTTTCCGTTTGCCGCTGGAGAACTTACATCGTGATTTTAAAAAAACAAAAGCCTAAAAAAAATGAGGTATTATAAATACAAAAGAAACAGTCGCATTCTGCTTGTTCACCTAACTGATTATTCTTTCTCACGCCCGGTCTCTCTGCACCGCGGCATGCACGGCAGAGTTCTTACCAGCGCGTATTTACCGCAATCATGAAGCACGTAGAATGACGACGGTACGTTGCTATGACTGCCGTGTACATGAGCGCGGTGACTGGAACGTGCACGCGCGCGACGACGACAGCTATGCACGCGAGCGTAGCTCTGAACTGTCGTCTGCTGTCCCGGCCTCAGAGATGTATATATACACAAGGGTATGCTCATATGAACATGGAACCTGACGATGTGCGTTACAAAAAAGGGGGGACAGGGGGGACAGATATTATTACCCTCTGAAAAGTCCGCAAAAGGTAAACGAATTTTTTATTTTTGAAATGTAACTCATTGACGATAGAATGTAAAATATAGAATGAAAACAAAGAAAAAAATGTGAAAATGTAACCCTAAAGTTTGACCTGCCAGGCTTGTTCACGTTCCGTTCGACCAAAACAGACTTAGTAAAAAGAAATGCACATTTGAAATAATCTTTCGGGTTCTATCGAAAGGCTTTCACTAAAACTGAAAAAAAATTAAATGTTCTTCTTTGGAATATTATATTGGAAGGTTTTTACTACGATGAGAAATAAAAAATATGTCCTTTCTTCTGCGCATGACGAAACCACAGAACGGCATTTGCTATATTAGCGTATTTTGCGACGTTCGAACATCCAAAGTCGCTACCGGATAACGGCAATTTGTAACGCACATAGTCAGGATTAGCGATGCATTTATTCTCGGTCATATTTCGAATATCTACTACATGTCAATCATTTTCATAACTTGATGTGTGCTACGATGCCATTTCAAATTTCATACGTCGTTTTCGCGACGGAATTCGACTCGTTTCATCGGTAAATAATATCGTCCAGAAATGATTTGCATACCCTTGTGTATATATATCATTATGTGAAACGACACAGTGCAGGTCGCGCGCGTACCTATAGTACGCGTATATATGCGTGCGTCGTTCCGCCGCGACGTTTAGCATCGAAAGAATACGGTCGATGTGGTCGCTTGTGACGTTCCCGGAGACACGTCCGACCTTGATCTGGTTTTGTAGCTAAATAGGCATTTCAATCTGAACGGCATTCTGTTATAAATTTCTTACACAGTTATCATCAAAGTTCGTATTTACATATAAGCAGCTTAGTTTATTCAGACTATCAATTCAGAACAACAGAGTGCCCGTGCACAGAGCACCTACAGCATAGTACTATGAACCAATGTCTGCCTATACGTATTCATGCATCAACTACCTCCTCAGCCTGTCAGGGGTCAGTCTTTAAAATTGAGTTTTGTATTACTTGAAGTACGACAAAATAGGACGAAAATTTTTCATGCTCAGCCTTTGAAATTAGATTCTTGTCCGCTGAAACGATTTCAAATTTTATTCTTACAAAATGAAATATCTGTTGTGTATACCGCTGTACAAACCAGACTGTTGAAAACATTTTGATTTAATTTCATTCAGCGTACATGAATAACTTCAGATTATCTGTGAGTCAACAACAGTGGATTCTGGTCTAATCATAGATGCAGCCGAATACTAAATCAAATGTAAACTCATCTGATACTAAGACAACGTTTCTGAATGTATTTTTGAAGTCTGAGATAGGGTTGTGAATTTGTGTGATGTACAAAAGAAAATGGTTCGTGCTAAGATGGTCAAATGTTTTGAAATTTATTTTCCACAAATGATGAGAAATGCAGAATGCTTTCCTTTGTGATCAAATATTTATTTTTTGTCCAAACCCATTTTCTAGGGTCGAGTTGAGACCTTTCCTTCAAGAGTTTTCTCTGGCTTTAAAAAGTCAGACGGAACTCCTACATTTATTCTTCAATGCTGCCTGAAATAAACATATCGTAATATGTTTGAATGTTGTCAGTCAGCAGTTACTGGCAGCTCTCTAATATCTTAACAACTGTTTCCTCTCTGTTCAGAATAGAGAAACGTTCTCGTATAAAGACAGGGTCAGGATATAGGTCGAGTAAAGCGAACTTTAAGGAGGGATAAATTGCTTAGTAATTTGATGAAGTACTTTATTCTCACCAAATCTAAGTTCAACACATTTTCATTCTTTTTCACAAGATACGTCATTATATAACCTGCCAACATGGACAGTGTTATATTTCCCTGTATACACCCTCCACTGTAGTTTCTGATATTCACAGAGTTTGCTTCTGCTCTGCAACGAAAGAAATAATGTACATGCCATTTTGGACTTACGTCCTCTCTAATGAGCCACTGGTGCAGAACTAGTTGGTTTTCAATTGCAGATTGCGGTAAAGAACTCTCAGCTCAATAGCAGCAGTAAATTATTCAAAAGCTTTTTATAGGATATCACTATGGGTTACCAAGACATTATTTGGTAATGCGTCAAATGTTAACGTTGACGAAATGCTTGATTTCTTTCTTCACCATGTTTAACTTAATCCTACTGTTCAATAAACATAAATCCATGACTAGTAATTGTAATATTGTAACACACGTTTCAGGTTCCGTCATTGTTCCGACTGGAAAACTGTGGAGGATGACGCACCTCACTGATCCATATGTTCAGTAGTATGCGTTGGCAAACTGATTTTGGCTTTAAATTCTTGTCCTTACATATTCCAAAACATTCCAGAGCAGACAAAATTCTATGTAGCTGTCCACAATTCATCGTAGATCGTTTACTTCAAGATCGCACAGTGCAAGGCGTAGCCAAGTTATATTGGCGTGAGAAAGACGTTTTGATTCTTGGTCGTTATTTTAACACCGGGGTGGGGATCATTATTTCGAATCTCTAAAGGGCAGTTTTATTTTAGTATCTTGGGCAGGTACATGTTTTTTTTGAACCAATTGAGAACTTGGTGTACTTGACGAGATGAAATCCAAAATAGAATGTGTCGTAATTATGTAGGGAAGTGTCCTTATAAGCACAGAGTAACATAAACAGAGTGGCAACAGCTATTGTTTAAGGCGTGAAACGGTTACGTAAGCAATCCATGTTTGCCTCGCCTCACGAAGCTCTTGGCTCTCTTTTCCGAAGAGTGCCGACCATGCGCCCTTCGGTAAATTTCGGATTTTCACCAATTGCTAAGCGAAAGTATGTTCGACAAAGTTTGTGTTGTTGTTGTCGTATGGTGCTGATCGGAATTGATGTGCTGGCAAAAACAGGAGTGTTTTGAGCTTCAGGAAAGTGGGTTTTACCGTTTTAAAAATTCCTCTCATATTTTTATGAATATATAATGAGTGTGTTTGAACCAAATTTGAAAGTCTTTTATCGATAGTGTCTGGTTTTACTTAATGGTTTACGGTCAGTCATACCGTCTTTACACGTGCGTCAAGAAAGGACATGTTTATGAAACTGCTGGCGTGTTATGTTTTGATTGGCGTGAAGCAGTGTTTCTGGCCTGAGAGCTCACAAAGTAACTATGGTTGCTACGCGACTGGCAGTACGATGCCATCTCGTCGTATGTTTCGCATAATCTCGTGTAATTATCAACCACAAACAAAGCCTCCAAAAAGTTTAACACCTTTGAAGCTCATTTTAATATGAAAAGCCAATAGTTTACCGAGACGACCATGGAACAAAAGGCATGCAAGTGTTGCCACTCTGTTTATGTTACTCTGTGTTATAAGTAACCAACATGACAGTCGGCGAAATGACGGCCGTGCAGCATTTGCGCAGTCTGGTTTCAGGGAAAATGTCATTGCATGCACAGCAATTGATAGCGACTTCACAATTTTCGCAGGATATCATGAGGTGAACATACTGCTCCTTGTGAAGCCAAGATATTACTCGGGAGATATTTTATACGCCTGTCTTTGTAAGCGACAAGATAATTGACCATATCTTGCAAGACGTAATTGCATATCTATAGTAAGAACTTGTACGTCACCATGTTGAGACGAGAAAGACAGTGAGTGGTCAGGGATCATTCACTTATGATATCGTTATGTGTCAGTACTGTCCTCTCTGAGGTATAATTTTCAGTACTACTCTTGGATTCTGAGAAAACCGGGGACATATTGTTTTGCATTTTGGGTTTACTATGCAGACTACAGAAGAATCGTAGCGATGCGTAACCATCGCAGGGTAGCGAAAACTGAGGCTGACCTCTCCAATCAGCCGAGACCAAACTCGGCCGTAATCAATTAAGCTGACAGCAACTCGGCCTTGCTCCAAATTGGCACGGTGGCTTTATACAGAAGTGCACCTCGAGATTGTCCACGAAAGATACAGAAAGGTAGCTATGTGTCTCAAGGCTGAATTCTATTCAAATTTGTTGAAAGTTAACGAAGTCGGGGGTCCATTTGTACAAAATTGAGTCCATAGGTAATCAACGTAATTTGAAACTGTCAGGAAAAGTACAAATTTTTCGCAACTTTTTCTTCATCCATGGCAGGTGCGTTTTATATTTAGTTGTGTTCTCTTCTGAATAATTTTGATTAAATTTTTAAGCGTGTCACAAATTTTACGTCACTTACGTTCATTTCGTGTTATATTGAATAGCATATTTTGCCCAGAGTGACTCCCGACAAATGAATTTCAAACTTTATGCCAATGCAACACATCAAAATTCAAGAGTTCGAAAAGTTCTTATTTTCTCCCAGTAAGCAACTCATTTTTGTTGTTTTTGTTTTGGAGTTTGAAAATAGAACATAATTTGTTAACTTTCATTTTGGATTTTGACTGAAAATGTTGATTCACTGTATATTGGAATCTATGGGACATTTATGAATATTTTTTTACAATACTTAACTAAATCTGTGCTTTTAAGGTTTGACAATTGATACAAGTATACTTATATTAAGTATATTTAAATATTCAGATGTGGACAGCAAATATGATGTTGGAATTTCACCCAAAATAATTTTTATAATGTCACTTCTCAAGGTAGTCTACATTTAACGTACTAGTATTAAATATTTTCCCCAGCAAAACCTGCTCTACCTGTAATATAAAAGTATATATGTATATATTTAAGTGTTTTTCAATATTGACTTTTAGGCTTTAATAAGTTTCTCGATAAACCATGATACAATTTCAAGCCAAACTATAAATGAAGGTAAACATTACAGCTATTGCCCCATTTGCGATCCCATGAGAAAGGTTTAGAGAAAGGATAACTTCTTTCAGGAAAAATGGACATAATAAACATATTTGTATAAAAAGGACAGTAGCTGTACCTTTTGGCCAATCAAGTATGTTTTGTCCCGTGTATCGACTGCAGTTTCTTGTTCAACCCCCTACAGCATACTAGAATGACAAATATTCTGTTTGGCAAATATTCCGTACATGTGTAAAGACCGTAATCATTGTTATTGATGACAAATGAATTCTAGGGGCGACTTGAATTCAATTTCAAAAAATACCAATTCTGACTGTACACATATGGCTATGCTGGAATTTTTATCATGCTGCAGGGAGAAGAAAAAGAAACTACAATGGATACACAAAACAAAACCACCCAAAAATTAGCCAAACGTTATGACAACCCAACAAATGAAATCAGAGACAGTTTTGTTTCGAGTCTCCACTTTAAGTCCCTAAATCCTTTCAAGTCCCCCGTCAATTCTCCCCCTCACTCCAGAGGTGTTGTGAATGTAGCCTAAGATACACTTACATGTGGCATTGTTTTCCCAGTATACATAGTTCAGAACACAGAGAGAAATGTTTCAGTATTAAAAATAGAGACCGTGTTTCGAAAAGGTGAAGCAAACTTTTCTTTCTGAGTTTTGACCCTTTGATATTATTTTAGCATTTTTCTCCTAAAACAACTAAATTTTGCAACTTTTGCTTTGTTGCAGGTTATTTACTGTAAACTTCTCCTGGTCCCGTCGTAATTATCACAGTTAAGATTTTAATTATAACTGTCTGATAGATACAAGGGCAAGGATCAGTCAGATTTTACAGTCAGCAAAATTGTAATAATCAGCTCGTTTATTGAACCAATCTTTTGGAGGTCGGGGATATGGCCGAGCGGTTCCGTCTGCGGCTTCTCCGCTAGGCGATTGGGTGCCGTACGTTGTGAGTTCAAAACAACCGTAGTATTTGACCTGTACTTATACCTAGACACAAATACATACCTGTCATGCTGCGATATTTAAGAAAGAACACGTTTAGCTCTAGCAACTAATGTATAGACTGGCCAGGAACTGCAAACCTAACGTTGACATTTTGGTGTACAAATTTCAAAATTTTTATTCACTAATATGGAGGATTGTACGAATTTTCTATCGTCGTTCTCGCTAGTCACATCAATAAGTATACAAATGATTGTCGTGTGAGGGAAATGATACATAACGTTTTCCACCGAGGTAAGAATTAACTCCCTGTTTTTTCGCCATTACAGCCGGCGGTCTTTATAGTTGAAACCACACTTAACCTCAATGTCATGATTGTTGGCTATCGTTGACATATCTGTCGACAAGTATTCAAGATACTTGTCAAACCTTGACTAAATCAATATTGTCAAGATAAAGTGGCCTGCTACCTACATGTAAGCTGCTTCCAGGATTTGTCTATCTAAGCCTTGTGGTATTCAGTTCGTTGTATACGCTCACGGGCACTGACACCACGTTGAACAAACGAAATGACACTTCACGAAAAGTTAACTCCGGAAAGTATTCAATGGTAACGGTTCAATGTATGGTTTATTGAGAGTTAGAGAACAGCGTTGGGTCATCGACACAAAGAAGCCGGAAATCCACTTTAGTCAGAGAAGTAGGGACGGGGCGTAAATTAGAGGGGCGGGGGTTTTGCATTACACAGCGCTTAGAAAACCATATGGCCGTCTCCTGAAACGTGGTCAAAAACCTGTGAACCTCCCAGCACATGATATGTGTTTTGATGTGTGTGCACATGGCCCGTTTTCCGCGTGCAGTTTAATTTTCATGTCTTATTTGTTGTGCACATTTACGCCTTTATAGTCTAGTACATTAATATAATTAATCAAGCACACATAAATGCAGAGATATGGCTGGTTTTTGTGTTGGAAAAAAGTGCAATTCATCAATTTATCGTAAACCGTCATTCCAAAATTCCAATATAATATTTGTTTCACATATATGCACTTCTAATTAACCTAATCTAGGTAAGTACATTCTTAGATTTCTCCATAGAATAGAATGGATCATGAAGTTCCAACTTCACAATTGTTGAATACAAATGTACTTCCAACGTATAAAAATGCACTGAATTAGTATTTTGAAAATCTTTAATCACCCCTCTTTAGTCAATTACATCATGGTATGAAATCAGCCATGCATACTAAATTAAAAATTTGTATTCATTAAAAAAATTAGTAAATGTCAAATCTGAACTTCGCAGGCTGTACGTTAAGGTTTGCACAATGCGATTGTCTCCAAGGGCGTGTTTGACTCTCTACATTCAGTTTCATAATAAATTGAAACTCGCCAACAGACGTACTTTGTGTAGTGTCTAACCTGGAGTGCCTTTATGCTTTTGAGTAAGGATATTGGCCACGGACAGCTTATTTAGTGGATATGGCGTCAAACAAAAACTCACATTTCATAGTGGTAATTTAATAATAATCAGATTTACACGTGTAACAATATTCTAGCTGATAGACTCTGAGCTGAGTGCAATTCATCTGATGACTTCATACTGTCAATTTTTGAATCAGAAAACAAACCATGTGTTAAAAACAGGGTGAGAATATAAATCTTGGACAAAGGGAAAACAAATAAACTTACAAAGGATACCTAGAGAAACTATGGAAGACATTGTAACTAAACATTTCAACTCGAGTAACAAACCATTACCGGAACAGAGGCAGTGAAAAGATGAATGTGAAAGATAATGTTTAAATCGTGTTTCCTTTAAAACCAAAAAGCAAAAAGGAAACAAAAGAAGAGGAAAGCTTAAGAAGCAGAAAATGACATTTGCTTCATGATAACAACCATAAGTTCTGCAGAATATTGCTCCTTTCCGTACAACTGAACAGCTACATGTTGGTAGACATTAAAAATGTTTATGATGTATGATATCATACCAGTATATTGATGGCGGAAATTCTGCGATCTGATTGGTCGAGACGCGATAACAACTATGATGGTATATTGGCGACATACCATGGTGGCATGCGCGCGAGCTCTCAGCTTGAGTAAAAGTCCGTTTATGACGTTCCATGCCAGAATCTCAATATACTGTTATGATATAATACCAATAAATCACACCCAGCGACGGTATACCACTCGATTTTGACCAGTTCACTTCATATATGCACTCGCTATCGCTCGTGCATATATGTCGTGAACTGGTCAAAATCTCGTGGTATACCACCGCTAGGTGTGCTTTATTGCTTAAATATAGCACCCGATCTCATTTCTATCATTAGAGGTCACTTTCTCGCCTCCCCAGAACACTCTGACATCAACAGTAGCGTGCTAGGTTGACAATGGATTTCAATTGAAATATCACCCAGTTCGCAAACTTGACTGTCATCCGTACGACCAGAAGCAGGAGACGCTGTCAAATCTCACACTGGCTTTGTTTACAAATGGAACGTATCAGATAGCAACGCGCGTAGTAACTAGAATGCAGCTAGTTCTTAAATGTACGAGCTTGTCCATGTTTGGACAAAGTAAGCCTGGGTGTGACACGACAAATTATTACGCAACTAGGAAGGCTGTTTTCCTATAGTTGTACCAAGGAACATATATGACAAAAACTAAGAGATGTAGAGAAAGCTGGCGATATAAATAAATAAATAATTAATTAAATAAATAATGAATAAGTAAATAAATAGATAATAAATAAATAAATAAATAAATAAATAAATAAATAATCGTGTTTTTAAAGTGAAAGAAGCAGTGTTTGACTAATTTCATTTGAGCGATTCAAATGTAGTTAGCAGGCTGGGTTTCTTATATTTTTGCTGTGCAGACACCTTGCTCAAAAACTGTGACCTCTCCCTTTAAGGGGCTCAAGAAATTGTGACCCTCCCAAAAAACGGTGGTAAAGAAACTGCGATCCTCCCGATGCCCGGCCCTCCCGTTGATTTACACCAAGTCCCTTAGTGATGTACAGTAATGCCTGGGTACACATTCTGATGTCCATGCACTCAACTTCGCAGTCTACCCAATACAAAGAGAGGTACCTTCTCACAGCTAAAATGTTGTAACAAATATCTATATCCGCTTAGCCCATGTATCAGAGACTATTAACTGTACAAAGCCTATAATTTAGGGTCTGGACAGAAATTACAGGGGAGCGGTGGTTTCAAAATGACGCTGCGTTAAATATAACGACCCTTTAAAAGTGATTGCAAGAAATAGAGTGACCCTCCCCAAATTCCATGCACAAAAACCAGTGACCCTCACCCTGCGTGTCAAACTCAGTATCAACAATATCTTAATTAACATATGATTCTCATTTGACCTTTAACTTTAAAAGAACAACCTTTACAAATAATCACTTTTATGCGATGTTTCATGTAATTCAATGCAAAGAGATCACAAATCACAATAAATAATTTTGTCAGCTAATTGGCTATTAAAATTCAGAAGGGACAATAGCTGTAATGGTTATCTTCATTTATAGTTTGGCTTTTAATTGTACAGACAGCACTATTATTGTCTGTCAAGAAACTTTTTACAACTTACTCTAAACATTAATGTTTAGCAATATATACATATAGATTCACGTATATAGCAAGTTTTGTAGTGGGAAAATATATTTTGATAGTTACCCCTAGACTGCCATGAGAAGTGAACTTATATTTTTTGGAGAAATTCCTAATATCATACTTGTTGTTCACATCTGCCTTTCAAGCACCCTATTCTCATTACGTACATTTATATCAATTGTTATACATTTAAGTTTATAAAAGCACAGATTTAGCTTGTTTTGTAAAGAAAAAATGTTCATGGTTTCCCCATACACTCCCATGTATAGTGAATCAATATTTCGGTGAAATTCAAAAATAAAATTTGGTGCACACATGCACTTGTGACCGCCCCATGATCGAGTACATTAATATCAATTATCAAGCGCCTATAAATACAGATTTAGCTAGTTTTGGATTTGAAAAAAATATTCATAGTTTCCTCATAGACTCCCATATATAGTGAATCAACATTTTTATCGAATGTAAAATCAAATTTCTTGTACGCACAATGTACTGTTTACCTCCCACTTCAAGCAAAGTACATTTACGTAAATTATCAACATATATAAATGTACAGATAAAGCTTGTTGTGTGAGGGAAATTGTTAATAGTTTGCCCAATAAATTCCATTAATTATGATTTGATCTTTTTAGGTGAAGCACTATATCGGTCACATCTTGCCTTCTCAGCTTTTATACAGTTCCGATAGTTGCGCAAAAATGATGACCTTCCCCAAACGGCATGTGTGAAATTTTATGGCCCTTCAAAAATACTTGCACGAAAATGGCGACCAAGCCCTCAAAACACTGGCCCCTCCCCCGTAATTCTGTCCAGTGCCTTTATAATGTTTATGTTGTAATCTGACATTTAACCCCCAGCCTTTTCTTAGTCTAACTTATTAATTTGAAATATATTTTCCTTTTGAATCGTATCAGGTAACTTAACCAACATTGGAAATTCAAATTGCCACTGTTCCTATGTCAGAGCATGGTTCATTGAGCTGCAAAACCTACACAAAGTAAAAGAAACATGTATATCTGGAAGGTTTCGCCACAGTGACTGCTATTTATTGGCTAAAAACAGTCCACGTTTTGGTTGTTCGGTGGTACACGCCTGGAACCTGACATGGAAACTTTAACTGATACTTTCCATATAACTCGTACTTTAAACGATTCTCTTTCATAAGCAAGAAAAATATACTAATACTAGTACTAGAGAGAAAAATTGCATAAGATTTACAAATATTTGAAATTCAAAATGGCCGCGATCTCTATATAAATGTGAAGTTTTCTCTTTCAAAAAACGTGATTGAGAAAACTTCACTCGCGCAACAGGCTTCATAACGAGCCAACAAAAGAGAACAGACTAGCAAATATGAGAAAATTGAGAGTCGGAATATATCTGTTCCCGAGACACATTGCATAGATATGTGCTAGTTTTATATATGTTTAGTTGTCTGAAACACATGACTGTTTGTATTGCCAATAAATACCATCAATTCTTATGATAAACTATCAGACAACCTTTGCCAGCGTTAGAGATAGTGTATGAAACTTTGATATGACGGTGACCTAGAAAACCATACTGAAATATAGCTTTCACTAGTGTAATTTTCTCTTGACATTGTACAACTTCATATATTACAGAACATCGTACCCAGCAGCAAACGTAGAGTTCAAATGAGGACATGAGTGATTAGGTTCAACAGAGACTTGGACATTCACCTTCGTAAACGGGTCAAGACAAGTCAAATGAGGCGGAAGCAGAGGGTATGAATGTTATCAAGGAGGTAGGAACGTGCCTTTCTACTTCACTGGCGCTACCAAATGTCGTAATCTATTTTCAAACAGGTCTAAGCAAATTGCGTCACTGTAGTGTGTAAATTACATTTATTACACGACCATAAATTTAGTGTCTTTCAAAACAATGATGATATATATCACAAAACATATTGTAATGCAACGATATGCGTTCCGTGTGCACAGGTAAATGAGATCTCCCACGTTTACCTGATCAAACTTTGCACTTCCACAACTACGTACATGACTTTAAAAACGCGTTCACTGTGCGCTTATTCCCAATCCAAGGTTGAATGTTTCAGTATGACCGGAACAAACGATCGGGAAGTTGGTTTTAAAACGATTGAATAGCCAAGACATGCGTACTGGTAAATGACGCCATTATGGTTTCTAAGTACTATGTGTGGGTGGCTCGTTCGTTATGTTACGACATAAAAATTTAGTTTGTACTCCAAAATAGCAACAACGGCAGCTTGTAATTTAACTAAAACCTCATGTACTCACCGAAAACGAACATAACCTTGAAGTTCATTGTGATGGCTTTGATCAAGTAACTGAACATTCGGGCCGAAAATTCACACCAGGCTTCCTTCAATGCTGTCGCATTTGAGCGTTCGTAAGTAGAGGGCGGAGGGCGGAGGGCGTAGGGCGCATTTAGTGGACGTACGAAATATTGTTCAAACAAACTAACATGTCTTTGTTCTTTGGAAAATTACAGCGGATCTGGGGCATTGTTTTATGTGCAGTGAATACAATCGTACCGAACTAGCCAAATGAATATTTCGGACATCAATTTTTATTTAATATGGCGTTTTATAGGTGGATTTACTTTTTATACTGTTGCGCGTATTTTAATCGTCATTTCTCTCTGAAGCACCTGGCCGCCTTTACAGAAAAAAAACGAGCTTACAACATGAGATTTCATGTCCAACAAAGGTGGCAAGTCATTACAGCTGCTGTTTCAAGCCCGTGTTGACTAGAAAAAGTGAGAAATACTGAAGGAGATTGTAAGTGCATGTGACAATGAGTTAGCCAACGCTCTCACTTCACGAGCATTAACCATTGACTCTGAGCACGTAGGGTTCACAGTGAGATGACCCCAGTATTATCATAAAATGAAAGTCCAGGCGGAGTTTCTGTCAACCTTATCCTTACATTATTGTTTGTTCTATGCAGTGACTTTCTGTCAATGAGGGCACTGATCCGAGAGACATTATGACAGAAACTAAATATGTCAACTTGAAGGACAAGATTGGTAAACAGGAAATAAAAGTCTATGTATGGGGGAGAGAGAGAGAGAGAGAGAGAGAGAGAGAGAGAGAGAGAGAGAGAGAGAGAGAGAGAGAGAGAGAGAGAGAGAGAGAGAGAGGTATTCCTTAGGACGTCAGGCTACATTCACATATACTGGGGGGGGGGTCTGGAGGAATTGCGATCGAATCTTTTTTCAGGTAACCGATTCAAGACCCCTTAAAACATTTCAAATACCTCCTCATATGATCAAAAAATTGTGCCATGGGAGTGTAAACATTCATTCACTGCATGAACTTGAGATGAATGGTTTTTATCAAACTTATTCTCAGTGATTTTCCGGGGAAAACTTCGACTTTACAGAGTCTGGTCGCAGTCAAGCATGGTACTCCCATCTTTATACTTTAATTTTTATTATTCTAATATAACGAAATTCAAAAATATGACAATAATTTCAATTTTTGTTCTTAAGCGAACAATATTGCAAACATAAAAATTTGATTACTTTTTGAGAGAGGGGGTGTTCTCAATAACAGTAGTGTGTATCTTTAAATTTCAGGCAAATTATACGAATTTACAATTTAAACAGGAAGACAACACATGAACCCTGTATATCACATCATTTCTAACCAATTGATTTTCCAAGAAGATATCAGCCAAGAACCTTGACCTTTCACACTAGTCTAAGTCACTTGTTTTGTAATACGCTAATTAGCTGTCGGTGATAAGTTAATGACTCTCATCATCCCTGATATTGTTTGTTTGACTCGCAGCTTATCTTCCTATGCTTAAAAGCTATCAAAGTAAAATTGTTGTTATCGGAGTTCCGTATCATTTGCTGGAGTGTTTCCAAGATACAACTGTGAATAACTATCCAATGATTGTCCTCTGTAGTATATTAACGGTTTACTCAAATTATTGCAGAGAAACAATATTGTACAATGTGACAGGGTAGAGCACCACATATCCAATCACCGTTGACCGTGCAGTGATTAAATCAGTTCGCATTAGTTTTTAGACGCATAGATTGCACATGTACAGTTTACCCTGCTTGATTGCCGCTTTCTTTGCCATAATGACAGAGGTCCCAGAAAGACTAGTTCTCGAAAGCCAATCAAGACTTGGCTGAGACTTAACTGCTGTATTAATTGGCACGACCAGGTGCTGTGCAATGTATGGAAACTTTGTAACAAAATAAAATGTTGGTTGCAAAATTGAGAGCCACCCTTAACTAAACCTCCTGTATGATTCGATCTTACCCATGCATCTACCATTTCATTATAGTCCACACTTCCTGTAAGAATTCAGAACTTAGATCATTGCCCCTCTACCAATCGCTAACATTCCGAATGCCCTATCCCCCGCTACAAAATTTTGTCCTTCACCCTTTGCAAGCTATGTTCTCCACCAAGGTCGTTTGCACAATTAGTTATTTGTATTTGTTTACATTTATTTATTGCGTTAGTAATACCTTGTATTCATTGTGTTTGTTTTGTCTGTTTTATGTATGATCCGTGAAGCTTTGTTTAAGAGGTTTCATAGCCTCCCCATGCACAACACAATCCTCGCACCACCCTACACTTGACATAGAACCCGTATTTGGAAATAAATAAATAAATTATAAATATACAAGTAGTACAGGAGATAACAGCTGCTCCGTTTCGCATGTGAAGTGATAGGAATACAAATTGGGGTCACAATTATTGATTCGTATTGTGATAATCAAATCTCCTTTCATTCACTTTGGACAAAAACAACTATGGGCGTCTGGAACGGTGGACTTAGTGTCAATATATCACGTCCTTCTGTTTTCAATATACATCTGGCATAATGTGTGGTGTGATGGCGCTGTCAGAGAATTTGGAGCCCACACAAGCAACTTGAACAAAATTAGACAGTCAATGGGCGAGTCGACTGCGTCTTATCTCATGGTCAAGTGGTCTAGAACCTCAGCTCTTCCTGTTTGTATACGCACTGTATCTTAGCGCCCTCACAAGTTCGGCAACACTAAGATGTACAGCTTAAACTAAAAAGCGCCCTGTAAACTACTCTTCACTATTCAGTATCTGAACCATCAGATGTTTCAAGGTCTGCGCTTGGCTAGGTTCGTATTCATTTGTTATCGCTTGATGAGGCGGTCACTTTTCTGTCAACAAACGTCCACTGCAGGCAGTGTAACAGCAATTTGCATTTCAATAAAGTAGAGCGCTTAAAAAAAGGCCCATTCACTCGCGTAAACTCCCAGGGTCATGAAGGTGTCTTGTTTTGACGACGTGGCAGTTGTGTAGCCTGAATTTTACACGAAATGGTTCCTCTTGCACGTTTCAACGGTTCGGATTAAGATCTCTTCGTGCGACATCTCAGGACAAAATATCGCCTCACTTTATGATAACTGCGGACATAGACCCTCCCAGACTGCTTTATATACTGACCTGTATAGCCATGGTTAGGTACAGCTTTTATACTACATGTCAAAATTATATGTCAAGACCGACACCATACAGGTACACTAAGATGAAATGGGGAGCCAGTTTTGAAACATTTAGACGCACAAACAAATAAATCTCAGCTGAGTATTGATGAAGCAGCAATTTTTAGTAACTATAGTGATGTGCTGTATGATCTTTTAGCTTGCACATGCGCTGTTCGGCCTTCCTCGGGATGCCTGCCTGGAAACTAAAACAGGCCAAGGCTTATAAGAAGGAGCTAAGAGCACAAAACTTGCGTTTGGGGACATGAAAAAGCAAACATAACGCTGAGTAAGGCGACACTGATTCACTGACAACTGACCATGTCACCTTGTTATTGTTGATGGTGACACCAAGATTGTAAAGTCCATAAATAATGTAGGGAGGACAAGGCGACTTTGTTTTTACATGTTGTAAATCTCCTCAGTTAATAACCATCTCACTGGAGTCACCAATAAGAGAAGTATGCTTTGAGAATGATACTTACAGGTCATGTACCACGTGATAATCCGAGTTCCACAAAGTTTCAATCCATCGTGTACAACACACCTTTGTTAACGGTACACTATGTGGACTGCTACTCGATGTAAACAAATTTACCCAGTGTATCTCGCTTAGGCGAGCCTCCCATTTGCACACTGTCGGCAGCTTAATCTACAAGGTCCACGATAGAGAAGAGATAATATCCACCATAAGTAATACAGATGTTGGTTGGATAGGCTGAACAAATGCCCAATTGCAAACCAGCGGGTTTTTACACCTCCGCGGCACATCGACATCTCTCTGTGATTTACCGAAGCCGAGGCAAATGATTTATGCACGTATCACGAAGACCGACTAGTACCATGAATGCTTTCTGTTTTCAGTTCTTATCTCACAAAGCTGTTCTTTAATAATCTAATAGGTTTATGGAAGATGTTAGTGAATTATTTACAAGAAGATAACATTACTGAGAAGGAGGCGTTCAGTTTTTATAACTTGAGGGGGTTGTCACTGTCCTCATCCTGTAATGCTAAGAGGCAAAACAATTAACCATTACCATGCTCTACACGAAGACTCGGGATTTCTGCGAACAGAGAAAAGTTTAACGACACCATCCTTCATTTAAAATACAAAATACGAATATACAGTAACCGACTCAAAGAGTGCAAAGTGTATGGTCGCGGTTCACTAAGGTCAAAGGTCGCCTTGCATGGTGAACTCTTTTTGACATTCTTTTTTGTTGAATATCTGTGGTCAAATATGAAGAGGTCTTTTTAGAATAAACCGTTTCTTGTTATTTTTACTAGTTGTTTAACATGTTATAATGTTAGAATGTTTTACTAAGCCTAAGATAATTGACCTTGTAATCACATATTATCACACGAAAAGGCATTTCGGTCTTGAAAGATAATTATAGTTTGTACATCTTCGATGACGTCGTAATTGCAAAAGCAGTTATGAGCAATTTTATCTTGACTCTGAACTTACTGAACTTTGCAAATATACCACTTCTCCTCTTGTAGAACCCCCCAGTCACAATAACTGACATTTACCTTATCATTCAAAATCCCCGCTATTTCCCCCTGTTTTTCCCGTCTCTTACTGATTTGCACTATCGACCCATTTCCGCTTTCTGTGATAAACTGTGCTAGACATGCACCTTGCTCAATATCGGATTACTTTGTTTATTCTGTGCATAGTATCTTTGACATGATGATAATTTATAATGCTTTATAGGTTTGATATAAACCTCAGCACATTGTACTGTGGACTGACAATAAAGAACCAAAATTTTTATGAGCATAAACAGGTGATTGTCTGTATTTACATTTGGGTATATTTTAAATAAAGACGACAGTGTCATAGCATTAAAACACTGAAAGAAAAAGTTAACATGTTGCTTCCTTATTTAAATTGTTAGTGTGTCCACAGTAACCTACATGGTGTATGGATGTGAACTTTGACACTGATATCTAAGCGTTCATCTACACGGCACTGGCGGGACTGTGCTTCACATATCGATAGGAAGTGTGGCTCTCGGCTCTTTATCGGTCCCGCCACGTATTCAGGGTTTGATTTGCATTTGAATAGACCGTAAAGCATACAGTCAATATTCCAGACAGACTGATAGAGTCGGCGTCTATAAGTAGTCTAATGTGTTATGGGGCTTCATGAACTCGGTTGTACGTGGAAGAGAGAATGTGTGATATTGGTGGAAGTATGTTATCTACGTGAGATCTATGGCTACAACGTCGTATTGAATGATTGACTTACTGAAAATCGCTCTACACAGTATAATTGTTAAAGCGGTTTAGTGGAGGCAAAAAAACCGAAAGAATTTCGCAAAACCACTGCTGGGTAACTGACCGAGATATTGCCTGGTTGATTGATGTATTACGATTTAAATGTAGAAGAGATTGATTCCAATGTGGTATTTTCAAAAGTGTCTGAAAATTGTGAATAATACAGTATCGTATCAAGAAAATGACTATTAAGATTATTCATGAGAAGTCTATAAATTGGAAACCTCGAACTGTATGGTACCAGTAACCGAAAACGATGTATGAGGCGGAAATGAAACATCTTATCGTACCTGATGTAGGGAAGTAATGTAGCAATAATTGATAGTATAGAGTTACCAGGGATGCGTGTGTGTTTCCACGAAGGGAATTGAAAATAAAAAATAGTGCAATTTACGTACAACCCTAGACAGCCTGCCCAGAGGTAAGCTACGATAATGCGATTTAAAAATGGAATTGACGGTTTTTATTACAGGACAGGGAAGTCCATATTTTCTTACAGTTTATAATAGCATGGCTCGCTGCCTCCTAATGGCTCCTACGCTCAGTACTGTCTGCCTGCCTGTCTCTATCAATTTATCGATTGATTGATTAGATATTTATTAAACATATTACAAATACACTGTCGATCTCTGTGAAAAGGCTATCAATGAGATATTATAGAAGTAATCATGTAATCATGTTACATTAATAGACAAACAGGGGTAGCTGCAACATCTTACATGGTATATTTCGTGTTTGCAACGTAAACATTTTTAATCAAACTTGTCATCATGCAATAATATTGAATTGTTCATTCGTTTATTGCTTCGTAAATTAATCATTTCATTTCATTCAATCATTCAGTCATTCATTCATTCATTCATGCAAATACTTATGGTTCATTATAGACGATGACTGACTTCTGCGGAAGGCAGAAAGACAGACACACAGACATACTCTAGACACACAGGCAGACACAGACATAGTCTAGGTAGACAGACAGACAGACAGACAGATTGGCACGATAAATACGTAAATGTTCATTGTGTATGTTGTGTAGTTTTCAGCAATGCGTTAGAATTAACCGTTAAGACCAATCCCTTTAAATTGCAACCATTCTTTCGTCGACGTAAACGATTTACACTTTCACTATTTCAGCTAGCTATAATACCCAGGAATAATATAACACCTTAAATGTCATTACCCTGTGTCTTTTGTCAAACAAAATTGTTCGACTCATATTTACCCCTTGCTTGTTGAGGGGCACTACAGGAGATGATACAAGGGTATGTCTGACATTAATATGTAGCAAAAATAATAAGAGATTCGTACACTTTAGGGGTACTGGTGGTAAGTCGAATCAACTCATCTATTGATACAACAACTACCCTTCTATTTTCTAGAAAGTAAAAGCTATAATAAGATAACTTTAGTACATCGACTCAGCATTGACTGTTCTTCAGGGGTTATCTTGTAGTAAACGTTCTATAAGAAATATAAACCATCCATGGTTATTTGGAAATTTCCATAATTGCATACACATGTAATCTTCATCAATATAGTTACAGGGGACGAATTTGACGCCATGAAAAATATTTCCTAATCCGTTTTCCAGCTTTTCAGATCAGTAACCATAGGAACTAGTAAAAATCATGTTGAAATTACAGACCACATTTCAGTTCGTATTATCAAATCCAATTCTGTCAAATCATCTGAAGTCAAGCAATGTTACAATCAAAACAATAATCACAACAGTGATGCATGGTACTTTATTTTTTAGTTATACTTTAATTAATACTGTACAAAATAAAGACATTACAGTGTCTGTAAGAATGACAGTTTTTGTTATTTAGTAATCTATGGCAGTTACATGAAATTTATATATTGCAATTCGTTAAAACGCGAACTCACAACGTTCGGCATCCAGTCACCTCAGCGAGGACGCCACAGTCAAAATCGCTCAGCCAAATTTTCATCCTTAAGTATATTCATACTCATGAGTCAAGTTGATAAAATAAGGACACCTACATTATATTGAAGATATAAAATATCAAACCCGTATAAAAGTTGACGAATTTTAAAATGTGTAAAAGATTTTTTAAAAAAATTGTATTGCTAACAGCTTGAAAAAATTAAAGCTTCCATTGTTATTCAACAAGATACTGAAAAGTGGCAGTTAATAAAACAGTTTACTAGACAGTGTTCATACATTTTAAACAATAAAGCTTGCTTATTAAAATAATTTGTTTACTTAATTTATATACTGCTATTGAATGTACTATATGAAAGTCAAGGTGAGATAAAAGTATCAACAATTTTATTTATACCACCCTTGATCACGTGACCCTTCGTCCATTTCGTGTATTTAATCTCGTAAAGCCACTGTAGTCCTATTGTACTCATACTGATTAGTAAATAGCCACACTTTTATTCATATAAAATGTATACATAATACTTCCCGGAATATAAATCATTGGCATATCAAAAAGTGTTGGTTTTACCTAGTCATATAAAAAAATCAAAGTCGTGGTTTGCTGATCTGTACACGAATCAGTTGCGCCTCAAAGTCTGTCACCTAGAAAGTCACATGAAAACTGTTTTGAGTAAAAATGAAATTCACAGGGTAATGTACGAAATAAAATGCCAATGTTTTTTAAACCTGCTACTCCAAGACTGTAGATTCTTGTAGATTCGTTATCATTCTTCAAAACTGTACCTTTCAATTTGAATAAAAAACCAACGAAAAACCGTAAATATATGCAGTAAGAGCACGGACGAGTGTCTCATTTCACTGTTTTAAAATCTTCTTGCGATTCTTGCTCTATTGTTATCTGCTTTTTGTCACAGCATCTCGTCCAGCGAATATTATATAGTATGACTTAGTTTGAAGGATGCATCTAAGCAAGTCACACCAACATATTCGAAGGAAGAATAAATTCCATTGATCAGTTTCATAAAGTTTACTCCAAGGTGAAATAATCGTAAACACTCGTGAACGAGAATTAAAAAGTTGCGAAATTCGCAGACATAGATAGACAGGAGAGACAGGAACCTAGTGTAACCGTGTACTTCGCGAAATGTGATATTACTCTCTTTCAATTGTCACTTCCTCACAATTGTCATGTGATATATGTGTCATGTGATATATGTGTGTCGACGGTTCGACAAACCTTTGACATTGTACAATGATTTATGTGTGTGTGTGTGAATTGCGTGTAATGCACATTCTCGCTCGTGGAGGATAGCTTTTCATCTAGTTTCATGCTGTCTTTCTGTTCGCTTCTGTTTTCGTCTCCCTTTCTCCTTTCCAGGATTCTTTCGTAGCCTCGGTATCCGCGTCTTCCATCGTCTAGACTTCTCCCACTGTCTCCGTCTCCTACTCAGACGAACTGGTATGAAAAGAGTTTGTATTGATTAGTAATGCGACATTAGTATTAAGTGTTCAACAACATCATTGGCAAGTTGTACATACTATGACAAAGTTTGCTGTTAGGACTGCATACGAGAATGAAAGACCTACACGAATTTTCTATTTTATGTCTGATTTCAGGCTGGAAATGGTCGTGAAGCGTTATGAGCACGTTAAAAGTATATCAGTCAGTTTGACAACCTACCTCGTCTTCGATCCACGTACACTTGAACCGATGACGTCATTATCTTCTCATCTTCCTCAAAAGCAGAGCAGGACACATTGTACCACTGAATTAATCGTCTGTTTCTTGGTCTCCTGAATGTCAATTCACTGAATACGACCATTTTTCCATCTGAAGTATACTCTTCATAATAACTTTTCTTTGTTTGACGATCTGCCCCAGGGTTGTCAAAGTCCCATTGTAATACTTTAGCCGCCGGTAGTCTGCTATGATCTGCCCGGCACACTAGCGTCGGTTCTTGGCGCCTATTTCTGATTCTGTTTTCTGTGATTCCTTTCGGATAAATCAGGACTTGCTCGATTGAACCTGCATTTGTTGAAAAAAAATGAAATTAACGTTTTAATTTTTTACTAAGAAAATGTAAACGACCAATACTACTTGTTGCTTATTCATCAACCGTCAATATAGCGTCCACAATATAACGTTGAAGGCCCGATAGCTGTATCTTTTAGCATAATTTTTGTGATTTTACTTCCAAACTAAAACAAGTTCGTGGGAATGTACTCATTGAGGGTTGTAACTGTCCATTGGGAGGGACTGCATGTGCAATTTTGAGCAAGATAAATAATAAACGTTTGCGCAAATATTAACTTGCGACCTCATGCAAAAAAACGAAAACACTGTACGTCGTGCATATATGAATCGGAATCTTCACAGAAACAACAGTATATAATGCATAATGCTGAATGTTTTCCACTGGGACATCATATGCTTTGTTTTCTTTGTAATATTACCAGTTTTTAAAAATGGCAGGAGAAAATAGAAAGCTTTTTTCAGGTCAACTAAATTTCAAGAGTTACAGCTACAGGGTCTTAAATGCCCGCAAGGTACAACAAACAATTACACGACTTATGGGAATAATAATAATTCTTCGGATTCTCAGAGTTTCTGTAATACATAGGCTGTATACTCACTCTTCACATGAAGCTGAGCTCTGTCTACTTCAGTGCAGTAACCATTGCCGTCGATTGGTTCAACTAGTCTGAAGACAACTATACACTTATACGATCCAATATCTTCAAACGTTACATTCTGTATTACTAACGAACCATCCGCCAGCGCATTGTATCGCTCGCTGACTACATCAGTGACTTCAAAATTAGCCGTCGTCACCAGGGTTGGGTCCTCGTTGTTTGGTTTTTCCATTCTCCAATCAATCGTCGTTCTGGTGTATGGGCTGGCTGGTATTTCATACTTGCATGGTAGTGTTGTGTCACTTCCACATTCAGCTAATATCTCTGTCGTGTGAACTGCGATGCTATCCAGCCCTACAATAACAAAATTCGCTGTTATGATTCAGAGGCTTCCGATTTTGCATAAAATATATAAAATCTATATTTGAATTAGACATTTGGTAGTGAATTCTAGAATCAAGAATAGGATAGGATTTTTTTTTGGTATTTTTCAAGTTTTTAGTTGATTAGACAAAATTGTTTTGCGTTGGGAACTTGTGCGAATGATACCACTAAATATAATATTCCTTGTACATTTGCTGGTCAAAGTCAAAGATATGGACCGTCTTCATCCTGTACACGTGCAAGGAATGTTGGTGTGTTTTTCCCAAGCAAAGTTTCAATAGACGTATTATTTTTCCATGGCAGAAGTTAGTGGTGTTTAAGGAAGTCGGTCGCAAAATATTCACTTGTTCATTTGTATTTGTATTTGTATTCTATTTATAAGAGCGTGAAGTGTTGTTTTCAGTCCCGTCGTAAAAAATCGAAATTTCATTCGACACTTTATCAATCGGTCTAGCGACCACTCATTCAGTCACTCAATCATTCAATCATTCAATCAACCAATCAATAAATCAGTTAATCAGTCAATAAGTGCAATCAACTATCACATGGGAGAAACCTCTTGCAGACTGGTAGGTATTTTTGTAATTTAGTATTGCTTCAAATCAACCCTCAGATAAAATACTATTAAAGCTCCATAAGCTGTATCTTTTGACTATTTTTTCAGAACTTTTGTTTTGTGGTTTCCCTACACTTTCTGCATTGAATCCCTAAACTGTAATTTAATGCCAAGTATTTAGCATATCAACACAACCTATATGAGTATAATCTACATTGTTATTGTTGAAAATTGTATTCAAGTCCGGACTAGAATTCATTTGTAAACAATAAACAATGATCACTACACACATACAAGCTGTGTTGACAAAAAGAATACTCGAAATTCAGCATGACAAACGGATTAGGGTCAGACACGGTAGTTGATATACAGAAGCAGAATACTGAAAAACTTGCCACAAGTACAGTAATTAAAGTATGCAATAGTAGATGTAAATGGATAAAATCTTTTGATTCTGGTTTCTATGAATAATTTTCACGATTACAGAAACTTTGTTCTGAATTTAGTGTTTATGATTTGTTGAAAAGAAAAAAATAGTTTGGCATGACAATGCTCGAGAGTTCTTTTAAAGTTAAGAATCATCTTCATGGCAATTCAAGTACTAAAAACCGTTTGGCCAGGGAGTATAATGGATCTTGAAGACAAAATGTAAGATGTACAATTTCAACTAGAAGATACAAAATGTAAGATGTACAACTTCAACTAGAAGATACAAAATGTAAGATGTACAACTTCAACTAGAGGAAAGTAGTCCATATTGTTAAAGCATTGTACGGCTGAAGTTGGTATTTAGGGAAAATATGTAGAATCCATTTGATATCTCATCCAACTGTTCAAATCATCATTTCCTTCTACAATTAATAAATAAACTCTTAATGGAAAATTTTCCTGGTGAACTGTTTTGCTATGATTTGTGAAGCCCGTTGACTTTGCGACGTTCAGTTTTTTTGGAAATAAACACCACCGGCTGATAAAACAGTATGTACTCTAGAATATGTTTTATGTCTTTGCTTCAAATGGAGATACAATATTTCCATTTAGTTAATAAGCTTAATGTTTATTTCAATTTGGGTGTGTATGACTTTATTGTGTACAATTCATTCTATATCAGAGAGTTCAATTGTTTATTTCCTTTGTAATATCAAACAGGTTATTGTTGATTTCCATTGTAATGTAAATAGTTTATTGAACATGAATATTTAAATACGTTCTCTGATACATTAGATATAGAACAGATTACACATCATTCAAAAATTAAATTGAAATTTGACAATCTCAGATTAATTAATGGAAACACTTGCTGAACAAAGCTTCTGGATTTAAACTTTTTAGAAAGATCTTAGCCAGGAAAGTGGAAATGCAGATTTAGTTAACCCACAGATTTGGTCATCGAAACACCGAGATGCAACTCACAAGATCGGATTTTGTTCACCTTACAACTCACACAGATTTTTACAGTCTACACGCGTACGGCGTTTTGCACGTTACTTCAGCAATAATGTACCCCTCCCAGCCCATAATGGACGAAAGCAAACTTTGCAAGACATAATGCGCGAAGCGGAACCGAGTACATTATGGAGTGCAAAGTTTGCTTGAATCCATTATGGGCTCGGAGGGGTACATTATTGCTATTATTTCATAGTTTTGGCAATGCCAGTGAATTAGTAGATGTAGAAAACATCTTTGGCCACAATGCTGAATCATCGGCTACATTATCGGTAATACTCTAGGGAATGACGTCACAAAATTCACTGGTATTGACAAAGCTGTAATATAATATTTCATATATGCAAGCACCAAGAAACTCAAACATACACTCATCGGAATTAGCTTTTATATTATTCTGTATCCCTGTACAGCTCTGTGCAGACCTTGAACTTTAGAAAATTTCTGTCATATATTCAAAATAGCATTTCTGGAAAAAAAGATTAGTTGCGCTGCTTATAAAATAGTGGTGGGTATATTAAGGAAAAGCAGAAGAAGTGAAAAGGAAATACATAGAAAATTTGATCACATCGACTCAAAGACTTGAAGATTTCTACAGAACTCTACTCTTACTCTTCAGATATCTGTAAACAAGAACTGATCTGAGTTACTTGGTTCAAAACTTTGAATCATTGATGGTATTATTTACCGTAAACGTAATACAACAGTTTGCAAATTTTTTCATCATGTCATAAATTTAATAGAAAGAAGTCACTGTAATGTTCAGCAAAAGCAACAGGAAGATAGTCGATATCTTGCTGGAATGATATAAGGATGATAATATATCGATTATAACACGATTGGAACTAATTTGGGATAATTGGATGGTGAAGTAATGCCGATTTAATTACACACTTGTTTTTATGAGTAATTTGTATTATTGCAACATTCAACTATCTGGCTCCTAACACTTTTGAGAAATTTGAAAAATATGACTATCCAATTATCCCAAATTAGTTGCACTCGTGTTTATATTATATCATACTACCATGTGCCATTCTGATTGGACGAGAGCTCATTCCACCGATGCTAAAATACTGTTTTAGCACTGATAGCGGTGGTAAAACGGGCCCCTAAACCAGCATTTTTCAAAAATTGCCCAGTCGGTGCATCAAGAACGTACCTAAGTAAACCATAGACCCTCGAGAAAAACCGAAACAGTCCACTTTGTTTCAAAGACCGAAGACCGAATTTTGATACACAGATAAAGTGAGGGTCTGTAACTCACCTCTTAGTGTAAATAAGTTTGGATCGACGATGAAAGACATCTCTGAAGCTGCATATTTGGGGTGTGATGCACACAAATTATAGGGCGACAGCGCACCGTGCACTTTGCTTGATATTGCGGGAGTCGAGACGCGATATATTCTATACCGCTCTTTAAAAAATGAAGATAGTATTCGTTCATACACAAATAAATTGACCTTCCTCACAGTAAAGGTATGTCAGATATTCTTAACCAAAGTTTGGGCTGTAACAGACCGGGGTGTCCTAACGATGTAGACCAAGAAGTTCAAAATAACAATGGGATGAAACTGATATAGTGTTGCTATTGTTTCTTTGACCGATGAAACCCTGGCAGACAAATCAGTGACAGATAACATCAAACAGCCAAATCCTTCAATAGCTGTCTAAGAGTGAAGCAAAATACGGTGTTAATGTATCCCATCAGCGTAAAGCAAGTACTAGACTCGTTGATTCATGTTACTTCAGTTTAAGATCTGACCATGAAGTAAAAATCAATGTTGATGTTTCCGCATAATGATTTAGCTTTGTGTCAGAGAAACAAATATTGAAACACAAAGCACATAACGGAAGCAAAAAACGAGAAGAACTATAAACGTTTATCTACTTCCCGATATACACACTTCTCGTTTTCCTGTGTGGTTCATTTTGCCATACAGTACGCAATGATAACACTTTCTTGCAAGGCGTTTTAGCACCACAGATATTGTAACTGGATTTTGACTTTCCAATCGTAGGGCCGTCAGGGACTCGATACATGTCAGGGTCGCAGCAGTGGTCAGAAACACAAGTACATTTGTATATAGGTAGATGAGACGCCACAGTAATGAATAATGGTTACAATAGAAATACGTTGACGAAATGAAAAAATGAATTAAAAACAACCACGTATAGTTCCAGCATTACCACAAACTCACGTAAAATCTGAGAATAAAGACAGCGGAAGACTCTACGGACAAACCTTGTTGTCAAGCACACAGCTTACACTGCTAGCCAGGCTATTACTGATTATAAACGATACAGATTAGCTCAAATGATCATGAAAAAGGTCATATTGGCGGATAATTGAAACGTGTGGCTTACCGATTAGAATGAATATATGGAGACAATGTCTACGAAGATCGACCGACATGATGTTTACGGAGCGAAGCGCGTGCTCGAGTCTATACACACGTCAAACGCATTTTGTACCAAAAATGGTTCTGCAAAGTATGCGCACCGCTACCTCTGACACCGACGAGGAACAAAGTGCAATGAATGATTGGCACATCAGACTGCTGCGATGCGAATGGCCTTATTGCGCAGTGGACTTCGTAAGATTATTGTTCGTTTCTGTAACTCATTCAGAGCTATCGGTCAGAACCAGTATTAATGATTGGTCAATCAAGTTGGGTCCAATCAATGTGAGTGGCCAAGTACATGGTGTTTAATCAGTGCAACAAATTCATACCGAAGTTTACCAAAGTTATGTCGAAGATTCTATTGTCAGATTGTTGAAAAAAGATAATTATAATATGTCTCATTCTTAATGGTATTAAGCGAAAACTGAAATCTTTCCTGTGATAGAAAACATTGACATCAAATGACATTATCGAAAATCTTTTGGGAATAAAACTGACTAGTACTTATGACTGGAGGAATAATGAAGCACATTATATGTGTAGTGTATAACGCTATAACAATTTTGATGATAAGTACACCATCTAAATTGAGTGAAAAGTTATATTTTAAAAAGCGGTCGAAACGTGAAGTACTTTTAATTCCCTATTGGGCTTTGAGAGTCCATACTCAGTCAGTGACATTTTACTTTATTATCTATATTCGTCACAGAGTTCCGACTTTTAACAAAGCACATTCGTAGATTATTTCGGTCCGCAAAATTAATGGAGTTGCCAAATCACTTCCCTTTTATAAGGCGAATATGATCGAGCTTTTTCATTGCAGAATATATACGTCAGGCCAGTTTTGGGTTGATATTGGGTGCTCCCTATTGTCATCACGATCAACTCGTCACGTGGCCATTTCAGTGACAACTACTGTGTGCGATTTTCAATAAAACGATACGTATAGTTAATAACCATATTCACCTGATCACGTAAGCAATACCTATTACCGATGAAATCTCCTGTCCCATCTCTTGATATGTCTGAATATTAGCATATTGACAGAAGCAATTCATAGAAGATAAAAGGCCAATCTAAAACAGATCACTCGAGATACGCATGTGGAACACTGAATTTCAGTAGAAATTGAAAAGCATAATCATGGCGGTGAAACTGACGCTAAGCTTAATGTGTTGGTCACTTGTCATGCAGTACTAACTTCCTGTATGAAGGAGTGAAACTTTCCTCACACAGTCAACACGTTTTCAGGGTCACCTTGAAAACAATCATGAAATACAATAACCACACTCTGGAAGTAAACTGGCAAACGTACATGCAGTGTCAGTTATGAGGATATAGGAGGATAAAACAGCTATTTGTGGCATATTCCTACTCGTTGACTTAATTGATGGGCGATTGTGAATTGCCTTTATTGGTTTTGTGTTTATGAAGTAATTTAATCAGCGGATTTACAATTGAAAGCAACCAATAAGAGTTGTGTGAAGGCTATGTCGGTGTTAGGTATCGCGTTAAAATGTACAACTTCAAAAATAAAAGTTACGTGACACCTCTGTAAGTTTACCAAAAACTCTGAACATATTATCAGCGATTGAAGAAGGATGAATTCTTTTTGTTTAAATAATTTAAAGCGATATGATTCGTTTACTAAAAAACGAATGCAGCATTGCATTATAAATTATTTTGAAAGTACCGCGAAAAGATAAAATTAGAATATTATCGGCCCAAATAAGGAAATTTCTTAAATACTAGACGACGATAAATTTCAGGCGGAGAATATATCTGTATAAACTGTTATGGCCTTTGAGGAAAGAAAAGAATGAATGTTTTCCCGGACCATCACAAAAGAGAAGAACAGAAACGAAAGCCTTGGCAATTTCCAAAGGAAGAAATCCTTGATGTTTTACACCAAGTTGTTGGAAATAGTTATCTTCTATTGATTAAAATGTTGCACTGAGTCAGATATAAACACATATATAGAATAGACAGACAGATAGATAGATCGATCGATAGATAGATAGATAGATAGATAGATAGATAGATAGATAGATAGATAGATAGATAGATAAAACAAATTACTTCAAGATTAAAGTAATAATAATACATATTACTTAAGTTTCATGCATTCTGCAATCTTCAGACAGAACTGAAGGGATTCTTAGTTTTAAACTCTCAGTTATATGGTTGGGACGTACCATTTTGTATCGGCGGTGTTAAAATTTGATAAAAAATATTTGCTTTAGTGACGACTTGTTGGAATCAACTTCAAGCTTTTGTTTAACAGCGTAGATTTGTCAGCATTGATAATGTGTAGCGGTTTTGATGTCGTCACCAAGACAAATATTATTTATGAAGGTTTAACATAACCTAGAAATATAACGGTATGTCCCGACTTTATAAATGAGACGGTAGAGCTAAGAATCCCTTTATTTCTGTCCGAAGATAGCAGAATTCATAAAACTTAAGCTTCTTTTGTTTTCGTTTTTTTCTCAGAAAGGCATGGCTGTAAGTGACGAAACAAACACCAATGAATAGACTAATATTCTTGCATCATACTATTTCTCTTTTAATCATTTCATCATGCATCGTGTCAAGTTACATCAGAAGGAAAGTCTTTTTAAAACCAAAGGGTTACAACCATAGATTTTAGAAAAAATTAACGTCCGCATCACGTGCCAGTTCCTGATAATTATCAGTAGCAGCACAGCGATGGCTAAAGTGCGCCCCGTATAGCTTTTCAGACAAGCCAATTGTTGGAAAATCCTATTTTTTCAGTTTACTTTGACTCAATCAAATTTACAAATTTTATTACACAAGACCTGAAGAATCCGTGGCATTTTTAGGCCAACCATATTTCGATGTGGAAATCACAGAGAGACATGATATATTATATCTAAATTGCATTTTGTTACTTATTTCAGACATAAGAAAATGACGTTTTCAAGCAAGTCTTACATAAATCGCTGCGACTTTGTGAACGAATTCACCAGGTGCGCGATACATTTTGCTGCCAGGTATTTTTCTAATTTGGTAAGAGAAAAACATTTGTGTGGAATCAGCTTTAAATTGATATTTACGGGTGTTGATAAGCAATATTGCGCATGAAGTAGTTTTGTGCGACGTGTTCTGTCTTATGCCCTCAACAAAATCGAATATTGCGATTTGATACACAGTCCCTTATTTCGGATATGCTATATGTTGCAGTGATGTCCGAGTGTCTGTGTGTCTGTGTGTCTGTGTATCTGTGTGTCTGTCTGTCTGTCTGTCCGTCTGTCTGTCTGTCTGTCTGTGTGCTCGATATCTCAAAACGGCTTATCAGATCAAAATCAAATTTAGTACATAGATTTAGTTTGCAAATGGCAAGAATTGATTAGTTTTTGGTGGATGTGGCTTGCTTACTTTTTGCTCATTTGCATGATTAATGATTTTAGAAAAAACCGCTATACATTGAGAATGACTGCACACAATTTGATGAGACTTGCTACAAATGTTGATCACACCAAGATATATTGTAAGTGGGAACCATTTAGGCATGACATGAAAGATAGTTGCAAATTTGCATATTTAATGAACTTTCCTAATTAGGGATATATATCTGATTTGACTCGATCAAAATTGACCAAACTTGGTATGCATATTGAAGATACTATGATTAAACATTATTGAAAGTCATTAAGCATTTTAACTTCAGCTAATTCCTAATTTGCATATTTTATGAACTTTTCTGATTAGGGAGCTATATCTGAATTGACTGGACCAAAGTTGATGAAATTTTCTACATATATTGAAGCTACTATGATACGATATTATTGAAAGTCATTACGCATTTTTACTTCAGCCAATTTTTAATTTGCATATTTAATGAACTTTCCTAATCTGGGATATATATCTGAATTGAATTGATCAAAATTGATAAAACTTTCTACGTACAATAAAGACACTATGATGTAACATTATGGAAAGTCAAAAGACATTTTTACTTCAGTCAATTCCTAATTTGCATATTAAATGAATTTTCTTAATTAGGGATATATATCTAAATTGACTTGATCAAAATTGATGAAACTTGCCATGTACATTAAAGACAATATTATACAATATTATTAAAAGTTATTTAGCATTTTCTCCTCAGCCAATTCCTAATTTGCATATCTAATGAACTTTTCTAAGCAGTGATATATACCTGCATTAACTTGACCAATGTTGATGAAACTTGTCATGTACTTTGAAGATACTATGTTACAACATTATTGAAAGTCATTAAGCATTTTAACTTTAGCCAGTCCCTAATTTGCATATTTAATAAACTTTACTAATTAGGGATATATCTGAATTGACTTGACCAAAGTTGTCAAAACTTGCTACATATATTGAAGATACTAATGTACAACATTATTGAAAATCATTAAGCGTTTTTACTTCAGCCAATTCTTAATTATCATATTTAATGATCTTTCTCAATTATAGGGATATATATTTGAATTGACAAGACGAAAGTTGACGCAACTTGCTATATATACATTGACGATACTATGATACAACATTATTGAAAGTCATTAAGTATTTTTTCTTCAGCCAATTCTTAATTTGCGTTTTCAATGATCTTTTCTAATTACGGATATATACTGGGATTTACTTGATCAAAGTTGGCAAATAATGCTATGTACATTGATGATTATACATGGTTATACCAATATTGGAAGTCATATCATATTTAATGTCAGCTTATTTTTAATATGCATATCTAATGAGCTTTCACAGTTAGGTATATATGGCTTTAAGGACTTGGCCAAAGGTAATTACACTTGCTATATAAACTGGTGATACAATTACAGCAGTCAAAGAAATTTAATATTTTTATTTCGGCTAATTACATATTTGTATAATTCATGGCCTTTTAGAATTAATGTGGTGAATATTGTTCATTATGTTGATTTATAATACTTTCAATGAAGTTGCAAACATGTAGCAAAGGTTCAAATTCAAACAGAACTGCAATATATAATGAAACACGTGAGCATTTTCAGTTCATATCTGATCGATATTGGTTTTGACCCGACCATGTTTATGGTACATTTCTAGTGATGATCCCGTCTCACTCAGGCTGATACATTTTAGACAAAACATCCGTCCTCGCCTATACTGTCGACGGTTTCCCCAATAGTTGAAGCCTAAAAAGCGCGCTTCTTCCTGCCGTTATGATACTTTCTAATAAAACGGTAGTGTCTATGCTGAGACGCTGTTACTCGGCCTGAGGCTGATCTGAAAGTCTGGCACAAGGACAGCTATGTATCTAGAACAGTTGTCAGTCGATGATAGTTGCATAAAGGCACTTCTTGATCCCGGGAAAAGTCAAAAAGAGTGTAAGAAAAGACATCGAGCTGTAGAAAAGTGCAAATCAATTACGTATTTATCAACCCACATCAATTAATTATTTTATTCTGAATGAGGCACGCATCTGGCCTAAAAGTAGTTACCCTGAAACTTTTTCCACTTTTTCACACGCAACCCCATAACAGTTCTATTTTGAAGGGGCATGGTGTCCATATACCGTCAATGTTTCGGAAACAAAGCAGAGTTTCTCATTTGTGATTAAATAAATATGCCTGACTGAAATGTCCATTTAATGCAAAGCTTATTATGTTTGGCATGGCCGTCCGACTTATGACGCCAGGTCAAGGTCAACATAAAATGAAAAATTGACAATCGAAACTTCCTGTTCCTGTTTCTGTTCTGCACCAAATTTCGATATTCAAGCATTCTCTAAAGTGCTCTTTCTTTGCATCTTCTCACTTATTTCATGCCAACAACGCATATAGTGCTGGATTTTGAGCCAATACGCGTTTAGTTCTCCAATATCATCATCAAATATAAATTGACCGCGTAATGCACGGCGTTACATGTAAATCCGATGCTTGATGTGCACGCTCTAAAACGACAATCATGGGAAAAAATTGACGGTATTTCAGAATTGCTTCTTCGATTTCGACATAAAAATTCGGTTGGCCTTAAAATGCCACGAATCATGATCATGTGGTCATGCCATTTCAGGTGAAGGTCACGTGTTAACCGAATAATAGGAATCAGGTTTTCAGCCCCATGGTCAATGCTGCATACTGCGGCAATAAAGTAGAGAGTTAGTCTAATCTTAAGGAAGATATAACAAACACAATTTCTGTTTTTTTGGCCTGAATTTTATAGGCCAAATATCTTTAAGTTGTCTATATTATGTATGTATGTATGTATGTATGTATGTATGTATGTATGTATGTATGTATGTATGTATGTATGTATGTATGTATGTATGTATGTATGTATGTATGTATGTATGTATGTATGTATGTATGTATGTATGTATGTATCTATGTATCTATGTATCTATGTATGTATCTATGTCTATGTATATATCTATGTATCTATCTGTCTATCTATCTAAATATCTGTCTATAACGGTCTGTCCATCTGCCTGTATGCTGTCTGCCTGCCTGTCTGCGCTTAATATCCAAAGTTATGAAATGGCATTCGAGTGATGGGTAGAATAGAAGTGCTCTCTGACAGATATAAAAATTAAGCTTTGATTAAAGCATTAACATTTGGAGATATTTTACTGTCAAAGGGTAGAGAGAGTTCGAAAGGACAGAGGCCGCTGAGCGGCGACCGTAGCAAGTTAGATTCCATCTTGGTGTTTAAAAAAGGTAATTATCCGGTGAACGAAAGGTACATATGATGTAGAATGGACTTTAATGAAGTTCTCGGAATATTGTGAAGACTCCATTTAGGACTGCAAGTGGTAAGCAAAAGTTTGATCAAAAATCTGTTGAGGAACGGGAAGCTAGTGAAGTTGCTTAAAAACAGGTGAGTGTTCCGTTGTTCTAGTTTGAGTGACAATTCTGAGTGATGTGTTTGGGTTACGTTGTGGCACCCTATGCCAATGCATCCATATGCATGGCATTTATGCATCGCATCTATGTGCATTGCATCTATGTGCATTGAATCTATGTATTGCATCTATGTGCATTAAATCTATGTATTGCATCTATGTATTGCATCTATGTATTGCATCTTTTCATTGCATCTTTTCATTGCATCTATCCATTGCATCTATGTGCATTGCATAAATGCATCGCATCTATGCATTGCATCTATGATTGCATCTATGCATCGCAACTATGCATCGCATCTATGTGCATTGTATCTATGCATTGCATCTATCCATTGCATCTGTGCATTGCATCTATGCATTGCATCTATCCATTGCATCTATGCATTGCATCTATGCATCGCATCTATTCATTGCATCTATGTGCATTGCATCTATGTGCATTGTATCTATGCATCGCATCTATGCATTGCATCTATTCATTGTATCTATGCATTGCATCTATCCATTGCATCTGTGCATTGCATCTATGCATTGCATCTATCCATTGCATCTATGCATTGCATCTATGCATCGCATCTATTCATTGCATCTATGTGCATTGCATCTATGTGCATTGTATCTATGCATCGCATCTATTTATTGCATCTATCCATTGCATCTATGCATTGCATCTATCCATTGCATCTATCCATTGCATTAACCCATTGCATCTATGCATAGCATCTATACATTGCATCTATCCATTGTATCTAGGTATTGCATCTATCCATTGCATCTATGTACATTGCATCAATGTGCATTGAATCTATGTGCATTTATCCTTCCATAACCTTTGTGTTAATCTTCCACTTTGAACTGTTTTCTCCCCATATCTTGTAGGAATGAGGCCTTGGGTTTCAAGAACACTCCCAAAAAGTCAGTCAATTGAGGTCAAGATGTTCTGTATCTTGACGTGCGGAACAGCGCCCTCAAGACCAAAAGTCCAACATGCATCTCTTACGTTTTGTATAGCCAGTCTGGACTGAAGAGGGCACATTATCAAAAATGTATTGAATGGACTTTATTTCATGAGTCCAAAAATTATTATACTTTATATAACATCAACTTCATCTATTCTGATGAAAGGGCATGCGCTTACATAAGGGAGAGACTCAAAAGTGGATTTAAGTTCTCAAATTCCGTCGTAGCAGGCAAACTCCGACAGAGCGAGATCGATATCTACACTTAAAAACTATCTACTGTTGATTGACCAATCAGAGTGCTCAATTCAGGGTGTTTTATTTACTCATAAAGCCTTGGTCACCAAATTCCAAAAACGAATGACAGCGCCGTAGTAAAGTACTGTCCAATCACAAGTGAACATGTCATATTCTGTAGACATCTGGTACATTTTAATATTCAAATTTGGTAACACAGCGGAAACCAGCTGAAAAACAAAATCTGCTGTGCCCTAGGGCATTTATATAATGTGCACTAGGGCATTTATAGAATGTTTCATTACATTGGAAGGCTATTTCACAAATAAAAGTTTTAATTCATATCCTAAACATGTTACATTGACAAAGGGGACGGTTGACGTAAACACTTTGAAAACGAAAATATATCAGTTAGGGGCGATAGTTTTTAAGTCGGACAAAACCCTCGTACTCGGGCTCTTCTGGTATATAAAGTCCAACCCTACGATAAATGTCTCGGCCTGCGGCCTCGACATTTTATCGATGGGTTGGACTTTATATACCAGAAGAGCCCTCGTACTCAGGCTTTATCCTTTACTTATACAGACATAAAACATAACCACACAACGATTGACAGAGAGAGAGAGATCGGCAAAGATACGGGATCTCTGTGGCTTTTACCTCACATTTATGTGTTTATTTCATAATAACTTGCCAAGACCTTTGCTTCATGCTCTGGTAATGAAATATAAGGCATGCTTAGAAAGTAAAAACTGATCTAGTCGATTAACTGGTGGTTGGACCGTGACAGCAGCTAGCGTATCAACAGGTGCAGCCAACGAACAATGCACTTTAAAGGGGTCCTTACTATGATAAGATACATTGTACATGACAAGTAATGTGACCTGACTAATTTCCAGTCAAGAGGGTAATTAATTAGCTGTTCATAATTTGCCCTCCCAATGAAAATTTTTCGAATTACCCTACAGCACTCAAACTTCATTTTTACCCGCTCCCCACACATTTTGCCTGTTTCCCCTCCCCACTGTGAATGTTTGAAGCTCCCCTGCCCTGTAGCGAAAAAAACTTGCCGATTTCCCCTGCCGTGGAAAAAAATCCCCTAAAATTTTGTCATTCCATTTCCCCTGCAGACATGAAGCTACCCTACCCTGTGATGAAAAAAAAACTGTCGATTTTCCCCTGCCCTGAGAAAAAATTTAACATTCCCATGCAGACTCATACTGCAGTGGCCTTGTATTTGGTTTCCATCTCGCAGTACATAGACCGAGATGTGGGGTCAATCGATCGGCAAAGTAGTCTGGGTAACCTTTAAAAGGTATAAGTACTTGCCCTGTGTCCCCATCCCCGGAAACACCATGGCTGAAATTCCCCTGTCCCCGTTTTAAAAGTAGCTTCCCCTCTCCTCGTTTTCGCCAAGCCCTGTCCCCAGGACAATCAACCAATATCTACCCTACCGGACAAAAAAACTAAAATTTCCTCCCCTGCCACCTAAAACTGTGTCCCCTGCCCTAGCAAAAATTAAAATTTCCCCTGCCCTCAAAGATTGCTTCCGGAATAGCTTTTTCAATGAATAGCTCCGTTGGCTGCACCTGTATCAAGGGCTAAAGTTCATTCTGTGCTCACAATTGATACCTGTCTGTGTCACTTTATACTACATCGTAAAAACAAGACTAAAATTGTAATAGCTTTATGAGAAACAAACAAACAAGTGTCACTTTGCCCAATTGACCACTTGATCACAAGCTTGAGTCTGTCCAATCAGTAATGATGGAGTTACAAATAATGTAGATTTATTTCATGGCACTAAACTTATTGAAGATCATCAAGGAGTGTTAAATGTATTTCAAAACTATGAATTCAGGGACTTGAGCATTCCGTAGTAATAAGATCACTATTTTCAAAAATGTAATGTACTACATTCCAAATTTAATCATCATTCATTTTTATATGAAACATGAACAGTTGTATATAAAAATAAATTCAAGAATCAGCTGATAAAATTTGATAGCAATCGAGAAATCACATTTTCTAAGGAAAACGCTTTGACTGTGGAAACTTCAAATTTTAGATTCTGAGTCAAAGCTTTGTGAATCAATGGCTAACATGAAAACAAAATAAGTACCGGAATACCATATTTCAGATATCGCTATCGCTATGAACTCATTGAAAAAATATCAAAATGATATTCTGCTAAGATACAAAAAAACAAAAAATAAAAAATAAAAAACAAAGTGAGCAAACTTGTTACACAGCTTTTGATTACTTCAAATCTTCTCACTTTCATGCTGACGTGCATATTGTGGTATTAACGTGTCTATTTGAACCAACAACAAATACTACAGCCATACACGAGGTGTTTCTCATATTGTTATGGTTGTCAAACACTCTTACAGACAACTGTCAACATTGATGTATTTGACATAACTAACACACCACGCCGAGTAATTCTCTTTGAAGGAAATTGTCACTTTAAACTGACAGCATTAAGTGCTATTTTACATTATTATTAAATAAACTTTCATTTTTTTAACTTCTTACGAAATCGTACGTGGCAGTATGGATTCAATACGATAAAATTAATCTATGTAAGTAAATACCGGGGTCAGTATAAAGATGACCCTTGAAAAATGACCCTCTGATTCCCCTCTAGCTCTCTATGTACTAAACTTTAAAACTCTTGTATCATGTGTATGTCTGTTATTAAGGCCCTTATGTAAAAACATGTTAAGACTCTATGTATGAATGTATGTATGAATGTATGTACGTACGCACGTATGTATGTATGTATGTATGTATGTATGTATGTATGTATGTATGTATGTATGTATGTATGTATGTATGAATGTACGTACGTACGTACGATTGTATGTATGTAATATGTATAGTGTATGTATGTATCAAGTGTTTCCTCATTAAATTCAGATTGAGGAACAATCGATGATATTATTTTCAGTAAATCTAACTCAACATTTCTTCTACATCACCAAAACGCTGGTTGTAGTCGGTGCATTTAATGACTGCTTTAAACACAAAAGTTTGTACATATATTACTAGGATCTTTTCAGTGCATCCCTGAAAACATGGAATTTATTGACTTTGAAAGATCCAGCATCTAGGTGGTTTGGACGGACATGCTTGTATTCCAATTGATGTTTCCTCAGAAAACTTCAGACACTACTGCGTTCAAACCACAACCGTGCAGAGTTGGGTACGCACATATGCGTGCGTTAAATTACAGAATTACAGCATTACAGCATTTGGCTGTTGTAAGTAGACCACTTGTGTTCCAGAGGCTGGTCGACTGTTCCTCCTGAAGAAGATAGCTAATATCAGCAGTCCAATCAAAACCAGCATTACAAATGCTACTGCGATCGCGATGATTATCAAGTTCGTCTGACTAAGAATTCCTGTGGTGTCATCGGTAATACTGTCTGTCAGTGAAGGTGCAAGTGTCGATTCGACTCCAGGGGGCTCCGAGTCTGTAGTCCCTGAAACGAAAGAAAATACATTTTTTCAAAATCTGAATAAAAGTGAAAGGTGAAAGGTGTGCAGGAGATGAGTATCGATCACGTGTCAAACGTGTCACGTTCACGATGAAGTCAACTAAACAAAAACAAAGTAAACAAAGTGTACTTTATACAGTCTCTGCAAGAGAAGCCATCTTAAGCGTTTGGTGTGTACATTATATTTTAACAGTCTTCGAACGACCATGTCTGTTAAAATACTTTTATGGAACATACATAGTTTTGGCCAAATTTGGACCAATGAACCTGGTAAGAATATCGCCCTGTGTATCACAGCTTAGTTTACGGTGTTTCAAGTTAACGCTATTACCAATACTTGGTGTCAGGAAAACAACGGATGGAAAATTGAAAATACTGTTTCGCGATTTAAAGGCGACATGGTGCTACGTTACACTTTTTTATGCTGCTTAACGACTGAGCAGTTGAAGATTCTTAATTCTTACAATTGTTTGTAATCTGGTCGTAAAGACATTAATTTGCACAACAGACTGGTGATAGTAATCTGTCTCAAGGCTTGCATGTCAGATATATTTCGGTGTCGGCTTTCTGTTGTTTATCCTGTACAAACAATCCAGTCATTAGGTTCCTTCTTGTTAATGATATGAAAACGTTTAGTGTGTGTAAAAAAACATGCATACCAGGCATCGAAGTGGCAAGGCTTGTCTGTAAGCGCTGTATCAAACATTTTTACCAAAACTTGTAATTTGAACAGTACTTCACGACTATTCATTCAAAAAGACATGATTTCAAAACACCATGAAGTTTCATCCTCAGAATGAACTTATTAGTTTTCTCTCACAAAACACTCTTTAAAAATGTAAGCACATAGCAGTGTCTGGAGTTGGCGAAAATCCAAACACAACAAACAAACCTCAAATCAGTGCTGTTTGAAAGACACCAAAGCAAAGACGCAGGCTTCAACTCCGGGGTCGAAGGTCATAGTTGTGAAAGGTCAGTAATGGAAGCGAGGATTGTATAGTTTATTTCATGGAAGTCCTCTGAAAATTTGATTTTCTAGGTTTAAAATATATAGAGAGCCTACATCGACATATGCTCTATTGAATGCAGTGATCACTGACAGAAGATCAACTGGCAAGAAGTTGATGATTGTACACGTATTCAGTGACTCAAAATGTTGGATACATTCACAAACGTAAACCAAGTTGTATAAAGGAATCTTAATATTTGAAGTTCTTTGTTGGTATCGGGAAATAGAAAACAAGTAATTAGTCGGGCGAGATCAATCCCAAGAATTAAGATTTTGCACTTTACATTTTTCCATTCCCCTGTAACTTTACGTACCTGGAGTTGTTCGCCTTTCCTCAACCCTGACATATGTATACATGTCGCATTGGTCTGTACCAGGCGCCAAATGTAAAATAATCATTTTACACATTAGAAGAACATATTCATACGAAAAGGGTGTATTTGCATGCATTTATCAATAAAAAAACTACTATAGCATAAGTATAAATAAATCAATACAGACATAAGTAAATACATATATGAGTGAAAAAAACATACATATATGTGAACCAATTCACACAAGACCTATGAAGACAGACATATACATACATACGTGCATACGTACGTGCATACATACATACATACATACATACATACATACATACATACATACATACATACATACATACATACATACATACATACATACATACATACATACATACATACATACATACATACATACATACATACATGCATACATACATACATTCATACATACATACATACATGCACTCACGCACGCACGCACATACATACATACATACATACATACATACATACATACATACATACATACATACATACATACATACACAAGCCCATATGCACTCATGCACGCACGCACGCACATACATACATACATACATACATAGCCCATATGCACTCATGCACGCACGCACGCACATACACACAAACCCACACACTCATATACATACATACATATATACATACATACATACATACATACATACATACATACATACATACATACATACATACATATATACATACATACATATACACACATACAGGATCGAAAAGTTTACATGAGGGGAACGAAGTACGCTTGCGTATATCCACTCGCACACACACACACTGCTACTCGGAAAAGTTTACATGAGGGGGAACGAAATACGCATGCGTATATCTACTCGCACACACACACACACAGTGCTCTGAAAAGTTTACATTAGGGGGAACGAAATACGCATGCGTATATCTACTCGCACACACACACACATGATCCACGCCGCCCTGGAAGATATCCTATAATGCATTGCTGTAAGCCCAACGCCTAAACCGGAAATAGGCTCATTTGGCGTCAAGACACCAAGGCGAGCGGACCGGCCTCGCTCATCCAATCTTGCCGCATATGGCAAGCAATTGCGATAATGACGAATGCTTTATTTCCAAAAATCAGTAAATGACATGCTTTATCCATCCGTACTTCAGTGAGACACGTTCCCCAGTCAGTAAATGACAATGGGGCCGGGGTACCCCAGGCCTCCCACAAGTATCAGAGTGTTCACAGCCCCGTGGATAGCTGTGATATCGCAGCGGTACTCGTGGCGAACGCGATCGAGTCATTGGGTCATCGCCACAGGGATGACCCCAAACCAATGACCCGAGCGCGTTCGACACGCCACAAGTACCGCTGCGATATCACAGCTACCCCGTGGATTGTTGTAGCGAAGCCAGCAGTTTTTCTCACAGAAACAAGTTGCATAATATACTCAGTAAAACGTTGTCAGGTACATGTAACATGAAAACTGACTGAGGTCGAAGTGACTAAGGCACCGGGATTGATTTGACCACAATCAACGACAAGAGGGTGTGAATTACTTGGGTCGAAACGGACAGGGGTCGAGGTGACCTGCTGCCCCGGTCCTCAACTGCAGGCCTGACGGCCTGGCTATGTTTACATAAGGCGTCCACAAGAAAATCACTAAAAGTAGGCAGAAAGAAAGCCCCCATTACGTGAAAACGCTAGGGGTCGATAGGGGTCGGATGACAGTTTGACACATTTCGTACCATTAAGAGTCGAATGATACTACATTGACCGGGTTGACCATATGACTTTCATCAAAAAACGTCCGGGGAAAAGTGAATACATTTGATGTTTGACCAAACTTTACAAAGCATCAATTTTTCGATCAAAAAATTCACGCGTAGAACTAATGAAAATTCGTAAAAAAATACCACTGCCTTGTACATCAGGCACTAAAATGTCGTAGGCGTGAAAATGAGTTTATTAGAAAATACACAGTGGCTCTTAATATTAGTTTGAAAATTCCAGTTCTCCGTACTCCGTTGCTGTCTAGTTCCAGTGGGCATACTTGGCATTCCAGACATTCATTCCCTGCTGAGTGGAGCTACGTACGATCCTGAGTAAGTATAGCAGAGAGTTTAGAGAGCAGAGAGTTTAGCAGTAAAGCTGTTGCTTTAGTTCCAGTAAGCTGTTGCTGTAGTTCCTGTTGAATGCTGTATTTAACCATTAAAGAATATAAGCCGAATGGCAGAGAGCTGTAATACACGACTCCCAGTGTTTTATTGGCCTGGGTTGGGCCGTTAACCCCAGCAGAACTTCGCCGGCATGGCAGGTACCATTAAGTCAGAAACCCTTACGGGGCCTCTAAGCAGTGTAGTATTACTCAGGCCGGCTACCACTTTATCACTGTGTAAAGCCCTGTACGAACCCGACTCACGACACAAAGGCAAGAAAGAGAAAAAGTGTCGCACATCTTTGTCATCGTCACTAGCCTTCGACGCCGCGAGGTACGTAGAGTCCGAGTAAGAAGTGTGAGCTCCCCGGTGTGGCACTTCCGGGCCTGCAGATCGTCGCGTCAGTGTGTGTATCTCAGAGAGAGTAGCAATGTGTGTGTTGTGTTTGTTGTGTGTGTGTGTGTGTGTGTGTAAGTGTGTGTGTGCGAGTGGATATACGCATGCGTACTTCGTTCCCCCTCATGTAAACTTTTCAGAGCAGTGTGTGTGTGTGTGCGAGTAGATATACGCATGCGTATTTCGTTCCCCCTCATGTAAACTTTTCCGAGTAGCAGTGTGTGTGTGTGTGAGTGTGTGTGTGTGCGACTGGATATACGCATGCGTACTTCGTTCCCCTCATGTAAACTTTTCGATCCTGTATGTGTGTATATGTATGTATGTATGTATGTATGTATGTATGTATGTATGTATGTATGTATGTATGTATGTATGTATGTATGTATGTATGTGCGTGCGTGCGTGCGTGAGTGCATGCATGTATGTATGTATGTATGTATGTATGTATGTATGTATGTATGTATGTATGTATGTATGCACGTACGTATGCACGTATGCACGTACGTATGCACGTATGTATGTGCGTGCGTGAGTGCATGTATGTATGTATGTATGTATGTATGTATGTATGAATGTATGTATGTATGTATGTATGTATGTATGTATGTATGTATGTATGTATGTATGTATGTATGTATGTATGTATGCACGTACGTATGTATGTATGTATGCACGTACGTATGCACGTATGTATGTATGTGTCTGTCTTCATGTCTTGTGTGAATTGGTTCACATATATGTATGTTTTTTCACTCATATATGTATTTACTTATGTCTGTATTGATTTATTTATACTTATGCTATAGTAGTTTATTTTTATTGATAAATGCATGCAAATACACCCTTTTCGTATGAATATGTTCTTCTAATGTGTAAAATAATTATTTTACATTTGGCGCCTGGTAGGTCTGATATAAGATGGATCTTCGAATCATCCTGAGGCTCGGAAATCATTAAATGCAGTTGAAATTTCCCGGCGTTCATTGGTTTGACATTTTCTTGTTCAATGATGACACTCATGGACTGGTAACCTGCCATGGCTGTGAACGTAAGACGACGTCCAAATTCCTCCACAGATTTATCGCCGTCTACCCGACTCTCTGCCCGAATCTTTACGTCGCCCGTTGGTGAATTCACTACCTTGTACAGCCTAGCAGTAAGGCTGGAAATGTTTGTAAGGGCCTTGTTCAGCTGCACAGAATACGACATTGTCAAGTCGGCTCCTTCAGTCACGTTGATAACATCATTGTTCTGGGAAATTTTGCAGCCATTAACATCAGAGAAAACGACCAGCCCTGAAAGTGAAGGAAAGATATAATTAAAAACCACCTGTGTTACATTTTACGCCAAAGATCTAGGTCTGTCAAAGAAAGCTAATTGAAAGTAGCGAAAAATGATCTTTTGTAGATAACACGCTATGCGATGGCCACACCTAAATAAATAACGCGAAGCTTTACAAGCTTATTATTCATGAACAAAGTTTTACGTATATTCGGCAAAATTAGACTTATATTAAAAATCGTCAATTGACGAAATTGGAATAAGAAATGGAAATAGTTCAAGAACAAAATATGATTCATATGAGATAAATTAGAAAGTTGATCATCAAAGATATCTAGAAATGATCAGAGTAGATGATACTCAATAACTCCTTCGAACCTGTTATAGATTGGAGTTACTGTGAACACACCAACGATCACGTGCTATTTTATGCATTAAAGGGTAAATGGTTGTTCAGGACCTCTTATCAGTGAAATAATTTACGCGCAACATTAACAGTTAACCACAGGGCCGCAGGTTATCGTCATTTTTACACGTGACATCACATTCTGTGGTCGTGCTAGGTATTCCCCTTTGACGTCACATACCCTCCAATCTATTCGTCAAGGTTTCGGGGATTTTTACTCAGTAAAACCAGGAAATGACGTATCTTAGCTACTTTCACATAGCAAACTCCTCGTTTACAATCCCAGTCACCATGGCAACGGCATGAAAATCACGGTCAGAATCATGAAACTTGAAGTTGACGTAAAATAGCACATCAATCAACAATGGGGGTTGCTTGCCTGTTCCTGCTATATCGATGTTTAAACCGAAGATACAGATTGTACCGCTCAGCATATTAAAGCTTCAAGCTAGCAAATTGCCTCGGATGTTTCGTTCACATGTAAAGGTCTCAAGTTCAAAGGACAATCCTATGAAGGCCTAATGTATGCAATCGCCGACACGCTCATTGGAACGCCGCTTACCTTTCGATGCTAGAACGGCAAAGAAGAAGACACACTCAACAGCTGTAACATTAGCAACATTAGCTCAGCGAGCTACAAAATGGTGCCAGGACTATAACCACACCCTACTAAGGCCACCATAGAAAATATGCATGTTTCTGATCAACTCTTTCAGAAAATAAGAAAGGTAGGGTCTTAAAACTTTATACTTACATTTATTTTTAAATTTATTTCTAAAGGGATTAGGCCCATTAAAACAAGCAAAATAATTACAACATCATGAGTGATTTTTATAGTTCCGAAGAAAGTTTAGGATTTGAGGGTTGTAAATATGTTGTGTTTGGTTACCAGAAATACTCTAATATTTTATTAGGCGTAAGGGGTAATACCCTTTCGGGGGAGGGGAGGGTCAAAGTTCGGAAGTCAAAGGATAAATACCGTCGTGATCAAATAGCAAAGCAGCGTTAAGCACAGCATTACAACTAACCCGATCTGAGGTGCATTAACTTTGAGAATCTCCTTATTAATATGAACTCAATCTCAAAGTGATGAGATTTTTCAATCCTTGGCGAGATAACGACTGTGATTATGGTTGAATTTCATGGTACAGTGTATCGTGAGTATCAAATCATATGCAATGGTCGTCATAAATACGATGGTCTGAATAACAATGGCTCCACAAAAATATCTGCTTTTACTTTTGTCAGATTTCCACGGCATTACACAGTCCCCGTAAGACGAGGACAGAGCCAGATTAATAGTGTTGGCTGTCAAGACAAAGTTTGGTCGTTCACGTTAATTGCTAGAAAACGAGGGCACATCCTTACAGATGCCAACACTTATTCTGATAATCGGTATGGTACCGGTGACACTTACCGACAAGGCATTTCAAACAGGCAGGAAACCAAACAGCCATTATTGCACTGGTCCTTGCATCGATTCACTTTTTAAACTATTGTCGAGATGTACTGATAAATCTAGCTTCACCCAGTCAACTCTGAAAAGACAGTGTCCCGAGCTGTCTATATTAAATATACACCATAAATTTAGATATGATGTCATGGCAATTTACGTGAAGGCAACACGGAAGTGTACTAGCCTGAGATGGCAGGTCAAGTTTAGAAAGTGTGTTCTCCTTCCTCATGACATAGCGGTTACGTTACGGTGACATTGCGTGTTTGAAAGGTTATCAGCCGAGCGTTTGAGATCTTTAGTGAATTTAAAGGACAACAAATCTATATGACCATTAAGTGTCTTCGGTGAAAAGAAAAACATCGCGACACTTGGTCTTAAAAACATCAAACTAGGAATCACTGACGTGATAAAATAACCCCAGCAGCTATTGATGACGTAAAACCGTGAGAAAACTGCCGTGTCTGTTGTTCATTATGACGTAACACGTCTTCTGCGGCCAGGCCAAGGCCAGGGATTAGTCATCTGTATCTTTCAGAAGGACCAATAGTTTTACATCAACTCATGCGTGTTTATGTTCATCCTGATCATTTCTGCTTTTCATTTCTATTACTTTGGCTTACATTCTACGAATTGTTTTACGTTTTTCTAGGTCACTGCTGAACATTCCCATGATGCACTGCACAGATGTCAGGATTAGAAAGAATGTCAACAACAATTAGAGTTTGTTGGAGACGCCGAATACCAAATATTGTGAAAGATCCAAGGAACATATATGATCGCACGACTAAATTTATTTACAAAACTGAGGACTTTTTCTTTAACGTCGATGACAATAGAGTAAAATGATATTCGTTACAACTGCAAATATCAAAGTTAAAAACAGCAGGGGCATATTATCAACAATCAATTAATCAATCAATCGGTTAAACAAACAAACAAACAAAGTAATGTAAACAAACGAACAAACAAACAAGACCCGCATTGATAATTTTATTGACATCATACTACAATCTAGAAGCCATGCATCACACACCGGGATAGTGTTCAAATCTGAACGTCAAAGAAGTTCAAAATGCTATTACATTTAATACGCTTTAAGAGGTGGCGCAATCTTCAGTTTTACGATTATCAAATAGGTCGAGCTTAGCAACTTCCTAGGTCAGCGACTTCCCACTTTAAGTGTACAATGTTTAGCACTTTGTGATCTGGCACGAAATGATTTATGGGTTTAGGCCAAAGGACAGCGTACGCCAACCCTTTCACCAAACGTTAGGATTGAATTTCAGGGTGTAAGACTGACTTGAAGCATATAGACCCTAGTTTGCTCACGTGTTTACACACGTGAGCATATGTCGCAGCGATGTCTGTCTGTCTGTCTGTCTGTCTGTCTGTCTGTTGGTCAGATATCTCAAAAACGGCTTATTAGATCAGAATCAAATCTGGTACATAAATTCAGTTAGCAAATGGCAAGAACTGATTAGTTTTTGGTGGGTGTGGCTTGGATACGTTTTGCTCATTTGCATAATTTATTATTTTAGAAAAAACGGATATACATTAAAAACGACTACACACAATATGATGTGATATGCTACAAAGGTTGATCACAAGATATATCAGCAGTGGTAACCATAAAGGGGTGACATGAAAGATAGTTGCTAATTTGCACATTTAATGAACTTTCCTAATTAGGGATATATGTCTGATTTGACTCGATCAAAATCGACCAAACTTTGTATGTATATTAAAGGTACTCTGATTTAACATTATTGAAAGTCATTAAGCGTTTTAAGTGCAGCCAACTCCTAATTTGCATATTTAATGAACTTTGCTAATTAGGGATATATTTTTGAATTGACTGGACCAAAGTTGATGAAACTTGCTACATGTATTGAAGCTACTATGATACAACATTTTTGAAAGTCATTAAACATTTTTACTTCAGCCAATTCCGAATTTGCATATTTAATAAACTTTCCCAATTAGGGATATATATCTGATTTTACTTGATTGTAGTTGTTGAAACTTGCTACATACATCAAAGATACTGTGATATAACATTATTGAAAATCAAAAGACATTTTACTTCTGCCAATTCCTAATTTGCATATTAAATGAATTTTCATAATCAGGGACATTTATCTGAATTGACTTGATCAAAATTGATGAAACTTGCTATGTACATTAAAGACACTATAATACAATATTATTGAAAGCTAGTAAGCATTTTCAATTCAGCCAATTCCTAATTTACATATTTAATGAACTTTGCTTATTAAGGATATATACTGGGATTTACTTGATCAAAGTTGGCAAAACATGCTATGTACATTTATGATTATACCAGGTTAAAACAATATTAAAAGTCATTTCACATTTTCATGTCAGCTAATTTATAATTTGCATGTCTTATGAGCTTTCACAGCTTGCCATATATGGCTTGAAGGTCTTGGCCAACGGTAATTACACTTGCTATATAAAGTGGTGATACAATGACAGCAGCAAAAGAACTTTAATATTTTTATTTCAGCTAATTACATATTTGTATACTTCACGACCTTTTAGAATTAATTAGCGGTGATCATTGTTCATTATGTTGATCATAATACTTTCAATGAAGTTGCAAACATGTGGCAAAGGTTAAAATTTACACATAACTACAATATATAATGAAACACGTGAGCATTTTCAGTTCATATCTGGTTGCTGACATGTTACGTATCGTTGATTTGAAAGCACCTGAACACCACACTATGACGGGATATGACACGCAGTTTCATAGAAGGACATGCTATAACCAAAATTGACGTATGTGTATTCACAATTATTTGATAAGTATCCGATATAGGTCAGCCAGCAGGGATATTCACAGGCCTATAGTTAAAAAAGTGTGCGTGAAGTCACGACTAAGACATGAGAAAGTGTACTCCATTCGGAATAACAATTGATGAGGCACAGGCGTTATTAAAATAATCAGTTTCAATCGTTTTTCCTTAAGGTGGAGCCGCACGTTACCAACATAGTTGTTGTTTTTTTCTCAAAGGAATATGTTCCTCATCCAAGATGACAAGGAAACTCCCTCACACTATGTATTTTCAAAAAACAGAGAATGAAGGATAAATGGGGTATATTGGGGTAAAAAACCTCAATTTGGTATAAAGTATTAAAATTAATTTCTGAAATTTAATATTTCACTTGAAAGAAAAACAGACTATTTTATTTTGCATTATCTATCCTCATTCTTAAATGGCAGGGGTTAAAGACTGAAAGTGATTATTCAATATGTAAGAATTTTATTGTCAAACAAATTAGTAGTTTTGTTATACAGCATTTAAAACACATAATGTGAAAATTTCAGAAACTGTGACCCAGCCAGAGCGGAGTTAAAAATTTTGGAAACCTTGAAATAAGGAGGAAAAAAGCCAGGAAATCGGGTGATTGCATAATTTTTACTTATTTTTAAAATTTTTTCTCAACCATTGTACGATTGCTTGGTAAGCTAAAAGGTGAAACCAACTAATATTTTAGCATTGAGTTTTCGAATTACATAAAATTGAATGAATGTTTATAAAATCGTGATTTTGAGCAAAGTACGCTGTGTTACGAGCAGCGCCCCTACATATCGGCATATGACACGTTATATTGAATTAAATTGCGAAAAATCTATGAATAAAACTAGCAAAGAATTTGAATTACAGAAGTGTAGCTCCTTTTCATTTACTATGTACTCAAACAAAGCAATTGTCCTTCGTTTTAAAATGGATATAAGTCCTCTATATTTCGTTCACTTCTCCCCACCTCCCTTCCTCACGTTTTACACAAGAGGGGGTGGTGCAACGACAAGCGTTATAAGTTTACTGCTATTTTCATGCATATTCGGAAAAGAAAAATACACGGTCTTATTACGGACAGGCCAAATTTTAATTTCACGTAAAGATAATTTCATATGCATCAAGCCTTGGGGTGTCGTTTTGATATCAGCAAGTTTGAAATGTAGGATCAAAATTATGTCAATGGGTAAAGTGCCGGAGAAAAGCTTAATACGAGGTTATATATTATAGCCCAAACATGGGACTATGTGCCCGAGGGTAGGTGACCATTTGCCCGACGTAAGGAGGGCAAATGGTCTCCTGCCCCGAGGGTACATAGTCCCTTGTTTGGGCTATAATGTTTTTATTACATGCCTCTCTCACTCAGTTTGCACCAAAAATATTTACGTTTATTGGCAAATTATAGTCAAATGCTTTTTTGCATTTTAGACAAAAAACAGTTAAAAATAGAACTATTTTCATCATCGAATGGCGCATTGATATATTTAAACTACTGTTATGCGGTTTATCAATATTTTTATGAGAAATTTTCCAAAAACCGGATTTTTTGTGCAAAACATGAAATTTCAAGACTTTACATCCAAAGTTTTCAAGTTGAAAATAGTTCCGGTTCACTTTCAGTCAAGTGATGACTATGCGGCCCGCGGCGTCATCGGCAAGTTACCATTGAATCCTATGGAGCGCGCGACGTTCGATATACGAGGCATGTAATAATACATGATGTTAACATCAAAGAAAAAAAGACGAGAAATCAAATCTCAACTTGTGAGACATAGGCAATTCGCCGCCGCCAAAGAAACGTTTATGTTAATAAAACTATTCACCTGGCGACACAGCTATAAAATGCAACCTATTATTTAGTTTATGCTAATGTACCAAGCAGATTAAGGCCTAACGCCACAGTTGTTTATGGCAGGAATTTATAATAGTAGAGGTGGCTGGACAAAACACATAGGTGAAGGGTCAGAGACGCACTCTGCTTTACTTAGAATGGTGATTTGCTATCACGGCAGTACATCAGAAAGAATAACTTGCAGTTGAATGATTTATTCAACAAAATACCAGCAGACTGTCACGACTCTACGGTGTGATCTATCAGAGAAACAAAATGGACATAGTGTACTTACGTGAGGAGTGAAATAATATACTGACAAATTCAATTACTGGCAACATGATGTGAAGTGCAATACGAATATGGCATAACTTGACTAAAAACCTGGACATCATAATTTGAAATATGAAGTCAATTGGAACAGATATTATACAATTTTTTGACAAAAAGTAATGACATTAAAACATCTTTCGTGGCAGACGGAACTTTCGAATCAGATCTGAAGTTCAATTTTAAATTTCAAATTTTAAATTTTAAATTTCAAAATTCAAGTTCAAAGGAAGACTTTGTGAGTAGAAATGTGTACATGTCCGACTTCAAAATGTTGTGTCCCTTTCTCCTTTCCAGGATTCTTTCCTAACCTCGGTCGCCGCGTCTTCCATCGTCTAGACTTCTCCCACTGTCTCCGTCTCCTTCTCAGACAAACTGGTATGAAAAGAGTTTGTATTGATTAGTAATGCGACATTAGTATTCAGTGTTCAGCAATATCATTGGCAAGTTGTACATACTATGACAAATTTTGCTGTTAGGATAGCATACACGAATGAAAGACCTACACGAGTTTTATATTTTATGTCTGGTTTCAGGCTGGAAGTGGCCGTGAAGCGTTATGAGCACGTTAAAAGTATATCAGTCAAATTGACAACCTACTCGTCTTCGATCCACGTGCACTTGAACCGATGACGTCATTATCTTCTCATCTTTCTCAACAGCGGAACAGGACACACTGTACCAATGAATTGATCGTCTGTTACTTGGTCTCCTGAACGTCAATTCACTAAATACAACCATTTTTCCATCTGAAGTATGCTGTTCATAATAACTTTTCTTTGTTGGAGGATCTGCGCCAGGGTTGTCAAAATCCCATTGTAATACTTTAGCCGCCGGTAGTCTGCTATGATCTGCCCGGCACACTAGCGTCGGTTCCTGGCACCTATTTCTGATCCTGTTTTCTGTGATTCCTTTTGGTAAATCAGGACTTGCTTGATTGAACCTGCATTTGTTGAAAAAAATTGAAATTAACCTTTTATTTTTTTACTGAGAAAATGTAAACGACCAATACTCCTTGTTGCTCAGTCATCGACCGTCAATGTAGCGCCCACAATATATCATTAAAGGCCCAATAGCTGTATCTTTTAGCATAATTATTGTGCTTTTACTTCCAAACTAAAACAAGTTCGTTGGAATGTACTCATTGAGGAGTGTTTATACAAGTATAATAAAATGTCCATTGGGGACTGGACACAAATTACAGGGGGGGGGGCGGTGTTTTTTTGGGGTGGGTCGCCATTTTTAGCGCAAGCATTTTTGAAGGGTCATAAAATTTTGTGCAAGCCTATGGGGGAGGATCACCTTTTTCATGTATCAAAGCTGAAATTGCATGTGCACGTATTAAAGAATATGGAATACTGAAAAAAGAAAAAATACCTCCTGGCACTTTCATTTTCTGTCATTTCCATTTTCGGCGCGCCCTTTGGGCGCAACTTTAAGGGTATAATACCAGGCGCCAAATGTAAAATAATTATTTTACACATTAGAAGAACATATTCATACGAAAAGGGTGTATTTGCATGCATTTATCAATAAAAATAAACTACTATAGCATAAGTATAAATAAATCAATACAGACATAAGTAAATACATATATGAGTGAAAAAACATACATATATGTGAACCAATTCACACAAGACATGAAGACAGACACATACATACATACGTGCATACGTACGTGCATACATACATACATACGTACGTGCATACATACATACATACATACATACATACATACATACATACATACATACATACATACATACATACATTCATACATACATACATACATACATACATACATGCACTCACGCACGCACATACATACGTGCATACGTACGTGCATACATACATACATACATACATACATACATACATACATACATACATACATACATACATACATACATACATGCATGCATGCATGCACTCACGCACGCACGCACGCACATACATACATACATACATACATACATACATACATACATACATACATACATACATACATACATACATACATATACACACATACAGGATCGAAAAGTTTACATGAGGGGAACGAAGTACGCATGCGTATATCCAGTCGCGCACACACACACCACACACACACACACACACACTGCTACTCGGAAAAGTTTACATGAGGGGGAACGAAATACGCATGCGTATATCTACTCGCACACACACACTGCTCTGAAAAGTTTACATGAGGGGGAACGAAGTACGCATGCGTATATCCACTCGCACACACACACTTACACACACACACACACAACAAACACAACACACACATTGCTACTCTCTCTGAGATACACACACTGACGACGATCTGCAGGCCCGGAAGTGCCACACCGGGGGCTCACTCCTAACTCGGACTCTACATACCTCGCGGCGTCGAAGGCTAGTGACGATGACAAAGATGTGCGACACTTTTTCTCTTTCTTGCCTTTGTGTCGTGAGTCGGGTTCATACAGGGCTTTACACAGTGGTAAAGTGGTAGCCGGCCTGAGTAATACTACACTGCTTAGAGGCCCCGTAAGGGTTTCTGACTTAATGGTACCTGCCATGCCGGCGAAGTTCTGCGGGGTTAACGGCCCAACCCAGGCCAATAAAACACTGGGAGTCGTGTATTACAGCTCTCTGCCATTCGGCTTATATTCTTTAATGGTTAAATACAGCATTCAACAGGAACTACAGCAACAGCAACAGCTTACTGGAACTAAAGCAACAGCTTTACTGCTAAACTCTCTGCTCTCTAAACTCTCTGCTTACTTACTCAGGATCGTACGTAGTTCCACTCAGCAGGGAATGAATGTCTGGAATGCCAAGTATGCCACTGGAACTAGACAGCAACGGAGTACGGAGAACTGGAATTTTCAAACTAATATTAAGAGCCACTGTGTATTTTTAATAAACTCATTTTCACGCCTACGACATTTTAGTGCCTGATGTACAAGGCAGTGGTATTTTTTTACGAATTTCATTAGTTCTACGCGTGAATTTTTTGATCGAAAAATTGATGCTTTGTAAAGTTTGGTCAAACATCAAATGTATTCACTTTTCCCCGGACGTTTTTTGATGAAAGTCATATGGTCAACCCGGTCAATGTAGTATCATTCGACTCTTAATGGTACGAAATGTGTCAAACTGTCATCCGACCCCTATCGACCCCTAGCGTTTTCACGTAATGGGGGCTTTCTTTCTGCCCTACTTTAGTGATTTTCTAAAATGCCAAAATGTGGACGCCTTATGTAAACATAGCCAGGCCGTCAGGCCTGCAGTTGAGGACCGGGGCAGCAGGTCACCTCGACCCCTGTCCGTTTCGACCCAAGTAATTCACACCCTCTTGTCGTTGTTTGTGGTCAAATCAATCCCGGTGCCTTAGTCACTTCGACCTCAGTCAGTTTTCATGTTACATGTACCTGACAACGTTTTACTGAGTACATTATGCAACTTGTTTCTGTGAGAAAAACTGCTGGCTTCGCTACAACAATCCACGGGGTAGCTGTGATATCGCAGCGGTACTTGTGGCGTGTCGAACGCGCTCGGGTCATTGGTTTGGGGTCATCGCCACAGTACCTGTGGCGATGACCCCAATGACTCGATCGCGTTCGCCACGAGTACCGCTGCGATATCACAGCTATCCACGGGGCTGTGAACACTCTGATACTTGTGGGAGGCCTGGGGTACCCCGGCCCCATTGTCATGTACTGACTGGGAACGTGTCTCACTGAAATACGGATGGATAAAGCATGTCATTTACTGATTTTTGGAAATAAAGCATTCGTCATTAGGGGTGGACCATTTGATATCCTGGGGGGGGCTTGGAAGATTTGGGGAAAAAAAAAGATGCCAGGTGGAGTTGCTCGAAAAAAAAAATCTGGCTCTAGGTGGCTGATGGAAAAAAAATTATGGACCATTGCGACTCGGAAAAAAAAAATCTTGGCAATTGTTCGATGCACACTGCAGCATCAATAAAAATCAAGCAGTAGCTCTAGAGTTTTATAAAGCATAAACCATTTCAAGCTTGAGGAACAATAACTGAATATGAACAATTGTACAGTATACATGACCTTCTGATTAGAGGAAGTATGCTGAAATTGAAATTGCTCACCAGTGTTTTCCAGAAATGTGTAAATCTGAATGTAAGGATTTTGTCAAAATACCACAAGAAGAGAGACAGCCTGCAAACATTTTACTATTATCGTTTGCGCATAGAAAACTCATAACAATGAAAAAATGCGTAGAGACTCAATCCAATGCGTAATATTATTACGCATTGGATCGACTCTCTACACATTTTTTAATTGTTATGAGTTTTCTATATACGCATGTTTTATTCGTAAATGCGAACACTGTTATAGTGAATTATCTTACCAATGTTTTTCTTAACAAAAGCGAATGTGTTTTGATTAGAATTGAATGAGTTTGATGGTTTTGGGGAAACTACTATGTGGTAATGAAGAATGGGAAATGGGCAATGAAATGAGCAGACAGCAGGTGATTTAAGATTAAATGTTACATCTTCACTGCAAATAAAACCATAAGTGTGTCATAAATAATACAAACAAAACAAAATCATGTTTGTTTGTTTTGTTGTATGTGAGCCACGTCTAAGACACACAACAAAAGTACTGTTTCAGTCAGTAAATGTCACCTCAGATGCCACCAGAGAAAACCATTTCCACTCCAAAATTTCATTTTCGCCTTGCGAGAGGGGGACACCCCCCTCTCGCGCGCTCTCCCCCCCTCGTTCGCTACGCTCACTCGCCACTCAGTCACTTCGCTCCCTCGCAGTCCACCCGTCTACTTTCTTAAATTACCCGGCTACTTTCAATGTAAGGACAACAATAACAAGTAAATGCCATAAATGTACATGATTTTACAAATATGTTTTTGTAAAGTGAATCAAAAATGTACATGTATTTACATAACTTCATTTAGTTTCTTGAATATAGTCTGTGTGCGATAGAACAGCATCTTGTTACTGGGTGTGAAAAACCAAAAACAAACATTGCACCGAAATTTGGTAAAAAAAAAATATATCTCGAAGAAGGAAAGTGAAAAAAAAAAGTTGCCAGCATATGCCCTGTAGAAAAAAAATAATTCATGGTGAAGCACGTGGGAAAAAAAATAATGGCTCTCCACCAATCTTCCAAGCCCCCCCCAGGATATCAAATGGTCCACCCCTTATCGCAATTGCTTGCCATATGCGGCAAGATTGGATGAGCGAGGCCGGTCCGCTCGCCTTGGTGTCTTGACGCCAATGAGCCTATTTCCGGTTTAGGCGTTGGGCTTACAGCAATGCATTATAGGATATCTTCCAGGGCGGCGTTGATCAGTGTGTGTGTGTGTGCGAGTAGATATACGCATGCGTATTTCGTTCCCCTCATGTAAACTTTTCAGAGCAGTGTGTGTGGTGTGCGAGTAGATATACGCATGCGTATTTCGTTCCCCCTCATGTAAACTTTTCCGAGTAGCAGTGTGTGTGTGTGCGAGTGGATATACGCAAGCGTACTTCGTTCCCCTCATGTAAACTTTTCGATCCTGTATGTGTGTATATGTATATGTATGTATATATGTATGTATGTATGTATGTATATGTATGTATGTATGTATGTATGTATGTATGTATGTATGTATGTATGTATATGAGTGTGTGGGTTTGTGTGTATGTGCGTGCGTGCGTGCATGAGTGCATATGGGCTATGTATGTATGTTGTATGTATGTGCGTGCGTGCGTGCATGAGTGCATATGGCTTGTGTATGTATGTATGTATGTATGTATGTATGTATGTATGTATGTATGTATGTATGTATGTATGTATGTGCGTGCGTGCGTGAGTGCATGTATGTATGTATGTATGAATGTATGTATGTATGTATGTATGTATGTATGTATGTATGTATGTATGTATGTATGTATGTATGTATGTATGCACGTACGTATGCACGTATGTATGTATATGTCTGTCTTCATAGGTCTTGTGTGAATTGGTTCACATATATGTATGTTTTTTCACTCATATATGTATTTACTTATGTCTGTATTGATTTATTTATACTTATGCTATAGTAGTTTTTTATTGATAAATGCATGCAAATACACCCTTTTCGTATGAATATGTTCTTCTAATGTGTAAAATAATTATTTTACATTTGGCGCCTGGTAGTATAATAAACAATTTATTGATGATCCAAGCAGCCACATTGATTTAAGTTGTCATGATTTCTACTTATTCAACTCCTCTATTGTACATATAAACTGTCCCCTATAATGACGCTTTCAATAACAATTTGGGAGATCACTTAATTGATATCATTCTCCCATTGACAATACATTGGGTATTGGTCGATGTCAAATGTTCATGAAGCTGTATGTACATTTTTCATTTTTTGAGGACATTGACAAAATACAAACTATTCAGAATAGTACAAAATGTCATCAATAACTACTGGAAGCTTCAGGTTGAACAACTTTTGAATAACAATTTAGGATCAGATAACCTATGAGTTATTTGTAGTTTCCTCATAGCCTACAATGTATAGTGAATCAACATTCGGTGAAATTCCAAAATCAAATTTCTTGCACAACCATGGACTCGAAACCACTCTAGTCTAATCATGAACATTAATACTAATAATTAGGTGTACATAAATGCACAGATTTACCTAGTTTTGTATTGGAAAAAAATATTCATAGTTTCATCATACGCTGCCATGCATAACGAATGGTCATTTCAGTGAAATTCCAAAATCAAATTTCTTGCACAACCATAGACTTGAAACCACTGTAGTCTAGTCATGAACATTAATACTAATAATTAGGTGTACATAAATGCACAGATTTACCTAGTTTTGTATTGGGAAAAAAATTTCATCATACGCTGCCATGCATAATGAATGGTCATTTCAGTGAAATTCCAAAATCAAATTTCTTGCACAACCATAGACTTGAAACCACTGTAAACTAGTCATGAACATTAATACTAATAATTAGGTGTACATAAATGCACAGATTTACCTAGTTTTGTATTTAAAAAAAAATATTCATAGTTTCATCATAGGCCTGCCATGCATAATGAATGGTCATTTCAGTGAAATTCGGAAATCAAATTTTTTGCACAACCATTGACTTAAAACCACTGTAGTCTAGTCATGAACATTAATACTAATAATTAGGTGTACATAAATGCACAGATTTACCTATTTTTGTATTGGGAAAAAAATTTCATAGTTTCAGCATAGGCTGCCATGCATAGTGAATTGACATTATCAATGAAATCTAAAAATTACATTTTTTTGCATGCACTTTTTACCTGCCACTTCAAGCAAAGTACATTTACATGAATTATCACACACATATGATTTGATATTTTTTGGACAAAGCGTTATATCGGCCGCATTTTGCCTTCCTTTTGGGAGGGGACTTCAAAAGTATAGCAAGTCAGAAGGAGGTCTTGAACACATTGCGGGTTTGTTGGGGGTATTGAGTAACAGGGGAGGGTCACTTATATCCATGCATGGATAAGGGGGAGGGTCACTAATTTTTGTACATGAACTTTTGAACGGTCACTATTTTTGATACAGCTGTGTTTCGAAAAACACCGGCCCACCCCCCTGTAATTTATGTCCAGTCCCTAAATAATAAACGTTTGCCCAAACATAAAATGGCACCTTCATGCAAATAAAGCAAAAACACTGTACTGCATATATGAATCGGAATCTTCACAAAAACAACAATATATATTGCATAATGCTGAATGTTTTCCACTGGGGCATCATATGCTTTGTTTTCTTTGTAATCTTACGAGTTTTTAAAAATGGCGGGAAATCAAAATAGTGGTTAAATTTTAAATTTACTTGCCCGCTTTCTCTGTAGTAAAAGACTATATCATTTAACTTTGTAGAATTTAAAGGAAACCAGAGAAAATAGAAAGCTTTTTTTAGGTCAACAAATTTAAAGATTTACAGCTACAGGGGCTTTAATGTCGCAAGGTACAACAAACAATTTATGGGAACAATATAAGGGAATAATTCTTTTGATTTTCAGAGAGAGTAATACATATGCTGTATACTCACTCTCCACATGAAGCTGAGCTCGGTCTACTTCAGTGCAGTAACCATTGCCGTCGATTGGTTCAACTAGTCTGAAGACAACTATACACTTATATGATCCAATATCTTCAAAAGTAACATTCTGTATTACTAACGAACCATCCGCAAGGGCATTGTATCGCTCGCTGACAACGTCAGTGACTTCAAAATTAGCCGTCGTCACCAGGGTTTGGCCCTCGTTGTTTGTTTTTTCTATTCTCCAATCAATCGTCGTTCTGGTGTATGGGGTGGCTGATGTTTCATACTTGCATGGTAGTGTGACGTCACTGCCACATTCACCCAATCTCTCTGTCCTGTGACTTGGAACTGCGATGCTATCCAGCCCTACAATAACAAAATTCGCTCTTTTGATTCAGAGGCCTCCGATTTCGCATAAAATATATAAAATTTATATTTGAATTAGACATTTGGTAGTGAGTTTTAGAATCAAGAATTATAGGATAGGATTTTATTTGTATTTTCCAAGTTTTTAGTAGATTAGACAAAATTGTTTTGCGTTGGGAAGTTATGCGAATGATACCACTAAATATAATATTCCTTGTACATTTGCTGGTCAAAGTCATGTATGAGACCGTCTTTATCCAGTACACGTGCAAGGAATGTTAGTGTGTTTTTCCCAGGCAAAGTTTCAGTAGACGTATTATTTTTCCATGGCAGACTTTAGTGGTGTTTTAAGGAAGTCGGTCGCAAAATATTCACTTGTTCATTTGTATTTGTATTTGTATTCTATTTATAAGAGCGTGAAGTGTTGTTTTCAGTCCCGTCGTAAAAAACCGAAATTTCATTCGACACTTTATCAATCGGTCTAGCGACCACTCATTCAGTCACCCAGTCATTCAATCCGAACCAATCAATAAATCAGTCAGTCAGTCAATCAGTGCAATTATCTATCCCATGGGAGAAACCTCTTGTAGGTTGGTAGATATTTTTCTAATTTAGTATTGCTTCAAATCAACCCTCAGATAAAATACTATTTCAAGCTTTATAAGCTGTATCTTTTGGCTATTTTGTCACTTTTGTTTTGTGGTTTCCCTACACTTTCTGCATTGAATCCCTAAATTGTAATTTAATGCCAAGTATTTAGCATGTCAACACAACCTATATGACTATAACCTACATTGTTATTGTTGAAAATTGTATTCAAGTCCGGACTAGAATTCATTTGTAAACAATAAACAATGATCACTACACACATACAAGCTGTGTTGACAAAAAGAATACTCGAAATTTCAGCATGACAAACGGATTAAGGTCAGATACGGTAGTTGATATACAGAAGCAGAATACTGAAAAACTTGCCACAAGTTACAGCTAACACGATTGGAACTATTTTGGGATAATTAGATCTTTATATTTTTTAAATTTCTCAAAAGTCGTGGGTGCCCTATAGCTGAAGGTCTCGATATTACAAATTACTCATAAAACAAGATTAGCTTACATTTGCAGATTTTAAAGACATTACTTCAGCATCCAATTATCCCAAATTAGTTCCAATCGTGTTAGCTTATGTCCCTTTAAATTAAAGTATGCAGTATTAGATGTAAATGGATAAAATCATCTGATTCTAATTTATCTGAATAATTTTCATGATTACTGAAACTTTGAGTCTATTATTTGTATAAAAGTAAAAAAAATAATTTGGCATGACAATGCTCGAGAGTTCTTTTAAAGTTAAGAATCATCTTCATGGCAATTCAAGTACTAAAAACCGTTTGGCCAGGGAGTATAATGGATCTTGAAGACAAAATGTAAGATGTACAATTTCAACTAGAAGAAAACAAAATGTAAGATGTGCGACTTCAGCTAGAGGAAAGCAGTCTATTTTGTCAAAGTATTGTAAGGCTAAAGTTGGTATTTAGGGAAATATATAGAATCCACTTGTGGCCCTTCCACAGTGAGACGCATCAGATTATCGGCATGCTCATCGCCCAGTTGATTACATCGTGCGGTGAGTACACTGTTTTGGCAACCGAATCCCCGTTCGCAGGGCTCGTACGAAACCTGAATCACTAGTGCTATGCAGGATAACAATCGGAACATGGGAAACAGCTCTCCATATTCGTTTATCAGAATACGGCAAGATTCACTGAGCGTCCGTGGGCACGCAAAGTCAGTTTCATTTGAGTAAACTCTGCTTGCAAATCACGTCCGACCGCAGGTCATCCGGGTACTTGCGGGTTCTTAAGTCATTTTTGCGTTACAGCGCCATATTCAAATTTTCAATATACATAAATGATATAACTTTTAGTTTTAGTTTTATTTTTATTTTATTTTATTAATAATGACTTCAACAGCCGAGGCCATTTATAGAAGACTGTCAGTAAAAATACAGATACAGAGTTAAAACATGAAGACAAGACGAACAAACTTTAACAAATATTGAGAAAACAATGTTTTAAAACATTTTTAAAACCATTTAAATTTACAGAAAAAGGATCAATGTCATTGTATTCGTTTAAAAGCAAATTAAATTGTCAGTCATTAAAATCAAGGAGGAATATTTTTGATCATAAATTTTTATACAAATGCACACGCAAACACCTCAGGGGTATGGAGCGACAGAATCCCCCAAAAAAGAGCTTAGATTTTTTCAAATGACCTTCCTTACAAACTCAAAAGGTGTTAATGCTCAGATTTCCCATTCTGACTTGCTATAATTTTGAAATTACCCCTCAAAGGGGTTGGACAGAAAGTACTGGTGGATCGCAATATTTTTGTGCAAGCGTGTGTGTACATATTTTGATATTTGGATTTAATTAAAAATCAGCTGTTGATAATGTTGATTCACTATACATGGTATACATATATTTTCTCATACATGTATGAGGAATCTATGTAATACTTTCTCGAAACAAATCTATATCTATGCATTTAAAAATATTTGATAATTTACATAAATGTACTTAAATGAAATAGGGTTGTTACAACTGGCATGATGACAAAAAGTTTGACCTTAGAATTTCACCAAAAATGTTCATCCACTATACATGGTAGTGAATGATAAAATTGTGAATAATTTTTTTCCAATGAAAAACTTGGTATACTTGTGCATATACAGACGTTCAATAATTAACATAATTGTACTTGATTAGAATATGATAGTTAAAGGTGCATATTATGTGTACAAGAAATCGGATTATGAAATTTCACTGAAAATGTTCATCCACTATACATGGGAGTCTATGAGGAAAATATGAATAATTTTTTTCAAAAACAAAAATAGGTAGACCCATGTATTTATGTACTCTCGATTATTGATATCAATGTACTTGATTAGATTAGGGTGGTAACAAATGGATGTGTTCGCCAGAAATTGGATTTTGGAATTATACCAAAATGTAGATTCACTGTACATGGGAGTCTATGAGGAAAATATGAATATTTTTTTTCCAATACAAAACTATCAAAATCTGTGTATTTATAGACATTTGATAATTCATTTTAAAGTACTTAGTTAGCCTAGGATGGTTAAAGGTTGATATGTGTGTGCAAGAAATTAGATTTTGGAATTTCATCGAAATGCTGATTCACTATACACTGGAGTCTATGAGAAAACTAAGAATAATTTTTTTACAATGCTAAACTAAATTAATTTGTGCTTTTATAGGTGTTTGATAATTGATACAAATGTACTTGATTCAAATAGGGTATTTAAAAGTTCAGATGTGGACAACAATTATGATATTGGAATTTCACCTAAAAGTATTATTTAACTTTTCATGGTACTAGAAGTCTCAGTACAGGTAACTGTTAAATAATTTCCCTGACAAAAGTTGCTATATCTCTAATATGTAAGTAATAGGAATTATTCTCAGTGCAGTGAGCTTGATTTACAATAAGACAAGCCTCAGAGTTGTCAAGTCAAGATGTTCATGTGACAGATAATTATACTTTTGTTCAGATTTACAGGTGAATGACTTCAGAGAATGAAATCATGCAACCATCATTTTTATCTCCCAGAATATTTCTGAACACTGAAACTGCTTTTTGACGGGATGGATACTTATGAAAATTAAGTGACCCCCCAACCCCCTCTGAGCTGTTTGAAAAATACATGAACCCCCTTTGCAGTTTCCAAATTTGAGGTGAACCCCCCCCCCCCGGATTTTGCCAGCCCATCCCGGGCCATAATAACTGAACGCTCCCTTATGTATCATTCGGTCTTCTGTATCGTCTGATTTCTCATTCACCTCGCTCGTATGCGTTTCACCTACTGACGTCACTCCGCGGTCGAGGGGCTTCAGTCGGCAGGCCAGCTTCAACGCGATCAGCACCAAAATGGGCGATGAGTGTCGTCAAAGATGCTGTGCCGTAATCACGAATATCCAAATCGCGATCTGGATATTTGCAAGCGTTGAGAACTTTATCGAGGCACGTTAGTAGATCGGTACATTCCCCGGGGTACTTTCACTAGGAAAACGTGCGTTCGATCAAATGAGTTATGTATTCACGCCTCGTATTTGCATAACCATCAATATGATTGGCAGCTGCGTACGTTAGGGCATGGCCATTGTAAACTGATTCGCTCAAAATGTTGCAATTTCAGGCGACACCACGTGGTTGTCGGTGGGTTGCAATCTCGGAAATAACAAAGCAAAGTTGTTAGGAAATAATTTTAGCTCAACTTGTTACAATTCCAAGACATGAGGATAACTGTTGCAATAATTTTGGTGGGTGACGTCGTTGACAAAATAGCGCCCACAACGGACGCCAATATTTTGCGTACAGTCAAACGCATTGCCTCCAGAAAAATGCGTACGAAAAAATTCCAGTGCTTATAATACGCACTTTTTTGCGTAACCGCGAACTCTGATGAACAATTCCTATTACTTACATATTAGAGATACATGTATAGCAAGTTTTGTAAGGGAAATAATTTAACAGTTACCTGTAGACTACTGTACTGGTACCATGAAAAGTGAAATTATACTTTTAGGTGAAATTCCAATATCATAATTGTTGTCAACATCTGAACTTTCATATATCCTATTTGAATCAAGTACATTTGTGTCAATTATCAAACAAATGTAAAAGCAAAAATTAATTTAGTCGAGCATTGTAAAAAAACCATTCATAGTTTTCTCATACACCCCAATGTAGAGTGAATCAACATTTTGGTGAAATTCCAAAATTCAATTTCTTGCACACATGTCTACCTTTAACCATCCTAGCCTAACTAATACTTTAAAAAAAAAGAACTATCAAACGTCCTGGTTCATAAATACACAGATTTAGATAGTTTTGAATTGGAAAAAATGATAATCGAGAGTACATAAATACACAGATTTACCCATTGTGTTTGAAAAAATTATTCATAGTTTCCTTTCAGACTCCCATGTATAGTGAATGGACATTTATAGTGAAATGCGAAAATCAGATTTCTTGTACACATAATATGCACCATCATATTCTAATCAAGTACAATTATGTTCATTATTCAACGTCTGTATATGCACAAGTATAGTAAGATTTTGATTTGGAAAAAAATGATTCACAATTTTATCATAGACTCCCATGTATAGTGGATGAACATTTTTAGTGAAATTCTACAGTCAAACTTTTTGTCCACATACCAGATGAAACAACCCTATTCCAATTAAGTATTTTACGTCAATTATCAAATATCTTTAAATGCATAGATAGGTTTGTATTGAAAAAGTATTACATAGTTTGCTCATAGACTACCATGTATAGTGAATCAACATTATCAACAGCTGATTATCAATTACATCCAAATATCAAAATTGTGTACACATACGCATGTGCAAAAATATTGCAATCCACCTGTCATTTCTGCCCAATCCCTTTGAGGTATAATTACAAAATCATAGCAAGTCAGAAGGGGAAATTTGAACAGTACAAGTCATCGTTGATGACACAGTCCCCGCTTGTCCATTTTGTTATAATCTTTTGTGTCTAGGTAGCTGTGGTCTAGGTAGCTGTGGAATGACATTGATGCAACGGGTGCATCAGGCCTGTGACTTGCATAATAAAGTAATCTGAGGAACGTTCAATAAATGACTCATTTCTGCCGGTAATGACCACTGAAGGAACTTTTGATTACATCACACATAACGATGCCCTCACTGCCTCTAGTGTCATGACGGCACATACTATACACATGGTTTGTTGGAATTTTCGAAATGGTATGGGATCGGGTATGTTGTTGTAATCAGCCATTTTGGATCATATAATGAAACAAATTAATGTGCACAAGAATGCAGCCATATCACGTTTAAACAAAATCAGTCCATCAAAGGACAGTGACCTATGTTTGTTTCAAAGACATAAAAAATAACACCAAAATTGAAATCAAATGGCTGTCTATTGACCATATGGATCATAGCACAAAATTAGTAGACATGCATATGTATGCCATAGTACTTTATCTTTGTACCAAGTCTCAACAACATTGGTTAAGGAATATTTGCATATGATTAAGCCTCAAAGACATGAAAAAATCCAAAAATGACCATCTGGCAGCGATATTGGAAAAAAATGACAATCTGGCAGCCATATTGGAACGTGTCACGAAGTAAATTGACATGTACATGTCTGCCATAGTGCTTGATCTTTGTGCCAAGTTTGGACAAAATGGGTGTAATGACCTTTGAATTACGCTTCAAAGACATGCAAAATTCCAACAAAATGGCAGTTCTGCAGCCATATTGGATCCTATCGCCAGGTTAATTGATACATGCATATGTATGCCATAGTGCTTTGCCTTTGTGCCAAGTTTGAACAAAATCGGTTCAAGGATGTTTGAGTTATGGTTCAAAGACATGAAAAAATCGCCAAAAATGGCCGCCTGTTGGCCATATTGGATCAAATCACGAAATAAATTGGTGATCATATGAAGGGCATAATGTTTTGCTTTTGTAACAAATTTGAACAGAATCGGTTCAAGGATGTTTGAGTTATGGTTCAAAGACATGAAAAAATCGTAAACAAATCGCCGCCTGTCGGCCATATTGGATCATATCACGAAATAAATTGGTACTCATATGAAGGGCATGTTTTGCCTTTGTGCCAAATTTGAATAGAATCTGTTCTAGGATGTCTGAGTTATGGTCCAAAGACACGAAAAATCGCAACAAAATGGCCGCCTACGCCCATATTGGATCATGTCACAATATAATTCGACAGGCATATGTAGGCCATAGTGTTATGCCTTTGTGCCAAGTTTGAACAGAATCGGTTCAAGGATGTTTGAGCTATGGTCCAAAGACATGAAAAATCGCACAACAAAATGGCCGCCTCGCGCCCATATTGGATCGTATCGCGAAAATAATTTGACATGGATATGAAAGCCATATTGTTATGCCTTTGTGCCAAGTTTCAACAGAATCTGCTCAAGGATGTCTGAGTTATGGTCCAAAGACATGAAAAATCGCAACAAAATGGCCACCTTGCGGCCATATTGAATCGTATCGCAAAATAAATCGATGTGCATCTGTAGGTCATAGTGCTATTCCTTTGTGCCAAGTTTGAACAAAATTGGTTCCGCAGTGTCTGAGAAACTGTTGATGACGGGTGGACGGACAGACGGACGGACGGGACCCAATCTATAAGTCCCCGCCGGACTTCGTCCGCGGGGACTAAAAACCTTGTGAGTTTGTAAGGAGGGTCATTGAAAAAATCTGAGAATTTTGGGGGATTCTATTTCCCCCCCCCCCCAAGAGATGTCTGAGTGTGCAGCTTTACTCAAGCAATGTTGGGGGGTGGGGTCATGAAATTTTTGTCATCATAAAAGGAGGTCATCACTTTTTTGGTGCAATTGGTAGGGGGGCTCACTTATTTTGACCAATGCGCAGGAAGAATTTGCCGGCCCACCCCGGGCCATAATAATTGATCGCTCCCTAAGGCCCATTTTCATAGCTGTTTGAATAGCGTGAAGTGTGAACAGTCCAAACTTCCTCGTCTGTTCAGAACTTCTCAGCTCACGATCCTTTCTAGTAGTAACAACGTTGTCTAGCTGTTTTTGATGTGATGTCTAATTCCAATTCCGTTGAGGTTAATGCCCAAAACGTGCCCGCCAACAATGGCGCCGCCTGGCTTCGTAGAGCATGAAGGCTACTACAGTTGATGGAAACAAGCGAACCCGTTCAAAATCCTGAGAGATCAAGTTTGAGTTCAATGCCCAACCCTGAGACTTGCTGTAACTTGCGTTCTAACAAACAGGTCGCGATTGGCCATACTTAATCAGTAAAGATTCATTTCCGGGTCACATCTTCAAAGCCTTTGTAAAGCCCCCCTAGCGTAATGGTCAGTCACCTTAAGAATCTGTGAGTGAATTTGACGGGTCTTTTTAGCTCACATTTGGTTATACCAATGTGGGGTTATCGTATAAGCTGAAGTATGTATGTATGTATATATGTATGTATGTATGTATGTATGTATGTATGATGCATGCGTGCGTGCGTGCATGTATTTATGTATGTATGTATGTGTATATCTATCTATCTATCTATCTATCTATCTATCTATCTATCTATTTATCTATCTATTGCATCTATCAGTTGCATCTGTGTGCATTGTATCTATGCATTGCATCTATCGATTGCATCTATCGATTGTATCTATCGATTGCATCTTTGTGCATTGCATCTATGTGCATTCATCCATAATCTTTGTCTTAATATTCCACTTTGAACTGTTTTCTCCCCATATCTTATAGGAGTGAGGCCTGGGGTTTCAAGAACACTCTTACAATGTCAGTCAATTAAGGTTTGATGGGCAGACCGTCACGATGTTCTGTATACTTTATAGACGTGCTGAACAGCGCCCTCGAGACCGAGAGTCCAACATGCATTTTTTCTGAATCTCTTAAGTTTTGTATAGCCAGTCTGGACTGAAGAGGGCACATTATCAAAAATGTATTGAATTGACTGTATTTCATCAGTCCAAGAATTATTTTACGTTATATAACATCAACTTCATCTATTCTGATGAAAGGGCATGCGCAAACATAAGGGAGAGACTCAAAAGTCGATTTAAGTTCTCAAATTCCGTCGTAGATAGGCAAACTCCGACAGAGCGAGATCGATATCTACACTTATACAGACATAAAACATAACCACACAACGATTGACAGAGAGAGGTCGGCAAAGATACGAGATCTCTGTGGCTTTTACCTCACATTTATGTGTTTATTTCATAATAACTTGCCAAGACCTTTGCTTCATGCTCTGGTAACGAAATATAAGGCATGCCCAGAAACTAAAAACTGACCTAGTCGATTAACAGGTGGTTGGAGCGTGACAACAGCGTATTCAAAGGGTTAAAGTTCATTCTGTGCTCACAATTGGTACCTATCTGTGTCACTTGATACGACATGGTACAAACGCGACTAAAATTGTAATAGCTTTATGAGAAACAAACAAACAAGCGTCACTTGGTCCAGTTGACCACTTGATCACATGCTTGAGTCCGTCCAATCAGTAATGATCGAGTTACAAATAATGTAGATTTATTTCATGAAACTAGACTTATTGAAGATCATCAAGGAGTGTTAAATGAATTTCAAAATTATGAATTCAGGGACTTGAGCATTCCGTAGTAAAAAGATCACTATTTTCAAAAATGTAATGTACTACATTCCAAATTTAATCATCATTCATTTTTATGTTAACATGAACAGTTGTATATAAAAATAAATTCAAGAATCAGCTGATAAAATTTGATAGTAATCGAGAAATCGTATTTTCTAAGAAAAAAGTTTTGACTGTGGAAACTTCAAATTCTAGATTCCGAGTCAAAGCTTTGTGAATCAATGGCTAAACGGAAAAAAAACTAAGTACCGGAATACCATATTTCAGATATCGCTATCGCTATAAAGAAACTGAAAAAAAATATTGAAATGATATTCTGCTAAAATACAAAAAAATACAAACAAAAAAAACAAACAAACAAAAAACAACAAAGTGAGCTGACTTGTTGTTACAGAGTTTTTGATTACTTCAAATCTTCTCACTTTCATGCTGAATTGCATATTGTGGTATCAACGTGTCCATTTGAACCAACAACAAATACTACAGCTATACACGAAGTGGTTCTCATTTTTTATAGTTGTCAAACACTCTTACAGACAACTTTCAGCATTGATGTATTTGACACAACTAACATACCAGGCAAAGTAATTCTCTTTGAAGGAAACTGTCACTTTAAACTGACAGCATTAAGTGCTATTTTACATCATTATTAAATAAACTTTCATTTTTTTAACTTCTTACGAAATTGTACTTGGCAGTATGGATTCAATACGATAAAATTAACTTCTGTAAATAAATACCGGGGTCAGTTTAAAGATGACCCTCCATCGATAACAGCTTTTTGAAAAATGACCCTCTGATTCCCCTCTTGACTAGCTCTCTATGTACAAAACTATAAAACTCTTGTATTCTATTATTAAGGCCCTTATGTACAACATGTGAAGACTATGTCAGTATGTCTGTCTGTCTGTCTGTCTGTCTGTCTGTCTGTCTGTCTGTCTGTCTGTATGTATGTATGTATGTATGTATGTATGTATGTATGTATGTATGTATGTATGTATGTATGTATGTATGTATGTATGTGCGTGCGTGCGTGGGTGTGTGCGTAGCACGCCTGCCTGCCAGCCTGCATGCTTGCCTGCGTGCCTGCATGTATGTATGTACGTACGTATGTATGTATAGTGTATGTATGTATCAAGTGTTTCCTCATTAAATTTAGATTGAGGAACAATCGATGATATTATTTTCAGTACATCTAACTCAATATTTCTTCTTCGACACCAAAACATTGGTTGTAGTCGGTGCATTTAATGACTGCTTTTAACATAAAAGTTTGTACATATATTACAAGGATGTTTTCAGTGCTTCCCTGAAAACATGTGGAATTTATTGACTTTGAAAGATCCATTATCTCGGTGGTTTGGACGGACATGCTTGTATCCAATTGATGTTTCCTCAGAAAACTTCAAACAATACTTCTGCGTTAAAACCACATGTTTGTGTCCGCGACCCTTTATCAACCGTGCAGGGTCGGGTATGCACACATACGTTTCTGACACCAGATTCAGTTAAATTACAGCATTACAGCATTTGGCTGTGGTAAGTAGACCACGTGTGTTCCAGGGGCTGGTCGACTGTTCCTCCTGAAGAAGATAACTAGTATCAGCAGTCCAATCAAAACCAGCATTACAAATGCTACTGCAATCGCAATGATTATCAAGTTCGTCTGACTGAGAATTCCTGTGGTGTCACCGGTGATACTGTCTGTCAGTGAAGGTGCACGTGTCGATTCCACTCCAGGGGGCTCCGAGTCTGTAGTCCCTGAAACGAAAGAAAATACTTTTGTTTTCCAAAACTGAATAAAAGTGAAAGGTGTGCAGGAGATGAGTATGACAGACGGTGATGTCACGTGATATACACCAGCACGATGAAATCAACAAAGTGTACTTTATACAGTCTTAGCAAGACAAGCCATCTTAAGCGTTTGGTGTGTACATTATATTTTAACAGTCTTCGAACGATCATGTCTTTTAAAATACTTTTATGGAAAAACTGTGCAACATAGTTTTGGCCAAATTTGGACCAATGAACGTGGTAAGAATATCGCCCTGTGTATTACAGCTTAGTTCACTGTGTTTCAAGTTAACGCTATTACCAATACTTTGTGTCAGGAAAACAACGGATAGAAAATTGAAAATACTGTTTGGCGATTTGAAGGCGACATGGTGCTACGTTACACTTTTCATGCTGCTTAACGACTGAGCAGTTGAAGATTCTTAATTCTTATCAAATATTTTTACCAAAACTTGTAATCGGAACAGTACTTCACGACTATTCATTCAAAAAGACATGAATTCAAAACACCATGAAGTTTCATCCTTCGAATGAGCTTATTAGTTTTCCCCTCACAAAACACTCTTTAAAAATGTAAGCACATAGCCGTGTCTGGAGTTGGCAAAAATCCAAACACAACAAACAAACCTCAAATCAGTGCTGTTTGAAAGACATCAAAGTAGAGACGCAGGCTTCAACCCCGGGGTCGAAGGTCATAGTTGTGAAAGATGGGTTATGAGGTCAGTAATGGAAGCGAGGATTGTATAGGTTATTTCACGTAATTCCTCAGAAAATTTGATTCTCTCGGTTTAAAATATATAGAGAGCCTACATTGACATATGCTTTATTGAATGCAGTGACCACTGACAGAAGGTCAACTGGCAAGAAGTTGATGATTGCACACGTATTCAGTGACTCAAAATGTTGGATACATTCACAAATGTAAACCAAGCTGTATAAAGAAATTTTAATGTTTAAAGTTCTTCAATTGTTAGTATCAGGAAATAGAAAACTAGTAATTAGGTGGGCGAGGCTTATCCTTAGAATTTAGATTTTCCATTTTACATTTTCCCATTCCCTGCAAGTTTACGTACCTGGAGTTGTCCGCCTTTCCTCAACCCTGACATCGATATCTGTAAATATGTTGCACTGAGCTGATAAGAGATGGTTTTTCAAATCATCTTGAGGTTCGGAAATTCTTAAATACAGTTGAAATTTCCCAGCGTGCATTGGTTTTACGTTTTCTTGTTCAATGATGACACTCATGGACTGGTAACCTGCACTGGCTATGAACATAAGACGACGTCCAAATTCCTCCACAGATTTATCGCCGTCTACCCGACTCTCTGCCCGAATCTTTATATTTTCATCGCCCGTTGATGAATTCACTACCTTGTATAGCTCAGCAGTAAGGGTGGAAATGTCTGTAAGGCTCTTCTGCAGCTGCACAGAATACCTCATTGTCAGATCGCCTCCTTCAGTCACGATGATAACATCATTGTTCTGGGAAATTTTGCAGCCATCATCAGAAAAAACGACGAGCCCTGAAAGTGAAGAAAAGACATAATTAAAACCACCTGTGTTACATTTTACGCCGAAGATCTAGGTCTGCCAAAGAAATCTAATTGAAAGTAGATCGAGGGACTTGAGACGACTAAAAGTATAGCAAAAAAAATTAACTTGTTTGGTATTGGTAAGAATTTCTGTCGAAATCATATCATCGACAGTTATAATTTCCCTCGCGTCTGCGTGCATCAGAGACAGGAACCACATAAACTGATTTAACAGAGTCTATAGAACATTCGCATTGAAGCTGCACTCGAAACATTTCCCAGATTATAAACGCGTCAATCTGGCTCGGCTTAGCGAAAAATGATCTGTACAGTTGTATATAATACGCTATGCGATGTCCACACCGGAGTAAATAACGTGAAGCTTTATAAGCTAAGTACTCATGAACAAAATTCTACATATATTCGGCAAAATTAGACTTATGTTAAAAATCGAAAAGTGACAAAATGGAAATAAGAAATGGAAATACTTCAATAACAAAATATGATTCATATGAGATAAATTAGAAAGTTGATCATAAAAGATATCTAGAATCAGAGTAGATGATACTCAAAAACTCCTTCGAATCTGTTATAGATTGGAATTGCTGTGAACACACCAACGATCACGTGCAATTTTTTATGCATTAAAAGGGTTAATGATTGTCCTGGCCCTCTTATCAATGCAATGATTTACTCGCAACATTAACAGTTAACCACAGGGCCGCAGGTTATCGTCATTTTCACACGTGACATCACATTCTGTGGTCGTGCTAGGTATTCCCCTTTGACGTCACATGCCCTCTAATCGATTCGTCAAGGTTTTCGGGGATTTCCATTCGGTAAAACCAGGAAATGACGTATCTTAGCTACTTTCACATAGCAAACTCCTCGTTTACAATCCCCGTCACCATGGCAACGACGTGAAAATCACGGTCAGAATCATAAAACTTGAACTTGACGTAAAATAGCACATCAATCAACAATGGGGGTTGCTTGCCTGTTCCTGCTATATCGATGTTTAAACCGAAGATACAGATTGTACCGCTCAGCATATTAAAGCTTCAAGCTAGCAAATTGCCTCGGATGTTTCGTTCACATGTAAAGGTCTCAAGTTCAAAGGACAATCCTATGAAGGCCTAATGTATGCAATCGCCGACACGCTCATTGGAACGCCGCTTACCTTTCAATGCTAGAACGGCAAAGAAGAAGACACACTCCACAGCTGTAACATTCGACATAGTTTGTGAAACTCGGCGAGCTACAAAATGGTGCTAAGACTAACCACACCTTACTAAGGCCACAATAGAAAATATGTATGTTTCTGATCAACTCTTTCAGAAAATAAGAGAGGTCGGGTCTTATAGCTTTATACTTATTTTTATTTTTATTTCTAACGGGATTAGGCCCATTAAAACAAGCAAAAAAATTACAACATCATGAGTGATTTTTATAGTTCCGAAGAAAGTTTAGGATTTGAGTGTTGTGAATATGTCTTGTTTGGTTACCAGAAACACTATAATATTTTATTAGACGTAAGGGGTAATACCCTTTCGGGGGAGGGGAGGGTCAAAGTTCGGAAGTCAAAGGATATCAACGTGATCAAATAGCAAAGGAGTGTTCAGAACAGCATTACAACTAACCCGATCTGAGGTGCATTAACTTTGAGAATCACCTTATTAACATGAACTCAATGTCAAAGTGGTGAGATTTTTCAATCCTTGGCGGGATAACGACTGTGATTATGGTTGAATTTCATGGTACAGTGTATCGTGAGTATCAAATCATATGCAATGATCGTCATAAATACAATGGTGTGAATAAAAATAGGTTATGAATTTCGCCGTTGACAGACGAAAAATTCTGCAGAAATCATCTGAACAAGCTGTATTAAATCTCATGAACAAGGTCGAGTCGATTATTGTTATTCAATGAAGGATGTGTGTGAAATGAATGTTTGACACTGACAGTGACGTACACAAACTCATCGATGAGATTTCGTAACATTGATTGTTCACCTACAAAACACTGATCTTACTGAACTCAGTGATGCATGCAAATTTGAAAACTGCTTGCTCAGCTTGTTCACAATCTATTACAATGCTGAATCGGCATTTTGTCAGGATGTGCGTGGGTGTTTGTGTGGCTCGAATTCAATATATTGTTATGTAGAGACCGGGTCATGACATTTGCTTTGTGTTCTATGTGACGCCAGTTGTCCTAATCAATGTGTAATTGGAAATTATGAATTCATCCCACACATGCATGGATCCATGCACACAAACAGAATTTCAATAAATAAATTAACAGATAAGTAAATAAATTTACAGATAAATAAACAAATAAAAGAAGGAAGAAGAAACGATAGTTATTAAATGACCACTAGATGTAACTTTTGATGATTTCTTCATTATTCTTTTCTTTTCTTTTCTTGTTCTACTCCCAAAAGCACGTTGAGATATACAGTATTCAGCAACTCAACCTGTGCATTGTTATTGGTTGTCAAATGGATTCTGGTCGGAACTAGAATTTAAGTGTGAATAGTAACAGTGAATATCGACGATATGTTGGCAAGTAAAAAAGTTGATATGTCATTGTGTTTTGAGGCGCAGAGCAAAAACTTGTGATTATTTTGCCAAGGTGTAGATAATGTGGCTTTTTAGTCATTCTATTAGTATTTCTGTACTATATATAGTAAATACAATACTTTGTCTTATCCTCTCAGGCGTGCTTAAACATCCGGTAGGTTTTTTTGTCAATATTTGTTTAATTGCGTATGGCCCATGTTAACACGTACATTAGGATTCTAAAACGTAGAAACCTATATGAATATCAAACGACTTGTTTTAAAAGTTTGAGTTATGAAATGTGCCATGGCACTTCACGCAAAGTACATTTACATGAATTATCACACTCATATGAATTTAGAGATATAGCTTGTTTTTATGGAAAATGTTAATAGATTATCCAATACACTCCAGTGTATTATGATTCGGTATTTTCGGACGAAGAACTATATCGACCACACTTGCCTTCCTTTGGAGGGGGCTTCCAAATTATAACAAGTCAGAAAGGGGATTTAAACACGTTCTGAGTTGTTACGGGTTTTGAAAAAAATATTTTTTTTACTCCACCCCCTCCAGAGGTATTTGTGAATACAGTAAAAGATAATTTTAAAGCGTGCTACATGTTAGTTTGAGCCAGGTACTTTTTAGCATTCCAAAACACATGAAATGGATCAAATTTCTTGAAAGATACCAATAAACGCAGAGTCCAATAACAAATAACACCGACACCCAGTCATATAACCTTTAAGTTTGTTGGACTTTACTTAATATTTTCACAAGCCACTTATAATACTATCATCATGTTTCAAAATATCACACTTTGATTTACATAATATCAATATTTCACGATGATTAATAACGCAAGAAATCAACACTTTCTATGACCTCGCAGCCACACTTCGATTTATAACAACAAATGAAGTACGTCAGCATAACAATATCAGTTCGTTGTCAATAGTTTTACAGCAGTTTGGCTTGATCTTAATCTCAAACATTCGTCTTTCTTCATGACTGGTTCAGAAAAGCGACTAGCGTTTTATCTGTTCTATAAGTCGACCAAGGAGATTTCAGGGCACTGCTGAGGAATTCCTTTGACAATCGATCATCGTTAAACTGAGTGTGAATCTGATAAAGAGTCTCTGCGTTCGCTGATTTCACTCTCAATATTTAGAAAAAAATAGAAAACGACCATTTGAATTCATCGCTTTAACGGGTCATTGGTTAGGTAAGATCAGAGTGACATATTAAAAGTGAGATGAACAACGCCATTGTACAATATTTGAGATTTGGTTCACTGTTAAGGTCAACAAATTAGGTCCTGGCTAACGCATGCCTTGTAAAATCTGATCCACTTTTGAAATAAATTCAGACACTCATTTTCAGCAATTCATGGCTACTGTCACAGAGATGATGAAAATTGTACAGAAACACCGTCCGATGAAAGAAATCAATGCTTGTAAGATGACGCGAAGTGACACCATGTCAAAGATGATGTCAAGGTGACTGAGCTACTGTCCCAAAATGAGTTTGTATGGCCGTAAAATAAAGGCTTCGGACCCTGCTTTCTTTACATGAAAACGAGTAGGATACACGCATGCGTACATCGATGTCATTTGTTTTCTGACTGTTTCAAACTAAGGGAGCCGTCATTATTTACAGCCTTGGGGTCGGAGGAATGTGATGGGGGCCACTCAAATGAAAACTTCAAGGAGGAGTTGCTCAAATGTGGAGAGGAAGAAGGAGGTTACCCAATTTTTGGTGCAAAATAAATTGAAACACCTCAAATTGAACCATTGCACACATCAATTTCTCAAAATTTTCGATGCGAGAGGGGGGACACTCTTTCTCGTGCTCTCTCCCTTGTGGTGTTCCAACAGTTTTACTAGTAAAAAACAAATTGAAAACACCTCTCAGATTGCACAAGATTGCACCATTGCACACATAAATTAATTACATCAATTTTAATTGATTTCAGGTTTTTCATTGGAAGCTGGCAGCTTGAGAAATGACACAAGAAGGTCACAGATTTCCCATTCCTGCATATTCTTTGGTTTTCAATATCTTGCAAACTGACAACTGTTTTTTAAAAAACTTGTATCGTCATTGTTTGGTTGTTCCATATTGTGACTCAAACACTGATCATGAAAAATGTCATAAAAATACAGTGTTCAATGTCATTTTCAAACAGTTTTACAGAGTGCAAAATAAATTTAAACACCCCTAAGACTGCACCATTACACAGATCAATTTCTCGGAATTTTTGATGCGAGAGGGGGACACCCTGTGCTCTCCCAACTTGGTGTGTTCTAACAGTTTTACTTAGTTAACAACACATTGAAATACCTCTTAGATTGCACCAGACTGCACCATTGCACGCATCAATTTCTCAAAATTTTCCACGCAAGATAGGGGACACTCCCTCTGTCACTTTCCTTGAGCCTCTCGCGTGTTCTGGCCATTTGTTCTTGTAAGTCGATAACCAAGCCAGACAGTAAAATGACATTCGGTGCAGCTTTAGCTGTCCAAGTAACTAACAACAGGGCAGATCATCAACAATCAATCAATCAATCAATCAAACAAACAAACAAACAAACAAACAAAGTACCTTATATAAATAAATAAACAAGACCTCATCGATAATCATATGGATATACTCTAATCTAGTGGTCATGCGCCGTACACACCGGGATAGTGTTCAAATCTGAAGGTCGAAGAAGTACAAAATGCTAAGATGTTGCAATCTTTACTTTTACGAATATCAAACAGGCCGAGGTGAGCGACTTCCCGTTTTTCTTTGAGGTGTACAATATTTACCGCTTTATGGTCTGAGAAGAACTGGTTTATGGGTTTAGGCCACAGAACAATGCACAAACAAATGGATTGAATTTCAGGGTGTAAGACTCACTTGAAGAGATTTGAATGGGATTAATGCCAGCGGTTTCTGTCAACAAGTCAATCCATTTACTGTGATGGTAGATTGGTTTACACGTGTCAGATAGAACAATTACTGAGTTTCTATAGTTAATACTGTAATTGTACCGATACAGAGGGGCGAACATTTCAGTGTTGCATTTTGAACAGATAAAAGCTCCCCCGTGCGATAGGATATAATGTATCGTTGCAAGAAATGACGCTTCATACATCTCAATTATTCGAGTCGAGCGACAACTAAACAGTCAGGGGACTAAAAGGTCTGACGACTATGAGAAAAATATCATCTTCCTTTTAGTGCATTTTACACAGTCTTGAAGTTACAAATACACGTACATTTCATGGATCGCTGACAATTACGTATCGTTCATCTTAAGGAACCTGAACACCACATTACAAAACAACATGACAAACAGTTTCATATAAGGACATAAAATAACCAAATTGACATATGCATATTCACAATTATTTGATAAGTATCCGAATATAAGGTCAGCCATTCGTTCGAAGGCCTGCAGGGCTTCACAGACCGTTAGTCAGGATACAGAACTACGTTTACAAATCGTACTTATCTTTATAAAATGTGTGTAAAATGAAGAATAAGACATAAGAAACTGTGTTCCATTCTGAATAATAATTGATGAGGCACACGTATTCTCAAAACATTCAATTTCACACACTGTTTTGTAATATCAACACCAGTATATGATACACTAACATATATGACAACGCAAAGTGTTTGTCTTTCGTTTTGAAATGAATTTAGGTCCTCTTTATTTCCTTAATCCGCCCCCCCCCCCCACGAGTTACAGAAGTTTGGGTTATGCAAAGACAAGCGTTACACTGCTAGGTGCATGCATATTGAGAAAAGCAAAAATACTCGGTGTTAGGACGGATGGACCAGAAAGATAATTCCGTATGCATCAAGGGGTGTTGTGATATCAGTAATGTTGCAATTGAAGATCAATGTCAAGGGCAAAGTGCTAGAGAAAAGTTGTATACAAGGTTGCATGTTAATTGTGTCAACTTCAAAAGACTAGAAATCAAATCCCAACTAGTAATGCAAATGTTTCGCTAATAAAACTGTTCACCTGGCGACACGGCTGTAAAAATGTGACCGATGATTTAGTTTTTAATTAATTTAGTGAGGGACACTTATTTATGACAGGATTTTATTATAGTAGAGGTGGCTGGACAAAACACATAGGTCAAGGGTCAGGGACGCACTCTGCTGTACTTAGAATGTGATTTGCTATGAGGGCAGTATATCAAAAAGAATATCTTGAAGCTGAATGATTTATTCAACAAAATACCAGCAGACTGTCACGACTCTACTCTGGGATCTATCAGAGAAACATAAATGGACATAGTCTACTTATGTGAGGAATGAAATAATTTACAGACAAGGTTAAGTACTGACAACATGATGTGACGTGCAATACCAATATGGCTAGGCTCAAGCCAACTCAGTTTAAAAAGCCTATAAACTTATAGACATCAATTTGAAAATGAAGACAACTAGGGCAGCTGTTCATACTAATTTTTTGACAAAGAACGATGACATTCAAAACACCGTTCGTAGAAACTGCAGACGGAACTTTCGAATCAGCGCCGAAGTTCCATTTTTTAACAGAAGACATATCCACGAGTAACAAAACTGACAAAACTATCGCAGGGTCGCGAAACCCATTCAGGCTGACCTCTCCAATCAGCCGAGACAAAGCATACTCAAAAATAGTAAGTCCAAGGGCAATTGGGTCTGTGTTAGTTAGTTTTTGTCCGAGTCGAAAATCAAAGATGGTTTTGGACTCTAGTAAGCTCATATTCTGGGTAATAAATAATTCATTCATTCATTCATTCATATTCAACTGTGCAGATTATTAGCGTTGTTAGCTTTTGGACGAGTTGGATCGGGCAGACTTGGTTCCGGCCGAGTTGGTTTTAGGACAGGTTGACATATACCAGTACGCATTGAAATCTGAGCAAAGTATAGCAGGAGATATTTGTTTACAAGTGTTTTCGTCGTAGGTGATCAGTTATTACTAAGTTGACAATCAGTGATATTTGCAATACTTTGCTGTTGTTGTCTGGATTTTTCAGAATTAAATTCAATATTTGCAAATTCAGCACATTTATTTTCCCATTCTATTTTCCTACACATTTATTGAAATTATCGGAGTCAATGTTATTACCAAAAATAGTACTCATTATGGGCATATCAGAGTCACCACTCAAAAGCGTTTGCTTTGGAATACCTTCAGTAATGACTTTTCCTTTATTGAATTTCACAAAAACTTAAATACCACTATAGTCACTGCTACGATTGTACTGGTATAGCTTATCCTTCAGTATAATTAATCAACGTAAACAGCAACTTGTTTTAGATATCAATAAGAACTCTACAGTGCAGATGCTTTTTTGTTTGACAAGACAGCACATATCAGCACTTTTCATCTTGCACCTGACCGCATCAAAATTCGAACGTTCTAAAAGTTCGTATCCAAGCAAGCAACTCTTGTTTTGAGTTTTTTGGGTTTTTTTTGCAAACAGCACAGTTTGTCAGCATTCGTCATTCTCATATTATACCGAACGGTATCAAATTGCCATGCGACAGACGGCACCCATTGTACACTCTCCATTTACTACTCTAGTTGATCGTCTTTTTCTCTGAAAATAGACTTGAAGGTATATCTGGTATTTTCCTTTCCAAGCTTACTTTCGACGACCAAGTTGTTTTAAAATTGTCATTCCCTCTCCTTTACGCCGCAGTTTTATTCACGTTCTTTTATAATGTACATTTCTCCGCCAGTAAAAAAATCCACTGAAAACGCCGGTGTAAATCTGATGTTTGGCATTATACGTGTATTGAAATGTTAATAATATAGATATGAATATTATTTTTGTTGGGATGCGTGCAGAAGTAGGGAGGGCAAATATACAGTTGGAGGGGCTGGGTAGCTTTAACGTTTGTGATTGGAGCAGGGCAGGAGAGCAGGACAGGGGCATATGGATGAATGGATTGGATGGATATGTTTTGAATCCTTAAAAGGAGAGCATTGCGAAAGGTCTCTTTCGTATCTTTTTCTTGTTTCAGAATATTAGGTAAATTTCTTGATCATACATTTGGCTTCTGATCCCTTGCCACCGTGACTATATACACAGGACGGAATACATCGTCACCTTTCAAAGTTTGGTCTGATTATTCGCCAGTTGGAATCTTAACCCCAAAGTTCACCGATAGCGCCATTCTTGTCGACCACAGCCACGCTATGCTATCATACATTGACAACCTAGACTTGGTTCAAGTCGGTGAATTTCTAAAAAAATCATTTGTAATAGTTTCTCTTGTGTCTCTCCTATTTCATACAAACGTATCTGAAATTTGGCAGCCCCGGCCAGGTGTTCCTTGCGATTGAACGCGTTACCTTTGATTGAACGCCTTACTTTCGAGTTTGCGCAGTAGTGAGTAAGTTTCTGCCGGGAGAAACTCTCTGTACAGCGTTCATTCCTCACATCACGTTCACCCCACTCACGTGTTTCACATGAAAACAGAACACAAATCATTGCGTTCACCCGACTCAATCATTCACAAATCATAGACTTGAACCAAGTTTATGACTAACCATGTAAAGCATCACACCTCTGGAACCAATTTTCATGCTGCTGTAATAAGCTAGCAAACAGAACTCGTACTATCACAAAGATATATTTTAATTCGTCACGACGCCCGCCATGCTAATCATCATAAAGGTCGCCAACGCCATCTAACGAGATAATACGCCAGGGTGGAAATCATTATCCCAATGTATGATTTTAAATCAAATTAGTTTTTTTTTCATTTACCACTCTCATTAATCTATTTTCATTATGATTCAGGTGCACTTGGCAGTGTTTCCCCATTATGTATAGTTCACAGCGAAGAGAACAATGTTGCAGTATTACTACAAAATAGAGATCATGCTCCGAAAAGGTGAAACAAATTTGTCTTTTGTGAGTTTGGACCCTTTGATGTAATTTTAGCATTTTGCTCCTAAAACAATTAAATCTTGCAACTTTTGCTTTGTTGCAACTGTCAACTTCTGACAGTATCTGAAAGCTTAAAGTTATCTACATTTGCTATACATAAATCGCCTGGTTCCGTCGTAATTATCAAATGGATTTTAATTATAACTGTGTCTGATAGATACAAGGGGCAAGGATCAGTCATTATGCGATACTGCATTTTGACCTGTACTCAAACCTTGACACAAAAATACCTGTCGTAAATCGTTAGTTACTAACGAAGATAAGATAGCTCTTGCAACAAATATATAGGTTGGCGAAAGACTGCATGTCTAGCTTGAAATTTTGGTGTATATATCTCTAAATTTCTTTTCACTGACAATTATACATTTTAGATCTACCATCGTACTCGCTATTCACATAAATAAGTACACATAGTCATGATTGTCACGTGAGGAAATGATACATAACATTTTCAATGGAGGTAACAATTAACTCCCTGTTTTGTCACCATTACAGCCGGCGGTCTATATAGTTGAAACCACACTTAACCTCAATGTCATGATTGTTGGCTATCGTTGACGTATCTGTCGACAAGTATTCATGATAGTTGTCGAACCCTGACTAAATCAATGGTGTCAGGATACGGTGACCTGCTACCTATATATTCACCACTCTAACGTCCTCCTGACTGTAAGCTGCTGCCAGGATAACTTTTCAAGTTACTAGTATTCAGTTCGTTGTATACGCTCACGGATACCGACACCGCGTTGGACGAATCCGATACTTCACGGAAGTTCACCTGAAAGCTACACGCCGAACTTTTGAAAGTTTTCAATGGTAACGGGTCAACGTATGATTTTATTGCGAGTTAGAGAACAGAGTTAGGTCATCGAATCTGAGAAGAAGGAAATCCACATTAGTCAGTGAATTAGGGATAAATTAGCAGGGGAGGGGAGGGCCGGGGATTTTGCATGCAGACATGTGTGATCAAGTTAACCCTTGACAAAGAGAAGACATATATACGAACAAAAGATAGCTAATATATGAATCAACTGTGGAAGACATTGATACTAAACATTTCATCTATAGGGTATGAAACTGCAATCGAAAAAGAGAAAGAACACGTTCAATACAGTTTAATGACTGTCATATTTGACTTACAAAACATATCATCAAGCCCCACAAAACATTGGCTTATTGATTGAAAATGGAAGAACGATATTTAAGTCGTATTTCCCCAAGGAAAAAAGTAAAAAAGAAACAGAAGAGGAGAAAAGCTTAGGAAGCAGAAAATGAAATTTGCTTCATGATCGTAAAGTTCTGCAGAATATTGCTCCATTCCGTATAACTAAACCGATGGTAGACATTAAAAGTGTTTATGGTGCAATATGTAACAAAGGAAGTATACATGACGATACTTGATCATTTGAACTTTAACTGATGATGAATATGATGATGATGATGATGATGATGATGATGATGATGATGATTACAATAATAAACACAATGATGAATGTGATGGTGAAAAGAACATAAAAGAGACATTGACGATGATAATGATGATTGCTAGTGACAGGGAAACAATAGTGATGGTGATAAGAATGCTGACAAAGAAGACAATCCTAGCGGGTGGAGGACCGATGTTGTGCGGCGGAAGGGCCCAAGCGTGTGAGGGCTCGACAGTGCAAGATTTGGAGATATAAATACATGTAATATCAAACATTGCCATATTTGTAACTCTGTTTTTCGGAGAAGAGATGGCCACATCTCGTTTTGCCATAGCTTTACCCAGGAAAGTAGCTCAAGGTATACTAAGAGATGTAAAGAAAGTTGGTGATATACATAAACAAATGAATAAAAAAATAAAAATATAATTAATTAATTAATTAATTAATTAATTAATTAATTAATTAATTAATTAATTGATTAATTAATTAATTGATAAAAAAATTCAAAGTGAAGCTGAAGAAGCAATGAGTGACTAATTTCATTTGAGAATTCAAACTTAACAGGTTTCTTTTAATTTTTTCCTGTGCTGACGCCTTGTTGCTCAAAACAATTGTGACCCCTTCAAAGAGGCTCAAGAAATTGCGACCCTCCAAAACAGTGGTAAAAAACTGCGACCCTCCCCAATGCCCGGCCCTCCCCTCCCGCTGATTTACACCCATTTCCTTAGTGACGTACAGTAATGGCTGGGTACACATTCTGATGTCCATGCACTCAACTTCGCAGTCTACTAAAGAGAGGTACCTTCTCACAGCTAAATGGTCTACTAAAGAGAGGTACCTTCTCACAGCTAAAATGTTGTAACAAAATATCTACATCCGTTCCGCCCATGTATAAGAGACTATTAACTGTACAAAAACTATCATTTAGAAATGATAATGTTGTATGCTGACCTTTAACCCAAAGCCTTTCCAATCTTCTTAATTTGAAATATATTTTGCTCGTGAATCGTCTTAGATAAATTTTCCGATATTTGAATTTAAAATTGCCGCTTTCCTTATGTCAGCGCATTGAGATAAAGCTGCAAAACCTACACAAATCAAAAGAAATATGTACATCTGGAGGGCTTAGTCACCGCTGTTCATTGGCCGAAAGCAGTTCATGTTTTGGTTCTTTGGAGGTACGCGCCTGGAACCTGGCATTCTGAAACTTAAGCTAATACTTAACTGCTTTAATAAATGCTCTTTCATAAGCACGCAAAACATATCAATCGCAGTAGTACTAGAGAGACAAATTGCCAAAAATTTACGGCTATTTGAAATTCAAAATGGCCGCCAGCCCAATTTTAAGTCCACACAGAAATGTCAAATTTTCTTTTGCACAAACACAAGACTGCAAATTTCACTCAACAGGCTTCGCAATAAACCTGCACAAGTGACGGGCCAGCAAAAACGATAATTTTGTGAGTCGGAACATCTGTCCCCGAGACACATTGCATAGATATTTGCTAGTTTTATATGTTGAGTTGTCAGAAACACATGACTGGTTGTCTTGCCAATAAAAACCATCAGTTATTATGATAAACTATCGGACAACCTTTGCCAGCGTTATAGAGATAGTGTATGAAACTTTGATATGACGGTGGCCTAGAAAAACAAACTGAAACATTTATCATTCTGAGCGTCGCCGTCATCACATGGTCTGTCAATTTTGAACCAGATTTATCCTTCGGCTCATTTAATCATTTTGAGATGGATCTTAACAAAAATTAACTTCGACCCTGCCGACTGGTTGAGCAGGTAATAGATGGTAACCTGACAGACTCATATGCCAAACGAGCCCTCAAATCTACATGGACTGTACACCTTACAGTATAGTGTGATGCAGGCATATGACTAAAACTGTGTCGCGCATTAACATATGTTAGAGTTTACGATTTTTAATGGTATTTCCTTGTTTGTTGGTATGAAAATCCAGCACACAAGAAATGGATTGTTCCATTAAACACGCAGACGACAAATGGGAGTTCATGTCCAAGAATTTTAGTGACTTGCTTGCAAGTTGCTGTTGCTGAAGCTTAGGGAGAGTGTATAAAGCTCTAATCAAACGGCCGCCTTGTACAAACTTTAAGTCAGTTCACATTCTTCATTCACAGCATACGAACGTAGAGTTCAAATGACGACATGGGTGATTTGGTTCAACAGAGACTTGGACATTCACCTTCGTAAACGGGTCAAGACAAATGAGGCGGAAGCAGAGGGTATGAATGTTATCAAGGAGGTAGGAACGTCCCTTTCTACTTCACTGACGCTACCAAATGTCGTAATCTTTTTTCAAAAAAAGGTCTGAGCAAATGGCGTCACTGTATTATGTAAATTACATTTATTACACTACCATAATTTTAAAGTCCTGTAAAACAATAATGATATCACAAAACATATTGTAACGCAGAGATATGTGTCCTGGGTCCCCTGGTAAATAAGCTCTCTGACGTTTACCTTATCGAACTTTGCACTTCCACGACTATGTACATGACTTTAAACAAGCGTTCTTTGTGCGCTCAGTTCCTAATGCAAAGGTGATTATTTCAGTAAGTACCGAACATAAGATCGGAAAGTTGGTTTTAAAACCAATTGTTAGCAAACATGGTTACTTGTTAGGACGCCATTATTATGGCGTCATTCGGTCTCTAGGCGCGGGTGGCTCGTTATGTTAAGATATAAAAACTTGGTTTACACTTCACATAGCGGAAATGTCAGCTTGTAGTTAAGATAATACTTGGTGCACTTACCGAAAATGAACAGAACTTTTAAGTTCATCGTGATAGCTTTGATCTTGCTGAACATTCTGGTCGAAAATTCTCAACAGGCTTCCTGGGCGTTCGAAGTGGAGGGCGGAGGGCGTAGTAAGATATGTGGACGTACGAAATAATGTTCAAACAAACTTACATGCCTTTGTTCTTTGGCAGATTACAGTCGGTGTGGGGCATTGTTTTATGTGCAGTGAATAAAATTGTACCGAACTAGCCACGAACTAGCCACTACCGGACATCAACTACCATTTAATAGAGCGTTTTATATGTGAATTTAGTTGTTATACATTTGCGAGTATTCTAATCGTCATTTCTCTCTAAGCACCGGAAAACGATAAACACCTGGCCTTCTTTTTGAAAAAAAATCGAGCGCAGCACAAAACATTTTATGTCAATAAAAGCTTGAATATCATTGAAGCGGCAGTGTTTTGAGCCCATGTTGTTTTGAAAATGTGAAAACACACAAGTAAGAACGATTTAGCCAGGACGCTCACTTCGCGAGCATTAACCATTTCTTCTTAGCACGTAGGGTTCACAGTGAGATGACCCCAGTATTATCATAAAATGAAAGTCCAGGCGGAGTTTCTGTCAACCTTATCCTTACATTATTGTTTGTTCTATGCAGTGACTTGCTGTTAATGAGGGCACTGATCCGAGAGACTTTATGAGAAAAACTAAATATGTCAACTTGAAGGACAAGATAACACATTTCAAATACCTCCTCTATATGATCAAAAATTGTGCCACGAAGATAATTCATTCACTGCATGAACTTGAAAGTAATGTTTTTTATTACATTGATTTTAAGTGTTTTTTCTGAAAAACAGTGACTTTTGTAGTCGAGTTGAAGAAAATCAAGCACGGAAAACCCATTCGGTCCTTAGAGTTTTGATAATTCTAATATACCGAAATTCAAAAATATGACAATAATTTCAATTTTCGGCTAATACATCCTTAAGCGAACCATATAAAATTTGGATTACTGTTTTAGTGAGGGGCGTTCTCAATAACAGTCGTGTGTATCTTTAAGTTTCTGTCGAATTATACTACAATTTGAATAAGAAGACTACATATGAACCCTGTATATCACGTCATTTTTAACCAAGTGATATTTCAAGAAGATATCAGCCGAGAACCTCGAACTTTCACACTAGTCTCAGTCACTTGTTTTGTAATTCGCTAATTAGGTCAGGCTGTCAGTGATAAGTAATAATTAACTCTCTTACCCCGGTTTGTATGACTCGCCGGTTATCTTCCTATGCTATCACTGCAAAGTAAATCGTTGTTATCGGAGTTCCGTATCATTTGCTGGAGTGTTTCCAAGATACAACTGTGAATAACTACCCAATGATTGCCCTCTGTAGTATATTGACGGTTACTCAAATTATTGCAGAGAAACAATATTGTACAGTGTGACAGGGTAGAGCACCACATCTCCAATCACCGTTGACCGTGCAGTGATTAAATAAGTTCAGGTTAATTTTTAGACTCGTAGATTACCTATTGCAGAGTTCACTGTGCCTTGATTGGCTGCTTTCTTTGCAAAAATGACAGAGGTCTTAAAAGGAAACCAATCAAGACTTGGCCGAGACTTTCAAAGTTTGGGACATGCAGTCAACTGCACTATTCAAGTAAATTTAATTGTCACGACCAAGTGTTATGTTACGACTATGAACATACTATTCTGGGAACTTTGAAAGAAAATAAAAATTTGGAGGCAGAAGTGAGAGCCACCCTTAACTGGATTTCTTGCATGAGTTGATAATTATCGATCTATTCCCACCTACCACTTCATCTTAGTCCACTGTACTCCTCCTAGTAAGAATTCAGAACTCAGATAATTGCCCCTCTACCAATCGCTAACATTCCGAATGCCCTATCCCCCGCTACAAAGTTTTGTCCTTCACCCTTTGCAAGCTATGTTCTCCACCAAGGTCGTTTGCACAATTAGTTATTTGTATTTGTTTACATTTATTTATTGTGTTAGCAATACCTTGTATTCATTTTGTTTGTGTTGTATGTTGTACACACGATTCATAGCCGTCCCATGCACAACACAATCCTCGCACTGCCCTACACTTGACATGGAACCCGTATTTGGAAATAAATAAATAAATAAATTATAAATATCCAATAGTATTGGAGATAACTGCTGCTCCCTTTGATTAAAATGAACATGAGAAGTTACGCTTGGACTCTGCAATGGCGGACAGTTTAAACTGCTGGAAAAATAATTGACAAAAGTGCACTGAACGCATATGAAGTGATAGGAATACAAATTGAGGTCGCAAATTAAGGAAGAAATTATTGAAAACTGTACGTATCGAAATAATCAGATCTTTCATTCATTTTGAAAAAAAACTGTAGGTGAACGAAATGGGCGTCTGGAACGGATAGTGTCATATCTTTCTTCTATACATCGGGCATGGTGTGTGGTGTAATGGCGCTGCCCAATAGGTTGGAGCCCACACGAGGCACAACTTTAAATACCGTGAACCAAATTCGACAGTCAATGGGCGAGTCGAACTGCATTTAATTGTCCTGTGGTCTAGGGACTACAAATACCGAGCCAGCTCATACGTACTTTGTTTTAGCGCCCTCACAAGGTCACCAACACTGAGATGTATACCTTCTGCAAAAACAGCGGCCTGGAAAACTACTCTTCGGCCACTATTCAATATTCAGATCATCAGACGTTTCGAGGTCTGCGCTTGGCTTGGCATTTGTTATTGTTTGATGAGGCATAGAGGCGGTCACTTTTCTGTCAACAAACGTCCACTGCAGGCAGTGTAACAGCAATTTGCATTTCAATAAAGTAGAGCGCTTAAAAAGGCCCATTCACCCACGTAAAATCCCAGGGTCATGGAGGTGTCTTGTTTTGACGACAGCTTTGTATAGCTTTGAATTTTACACGAAATGGTTCCTCTTGCACGTTTGGTTCGGATAAAGATCTCTTCGTGAGAAATATCAGGACAAAATATCGCCTCGTTTTATGGTAACTGAAGAAACAGACCCTCCAAATATGCCGCAGACTACTTTATATACCAGACTACTTTATATACTTATATGTATAGCCACTGTTAGGTATAGCTTTAATACTACGTGTCACATGTTAGGACCGACACCATACAGGTACACTAAGATAAAATGGTGGGGAGCCAGTTTTGTTTTAAAAGAAGTACTAAAACCAGATATAGGGATGTGCTGCATTACTTTTTACTTTAGCTTGCACATGCGCTGTCCAGCCTTCAACATTAGCTGGCCTGTAAACACAAACGGGCCAAGGCTTATGGCTTATTTTAATCAGACTAACGAAGGATTTTACAGGTAGAAAACTTACGTTTGGGGACATGAACAAGCGAACATAACGCTGAGTAAGGCGACACTGATACACTGAAAACTGGTCATGTCACCTTGTTGCTGCTGATGGTGACACTAAGATTCAAGTTGTATAATAAGTCCATAAATAATGTAGGGAGGACAAGGCGACTTTGTTGTTACATGTTATAAATCTCCTCAGTTAATAACCATCTCGAATCCGCAATAAGAGAAGTATGCTTTCAGAATGTTAAGTGTACTTACTTACAGGTCATGTACCACGTGATAAGCCGAGTTCCACAACGTTTCAATCCATCGTGTCTGACAACACACCTTTGTGAACGGTACGCTATGGGAACAGCTACTCGATGTAAAAACACAGTGCATCTCATTGAGGCTCCCATTTATAGGTCAATCCATACAGCTGTCAGCAGCTTAATCTATAAATTCCACGACAACATATAAAATCCACCATGGCTAATGCAGATGTTGGTCGGATACACCGAATAAATGCTTTCTCTCAACCCAGCCGGTTACACCTAAGTGGCACGTCAACGTCCGTCCGTGATTCACCGATAACGCGGCCCATCATGATGTTTCACGTACATGTGAAGACCGACTGGACTTATACCATGAATGCTTTCCGTTTTTAGTTATTATCTTACAAAGCTATGCTATTTTGAATGTAAGTTCGTTGAATATGTAATTGAATCATTTTGTAGGGGATAATAGTTGTGAGAAGGAAGCGTTCAGTATTTATAACTGGAGGGGTGTCACTGTCCTTATTTTCTAAACAGTGGGAAAACCATTAATCGTAACCTTATTTTACACAGAGACTCGGGGTTTTTGCGAACAGAAAAGTTTGGCGACACCTTCCCTCACTGAAAATACAAACTGGACATATAAAGTAACCGATTTACAATGGCCTCAAAGAGTGCAAAGTGTGACTACATTCCCTAGAGGGACTGTGGTGTGACGGTGGTCGCCGTTCACTAAGGTCAAAGGTCACTTTGCATGGTGAACTCTTTTTGACATTCTTTTTTTCGCTGAATATTTGTGGTCAAATATGAAAAGGTATTTTCAGATAAAACGTTCAGTGTTATTTTTACTTGGCTTTTTTCTTGCAATCTGGCGTAGATTGGCCGAGAAATCATAAATGAACTTCCTGTAAACTACCATATAATGTTAGAATGTTTTTAACCCGAGATAATTAACCTCGAAATTACATGATATAATCACAAAAAAGTAAATCGAAAAGCATTTTCGATGACGTCATAATTACAAAAGCAGTTATGAGCAAATTTATCTTGACTCTGAAATTACAAATTTACCACTTCTTCCTTCTAGACCCCCCCCCCCCGTCACAATAACTGACATTTACCTTATCATTCAAAATCCCCGCTATTTCCCCCTGTTTCCCCCCGTCTCTTACTGATTTACACTATTGACCCATTTCCGCTTTCTGTGATAAACTGTGCCAGAAATGCACCTTGCTCAATATCAGATTACTTTGTTTATTCTGTGCATAGCATCTTTGACATGATGATAATTTATAAATGCTTTATAGGTTTGATATAAACTCAGCACATTGAACTGCAGACTAGTACTGTAGAGTGAAAATAAAGAACCAAGATTTTTATGAGCATGAACAGGTGATAGTCTGTATTTATATTTTGGTAGATTTTAAATAAAGACAACAGTGTCATAGAATTAAAACACTGAAAGAAAAAGGTAACATTTTGATTCTTTATTAAAATTGTTAGTGAGTCCACAATAACCTACATGGTGTATGGATGTGAACTTGACACAGATATCTAAGCGTTCATCTACACGTCATTAAAGCTTACTTAAAAAATATCTACTGTTGATTGACCAATCGAGTGTTCAATTCAGGGTGTTTTATTTACACGTAAAGCCTTGGTCACCAAATTCCAGAAACGAATGACAGCGACGTGGTAAAGTACTGTCCAATCAAAAGTGAACATGTCATATTCTGTAGACATCTGGTACGTTTTAATATTCAAATTTGGTAACACAGCGGAAACTAGCTGCAACACAAAATCTGCTGTGCCCTAGGGCATTTATATAATGTGGCCTAGGGCATTTATAGGATGTTCCATTACATTGGAAGGCTATTTCACAAATAAAAGTTTTAATTCATATCCTAAACATGTTACATTGACAAAGGGACGGTTGACGTAAACACATTGAAAACGAAAATATATCAGTTAGGGGCGATAGTTTTTAAGTCGGATAAAACCCTCGTACTCGGGCTCTTCTGGTATATAAAGTCCAACCCTACGATAAAATGTCTCGGCCTGCGGCCTCGACATTTTATCGTTGGGTTGGACTTTATATACCAGAAGAGCCCTCGTACTCGGGCTTTATCCTATACTTCAGACACTGGAGGGACTGTGCTTCACATATCGATAGGAAGTGTGGCTCTCGGCTCTTTATCGGTCCCGCCACGTATTCAGGGTTTGATTTGCATTTGAATAGACCGTAAAGCATACAGTCAATATTTAAGTTCCAGACAGACTGACACAGTCGGCGTCTCAGTAGTCTGAGTGTTTTATGGGAGCTTCATGAACTCGGTTTTATGTGGAAGAGAGAATGTGTGATATTGGTGGAAGTATGGTATCTATATCAGACCTATATGCTCTATTATGGCTACAAAATCGTATTGAATGATTGACGTACTAAAAATCACTCAGTATTTAAAAAATGAAGCGAGTGAACAGGTTTAGTGGAGGCCAAAGAAAACCAAACAAACAAAAAACGAAGGAATTTCGCAAATCACTGCTTGGGTAACTGCCCGAAATATTGCCTGGATAATTGAGGTGTTATGACTGAAATGTGGAAGAGATTGATTTCAAGGTATTTTAAAATTCATCTGAAAATTGTGAATATCACACATTCGTATCAAGAGAAAGCCTATTTTAAGATTATTCATGTGAAGTCAATAAATTGGAAACCTCGAATTGTACAGCACCCGTACTTGAATACATTTATGAGGCGGAAGTGAAACATCTTATCGTACCTAATATAGGGAAGCAATAGAGCGATGAATGACCGTATAGCGTTACCAGGATTGTATGCTATGCGTGATAATGTCTAGATTATTGGCTATGATTGTACCTTTCATGAAGGGAAATGATAATATAAATGGTACAATTGACATAACCCTGGACAGCCTGCCCAGAGGCAACTTGAAGTTACGATAATTCGATTCAAAAGTGAAATGGAGGGTTTTTTATTTCTTACAGTTTATTTGATAGTATGGCTCGCTGCCTCCTAATGGCTCCTACGTTCATACAATTGTTTGCCTGCCTGTCTCAATTCTTATATTCATTCATTAATTGATTACATATTACAAATACATTGTCAATCTCTTTTCTGAAAAGGCTATCAATCATGTTACATTATAGACAAACAGGGGTAGCTACAATATATAATAAGAATTGATAGCCAGACACACACACAGATATACTCAAGACGGACAGACAGACCGACAGACGGACAGACAGACGGACAGGCAGACAGACAGACAGACAGACAGACAGACAGACAGACAGACAGACACAGACAGCCAGACATATTGGCATGATAAACACGTAAATGTTCATTGTGTATGTTGTATAGTTTTCAACAATGCGTTATTAGAATTCACCGTTATGACCAGTCCATTCAAATTGCAATCATTCTTTCGTCGACGTCGACGATTTACTGTTTCATTATTTCAGCCAACTATATATCAGAAATAACATAACACCTTTAACTGTCTATTATTAACATTATTCTTTGCATTTTGTCGACAAATTGTTCTTCTCATCTTTACCCCTCCCTGTTGGGGATACTACAGAGAAGACACAATGCTATAATCTGGAATTATGTAAAGTGCAAATAATCAGAGATTCGGACACTTCAGGTCTTCCAGAGGTAAGCCGAAATCTATTGATACAACAACTACCCTTCTATTTCCTAGAAAGTAAAAGTTATAGTAAGAAAATATTTGTCAATTAGCTTTACAGCTTTCAGATAAGTAATCATCGTAACTAGTAGCAATTATGTTCAAATTACAAGACCACATTATTCGTTCGTATCATCAAATCCACTTCTGTCAAATCATTTGAAGCCAAGCAATGTCACAACCGAAACATAATCACAATAATCAAGTGATGAATGACATTTTATTTTTTATTTCTATTTTAACCAATATTGTAGAAAATAAAGGCAGTGCATTGTCCGGGACAACGCGGGCAGTTTTGTTACGGCAGTTACAGGAAATGTAAAATATTGCAATTTAAATTGTAGAAACGAAACTGGACATTAACCGAATTGGGTTTATTAATTAATATTGTAGAAAATAAAGGCAGTATGCAGTGTCCGGGAACAATGGCAGTGTTTGTTATGGCAGTTACAGGAAATATAAAAATATTGCAATAAATGAAAATACAGTAATTTCGACCGTAAGCTTATTTGAACTCACAACGTACGACACCAAGTCTCCTGGCGAGGACTGAGTCTCAGTAAAAACCACTCAGCCAAATTTTCATCCTTAAATGTATTAATACTCATGAGTAAATAAAATAAGGACATCTACATTATATTGACGAAATAAACTAGCACACAATTATGAATGTTGACGAATTCCAAAATATGTCTAAGTGTCAAAGATATGGGAAAACTGTATTGCTGATAGCTTGAGAAAACTAAAGCTTCAATTATTATTCAACTAAATACTAAAATAACTTCTCGTTTTTACAATACAATGCCTTTGTGCTCGAGCTATGACGTAAAAAGTGGCAGTTAATAAAACAGTTTACTCTGCAGTGTTCATATATATATTAAAGCTTGCTTATTAAAATAATTTGTTACTTAATCAATATACTGCTATTAAATTTACTATATAAAAGTTCAAGGTGCGAAAAATGTCAAAACTTTTATCTGTACCGCTTTTGATCACGTGACCCTTCATTCTTGCCATGCATTTAATCCCGTAAATCCATCGTAGTCACACTGTACTCCTATAAATCAGTAAACAGCCATACTTCTATTCATATGTAAATTACCAATACTTTCCTGACTATCGACCATTAGCATAACTTAAAGTGTTGGTTTTACTTATTCATATAAAAAAAGACATTGTGTTGGTTTACTGCTCTGCGTTGGTCTGTATACGAATCAGTCGTGACATCGAAATTGGTAATGTTCGTCGTATAAGTTGGAAATGATACTCGTCGTGGTTTTACAATGGAAGCCTCGCATTCTTAGCAATGACGTAACACTATCGTGCAAGTATGAAACGTCAACCAACCAATACACCAGAACCGCGATTGCAGCCCTCACTCGCGATCGGTCTATGGCGACGTGACGTGTGAAATCGTTGGGCCAAAAGTGTGAGCTTCGCATTGTAAAACCACTCTAACTTGAGATATTTCCATCACTAAAAATGTGTAGCTGTACATGTTATTGTTAAATATCAGCTCGTTTTATGTCATTACTACAAGTATTCTCGATTATCGCACTTATTTTGTGAAGGAAAATGTACCAGTACAAAAAGCTATTGCTTATTTAGAACTTTTAGAGAAATATGCTTTCAACTAACAGAGAATAGATAACGTTTAACTTTGTACGATTGTCTTGCTGTACAAATTGGGATTTTTTTGGCGACCCGGTATCAAAGCCAATGTGATAAAAGCCAATGATCGTTTTATTTGGAAATATTATATTTGAAGACGTATTAAACGACCAATCACAGCCCCTCCACACACTGTGGACCAATCAACTAATATATCAGACATCGGCCAGGTGAAACAAAGGTAATGCCCTATTTTCGCTGCTGTAGGGCTATCTGTTATCAGAGTTAAATGTTGTCAGGGCATCTTGTTCAGCGAATATTCTGTAATGTGGCTCTAAAGGAATATAAGTCTTCGCACAAATAACTCTAGCAACATCTTGTGAGAAAATTGTTTTACTCTTTTACTTGAGCGATATGACATGTCTCACCAACATTCGACGGAAGAATGAATTCCATTGATCAGTTTCATAAAGTTTACTCCAAGGTGAGTGAAATCATCGTAAACACTCGTGAACGAGAATTAAAAAGTTGCGAAATTCGCAGACATAGATAGACAGGAGAGACAGGAACCTAGTGTAACCGTGTACTTCGCGAAATGTGATATTACTCTCTTTCAATTGTCACTTCCTCACAATTGTCACGTGATATACGTGTTTCGAAGGTTCGACAAACCCCTGATATTGTAAAATAATATATCTATACGAGACATATCTGACTTATATTGCTAGTAGATTACAAATACGGAGCTACTTTAGTATGCAACGATCTTTGAAATACGGCGGTGAACAGATTTTGTAAATACACACTCTCGCTTGTATATACCGGGATAGCTCTTCATGTAGTTTCACGCTGTCTTTCTGCTCTCTTCTGCTTTCTTCTCCCTTTCTCCTTTCGTGGCCTCCTGCGTCGCCTCGGTCGCGCGCGCGTCGTCTTTCTTCGTCTAGATTTCCCCCACCGTCTCCGTCTCCTACTCAGACGAACTGGTGAGAAAAGTGTTTGTAGTGATTAGTAATGCGACAATAGTATTCAGTGTTCAACAATATCATTGGCAAGAGTGTACATATACTATGATCAAGTTTGCTGTCAGAACTGTGACCAAGAATGAAAGACCAACACGAATTTTCTATTTTATGTCTGGTTTCAGGCTGGAATTGGCCATGAAGCGTTATGAGCACGTTAAAAGTATATCAGTCAGTTTGACAACCTACCTCGTCTCCGATCCACGTACACTTGAACCGATGACGTCATTATCATTTCATCTTCCTCAACGGCAGAACAGGACACATTGTACCACTGAATTGATCGTTTTTTACTTGGTCTCCTGAACGTCAATTCACTGAATACAACCATTTTTCCATCTGAAGTATGCTCTTCATAATAGCTTTTCTTTGTTGGAGGATCTGCCCCAGGGTTGTCAAAATCCCATTGTAATACTTTAGCCGCCGGTAGCCTGCTATGATCTGCCCGGCACACTAGCGTCGGTTCTTGGCGCCTATTTCTGATTCTGTTTTCTGTGATTCCTTTGGGATAAATCAGGACTTGGTCGATTGAACCTATATTTGTTCAAGGAAATATTGAAATTAACGATTTTTTATTTCACTTAAAAAGCGTAAAAGACCAATATTGCTGGTTGTTAAATCATCAACCGTCAATATCGCATCCACAATATAACGATACTGTTCAAGGTACGTCAAACAATTAAACAACTTATAGGAATAATTATTTTGATTCTCAGAGAGTAACACATGTTATGTATACTCACTTTTAACGTGAAGCTGAGCTCGGTCTACTTCAGTGCGATAACCATTGCCGTCGATTGGTTCAACAAGCCTGAAGACAACTATACACTTATATGACCCGATATCTTCAAAAGTAACATTCTGTATTGTTAACGAGCCATCCGACAGGGCACTGTATCTTTTGCTGACTACACCAGTGACTTTAAAATCAGACGTTGTCACCAGGGTTGGGTCCTCGTTGTTTGGTTTTTCCATTCTCCAATCAATCGTCGTTCTGGTGTATGGGCTGGCAGGTGTTTCATACTTGCATGGTAGTGTTACGTCACTGCCACATTCAGCTGATATCTCTGTCGTGTGAACTGTGATGCTATCCAGCCCTAAAATAACAAAATTCGCTCTAGTAATCAAATCAAGGATCAAGAATAGGTTGGATTTTTTTTGTATTTTCTAAGTTTAAATTGACCGGACAAAAACCTTTTCTCACTTCGAAGTTAAGTGAATGAAACCACTAAATATAATATTCCTTGTACATTTTATGGCCAAAGTCATCTTGACCGCCGTCTTGGGCGTCCTGTATATGTGCAACAAATGTTAGTGTTTCTTTCAGGCAAAGTTTACATGTATTATTATTATTCCATAGCAAACTTATGTTGTTTTTTTCTAAAGAAGTAAGTTGCAAAACATTCGCTGGATATTATTATTCTTTAGCAAGTGTTATATTTGTTTCAAATACAATTCCTACTCTTGAGGCCTTGAGACGCAAAGCAATGTACAATTTTCATGAACGTTTAAATAATATCGAAAATGTGCTCATTTTAGCGCCACTTGATTCTGATGCTCTTTTGCATTCAAAGCATATTTTAACGTATAAAAATCTTCTCTTTTTTTAATCATTTTCTGTCTCTGTTTGTTTTATTTTATTTTATTTCTGGTTTTTTATGTATGGAGTAGTGTACACAATTGTTTCGCTTTTTTAACATCAGAGAGTTCAAATGTTTACTTTCTTTGTAATATCAAACAGGTTATTATTGATTTCCTTTGAAATGTAAAATAGTTTATTGAACATAAATATTTAAATTCCCTGATACATTAGAAGGAGAACAAATTACACATCATTGTGAAATGAAATGAAATGTGGCAATCTCAGATTAATCAATTGATACATTTCACCAAATTTGTATTCCCATTCACCAAACCCCTTGATTAAGATTTATATGTAAATAATGGAACAGCAAGTCACCAAGCTGGTGGTGAATGCTCAGAATTTTCAGATTAAAGCTACTATGAAATCAGAAATCAAAGCTTTAGAAATGAAAACATGATGTATAATTTTTCAAAAAATAAGTATATGTAGTAATTGGATTAGTAGATGTGTCACTTTCATTAACGGCTTACTCGAAGAAAACAAGTTACCATCGATGCAATCAAGTTATGTTCTAGAAAATCTACACTAAAAGAGAGTTTAAATGTAAACTACAAGTATCAGCTGTCAGTGAAATGCACTTGAATGAAGAAGAAGATTAAATGGACAATATGCGTACAATTTCCTACCGTTGATAATTATAAATCGTTATCGTTCATGCTACACTTTCATTCATCGCCACAAGATCCTAACTGCTCATTTTTCCGGGAAGTCTTGTTTTCAAGGTGCTTTTACAATTCCCATAATATGATCAAATATTTAATAGCCGTTTCTATATTAAGTTCCCTTTATTAAAAACCAATTTTGATTAATCAAACAATGACAGAAAAACGGAATCGTACTACAATAGTTGGCAGATCGTCCGACACTTCTGCGTTAGATACCTGAATCACAGGGTAACATACACAGAGTCGCAACGCTTGCATGCCTTTTGTTCCATGGTCGTCTCGGTAGACTATTGGCTTTTCGTATTAAAATGAGCTCCAAGGGTGTTAAACTTTTTGGAGCCTTTGTTTTTGGTTATAATTACACGAGATTATGCGAAAAATACGACGAGATGGCGTCGTACTGCCAGTCGCGTAGCAACCATAGTTACTTTGTGAGCTCTCAGGCCAGAAACACTGCTTCACACCAATCAAACATAAACACGCCAGCAGTTTCATAAACATGTCCTTCCTTGACGCACGTGTAAAAGAGGGTATGACTGACCGTAAACCATTGAGTAAAACCAGAGAGTATCGATAAAAGACTTTCAAATTTGGTTCAAACACACTTATTATATATTCATAAAAATATGAGAGGAATTTTTAAAACGGTAAAACTCATTTTCCTGAAGCTCAAAAACACTCCCGTTTTCGCCAGCACGTCAATTCTGCTCAGCATCACACGACAACAACAACACAACTTTGCCGAACATACTTTCGCTTAACAATTGACGAAAATCCGAAAATTACCGAAGGAGTCATGGTCGGCACTCTTCGGAAAAGAGAGGCGAGAGCAACCTTAGGCGAGGCGAACATGGATGGGTTACGTAACCGCTTCACGCCTTAAACAATACCCGTTGCCACTCTATCTACGTTTCTCTATGCCTGAATTGAGTGTAGGAAACTGACTCTTATGACACTTATGACTCTTATGACAGTACTCTGTTTAAAGACAGGCGGCTTAGAGCTAGGATACAATTTCTTAAATGTTCGTTCTCTCTCTCTCTCTCTCTCTCTCTCTCTCTCTCTCTCTCTCTCTCTCTCTCTCTCTCTCTCTCTCTCTGAGACTCTCTCTCTCTCTCTCTCTCTCTCTCTCTCTCTCTCTCTCTCTCTCTCTCTCTCTCTCTCTCTCTCTCTCTCTCTCTCAATTTGTGCTTTTAATATTTCACTTGCTGGATGTATCCTGAGCATTTGCCCCTTGACGGTGACATACTTGCTTCACCATTAATTTCATCAAAATGAAATAACTGCAGTTCCTTTGCCGCAACATTCATTAAAATACTAGATGCAACCCGTAAGATCGGATTTTGTTCAGCTATAACTCTCATAACATTTTTATTGTCTAAACGGCGTGATTCAACCAAATAGTTGTCTAAATGGAGTGTCTAAATGGTGTGGTATGATATTTCATATTTGCTAGCATCAAGAAACTAAAACGTACACGCTCATCGGAACTAGCTTTTAGATTACCATGTATTCCTTTGGAGCTATACTTGTATCTATAGCTTTAGAAAACTTTCGTCAAAACATTTTTTGAAAACAGATTACTTGCGCTGCTTATAAATAGCATTGTTTGAAAGTGATATTTCTTACTATGGAAAGCAGGAGTTGTTACATGAAGTGTAAAGGCAATACATTGAAAATTTGATCACATCGACCCAAAGACTGGAGGATTTATAATGTCATTTTTAGAGATCTGCACTCAGTGTTTAGATGTTTCTTTACAAGAACTGATTTAAGTTGTTTGGTTCAAAACTTTGAATCATTGATGGTATTATTTATCATAAACATAATACAACATGTTGCAAATTTTTCGGCATTTATCATAAATTTAATAGAAAAAAGTCACTGTAATGTTTAGCAAAAGCAACAGGAAGATAGTCGATATCGTTGTTGCAATGACATCATTGATGATGAAATATCAAATATTTTTTTAAATATATGAAATTATACGGCAATATAAAAAGTGTCATGATATTACCAGTCTCTCTAGTCTCTGTTTTCTAGTTTCTCTATCAATGTGGTAACACTCCGTAAATGCTTGCCATCTCTCTCTCGTTAACTCATTCTGTTGGCTCTCTCTCTCTCTCTCTCTCTCTCTCTCTCTCTCTCTCTCTCTCTCTCTCTCTCTCTCTCTCTCTCTCTCTCTCATTTACGCCACTGCATTTGTCCGCCTGCCTGTCTTTTCCTGACTTCAAAATTCGGAATTTATCGCAAAACACAACTAGTCAGCAATTTCGAAGAAAAATTTAGTGAATCATGTCCTGTAGGTATAACACGATATACAAACGGTACTAAACCGGTATTGTGTTTTGCTATTGTCTCTTTGACGATGGAATCCTGGCAGCCAATTCCATGATTCGATAACACCAAACAGCCAAATCCTTCAAAAGCTGTCTGAGAGTGAAGAGAAATATGTCGATCCCCTGTACGTAAAACAATACTTTACTCTTTGATACATGATACTTCTCCATTTCTAGATCCCGGATCATGAAAAAATCAATGTCAGCTTTTCCGCGTAACAGGGTAACTTTTTTGCATCAGTTATGTCAGAGTAACAAACATTGAAACATGAAGCTAGAAATCAAAATGGGTGGAGTATACTTGTCAGAATCAAAAAGGAGAAGAGCGTACTAAACATTTATCTACTTCCCAAATGAAAACTTCTCTTTTTCCCTTTGTGGTTAAATTTGCTATACAGTACGCAATAAGCAAGACAGACAAGCCGTTCCAGAATCACAGGTATATTAGGTTGATTTTGACTTTCCCATCGTAGCGCAGTCAGGGATCTATATATTTCAGGGTCGCCACAGTGGTCAGAAACACAAGTGCAATTGTATATTGGTAGTTGAGACGCCATGGTAACGAGTAATGGTTACAATAGAAATACGTTGACGAAATGAAGAGTTGAATTATTCAGTAGTAATGTGATCACATTACTCCGCAGATATCAAACGACCAAGTAGTTCCAGCATTACCACAAACTCACGTAAAATCTGAGATAAAGACAGCGGAAGACTCTACCGACAAACCTTGTTGTCAAGCACACAGCTTACAGTTACACAGCTAGCCAGGCTATTACTGAATATAAACCGGATACATATTAGTCCAAACCATCATGAAAGAGGCCATATTGGGGAATAACTGAAATGTGTAGCTTACCGATTAGAATGAATATATGGAGACAAATTCTCTGAAGATCGATCGACATGATCTTTGCGGAGTGCACCGTGTGCTCGAGTCCATACACATGTCAAACGCATTCTGAACCAAAACATGGTTCCGCAAAACATGTGCGCTTGCGACCTTTGACACCCACGCTTTAATAAAGAGACAACATATCAGGTGTTGCGATGCAAATGGTCTTTTTTGGAATTTCCAAGACTACTTGAGAGCTGTGCTGTCGGTCAGAACCAGGCATTGGTGATTGTCAACCAAGTTAAGTTCAATCAATGTGAGTAGCCAAGTACGTGGTGTTTAATCAGTGCAACAAATCCATACCAAAGTTTACCAAAATCATGCCCAAGATTCTTTAATCAGATTGTTGAAAAGCTATTGCAATGTGTCGTAGTTTTAATTAAGCGAAAATTTTTCCTGTGATAGAAAACATTTGCATCAAATGACATTGTCGGAAATCTTATAGGAATAAACCTGATTAATACTTATGACTTATGACTTATAAATTGAAGTGCATTATATGTGTAGGGTATAACCCTATAACTATTTTCATGATAAGTACGCTGTTCTGTGATCTAAAGCTGAGTGAATATATAGTTATACTGTAAAAATCCGTCGAAACGTGAAGTACTGACGAGGGCATTGGGATTTCCACTCTATAATAAAAACTACTTTTAATTCCTTATTTGGCTTCAAGGGTTCATACTGTGACATTTACTTTGTTATCTATATTCGTAATAGAGTTCCGATTTTCAACAAACACAGAGTGTAGCACATTATTTGTAGATTCGTTCCGTAAAATTAATGGAGTAGCCAAATTACTTGCCTAAAGGCGAATATGAACCAGCTTTGTCATTGCAGAATGTATACGTCAGGCTAGTTTGGGTCGATATCGAGTGCTCCTTATTGTCATTATGATTAACTCGTCATATGGTCATTTCAGTAGCAACTACTCTGTGCGATTTTCAATAAAACGACACCTGATCACGTGAGAAATGCCCAGGCTGATGAAATATCCTGTACAAACATATTTCTTGATAAATCTGAATATTAACAGAAGCCATTCATAGAAGATGAAATGCCAATCTAAAACAGATCACTCGAGATACACATGTGCATGTTGAACACTGGATGTCAGTAGAAATTGAAAAGCGTAATCATGGCGGTGAAACTGACGCTAAGCTTGATATGTTGGTCACTTGTCATGCAGTACTAACTTCCTGTATGAAGGAGTGAAACTTTCCTCACACGGTCACCTTGGCTATCATGAATGACCATCATTGGTTTTGTGTTTATAGAGTAATTTAATTAGCGGATTTACAATTCAACCAAAGAGTGTCTAAAAGCTTTGTTGGTGCACCTCCTCCACCGGACGGTGGTTGGTGCTATCACACGTTAAAAATGTACAACTCTATAATATTATTGTATGACTCGTCTGTAAGTTTACCAAAAACTCTGACCATCTTGTCAGTGCTGGAAAAAGGGTTTATACTTTTTTCTTTCTAGTTTCACGTTTTTGTTTTTGTTGTTTCTCAGTAGGCATGGCTGTACGTGTCGGAAGAAACACCAATGAATAGACTAACATTCTAAATGCATCATACTATTCATATTTTAATCGTGCATTGTGCAAAGTTACATCCGAAGGAAACTTAACTTACTTTAAAACAAAAATTGCACATCCACAAATTTTACAAAAAGTTAACGTTGTTCCGCGTCCGGATGTACCTGTAGACAGAATTAACACGAAATTGTACCGCGTGCGTGAGAGAAACACTTCACAGACAAATTTGCGTTTGCTTTGAGGAAGTTATTATATTTATTGCGGAATAAGATATCTGGCGAGGGTAATACCAGTAAATTGCGCTGTGATCCAACGCTGCATTCATGGCTCAATGATAAAGCTTCTTCAGAAATCAGGTGCTTACAAGTCAGTTTGTATATCACTTCCGTAGTGATGAAACTATACTTCGCGTAGCGTCCACTTCTACTACATCAACAGTCGTACTCAATTACCGTGAAAGTTGACCTGTGAAAATATAGATGATTTGTTACATATAAGAAAAAATTGACCAAAAGTTTGGGAAGTGAAACCAATTCGACAAAAAAGTGTACGAATGCATTATTTTTTAAATAATATGTCGAACTGTACACGGAACCTTTAAAATGAAAAGAGACATTACCAAATGATGATTTCAACAAGTTGATTATATTTTCACTTAATATATGAAAATTTATCCGACTTTTATACTGATAAAATGATAGAATAAGGCTAAATAAAATGACATTGATGTATAAATACATGGTTTTATTGGAATGTGATCTTTAAGATGACTATGATGCACATTATGATTGCTTTTAAGAAATTTAAAGGTTTGGACCACACAGCTGGCGTAGTTAGCATTCGCTCGTTAATTTTTTGTTTCTTGTATTTGTCATTTCTTGAATCATTACAAGTTCAAGTTCCATAAAACAATTTTAATCTAAAATAATATTTAACAGGAACATATACTTCATCCTACTTTAGATGTAATCTTAGAACGATATTTCCGATATTTTATATAGTTCCTACTTTTGACTATGGTAAATCATTAAAAATTGAATGTGCAAAACCCAAAATATATGAATTGGTGTTCCTCATTTACAGGGGAACACTTTCACGACAAGAGATTTGCAAATTCTCATTTCACTCTGATATTTCTAAATGAGTAGTTTTGAATTGTGCATTGTTAAGTCCTTGGCATATTGGTAGGAGATCAGATTTTTGACATGAAATTATACCTCTATGTCGTTTGCATCAGTTCAAATGTCCCGACACCTTCAAGAATAAGACGTCCATTGTCGTTCAACAACGCCCTCACTTCGTAACTACCAAAGTCATCCTCATCGACACTGTGGATCCTGTAAGTTACAAGAACTTTCTTTTTCTTGTAAACAACTTCAATACAGCGACCGCCAGAACAGTTGTAGTCAGACTCTGATCCGTGTAACACTTGAAGCTTTGTTCCTCTATCATTTTGTTCAACGGTTGCCAAGGTTACGAGCTCGTCATCCAATATGACATTGGTCTTCAGTTTCATGGTGATCTCAAACGTCTCGGCTATTGATGCTTCAAATCGTCTACCACTTGGTTTTAGTCGCAATGTCTTCGTCGGGAGTTTGGCGCCAAATTCTTCGTGAAAAATAAAAAACCTCCGTGTCTATATTAACATAGTCATCATACGAATGAAAGACATTGCAAGCATAGGGACTATGTTGGTAAGTTGACAACTATGCATCGTGACATCATAAGAAAATTCAACAAGGAACTTTGTTGCGGAAACAGAATGAAATTCTGGATAATACATCAACAGTTGTAGCGAATGGATCGGAAAAATTTGGGGACTCTTTCTTGAACTGTTAATGATAAAACAATTGTCCATGCATGCAAGGTTTGCATCGACAAATCGTTGGAGGAAAAGCTTCATTTTCCCACTATGATAACATCTGTAAACTTTCCTAGCGGTAAAAATATGAGCAGTAAGAAATCCCGGGGGAAAGCGATCGTATGATCGCGAAAGCGGAACTGTTTATATGCGTTAATTGTCACAGTTCTAACACAGAGTTCAAAGTTAAAAAACTGACCTGGCTCGTCTAGCACCAGTTGAAAGCTACCCAAACCTTGCGCAATTATATCTAGGTTTTGAATTACTTTAAGACGCACGTTGTATCGACCAAGATCTTCCATCGTTACGTTCATCAAACTGAATGTTACACTGTATTTTCTCTTCCTTGACGAAAAATCAATGCAATATCTCTGCGAACAGCGATCGTCATCAAGAGACAGCCGTTGATGTCGAGGAATCTCAGCATCTTCATCTTCAATTTGTACCATTCCCGAAAAGATGACGTCATCTGTCATTGGCACTTTCATCTTCATCGTCATGGTAACAGAGGTGGACTTGCCAAGAGCAACGATTACAGTCTTGTCCTTCGTTTGCAGTGCAATTTGCTCAATCTCTCTAAATGCTGTCAATATTTGAATAGTAAATACGGTACAGATATAGAAATTGAGATATCTAGATCGAATGTTGTGCATTAGATTTCATTTTCTGACAGTACAGTGCAATCGTTCCTTTGACCATTTGTGTCATTTTCTGATGCAAGGTTTTGCCAAATGGTACACTTAATTCAAAACTTCATTCAATTGTGATAGGGCAAATAAAGACATCAAATCATACTTTGGGCTATATATGTATACTTCAATGAAATCAGTGAATAACTGTCTAAGTAAATGGTTTATAAACAAGCAGACAAACAGATAATGAATTAATAGAAAAAATGAATGAATTATCTTTTTTGCTAAAAAAAATAAAAATGTTTGTTGTTGAAGATTGGCGTTTCGTGAACTAACCGTGGCAGCATACTGCTGTGATCAGCGTCAAACCAGCCAATTGCAAAGTGTTGATCGTCATCTTCAGTTCTTAGTTTGCCAATCCCTGCCAAAGCGACGAGATGCTCACACACTTGTGAAAATAAAATACTTCTTTCTCAGTGCTGTCTTATCTACACAACAACTCTCGCTGTTTTCCAGATTAGAAGGTTGCCATATGTCATTCGCTCGTGTGATTTTTGGTAGACTGATCGAATCTGATCATAACATCGCTGTAATATAACTGTGAATTCAGACTCAAGTTATGTCATCATAGTATTTTGGCAACAGGGTGTAGTCCCAGGGCTGAGTAATGCCAAATTGGAGTTAAAAAAGAGGATGAATCACAGTAAATACGACATATTCTAGAACTGCCATATCAGAAAAGTGACGAGGGAAAATAATGATCTGGGAATACCCTCCTGACTTTCGGTAACCTCTTTGAATCGTGCAACTGGGGATGACTCACAAATCAAACCACAGTAAAATGTCGGCAGACCAACTCATAAATCGGACTAAAACTGTGGAAGATGCAGGCACACCTATTCCTTTGATCTTCTGGTAAAATGAGGTCATGATATGTTTTGGAACCACACCTATACGATTACACATATGAAAACCTAAACTACCTTTCCAGTAAAAAGTAAGAAATACGTCTCATATTTACATGAGACTTATTTTCACGCCCTATTATTATGGCATCCATTTATTGCAGTACATTATAAGATTTATTTGATTGCAACACCGGCTAGTTTCAAACTTACAACTTGGCGTCCCTATTTTTTACCTAATCATTGCCTGTTGTCAGATACGATATCACACAAAGATGCACAAAATATTACGGTATGTACTGAAAGTTTACTGGATTGCAAACTAATTACCCTACTAAACACTGCATTTAATTCTGCAAAGAGTACATCCAAGTTTTTTTTTCAGATGATAGCTTATCCTGTACTGTTACCTGTGCATAATTACAGTTACAGCTCACAGACTGAAACTTAGAAGCTTACACGCAAATATGCAAGTAACACCGATACGTGACCTTCCCTACATACTATTTTGCATTAAAATGACCATGCGAAGGGCTTTACCAAGTACACACGAATCTGACTGGTTTTTACAATTGGTTTGTTTTACTAGGAGTGTTTTCCTGGTGGAAACATGTATTCAAAAAGCGGAACAACCCATGTCTTTGAATTAAGATAGAATTGTACCTTGTGTGACAAATATTCTTACTCTCAAATTTTCACAATTCTTTCCCGATATACCACTTGTCTGGACTCATTTTAAAGCTCTTCGGAAATCGGAAATTTTCATTTTATCCATAACGTTCACACAGCGATGCTGGCTATTTTGAATTCAAATACTGGTAAATGTTAAGTAATCAAGTTCTCCAGTTTAAAAGTTTGCAAGATGACCCCTGATTTTTATATTTTACTCGGTGACAGTTTGCTAGGTTTCATTGAGGAAAGTTTGATGAAAGGTTTCAATCCTTCACTTTAGAGGGGCATACTGCCTTAAACTTCTGTTCAAACTTTCCTCAACGCAACTTTCAACCGTACTCTTGAAAAATCAAGAAAAATTATAGGGGGTAATGAGCAAAGTTTGGTACGAGAGAAACAAATTACCCTACTTCTATAGATATTTGAAAATGAAAATGGCCGCCATCCTAGTATTAACTATAACGGGATTTTTTTTAAATTTCAAGAAAATAAGCCTGTGCAAGCAGATTTCCTTACTCCGAGTACTTAAAATGTGCCCAATCGTGGTCCAAAATAGTTTGGAAACATTTGAAAATCCGAATATCTGTCCCCAAGGCGAATTCTACCTTAATTAAGTCGAGGTCGTCGTAATGAAAGCGGGCCGCTGACCGCAGACTTGTTAGTTCAGGCATTTACTTAAACACAGTATATTATGCCCGCATTTGACAAACAGTCAACAGGAAGTTACAGAATGGCACTTTGCTATGCTATGGCGCATTTAGTGTGGGGTTAGGTTCCTCACCCCAATGAAGGGGAAAATTAATAATTACAGATGAAATGTTGATATCACAACCATGGCCGATACGTACGATGTCGATATATTTCGAATAAACCAATCAAATCAAAGTGAAGGGACAAACTGCGTTGTCGTTGCTAAACAATCACAAGCTTTGTAATTGAACGGCAAACCGTTGATTGACGTCATTGAAAAGACAGTGTCATTGCCATTGTCAGTGCATTGTAGTCAACTTAATAAATCTCACCAAGAAACTATAATGAATTTGAAACTTTCACTACGATACCAACATATTCCAATCAAATATAATAAATTTACACGTAAGAGGCGAATATTTTTACACAATGCTGTAAACTTTATCCTGACTGCCGATTCGAAACAAATCATTTTTCAAGACTTATCAATCAAGTATGATGCTGAACGCCAAAAATAAAAAGAGAGAAACCCAGTGAACAACCCCTCTAACAACTCCAGTTTGTCAGGGACTCTGTACTGTTGATGACCCACGGCCCTGTACAAAGAAAGACAGGTCACTAAGAATAGTAGGGCCTAAAGGGTTGTAGTAGCTCTATGAAAAACTACCGCCAGTAATAATGACATTTGACCTTTCCGTGGAGGTCAGAATACAAAGATCAACCTTTAGGGCTGAAACGGCTAGGTGCTTCATCTGCGATGTCAGTAAGATAGACTCCATGTGTAGTTGTGACGGGAGAATTTACACATGACTACACCCAGTCACTCTGATCTCTCTCAGCTTTAATAAATCTCATAAAAACTTAACCTTCTAGAAAGGTGTGCCTAATATACATACCATTGATACATAATGTTTGTAATTTCTAGCAAGTTGAAATAACACGCAGAATAAAGGATGATCTCAGCTATAGAGGAGAATCTGCATGATGTAGAGTAACCATTCGAGGAAATCCATGATTTTTGCATACCAACAACTCATCCGATAGTCAATCTCATTTATGATTGACAGTCAAACATTAGCGATGTATGATCTAGACGCGGGGGAAACGAAACGTGAAAGCAAATGGAGAAGTGCCAGAGAGAAAATGGATGTGACGATGTGACGAAACACAAAAAATGGATTATTTTCCCGAAGTCTTCATATCATGCATAGAGAAATAAGTTTTAAAAGAATTTCCTGATATTTCTGCTCTTTTCGGGTTCGTCAAAGATAAACATGAACAGTGAATTTCGGGGTTTGACGTTCAATGTGACGTCACTGTGATTTGTGAATAAGGGGGGTGCAGAGGGAGTTACTCATTTTCACCAGATGTTCAAAAAGCATCTTTAATTCATGATATTGAATCAATCACCTGCCTTCCACCATCGATGATATTCTCGAAGTAGTCGGGATTTTATGCTAAAATAAACAGTTCAATCACCTAAGAGAGTGTGTTTGCGTCTCGAACAAACTAAATTTCTCTCGGATATAGACCCTAAACAAAGCTAAGCGCTCACGAGATGAACAACACTTGCTTTGTTAGTGGGCTGTCATGAAATACTGACTTATTTAAATATAGCACTCATTATTATCTGCCCCGATAAATCAAGCCAATTTAGAAATTCCCGCCATTTTATGATTGCTGACGATGCTAAAATTGACGCGTACAAGTGTCTGAGTATATTGCTTTCAAAGTCAACACAACACAAAGATCTAAGACATTCCCTTCATAAAATAGGACTTCTTCACAGAATATTAACGTACTACATTGTTTGTAAAAGACTCATCTGTGGCATGTCAAATACTAATTAGTGACGCCCTGTTTTTCTCGGCGTCTTCTTGACAATGCCGCAATAGAATTGTCCCTCTCGTGGCATTGTATGTTATTGAATATTGTTTTAGAAAATGCAATTTGCATTATGCGTAAACATTTAGAGATTAAACGGACACATTAAAAGGGGGGAGCTAGTATTCTTCTTTGCATACACAGTGCAGTTTAATGACTCAGTCATTTGGCACACAAAAAACGACGACTGCTTGGAGTATTGAAAAGAGAACCTCATTGCCAAAATTACGTCATTGATAAATTATTGTCAGCCTGGACGTTGTATGCAGATTAAAATGCGTCTAAGTAGAATAACTCCAGATCCAGACTGTCTCTAAACTGTTCTACTGACTTTAAGTCACATGAAATAGTCACACTGGGCTGCGGTGGTTTACTATCACATTGTTGTTTTATTTAGAATTATGAAAGCAGAAACATGGCGTTTTTATGTAGAGTTAAATGGCGAGCTGAGTCACAGCACAATTCCAAAATTTTGTCCTCTCTAACAATTCGAGTATTAACTTTTGTTTCAAAGAAACTGAGCCTAGAACACCTCAATTAAACCATGCAATTTCTAATTTTTCAGTGAATAAAATTCCTTTCACTACTTATTCTCTGTCCTGCATTTGATCGGTAAGAAATTAAGAGTTCTTAAATCTGAAAATGTGTTTCCAGACTATCATTGTTACGTAGTCACAGTGGAATTGCATGCATGTCGACCGTCTATGCTAAAACGGTGAATGTACTGTTAAAAGAGAACAAAATCTACTCGATGATAAATTTCATAGTTCAAATGTCTTAATAAAATGTTCAATCCATTTACTGTTGTCTCCCTTTCACACGCTGCATTTTATACTCTACGACATAATCCACTTGTTAATATTTACCCAACACCTGATCTCCTCAAAGGTGACTGCTGTACCCATATGTTGATCCATTTATCTATATCGCTATAATGTACATCAATCAATCAAATCAAACCATGCCATATCGATACAATTACATCCTAACAAGGCAACTTGAAATATCGTAAGCCTGAACGTTAGTAGGCTCTTGAGTGTCGACAACGTTTCTATACGCCATATATAGGCATGTGTCTGGCCACCGATAGCACTGCTCCTGTACTTTGATATTTGGCAGCCCGCCACTTTTTCGCGAAAATTCCAGGGACCGTTGATAACGCCCCCTTCTAACCATTTAAGAACTCTGTTCCGCATTTTTTGTAAAGCTGTGAGGTGTGTAGGCGTGGAATTCCCCAGATACAAGAAGTGGTGTCGGTAATTCTGGTCAACCGTCCTTGGTGCTACTGCCAATATTTCCGGGTCAGAATTCAATACAATATTACACATTTTTGCAAGTGCTCATGCAATGCAATCTACAATGACAGGTGAGCCGAGAATTTCTGCTATGATAGTTTTACATTTGGGTAAACCACCTTCAGCAAATAGTTTTTGAAGTCGCCGCTAACCAGTACAAGGTGACCCTTGGACATTACCTCGATGACCGGACAATGTACCCCGGATCGTGTTGATGACGTTACATTATGCAAATTAATGTAGGGGAAGTGGGATCCCCTGGTAAAACAACAATCTCACACAACCATTTACAAATGCATAAGCCGCATGTTGCTGATAAGTGAATACGTGTTGCTTGTATGTCTCCCTTTAACGTCTTCATATCTCATCGACAGGGTTGTTTTCGACTCTGCCCAGTAATGCACAGCGCCCCCTCATGTGTAAACAAAGGTACAGGATGGTTCGATCGGCTGCCATCTACTTATTCAAAAGTTGAAATAACTGGGTCGAGGTAGAGTAATTGTAAAGCCATAGAGAAAAGGGGTAATGGTATATCAAGTCGTACTAACAACTGAGCGCAAATTTGATTCCCAATTCAGAATTGTTAAAACAGACCAAGATTTATTCATAGACAGTAAAAGTGTTCCCCCTCTACTGTCTATGGTTTATTTCTCCATTGTCGTATGTACCGTAATGTTTACATAAGGCGATGCTTTTCGTCCTGAACTTTTCTTTCAAATTAATTTTCACTAGTGTGCAGGAGAGAGAGAGAGAGAGAGAGAGAGAGAGAGAGAGAGAGAGAGAGAGAGAGAGAGAGAGAGAGAGAGAGAGAGAGAGAGAGAGATTAACCACGATAACAACTATTTCCATTCATAGACTAATTTTCCTTCACGAAGAATATGAAATATAGCTCACGAAAATACAGTATTATAAGATATATTTTCTTACAAAATATGACTAGAAAGATTACATCAACAGTGAACTACGATAGAACGATAAAACGAAAACTGTAATTAAATGAAAGTAAAATGAATGTATATGTATTGGCATTGGACCTTTATATGGACGGCTATATTAGTTTTTGCTTTAAATTGAGTCTAGTTTCATTTCAGTGAAATTCAACATATTCGAGAAATTCTTGCTCTGAAACAGTTTCTATCCCTAGTCATCACCTGTAATCTATTCAGCTCTATCCGTGCTATTTCTTACAAGCAGAAAAAATATGTAATGCGGTTGCCAATTTCTCATGCCCATGGTCAATTCACGTGTTGCATTATGTAAATATTGTCGACTTCTTTGTAGTGACAAAGTATACCAGACACTGACAATTTCCTGACCTTTTTGTCGTAAACCAGGTATGTGTTGTTGTTTTTTCTTTAAACATTTACTAAAATTAGTCAAGTAATTTGCCGTTCAAGAAAAGACTCAATTTCTATGCTGTGATGTTTTTCCTGGGCTACTGTTTTCCACCCGTGCTTATTCTCAACTATGAAAATAACTAGAGCTGTCTTGATCTTCTTCCTCTGCGTCGATGCTGGCCACGTTTTCTCTTACGACTGTTTCTTTTGGCATGATTGTAACGTCGTCGTTCTTGTTGCTGTCTTGAAGTCTTCAATGCTGACGTCTTTAACCGAATGTGATCTGCTAAGAAATAAAAAGAGCGAATGATAATGAGACCCATGCATGAAGGACCTACGCTGCCTTGTTGGCGAGGTCTTTTAGTTCAGCCACGTGACTACGACGGAAACACATAAGTCGATATATATATATATATATATATATATATATATATATATATATATATATATATATATATATATATATATATATATAATATAGGCATATGTCCACAGAAACAGCGTATATGTATACAAGGTATTCTATCGCTCCAGCAAGGATCGGACAACTAGCTTTTATTAAAGTACAGGCATGTTCAAGATATACAGGGAGAAATGAATGCGCAAGTTTGACGAAAGATAAAGTAATCATTTGTTTCACAATGACAAGAACCCACACGACAGGAAGACAATGAAATACATACAAGGGAACGGCATTCAATATGATGTTTAGCAAAACGGAAACAATAAAATAAATTACGCCCAAAAATAACAAAGAGAAACGAACAAACAAAAAACAAACTTTCTAAATAATGCGTGTCAGCAATTCATACCTACATGTACGCGTACGTATGCACATAGATAGATAGATAGATAGATAGATAGATAGATAGATAGATAGATAGATAGATAGATAGATAGATAGATACATACATACATACATACATACATACATACATACATACATACATACATACATACATACATACATACATACATACATACATACATACATACATACATACATACATACATACATACATACATACATACATACATACATACATACATACATACATACATACATACATACATACATACATACCTTGTCTTACTCTAACGTAGAATTTTGCGAACCCTTGAGAATCTATGAGGACGTCATCGTATTGCGTTATTCGTAATCTGACGTCATACTCTCCCTCGATGTCCATGGTTACATCACTTAAATGAAATGTCAGTAAAATATGAGGAGGGTCGACTTGCAGGTAAAGTCTGTACATTCCAACGCTGAGAGACGTGCTGTCGCCTGGCAACACTTCTTGGAGAGTGACATGGGAATCACGTGACAGGGTGATGTGTAGTTTATCATTCTCAGTCAGAACACGGTTGATACCGAACAGAAAGGTCGCTGTTAATAGTGGCGATCCTTCCTCCACTATATACTCTACACCGTCTGGTAGTAGTGGCTGAATACTCGTCCACGTATTAACCGATATTCCTGTCATTGGGAGAAATAACAACAGTCAGTAACTCGAAAACCTTCTAAAAATGATATAACGGAAAGAATAGCGTTTCTTAGTTGTCATTAACAACTTCTTATCAACTTTGGTACGAAAGAATACAGTGATTTGCAAAGATTTCGCAAAGCAGAATTTTCAACAATATTAGAGATAGTAGCGCCATCAACGACTTTATTTGTGCACTACACAGGCGTTAAATAACTCTCTCAAATGAAATAATATACGTTATTAGTTTCGTGTATGTAAACCCATCTCTTCGGGTGTCTCCAGACGAAAGATGTACAGTGACAAACAAGCAGTAGTGCTGACAAAGTTCTGTGGTTTTTCACACGCTATGTCTCGTGCAGGCGTGGGCGACTACGCATACCTGGCATAACCCACATTACGATATCAGGAAGTATAAATGCACCGAGTTACAACTGATCGATATTCTCTGTGACGTCATGATTATGTAGATACAGCCAAGTTCCACGATCTACGACTTAATCTGACTTACTGCACTATAAACTGTGGTAATAGGCACTGGATATTGCACACATTTTTGCCAAAATATCTTTCGTTGGAAAGAAAGTATATTTGGGTCAGTTTTACATAATCAGAGAGGAAAATTACCTATAATTTATCTGATGTAAATTCTAAATAGCCATATATTCTACGTTAAGCTAGGGTGAACAGTACATTTTCGATTTTCAAAAAGGAAAGTCGGTCAAAAGGACAATTTTCTAAACTGGTAAGAAGAGAACAATAATTGCTCCACTTGAGGAAATGCGTAAAATTCCACATTGTCAGGGATTGTAAGAATTAGTATCTTCAAGAAAAATTTTGATTATACGAGATTAGCACTGCTTTGGTATGATTCAGGAACCAATCTGTCCCTTACAAGTGGCTGACAACAGCACGGACTCACACAATATCATATTTTCACCCACCTGTCTTAGGAAACGCGACAAACAGAGTCAAACAGAACCAGGATACAGGCCGCGAGTCAAAGCCATTTTCCAGAGTCGGCAAAAAGTCAGTCCAAATCTGTGCAGAGACGGTAAAATCTGGGATATTTATATCCGTTGTGCCTAATTATGGGAGTCATGCCCCCTCCTCTCAATTGTCTCAATTTTGTGCGGGTGGGGGAATTTGAGGGGTGTCTATTGCTAAGTCAACAATAGACAGCACGTAGACCATTCAAGCTGGGTTATTCAAATATACAATGAATTAAATATAATGAGTTACAGGTTATCTTTGGTCATGAGAGTAATTCCCGCCATAACTATAAATTATATGGATCTATATATACAACACTTAACTTTGTCAATTTTTATCTGATTTGCCCCAAGGCTTGATGACATAGTTACACTTAATTTTATCTAGTTTAACATAATGGACGAGGTCGCAGTCACAAGATCCACTGTGCACTGATAAGGCTTCTGTACAACAATGGAGATATATGTCCACACATGCTTTCATTCACAGCGTGGGTGAACCGGCGGTATCAAGGCACCAAAAAACCCAACATCTTGGCTTGTTTCTTGTTCCTCTTCGTCATGGAATATCGCGGAAATAATCAGGTTTGCCTGAGTTTCCTGGTTGTCCAAACCACGAAGTAATATTACAAAGTGAAAGCCAGAATGCAAGCTATATACACAGCAATCAATATAGACATGTAGTAGCCGCTATCCACAACCATAGGCACGTGTCGAGGTTGTAGCTTACAAAACGTGACAAAGTTTACTTTCCGATGTCCCCCAGGCTTACAAATATATTTATATATTATTCATTTATGAGTATAATCTTTTCGTTTTTTGCAGTTAAATCTTCTCACGATGTCTCTAACTAAACACAAGGTCACAGACAAAAGGGAACATGATATGTTCCCTAATGGTCAATATCGCGCATCAACAAAGGAGAGGAAAAAATAAGAGAAAGTCATTTTGTGGCTTGCTTGTTCATTGATGACTGTATAAAATGGACAATAAAACCTTGTGCTGATATTTAACACTTTTTATTGCGAATAATACGGTATCAAAGTCGTCATCTTGGCTTATTAAATCATCCATTATTTTCACATCATCATCATCATCATCATCATCATCATCATCATTATCATCATCTCAAAGAACACATCTGCTACAAACACCACCGTTATAGGCACATTGTCGTTGTTTTCTTTGTCGATCAATACAGATCATTCTACGGTTTTCCCGACATTTCTATACAGAGTCGAGCGTCAATGAAACGTTAAAGACGCTGGTGACAATCCTTTGTATTGTAGATTCTTTATTCGAGTCTCTTCTCAGAAAAATAAATTACATTACTTTCAATAAAGTGCATAATATGAAGTGTTTACAATATGAATTTGTAAAAACGTTTCTCGCAGGCCGGCTATTTGTAAAATAATTTTAACACAAAGTTTATTGACTTTTACAGAATTTACAGAAGAAGCATTTCTTTATTTCAGACAGAAAGAATAAAAGCTAGTGATACACATAGTTTTAAAGAACATCTTTGTTACATTTATATAATGTGAACAATGATTATGATTTCTCAACGATGATATAACTATTACATCTTTCCCTTGATTCCATGACTTGACTGAATGGCAAAGAGATTGTGACATGGTTTGTCTTCTCCTGTCATTTGGCAGGCTCGGTGACTAGGTTGGAGACAGGTGTACGCGTTGATTGATAGTTGCCGGGTTAAATGTGCTCTATACCAGTGTTGGAAACTGGCCAAAATATTTGCCAGACATCAGGACTGGTAACTTTCAAAACTTGCCTGTCCTGCCAGAAAGTTGCCTGTCCTGAATTTTTGACAAATCCATTCATTCAAAAAACACAAAACCATTATGTATATAACGGAAAATGAGGGCAACTCCACACATCGGCTCTACCAAGACTGTTTAGTATAACGATATGGTGAATAAAAGGATCATTGCATTTATTTTGTATGTAATACATGGCGAGACACCGATGAATCGATAGTGCTTTGACCCTACAGTAGTCATGTAATCTGGTTCCCTTGTAAACCGGTCTGTTGATTGAGTGATTCGTCCTAATGGTGTTTCGGAACCAAAAATGGGGTTCCTTCATCAGTCGCTCTCTTATTTTGTATCCCCTCCGCTTGGTTGCGTGATGAAGTCATCTTCGTCGTCGAGGAGGAGAAGCCAGATCGTTATTGAGAGAGTTCAAAGAGTTAGCCACTCTATTGACTGACTCTATAGTGAGCGATCCGGTGTGTGGTGTTATATTATAATTAACATTAATACCCAGCATCGACCGAGTTTCTGGACGCTTATAAGGATTTTTGTTTTAGGGCATATTTGAGCGTTGCTAGTGCTCGTCATGTTAAAAGTAAATGTTGTACTAATCTGACAACGATAACTTGTTTTAGGCATTTAAATCGATTAACCGAACTTTTGGTTTATGTCAATTTTCATGGACTTTGTAATAGATTTCGGGTCGATATTGGTGCCTGCTTTCCGGTGTTTGAAAAGCATGTTGTGAAAGGCTGTTTCGAGAAATAAATCTTATTTCTCTGTGTTTAGCCATTCCCAGGTTTCATGGTTTCGTTAACAATATTTGCTGTAAACGGCCTTTGAAATCGGTTTGGTCGTTCCGGATATCGACGGAATGCTTACTCCTTCACATGTTGGTCAAAGATTCATAACGAGCTATGATTTTGTAAGAAGGATTTGTTTTAGATGCTCGTTTTATAGACCATGAAGAGTGTCGTTAGAAAACGACTCGAGGGTTGATCCCAGAAGTAAGCTCAGCTGCAGTGATTTTTTGTTCACTCTCCTGTGTTAATAGAGCCCTCCCTTATGTGCTTTAGCGAGCAGGCCGTAGATACGGAGACATCACTATCTGAGCTCGTCTCAGACTGGTTTGATGAGACTTTGAGCTTGTTCTATTTGTAGCAAGGCAGGATGTGATACTGGTTTGAGTATATTTACATTACGTCAACGTCAAAGTGGACCGTTATCTCAGGTCACTAAACTTTGATGAAGTTTATTTTGTCCCAATGTTTCCGTGTAAGAGCCATGGTTAAAATATGTAACTGCGTTACATATGAGGTAGTCAATGGATACCCCGGAGGGTATTCTCGTGTTTGCTAGCCCTCGACTTAGATCACACACGGTCTTTCCATAAAATGGAGTGTCCGTGCTTGTAAAGTGACCTAAGAAAGCAAAGATATAAAGTGTGAGATTTACTAGTATGAGCGACTTCCTGTTTACCCGTGTTTACATGTCTGGCTTGCATTGCGTTCCGGCGTCACACAGTTGCACAGTTTCAGTAGCATAAGCGCGTCGAAGTCGGACATATTGGTATACTACATTTCGTTTATTTTACACAACATCTAGAAGCAGCTGATCGATGAGATTACTGGGTATGCCGTATGGGCTACTATCGAGAGCCCGACACACGGACATGGAAGTACAATTTTCCTCCCGTCCGACTGAAAAGTTACCCGTCTCGGACGGGAGGACGGGCGGTAGTTTCCAACGCTGTCTATACTGTCGTGATTTAGTGTGTTCCGACATCACCGACCGTCACTATATGATTGCGTTCGGAGAGGGGTGCACAAGAGGATGATCTTTCACTCAAGTCAACATTGTATGGGTTAAAAGATCAAGTGTTTGATCAAACAAATCAAGCAAGAACGATACTGCCATTTTCACCATAGATCCATCAACACTTCACCAACATTCTCTAGTTATGATCTCACGCAGTCACAATACCACCAAGATCTATATGCCCTTGGAGAAAGAACAAAAGAAAGAAAGCAATACCTAGACGATGACCTCACTTTTCGGTATGGTGACGTCGCGCAAAATGAACTTCAGGCATGTAATTGACCACACCGGGCCCCAACGACTGCTGCTCAAATCCCAGAAACCCACCACAGGTCTGAGCACAAACCGTTGCTGAGCAAAATTTATCACCTTATAGCTCATTGCAATACAATCGTCCACTCAACGGAAAAATTTGAATTAGTGGTTTGTTAGCGAAACAGCTCGCTTTAGGGCCTCTACACCGACTTTTATAGTTGATATTGGTGTAAAGCTTTAACCAGCGACACAGCTATGCGCATTAGGGGGACAAAAGACAGTTCCATGTAAAGTCGTAAATGCAAACCAGGACCTTGCAATAATTTGCATGTCTTTTCCCACCTACACGATTTCTTTCACCAAAAAATTCCAGTGGAAATACGTAACGACTCTCGATGCAAACGGATCTGTGAGACAGATAATCAACAGAATATATGTGGATGAGGGTAAATTGCGGAACCAGCTGAATTCAAAATTCGCAGACGATCCTTATTTATATATTTCATAAGGTGTTTTAACTTTACCAAAGTCTGGGAGAGCCTTTGGATTTAGACAGTACATAACAATAGTTCGGATCCGCTGACAAATGGCGATAAAGTCAACTTGACAATACTGGACAATTTCTCCATACACTGGTTGACTGAGAGGTGCTGAGGAGTGATAATGCTGTCGTGATCGGTATCAGCCAACCACGACAACTATAAATATTAATGCCATAAGCCAGAAACACATTATTCTTACGCCTTGAGATGCTACAATCCAAACGTTAAGATATAACTTTAGGAATCAAAGGTTAAGGTAGTTAGCGCCTCGAAAGTGAAAGACTTAAACTTTTGCTCAAACTTTCCTCAAGGAATCTTTCAATCATTCTCTTTCCAAATCAAGAATAAAAATTTGGGGTCACCGTGCACATTTTGGTACTAGAGAAACAAATCACCCAAGATTTACCAATATTTGAAATTCAAAATGGCCGCCATCAGGTGTTAACTCTATGGAGAAAAATTAAATTTTCGAATTTCGAAAAACTAAGCGGGTAAAAAGTTTTCTCACCAAGATCTTTAAAATGAGCCCCCACAAGTGGTAGAAAAGAATTGTTAAAGTTTGATGATCTGAATATCTGCTCCAAGGCGCGTTCTACCTTAAGAAGCTCCGTGTGGTGTGTCTCATTTGTCTTTTTATAACATCATGATCTGAATTCAAATGCCGTCGTATCATGCCTTTAAACTATGGCTTATGTTTAAACCGATCGCCGCATGGTATCGGGTAACATCACTCCTGTATTTTTACTTTATCTGGCCAAGGTCAAGTACACGTTTCTTGAGTGGCAGCAATGCAAAAGATCAAGTGAACAAATAGGCTTACGCGATATACGGAACGTTAAGGTGAGCGAGTGCTGAGGAATACAAAAATATGGACCAATGTACATCTACAAGTACGGACAAAACCGTTTGGATTGCTGTACTTGCCAATACTTATTGACAGTATAGCATGTCTGAAGCTACATCATCAATACAACCCAGCCAACCCGCAGATTTTTAAAAGGAGTTCAAATCTAAATTCCTGGTTTTGTTTTCCGACCACAACGAATCGAATATCGTATAATCTATCTGTTTTTGTTTTTCTTTCTCAAAGAGGATCAATAGGAAAACATTTCTTATATCGAGGAACACAGTGTTTTGAAAATCTTGGGTTTTTTGATTGTGAGATACTGCCGGGATGCCTTGTCATTCATTCATTCAGTCTGTCTGTCGGTTTGCCTCTCTCTCTCTCTCTCTCTCTCTCTCTCTCTCTCTCTCTCTCTCTCTCTCTCTCTCTCTCTCTCTCTCTCTCTCTCTCTCTCTCTAATGAGATTTTCACTTAATGCTACTTCATTGTCTGCCTCCCTGCCTCCATTTTGATCACAAAATTGCTTTTAAACTTGAATGAATTGCTAATGTACATGAAAAGTCTTAATTTAACACGATTGGAATTTATTTCGGATAATTGGGTAGTCATATTTTCAAATTTCTCAAAAGTATTCGCTGCTCTATAGCTGAATGTTGCAATATTACAAATTACTCATAAAAGAAGAGCTTACATTCGCATATTTAATAGGCTTTACTTCACTATCCAATTATCCCAAATTGGTCCCAATCGTGTTATTTGCAAAAGTTATATTTACTAATTTATTATAGACTATAGTCTGCCTCGATTACATCAACACCCCCTAAAAAACTTTCAAGTAAAGGATGACATTCCCTTCTTGTTAGAGAAACCTGGAAAAAACACTGCCAGTGACAGGGCTAATGAATATTGTTACTGTCAAATTTATCATTTAAACATAACGGCAATTTTGGAGGTTTGGACGGTGTATTTGGATGATTTTAAGCTCAGATGGAAAATTCAACTTGAAAATGAAGCATGTCATTTTGAAAATCCTGAAAAGCTTTTTTAAATCAAGTTAAACTATTCTGGTTCACAAGTGACCGTAATTCCACTTTAGGGATTTCTCTAATCTCATTGCACGGAACTGAATTTTTTGGAAAATAAGGTATTAGATCAAAATAGGAGAATAGAGAGGGTTTGCAATACATATGTCAATTTGATCAGATCATTCTTGAATTCGTAAAATTATTGGTATTTAGAATGAACAAAGTATGTTCATGTAGGGAGACCTGTCACGGTGAATGTGCAAACAAAGTAGAAATTTGTTCAATTTACATAGTTACATGTACTGTATTGAACATACTCCACGCTGTGCATTTGACGAAAAAATTAGAAACATTGCTCTGTGGATGACACATGTTGAAGTAATTTTTGGTCACAAACAATTTAAGAAATGCCAGTAATAATGATCATAGAAATAATGTCCATTAAATCAGCAAAAATTTGGAAAGGAACAAAAAATATATCAAGTCATGATAGAAACAGTTTGAGTTAAGAGGGAAACAATAAAGTGTAGTTTGGATTGGAAAACAGTTATTTCAATTTATCAAGACTACTTTCAAAATTCAAGATTAGTGATCATATCGTCCAGAAAACAGAAAGAAAGAAAGTCAAAGAATAACTGAAATGTGTAGCTTACCGATTAGAATGAATATATGGAGGCAAATTCTTTGAAGATCGATCGACATGATCTTTGCGGGGTGCACCGTGTGCTCGAGTCCATACACATGTCAAACGCATTCTGAACCAAAACATGGTTCCGCAAAACATGTGCGCTCGTGACCTTTGACACCCACGCATTAATAAAAGAGACAACATATCAGGTGTTGTGATGTAAATGGTCTTTTTGGAATTTCCAAGACTACTTGAGAGTTGTGCTGTCGGTCAGAACCAGGCATTGGTGATTGTCAACCAAGTTCAGTTCAATCAATGTGAGTAGCCAAGTACATGGTGTTTATTCAAAGTAACAAATAAGTTTAGCAAAGTCATGACAAAGATTCTATCTTCAGATTATTGTTGAAACACTTGCAGCTTCTGCCCCGATACTAGGCCCACTTGTTTGTTTTTGTACAAAAAATCATACTGTAGTTTTAGATTTTTTCGAAACAAAAGTAATGAAATGTGACAAAATGGTTCTGGGTTTTGTTTAATTGTTACTGAAATTACAACAATTGGATTACATCAAAATTTTATCAAATATTCATCGAATTGCTCACCAAACCTTCGAATCGTCAAGTGCTCCCCTATAGGCAGAGCAAAACTTTCAAGTCCCCCCTACTACCCCAAACAATTTTCGAAGCTAGCCCCCCCCCCCCCCTCCGAACTGTATTTTGTGAACGCAGCCTAAGCTTCACTTCTCATGCACTTCTAACTTCCTGTATGAAGGAGTGAAACTTTCCTCACACAGTCAACACGTTTACAGGGTCACCTTGAAAACAATCATGAAATGCAATAACCACACTCCTAAAGTGAACTGATAAACGAATACGCAGTGTCAGTTATGAGCGTACATGCAGGAGGATAAAACAGAGCTATTTGTGACATATTCCTACTCGTTGACTTAATTGATGAGCTATTATGAATTGCCTTTATTGGTTTTGTGTTTATACAGTAATGTATTAGCGGATTTACAATTGGGGCAACCAAAGAGTTATAGGAAAGCTATGTTGGTGCTAGACATCGCGTTAAAAATGTACAACTTCTAGTAAAAGATTGTGTGACACCTCTGGAAGTTTACTAAAAACTCTGATCATCTTGTCAGTAGTGCCATTGGAAACCTGAATACTTTTTTTAAATTTTCAGTTTCACGTTTATGATTGTCTTTATTTATCGCAGCTCCTTTTGTTTTGCTTTTTTCTCAGTAAGGCATTGCTGTATGTTACGGACAAACATAAGCGGTTGAGAAGTTTAGAATTATCGGCGTCTCACGCCATGCAATATCTTTGAACACAAACCGGAATTGTCGTCCAGCCGATTTCGGAAGTTTGTATATTAACACGTGTAATTGTATGAAACAGACATTTTGAGTGAAAGTGAAAGCTTTCAACAACCGTTATGATTTAATGATTTTGGTTTTCGCTCACTTGTCCTCACTTCTTTCAAGTCCTCGTCTCCTCACCAAGGAATTTCCGCACCGTCCTGTCTCTGCCACATCCAGGTGCGCTAATTATCAACAACCTATCTCTGAATAAATGTCTTATATCTTACATCTTAAATATCTTATTCTCTATCTCCTCTTTCCTTCAACTGACTTTTAAGTTTAAAAATTTGCCTGCTGGAATATGACTTCTGATGGAGATGACTTTCCGCCCAGCCGTCGGCCAATAATCTTCTTGCAAACAAGTTTTACCACGAACATTTTGGCAGGGATGCCCCATCAGTGCTGAATAAAGTGACAGCTATGAGAGGGGCAACACTTCGACCTAAGATTGACTACCCTCATTCTGGTTCGACAAATATGTGTACTTTGTGAAGTACAGTCAATTTGAGCAATTTAATACAGCTCCATTTGTAGTAACTTGTGAGGTATTTTCCAGTCCTTTCCCTCGGTTGTCCATTTTACCTAAACAAATGCCCTCTTCTTCTGCTCCCAACGACAAGATGTTCTCGTAACTTGTAGATACACCTGTATGTCAAATATTACTGTGGCCGGGACTGCGTTGAAATTCGTTCTTGGATTCATTTGTGAACAAAAACTGCAAGACTTTGCATTCCAAGCCTACGCTCAGGCACGGTCCCTCCACAAAAGTGGACTGTGGCTCAGGTTATTGTACGAATTCACAATGTACTTATTTTATAGCATACAAACGATGCAAATGCTATCAAAAGGTGCATTAATACTCGTTTTATGCTTGTAAGCTTTATCTCATGCCCGTTAAGCGTGAGAATGTACTTTCCCCACCCACAATAAACACCCGCGATTTTCCTGCTCTCTGATAGAGAAAAAAGAATTGTCCACCCAACCACTTAAGAAATAAACTCTCGAACAGCTTTTTTTTGCAGGAGCAGCCTTGTTAGTCTCCCTAGAACCAACACAGTGAGCTGAAGTAGAGATGATGCGACACTGAGACGTCGCGATATCCCTCTTGATTTGTATAAATTATTTCAACTAAATTAAATTAAACTAAATCATTAGGGACCAAGATAAAATATTTTCGTTTATTGTTGAATGAAATTGTGATGGCACAGCATGTGTGAATCTGTCATCTTAACTAGGCTTAAAATTCAATATTTTATCGGAAACGGTAGACAACACTTAGCCGTTGCCAAGTATTTCATGAAGGGTTTGAGTACATATACTCCAGAACTATTGCATAAATCGTGTGAGCTGTGAGTGCACGTGTGGGAACAGTTATCTATATTTTAAAGTGATACACATGATTCCATAACAGGAAGTTAAACACTGACATTTCAGCACAAAACACACAATATCAAACAAGAAACACGTAAATTGTTTACGTTGACCCATTCACAAGGTTACCGTATAACACATCTTTTTATAGCTAGCATCTTTTTTGAATTTATCTAGTTCTGTCAATTCCCGTCTCAAATTTCAAAATCTCCCCTATATTAACCATAATTAGGATGATTACGATTGGAACTAATTTGGGAGAACTGGATCTTTAATTGTTCAAATTTATCAAAAGTGTTAGGTGCCCTATAGCTGAAAGTTGCAATATCAAAAATTACCCGTGTGTGTGTGTGTGTGTGTGCGTGAAACTTGATATTTTTGTTAATTAATGAATTGTGGTGTAGACTTATACTTGGTTCAAATCTGTGAATAAAAAAAAATTCTCAATGTTATGTAGTCAAGTAACTTCAACATTTTGCTTCCTGACCATGATGTTGTGGAGTTATTGCAAGATTCCAGGAGAAACGTATTGCCAATCACAGCAACTCCATGCATAGGTACATCTGTTAACTAGACAGTTCACCTCTCACAAATATGGAGAATGTAGGTCTGTACTGCGGAATTTTAGTCAAAACATTTCATGTTAAAGGTAACATCAATCCACAGAAAATTACCTAAATGAATTAATTACACACTGACTTGAACCAAGTCTAGATCAGACAAATTCATCCATCAATAATTAATACTGTATTGTACATACTGAGTTGTGTTGGAAAGGCCAAGACTTTAATAATTTAGGAAGATGAATAATAAACAATAAACTTGTATAAAATTGAAAAATGCTTTCAAAACTTTTGTCAGATGATGAGATATACTATACAATAAATTTCAACAATGAAAAAATTGAATAGTTTTTTTGAGAGGCAAAATTTCTTGGTTTCTCAAACTGTACAATACAACAGTAGCAAAATATGCAAACGTAAAAAAATGCAATTTTAATACAAGAATGTAACCTGAATGCAGTCCAGCACATCATTTGCAACACAAAGCAGCCTATACTTCATCTCAAAGGCAGATGTTTTAAGCATGGTACAAAGGCCAAACTCAGTAAACTGATTTTACTGCAGATTCCCTGTGAACCAAACCAGTGGTCAGACCGTTGAGGGCACATCAGTGTTGGGTAAAAATTATCAGCTGCAAAGCAAACCAGGGGTTCCGAGAGTCTACCTGTTTACACTGCATGGATCCATATTTTCACCGACACTGTTGTCATGGCAGTTCAGAAGGGTTTGATAACAATATCTGATTGATATGTAACATGTCAAATGGTTAACTGTTTGCAACAGTAGGAATTGGAACAGAAAAACAATGTATATCTCCTTTGATGGTCTAGGGTCAAAGTTCATACCTAATGGATAAACCGTGGTATAAATTTACCACAAATATTGTCTAATATACTGTGAAATAAATGCTTAACTTTTTGTGTGAAATCTGAGGAATTTCATTCTTCCAGACAATAAATCTTTTCATCAACCATTCAATGTTTGTTGGTATAATAAAAAGATATGTTCATTCTACAATAAATGACATCACAGCACTAACATGGAAGGTCAATGAAACATTTTAGCTTGGACGTGAGTAAATTATCAACTCTTTTTTCAAAACATGCTACAATGTAAGTCCCTGAGAGTTTTATAAAACTAAATGTCTAGTTACTCAGGTACAGATCATTGAATAGAAACAAACACTAAAGAGTTTTCATGAGGTATTATGTAGTAAAATAACAAGAAAACTAACTCTGCATCAAAACAGAAAATAGGAACCAAATGATAGCAGGGAGACAATCACTTTATAGCCACCTCAAATAGTTGCTGAATATTTTAGAATTTCTAAAATATTTTTCGAAAGCAGCAAAAGTTCTGTAAAATGAAATCCCTAGTCTTGTACCCTGTGGCATATTTTAAGTTAAGGTACCTAGATTTGACACATATCAAATCATACTGGTATTTTTCACCACAGTGTATCTTGGATCGCCTTTTTGCAATACCAATAATGATGTAAAGAGATTATAATTTTGTCGTTTGAGTCACATGCATTAACTTTTCTGGAGCATTACAAATTCCTGTCATAATTGTCATTTAACCAGGATTCAAAAAATATTCTCCATAAAATTAATTTCTTTTGCAAATTCTGTCTTCAATCAGGTTCTGATTTTATTTTGATTGAGCTCAGTGGTGCAATCATTTCGGATTCTCCTGAAGACTCTGTTGTCATGGTAACCTCTGTTTTGATGGATGTCTCAAAAGTCCCATCCTTGTTTAATGCTGATTTCACGGCTTGTTCAATCACATCACATGACTTTGGAAATTCTTCATCTTTCTCATTTACAACGATGTTTTCACCTCCAACATTGACGACCACCCAATTGTTATTCTGGATCTGTGGGTTTGGATTTTCACGAAGGTCAACCAAATCTTTGTTATCTGTCCAGGCTTCAACTTTAATTTGATTTTGACCATCTAACCTGTCTTGACTGCTGCTTGGTGATGATGTTTGTATGATGTTATTCACTGATGTGGATTGCACTGGTGTATTTGTTGATAAAGTGGGCATAGCAGAACTTATACTCATTGCTTTGGGTGTTGTGGTTGGGTAGATGGAGTCATTAAAGGGATTGCTTGTAGGTAATGTAGCTGTTTGGATTTGATCAGACTCTGATGGGTCTAAGGCATACTCCATTGCAATCTTTTGCATAATGCTGTAGATTTCTGTGGATTGTACTTCTACATTCTTTAAAACAGTGTCAGCGGAGCTGTCTGTAGCATTAATTTTCATGGCTGTGTTGGATGACTGTCTACTTGTATGGCTGGTCATTGCCTGTGGCTGTTGGCTGGTGTTCAAGACTGTTGGTGTATTGCAAGTCACTGTGTTGGGCTGAACAGTAGCATTGAAAGTGCATGGCATGTGTGTACTGGCTGTCATCGTGTTGGTCAGTGTGCTAGTACTGGTCAGTTTCTGTGTTGAACAATTCACTGCATTGCATTCCATGGCTGTGACGGACAACTCTGTGTCTTGGCTCCTCTGCACCATGTTGGATGATTGTGTGTAAGTCTTCAGCATCATTGTGTTGGGTTGCACAGCTTGGTATGATGGTTGTGAGTATATACTACCAGTTACTATGTTAGGTGTTATGCTGAATGGCGTTGTGAGTGTAGTGTTGGTCACTGCATTGGTGTTTAAAACTCTTTGATTTGCATTATTGACAACACTGCATTGTGTCCTTGAATTTGATGATTGTGTGCATGTAATGTTGGTCATTTTTGTAGGCTGCATAATGCTGTTATTTGTATTGGATTGAGTGAGAATGTTAAAAGAGTTTGAATGTGTACTGATGGGTGTTTTATTGGGTTGCATTGGTATGATCAATGAGCTTGAATGTATACTGCTGGGTGTTGTATTGGGTTGGATGGGTGTGATCAATGAGTTTGAATGTGTACTGCTGGGTGTTGTATTGGGTTGCATGGGTGTGATCAATGAGTTTGAATGTATACTGCTGGGTGTTGTATTGGGTTGCATGGGTGTGATCAATGAGTTTGAATGTATACTGCTGGGTGTTGTATTGGGTTGCATGGGTGTGATCAATGAGTTTGAATGTATACTGCTGGGTGTTGTATTGGGTTGCATTGGTGTGATCAATGAGATTGAATGTATACTGCTGGGTGTTGTATTGGGTTGGATGGGTGTGATCAATGAGTTTGAATGTATACTGCTGGGTGTTGTATTGGGTTGTATGGGTGTGATCAATGAGTTTGAATGTATACTGCTGGGTGTTATGTTAGGTTGCATGGGTGTGATCAATGAGTTTGAATGTATACTGCTGGGTGTTGTATTGGGTTGCATGGGTGTGATCAATGAGTTTGAATGTATACTGCTGGGTGTTGTATTGGGTTGGATGGGTGTGATCAATGAGTTTGAATGTATACTGCTGGGTGTTGTATTGGGTTGTATGGGTGTGATCAATGAGTTTGAATGTATACTGCTGGGTGTTGTATTGGGTTGCATGGGTGTGATCAATGAGTTTGAATGTATACTGCTGGGTGTTATGTTAGGTTGCATGGGGGTGATCAATGAGTTTGAATGTATACTGCTGGGTGTTGTATTGGGTTGCATGGGTGTGATCAATAAGTTTGAATGTGTACTGCTGGGTGTTGTATTGGGTTGCATGGGTGTGATCAATGAGTTTGAATGTATACTGCTGGGTGTTGTATTGGGTTGCATGGGTGTGATCAATGAGTTTGAATGTATACTGCTGGGTGTTATGTTAGGTTGCATGGGGGTGATCAATGAGTTTGAATGTATACTGCTGGGTGTTGTATTGGGTTGCATGGGTGTGATCAATAAGTTTGAATGTGTACTGCTGGGTGTTGTATTGGGTTGCATGGGTTGATGGTGTGATCAAGAGTTTGAATGTATACTGCTGGGTGTTGTATTGGGTTGCATGGGGGTGATCAATGAGTTTGAATGTATACTGCTGGGTGTTGTATTGGGTTGCATGGGTGTGATCAACAAGTTTGAATGTGTACTGCTGGGTGTTGTATTGGGCTGCATTGGTATGATCAATGAGTTTGAATGTGTACTGTTGGGTGTTGTATAGGGGTGCATGGGTGTGATCAATGAGTTTGAATGTGTACTGCTGGGTTTTGTATTGGGTTGCATGGGTGTGATCAACAAGTTTGAATGTATACTGGTGGGTGTTGTATTTGGCTGCATTGGTATGATCAATGAGTTTGAATGTGTACTGTTGGGTGTTGTGTTAGGTTGTATGGGTGTGATCAACGAGTTTGAATGTGTACTGCTGGGTGTTGTATTGGGTTGCATGCCAGTGTTTAGGACAATGTAACTACCAGTGTTCATGGTAGTTGATTGCACAGCTATGTTTGATGAATGTGTGTATATCACACTGTCTGTAACACTGAGTTGCACCGCAGTATTGGATGTGTGTGCAAGTCTGGTAATTGAACTTGATGGAATGCCAGTGTTCAAAACTGTTGGTGCTGTGTTACTCACTACGATTGGTTGTATAATTGCATTCATGTTTACATTTGCATAACCCACAGGTATTTGAAGACTTGGAGTGCAAATATTTCCTAAGTGCGGTGTTTGTACGGTCGTATTGACAGGCTGGTTGAGAACACAGTTATCACATTGTGACACTTTGCCTGTCATGGCTGCAATAACTTGTGACAATGGCACTAACACAGGGGCTGGATTCCCTGCACTGGAAGTCTGAATCAACTGATTTGTAATTCCTGATGGTATAGCTTGGCTGAAAACATTCAATGTGGGATTGATCTGAATAACCTGGAATGGTCCATTGGCACCCTGGAATGTCATCGGATTGACAGTTGTCTTCATTCCAGTGACAACATTCTGGATGGTCTGACCAGACACCATTGGGTCAATGCATCTCATTCCTGTATTTCCAAGATGAGAGCTGGTCTTTGGAGAAATCTTTGGCATCACTTTGTTTGTTGTTTTTGCTTTCTCCATGGTAGTATTTGGAGAGAGCTGTACATCACTGGCAGTGGACTTTCTCAGACTATGAGTTGTCATAATAGGAGTCATGGTGGATACTACTGTTGTTGTTTTCACAATGTTCATTGGTTGATGGATTGCACTTGATGACACACTATTGCTCATTGGTGGATCCACTGTACCTGTGACAACACTACATGCAGAATCTGATGATGTCACTGGTAACGCTGTTTTTACTTTCTTCATTGGTGGATGGATTGCACTTGATGAAAAACTGTTGCTAATTGGTGAATCAACTATACTTGTAGAAAAACTACATACATAATCTGATGATGTCACTGGTAACGCTGCACAACTACCTTTCCGTACATCGACTTCATTTTTCTGCATTTGAGACCGTACATGTATCCGTTCGGCAAGAAGTTTTCTACAGCGCTGTTGTACATTGTCCATTATTGGATGGACTGCACCTGTTGTAACACCATCTTTCATTGGTTGATGGATTGCACTTGATGACACACTATTGCTCATTGGTGGATCCACTTTACCTGTGACAACACTACATGCAGAATCTGATGCTGTCATTGGTAAGGCTGCACAAGCACCTTTCTGTGCATCAACTTCATTCTTCTGAATTACAGACTTTACATGTATCCGTTGGACAGGAAATTTTCTAAAGCGAAGTTGTACATTGCCTATTGTTGGATGGACTGTTGTTACACCATCTTTCATTGCAAGATGGATTGCACTCACTGAATCATTTTTATTGTCTGAAGGGTGAATCCAACTTGATGAAACATCATTGTTCATTGGTGAATGGATTACATCATTTGAAACACTGTTGTTCATTTGTGGTTTGACTGTACTTGTTGAAACACTACAAGCAGAATCTGAAGATGTCACTGATAATGTTGAATCAATACCTTTTAATGAATCAACGTCCTCTTTCCAGCTTTCAGGCTGTTTCTGCAAAGCAAGTAGTTTTCTCAGGCGTTGTTGTACTTGTTTTGCACCCTGCTCAGCAAATTTCAAACGAGGGAGAGATGGAGACAGATTGGAATTCGGAATTGAAGTTTGGTTTGAATTTGCACAACTTGGTGGATCAAATGAATCCAGTTTACATAGATCCGGAGATGACTTGTCGATGAAACTCTCAGCCTTTAGTGACTCTTCTACTGCGCATGTGACTGTGTTGGGTAGTGATGTTTCTCTACAGGATAAGGGATTCATCGATGGCTGAGAGATGGTTGCTGTCTTGGTAGATGCACATGTCAATACATTCACAGCACTCGGTTTATCACTCACATTATTATCTTCCCTGCATATGACCATGTCTTTGCATTTATTGGACACTGACACTGTGTTTGAGTCGGTAACTGTAATCGCCATTGATGTGTTGGTGCTCAGAGTTTTCACAATGCTACTGTCAATGATTGTGGATGCCATATGATGAGCGTGGTCGACAGTGATAGGAGTTACTGGGCTTTGGTATGTCATCATCTTTGCATTAGTGCTATTGTTAAGTCCTTCAGTAGTTTTAGATCCACTCATGATGATATTGTAACTGGTACTTGCTGATGTGGTCATCAAATTTGCTGCAGTTGTGGGTGTATTCACAATATTAGGAGATGTGTATGTACATGTAGTGACTATTGCATGGCGCGGCATGGATTGACTTTGTATTCCGGTTGGTACTTCTGGTATAATTTGATTGCCCACTACTTTTACTACTTTGATCATTTGGGCATTGGTTGAAGGTGACAGGTTTCCTGAAGATTGGTTTGGGACGGAGACTGTTGTCCCCAGTGTTTGTACTGGAGCTATAACATTTCTTGGATGCATGTATTGAAATTTGTTTATTGGAAGAACCATGGCAGTGTTAACCAAGGAATTGCTACATGTAGTCATGGATACTGCTGCTGTACTGTTGACAGATGAAATTGCATCTTGTCCTGCGGATATCATTGATGTCATCATGGGGAACTGCAGTATTGCTGGCTTGCTTGCAGCAGGTAACGGTACAGTATTTGTCAGATTGCACTGGCTTGGCAGTGCATTGCCAGTTGACATGTACATTGGGTTTTGTATATTGTACACATTTGCTATCGTGCTTTGAGTCTGTGGTGATGAAACCATTGTTAGTGTTCTGGAGTTATCCAGGGTGTCTGACAGACGCGTAATTGCTTCTTCATGCAGTCTTCTCTTGAAAGGTCTTTGCAAATATGGAGGGACTTTCCTCTTTCTATTTGTACTTGTGAAAACTGCCTCATTTTGCGATGCTGACACTGGCACACTTGGCAGAATTGTCTTGTACTTTAAAAGGACCTGATTGATTTGTTGTCTAGTATCGTATGGTTCCTGATGACTTTGATCTTTTCCACTTTGCAAATTATCACAGGTCACAGGATTATGACCAGCAATATGGTCTGCAGTGTTAGCATTCACAGCTATGTCCATTCTGCCTTCCATTGATCTGTTCTGTCTATTGTCATTCCCACATTGGGAGTCACTTCCAATGACTGTTTTGTCTAACTCTGCATTCTTGTACAAACTACCTGTATGTTCATTGACTGAGTCCAAATCATGTGATGAAGATGCATCTTTCTTATTGCTTGCCTGATTTGAATTCGTTTGATGGAAATTCGTTTTTTCCACAGCTGTGTTTGTCTGAGTTTCCAGTTTGTGAACTGGGAAAACTTTCATCATGTGTTTATTTGACACACTATTGTCATTGATTTCAACAGTTTCACCACACTGATCATGATGACTCACACTAAGCTGTCTCTCCACTTCATTCCCACAATGCTGTTTTCCTGTTGCATCTGGAGAGATGATAACAACATCTGGATCTGCAGGCATGCTGGTTTCTTTGTGTCTGTAACTGACTTCCATTGGGATTATTGACATGTCTCCAAAGTCAGTAAACCAATATACATGTAGCGATGCCAGCAATGTACACGTTTCACATGAATAGTCTCTCCAATCAATCAGTCAGACAACCACTTGTTTTCCACATCATCTTTGGACCGACAAATATCTGTGAAAGAAAAACACAGGAGAATAAATTACAAACATTAACAATACGCTGTTTAAGGTACAATGCACCTTGGGGACAGATATCAGGATTCTCAAACTTTTACTGTAACAATTCTTTTCTGATATACCACGTGTGGTGAAAAAATACTTTTGACCAGCTTAGTTTTTCGAAATTTGAAATTTTTTTTTTTCGCAATATAGTCAACACAGGGATGGTGGCCATTTTGAATTTTAAATATTGGTAAATCCAGGGTTATTTGTTTCTTTAGTACAAAACTTTACATGGTGAACCCCTATTTTATTCTTGATTTAGAAAGTGAATGGTTGAAAAATTAATTAAGGAAAGTCTGCGCAAAAGTTTAAGTCTTTCACTTTGGAGGCGCATACTACCTTAAGCAATTTGCAACTTGTTATCTAAACTGACTCCTTGTGAATTCCAAATTCTGATAAAGATAAACTAAAATATAAACACTTAAATAATAAATAAATGTAATACAGACTAATTTGTTAAAGCTGTAAATCTGTACCTCAAACTCATTGTTTACTTGTCTATTTATTATTTAATTTGTTTATTATTTATTTATTTACCCTTTTAACAACCAGATTCACTAAAGTGATTATCAGTTAATAGTTTTCAGGTCTCACAAAGGCATCATGATTACAGAAGAAATAATGAAAACTGAGGATTGCCCAGTGCCTTGCAGTGTTTTTTCTATCAACAGATGAGTCATTTGCAAGTGACTTCATACTCGAAATATATTAAAGCCCCATTACCTGTACGTTTTTTTCTTTGATGAGATGGTGTGAAATCAAATGTATCTTATGTATGAATGCTTACCGTAGTGAGGCCTCTAAATGTTTTCAAACATTGGTGATAATTGCATCACTTGGATTGTAAAAATTAATTAATTTTCAGTTGAAACTCAAATACAACTGTTGCAAATACATGTGTAAGCATCTGAGTTTAATTGACCAAATCCATCACCAATTACTAAAATACTTGTACAGTTAGAGTTATATGTGTACTTCAATTCAATTTACTTGGATTTTAATATCCATTTGATGGTGTTCAGTTTTGGACATGTTGTTCTTTCATCTGAAATGTACCATATACCACACTCTCTGTCAGTGTGTGTTGAGTAATAAAAGATTGATTGATTGATTGTAGTGATATTTTCAAAGACAGTACGGCTTGATAATGGGAATCTAAACATCTCTCAAAGGACTAGATTGTATTTATTTGTTTATGTAATATTTAAAAAAGATACAGCGTGTAGGCTTTAAAAACATTGATCAATGCCTTTTGGACATTACTACTTCACAAGGTGCAATGGGAATTGAAAATTACTTCTTTTGTAGTCTCAAGAGGGCGCTGTTCAGAAATGTGATTGATATTGCAAAGAGCATGTCAGTGAGATTGTATATGGAATAAATTGTGACAAAATGCATTATTGATGTTTAAAACTGTACTTTGTTGATATTTACTCTACGTAGGATTAGTCTTCTGATTCATGGCATATACATCTCACTATCACAGTTCATGATTTATCTGCCCGCACAGAGATATAAATGTAGCAACCAGAGAGGAAATACAACTCAACGTGGTCATTCAATTTTTACCTTTTAAGAGTTTAAAGGTCAAAAAGTCAATACCAAGTATGGACAAAGAAAAAAACCTTCATTATAAGAAACTAAGTATTAATTCTAATCAGAGTTGACCTTTATCAAGATAACAGAGCCACTCATGTACATGTCGATGTACAGACATCTATTTTTGTGAACTCTATGCAAACCACCAAGGTGTTTGAGGGTTTGGAGAGCTATATGATCACTTAGATTATCACTTAGATTATTAACTCCTAATTGACTGAGCACCAAGAAATATCACTTTGTGTTTCTCATTGTGCATTATTAAAACCAAACTTTCACTCTACCTACATACATGCAGCAAGTGCTGACTACTGAGGGGGCTCTATCATTAATTCATGGACCATTTGCTTCCAATTTTTCTGATTTGTTATCCAAACTCGACCAATATCAGTGGTGCATACATTTGAGATTTGCCCCTAGTAGAACCTTTTCCTCAGTGGGGCAGCAAAGTTGTTTCATTGCATGCATTAAATAACAGAGTCAAACAATGAGAAGCAGTATGAGCTTACACTATGTACCCTGCTCCACTGAGCAATGGTGTTGAGGGTATGCAACAACAAAACTTGTTATTCATGTAATAACAACACTTCACAGCTAATCATGTCCTGAAAAAAGTCTAGCCTTGACAACTTTCTATTTATGCAAGCCACACATGAACGTTTATGAATGAACCTTTGTCTCCATGCAACAGTCATTCCAGATTATCATGACAGGTACTGTTATGCAACAGATCACATATATCTACTAGACTTTACATGTTATTGTTAGTACCAGTAAAATAACTCTACTGCCATTACTTGTGTAATAATTTCAATAATTCATAAGCATACACTCTCTACAGTGAATATGAAAAGTGTAATTTGCATTTTAGTATTTTCCCTGCCAGACAGATTGTAAAATCATTTCAGTGCTTCTCTATTATTTACCAAAAATACAGCTGCTTTCACCATGCCTGACTGGTTGTCTGGAGATTCAGTGTTTTTAACATGAATTTCAAATGTGTCAAGTTAAGGTTCACTATCACTCGTCTTGCTGATTTAATGATAGGAGATTGTTCTTTATGGATAGCTATCTCAGACACACTTTGCATATAAACCTTTATTTTAAATCAATGGAAATAATGTGCATGATGTGCCCTTATCCTGCCAAGTTTACATGTCAATTGCTACTGTACAAGTTCAACTTGGTTGTAACTACAGGCATAGCATATCCACTTTGTTGTTTGAACATTTAAAGGTCACTGAAAATGGAAATAATGTAAACATGACTTTTACTGACTCAACCCACTACAACATACTATTGTCAAACAGTTTAACACCTGTCACAAGATGGTCAATAGCTCTGTAACATAATTTCAGACTGGCTGAAAAGGTGTGGGAAGGGTCAGAGAGTATAGAGAAACACAGACACACACAACATATGCCTAGGTTATATTTGAATCGGTCAAAAGGCCTATAATATTAAGTAAATAAAATTGCAAAAAATCTTGAAGTACATGTATAGAGGTTGAACTACACACAAAAATAGCTAAAACAATTTGCGACTCAGTGATGACAAGCGTGAACTCACAACACAGAGCTATTCAAAAGTGCCTAATCTTTTCGTCTTGGAGTTTCAGAGATAGCGGCAAGTACCATAGCAGAGGAGACTACTATGTAGCTGCAAAATTGTAGCTCTACAGTGAGGCAGTCGATTATTTTTGTTTTTACGACCTGGCTCACCAGTAGAACTACAATGCCGAAGGCCCAGGAGAATTCAAAATAAGCGTAACACACATGTTGCGGCATTTGGGTGTGAAATCCCATATATTTACTGCAGTTGGTTGTACCGATTTATCACTGAAGACTAAACACTATACTACACTAATCTTGTCATTTATGGGGTTTGGTATTTGTTCAAACATGTCGATCGCGTTTCATAAGCATTTCCCGGAGCTACATTTACCATTACCAACTTTCAATAATGGGGGCTCCAAGAAACATGGATGCCCATGTTCATCAATAGGGCCTTTACAATGTAGCTTTGTAGTGCTGTACTGGTGAGCGAGGTCGCAAAAACCAAAAATTACCGACTAACTCACTGCAGACAAGTTTGCAGCTACATGTACAGAGGAGACTTGCTTGTAGACTGAAGTCTAAGTAGAGCCCAATACATGTAGCCAGTACTGATGTAGCTGTGGAAAGCTTGATGCATGCACATACCGGTACAACTGGCTGGTGTGTTGCACCACTTGTAGTGTCAGTGTCTGGTTTATAATGTATGTGTGAAAGCTGGCTGGTTAAAATACAGTGTTCTTTGCTACTTTGCAAGGCTGAGAGGGCAAGGTGATCCTTCAGATAGAGTAGATAGGTGTGGGTGCCTAAATTAAGGAATACTGACTTTTATACGTCAAACACCATGTGCACAATCAACAGATGATGATACAAGGTGCACAAAGTCGATAGAGTACAAATACCCAGGCTGTCATGGGTATAATATTATCATCACTGAGTACAACCACCTGTCATCCATAATTAAAACAACTTGACCTCTTGGGTAATTCAAGATTTTTCTAACTAAAATGTGTTTGACCATTTGTCAAGGTTATGCTTAGTAAGCACTTAAATTGTAATATCTTCACAATAATTACTGCTTTTCTCAGATTGGAAAAGTACCATACATGTACATGTAATAAAGAAAATGTTTTTGTTTTTTTCAGTGTTGCCTGTAAGCATTTCTCTTGGTAGTAATTTTCTACTAGCTGCTGGAAATTTCCCATCTGGATGAGATTGGAACAAGGCTCCACCCAGAGCTACATGTACACTAGAGGCATCAGTTTTTAATAAATGGTTTACTGAATTCTGGGAGTCTTAATCCTGGCTCCCTGCTTAACATATGTTTCAAACCCTGAAAAGTTCTTTCTTGTAACTCACTCCACTGTACTGTCTTTGGTTGACCCTTGCATGCCAAGTCAGATTGTGGCAAAATTTGGCACAGATTTCCTGTAATAGCCCGTCAAACCTGGAAATGACTTTACTTCTGTCAAAGTCTCGGGACATTTTGCCTTGACTATTGCCTGTGTTTTATCAGACATGGCGGTTAGCAATCCTCTATCTACCGAAACATGTGCAAGTGTATGCCATGACCAACAAATTGTAGTGACAAGAAGCCAAAATAACACTTACAGTGGTTGATTTGGCCGTTTAATTTGCATCACGTACTCTAGACAGGATCTGTCTTACAAGATTTTCATCCCAGGTAACAGAGCTTGTAAGAATGTCATCCAGGATATTAACATCATCTACTGTAGGTGAGACAATAATCATTACACAATTGAACGTTGAGGGCGCAGTTTTTAAATCTACCGGTATGTGGTCGATGAAAATACTTGTACATGTAGGTTTGGCTCATTACTGCTCTATACTGACTCAGCATGTGGACAAGTTATAGTCCTGGTGGGATAATTGCTAACCTTGATGATTAATCTTGAAACCAACAGCCAACAGCTGTAACCTTTGATGATTTTGAAATTTTCACTTCATGTTTTACTTCAACTACTCCCCTAGATATCCTGTTGAGCTACATGTACCGGTATATGTATACAGTCAGTGTTTTTGCTAAGGTTTGGGAATATCGGTAAATTATTTGGGAACCCCGGTAACATTGCTGCTGTCCCTCAATCTGATTGCATTGATATACCAAGGGGAACCCATGGTAAAATGACAGGGGAACCCCGGTAACATTTACCGGGGTACCGGCCTTAACAAAAACACTTACAGTATTCAGATTGCCAACTCAGCTTGTACATGTGTGAATTGCACTGTTATTATTGACACGTGAATTCTGGCTTGGACTAGAAGTAAAATTGTTACAAAGTTAGTTAACCTCACACAAAGGTTATTGTACCAGGTGATCATTGGCACAACAAGATTTCAATTTCATACATGTAAGTCATTATGAATACAAACCATTACCGCTATTTAGCAGCAACTGCACTTAGATGTTAATTATGTTTTACAAGGGTCACCGTGTTTATGAATTCTGGACAAAAATAGGAATATTTTTGAATTATATTAAGAATGATGAAGGTAGTCAGTATGTACATGTAACGAAGGAACATGATGCAATGTGTCACAGTGACTTTTGAATATTATTTTTGACAAATTAGTTGAAGATCAAGACTTGTGCCGGTATTGTACATGTAAGTGGTATGCCATGATTGGAATCCTCTGGTGATTGTGTACCGCATATCACTAGCTTTATTTAACACATCGCTACACAGCCTTCCACGGATATTTGGCAATCATAATCCTGTAATGTTTGTGGTAGACCTATGACATGTATGAGGTTTGCAAATGATGTGGTTCTTGTGTCAGAGTATGTACATGGCCTACAACACTGTCTCCATTAAACTGTGTAATTTAAAGTATACAAAACAAATCTAATAATCGTAAGTCATGCAGTGTTTTCTCCATGAGTGAGTGCGTCATGACAAAATTCCCCACCTTTTTCATTAATTTGTAATTAAATCAAACACAAAAGTATGACATATTGCTGCTCTATTATTTATAGTGGCATTCCATACCATGGTTACATATTATGATGCAACATACATGTACATGTAACACACTTGATTTGAATTGATGGAGGATCTGTAAAGTAGCCACATTATAGTGATACCAGCCTCCTACATTGTACATCTAAAAGAAGGGTGTCATAAAAGCTGAAAGATTATCAATGAGAGTTTGCCTCTAGATTACAATATTGCACTTGAACTTGAATGAATGACATGTGAATGATGTTGGTTTCTAATTTAGTCAACATTTACTGGATGAAAAAATGAAAGAAAAAGGAGTTTGTTTTATTTGATATTTGATTAATGCTATAACCTTAATTTACAAATGCATGAAAATTAAAAATTTGAATCTGCATATATATTTACATAATTTATTGTAGACAAGTCCACCTCAATTACAAATGTACAAGCAAATCCCAACTTAATTTTAATTTTCATTCCCCTCTTGTGAGAGAAACCTGGAAAAACATTGCCAGTGACAGGGCTATTGAATATTGTTAAACAACAAAAATTTTGGAGGAATGATTTAAGCTCAGATGGAAAATTCAAAATGAAGCATGTCATTCTGAAATGCTTGAAGAGCTTTTTGAATCAAGTTACACTATTCTGATTCACAAGATGACAGTTCCACTTTGACCTACAGTACATGTATACGTACTGTCTGTTTATTGTTTACGGATTTCTCCAATATCACTGCATGGAACTGAAATTTGGGAAAAATGAGGTAATAGATCAAAATAGGAGAACAGAACGGGTTTGCAATATATGTCAATTTGATCAGATCAGTTCTTGAATCAGTAAAATTATTGATATTTTAGAATGAACAAAGAATGAGGAAGACCTGTTACTGTGAATGTTGGAACAAGGAGGAAATTTGTTTAGGTTACATGTTGATACAGATTAAGCAAACTACCGGTACTTGAAAAACATACTCCATGTTGTACATTTGAAGGAAAAATTAGAAACATTGCTCAGTGGATAACACATGAAGTAATTTTTGGTCACAAACAATTTAAGAAATGATTAATAATGATCATAGAAATATTGTCCATTAAATCAGCAAAATTTGGAAAAAGAACAAAAAATATATCAAGTCATGACAGGAACAGTTTGATTGAAGAGGGAAACAATAATGTGTAGTTTGCATTGGAAAACAGTTATTACAATTTATCAAGACTAACTTAAAAATTCAAGATTAGTGATCATATCGTCCAGAAAACAGAAAAAAGAAAGTCAAAGATATCAGGTTGACTAATTTTACAGCAAGTGTCAAATCGATGTTGATGAAGTTACATTTGTTTGGTATTTGACTGTCAATTTTAGAATTAAAAGTTACGTAGTGAAAGATTTTATGTAAAGATTGCCAAATAAAAGTTACCGACAGATACGCTGTGTTGAATGCTCTCATTGATTGAAGTCATACTACTGGGATCTTTCTTAGACTATCACATGTCTACAGATGTAGGAGTCAGATATTGGCCCAAACTGAAAACTTCAGTCATATATGGATTTCAGCCAACTGTAGCCATAACCACAACTGAACTGCTATGTACCAGAGTTTCCTCCAGGATGGCATCATCAGGGGGATTTTCCCCCTTTACCAGAAAATTTAGGGGGAATTTCACCAGTTCATGTGTTCTACTTACAAGTATCACTAAGGTGTGACTGGCAACTTTTCAAAGGGGCTGGTCCCCCTTGACAAATTGCTAGGGGTGCCAACATGTCAACAGAGGGGGAATCCCCCCATCCCCCTCTCAAGATGAAACACTGTATGTACCGGTACATGCACTGTAGGTTACCATGGTGAACTCAAAGAAATGAAGTACCGTCAACAACTGACAACACAGGCTTTTCAAATACTGAAAATAAATTTTAACCTCATTCAAATACAAATGTTGTTATCAAGGCCAGACACAATAGTACACAGTGCTATCATCCCCGCTAGAGCAATGAGGGCAGTCTTCTTACTCAAATATGCTGTCATTAAACTCAACTGTACAATATGTTTGGTTCCAACAATATTTTATTGGAGAACACACAGTGCCTTCAGTCCCAGTTGGGATTGGACTTGGCATATTCAGCTAATATACATGTACTATGTATGTAGGCCATGTTGTTTGATATTGAAACTTGACATATTGTATGTAAAATTTTAATGGACACTTTTTTGGTTGTATTTTCCTTTCTTAAATCCTCTCATGTTTAATTGGTGTTTTTATTACCATACTGCATCCATGGATTTGAAGGTTGTTATATCTTTTGAAATGACGCTGTACTTCACTCGCTCTTTCCAGGGATGACCCCTTTGGTTAAAAGTGGTTAGTCACCCTTGGTAGAACAAAAGTGTTTCCTTCATGTAAAAAGTGTAAGTCTTTGGAGATACATTGTATCATGGCCCAGAAATACAAAGAAGATTGATTTTTATGGAAAAGGATATCTGCAGGTATGAATCTTGACATGGTATGGATTATTGAGTAAATTCCACCTTTCCTTGATTTGCTTTGATTCGATTGACATTTTGAATGGACCATTTCCATGGTAACATATGAGTTTTTTTGTGACATTTGCGCACTCACAGATTTGTCTGCATAAACAGGCATGGAGAAAGTAGACAGCAGCCGGTAAAAACAACCGGCTGTCAGCTAAAATTTGCCGGCTATGAAAATTTAGATTTAGTAAAATATCAGGAAATTTTGCATAAATTTATGTACCCATATACTTCTTGTAACCGCCTGTACTTTTATTTTTGCCACCTGTCACTAAAATTGTCTACATCCCTGATAAAATACACTTGAATTCCACATTTCACATCTCTACATCTGAAAATAGTTGAGATGTGCATTTGTATGTCTAAAACAATAGATAATTTGACTACAATAGGGGCATTTTCAGTGGGAGGGATTCTATGTATTGTATTGGTGGGTATGCAGACCCTACAGAACAGTTTTTTGGTAGGTCTATGGGTGGGGTAGATTAATACATGCCATTTTTTATGCTTTTCAGTGCAACTCAGACAACTTCGGACCTTGTCAAGTACACTGCCTAGCAGACTGTACCATTACTTTCTAGGTGTGGCCGATGGATATGAGGGGCTGAATAGGCATGCTAATGGAATTCTATGTGGTTGGGAGGAACGAAAGGGTGGCTAATTTTCATGACAATAAGACTGTGTGATTAAGACAAATGAAACTGGTGAGAGAGACTATGGACAACTTTTCTGGTAGCTGACACCACGGTGGAGGGACCATGCTGACACACACCACAATTTTCCTGTACCTGTCACATGGCTACGAGTTGGAAAACACGTTTGCCTATAAAGTTCAACTATGTACTAATTTAATCAATCTTACAGAACTTTCTTGTGTTCATGCACATTGTACAAAAAGGGGGTTCTGCTTGACTAAAAAGGTTGTTGTGCGAAGTGAGGTGACAAAATAGCAAAAGACATTACAGGTCAATAAACTTTGCATGGAGTGAATATGTCTTTCACATCTTCAGAAAAAATATCACAAATTTTTCAATGGGTGGTCACTCTTTTGGCCTTCAGCAATTGTGGTATTCTCAAAGTAAGTAAAAAGAAACAAATGGTCCTATAACATTCTTCAATCCTCCAAAAAGAGATCTACCATTAAAGTAACAATTACTGCCACTAGCAGTGGCACACTACTGCTTGCCCCATCATCCATCCATTGGCGCACTTATTCAGCTCCTCACACCTGTCAGCCATCCCTAAAAAATAATGGTAAAGTCCGCTGGTTGCTTCTGTGGCAGCATACTTGACAAGGTCCCACTTTTGATGAAACAAAATGGTTTTTACTCCCTATGATAATATCTTTCTCAGTGTTCACGCTAGGATTTTTTCAAATTAGCCACAGTCTGCTGGTGTGGCTAATTCATGCAAAAATACTTTAGCCACAGCAAAAATTGACTAGCCATGCAAATATTTTACTCAAAACACAAAGATGTGCGACTGATGTGACTATGTTATTCAAAGTAAACAATGTTGGACGTCACTGGAACATTTCTAAACACACTTCATGAGCAAATCATTTTTGAGTCTCTAACTCCATGTGAATTTCTGTGTGAACACAATAACCCTATGCATTGGAAGCATTCTGCTCCTTGATACCCATGTAATATAAATTGTGGAAATAAATGAAATTACAACAACAGCAACAACAACAAAACCCACACAAAATAGCATGTCATGCGATCGCAGTGTCCAATGTGATGGTGGTTGACTCCTACATGCATGTGTTGTTAAAAAGCATGGACGGTCATGATGAGCGGACTATTTGTTGAAAGGGGTGAGCAAATATCACAAATGTTTACAAACCCACTACGTTTGATAAGATTACCGTACTGATGAAAGAAAGCAATAGAGGATGACAAATAATGGAGAATGGAAGTTCAAGTGTCGGAACTGCAAGTAAAACCAAACTTAGTTCCTTTTTGATGCCATATCCGACATAGCTGCTATGCCAGCCCAGCTATCTCAACGTCGCGATGGACGATTATTTTCTTTCTTGACAAGAGAGATTTCATCTGTCACAGCACGGTCCAAATGAATGATCTCTTTATTTGAGGAATTTCACTCATGACTACAACAAATTTCATTGCTATATTGTTTATTTTTATCTTTGAAAGGCCTGTGTTTTTAGGTGCTGCTACGGCTTAATCACTAGACCCACATCAGTTGAATTTTTACGTATGAGCTTGATGTCAAATTGTATGGATTGTTTGTTTTTTTGCCGAGATTAAATTCAAGCTGTAATTTCTTAGAAATTCAACTTCTTCATCCCAGAATTGCATACGTTCTTTGTTTTATGTCAGTAACATTGGCTCGGAAACGTCCGTCTCTGTGTTCATTTTGCTGCAGGCAATGCGTTTCTACATGTCGTTTGCTCCCAATCAACTTTGCTACTCTCCTCAGCTGCTAGCCCATCAGGTTAGTAGAGGTACCAAAAATTACTTGCCCAGCAGTAAAAACTGCTAGCCCGTGAGTTCAGGGTGGTGGATTTGCACACCCCTATAAAATATAAATTCCTATTCGGGTGAACGGAGTATTTGGGTCGCTCCCAGCACCCAGAAGTAATACTATAGTATAGTAATAGTGCAGAGGCGATCAAAGTTGAGTTATTGATCCAACGATGTGTCCAAACAATTTTGGGGGTGAAAAAGTCAATTCGCAAGCGTGGCTAATGACTTTCGAAAAAAAAATTCGCCAAATGAGTTTTATTCGCATTTTGCGAGTGTGGCGAGCGCAAGCGCGAACACTGCTTTCTGTTTTCATTTATTTTTATGTCCAATAGATACCTAGCCTCTTTTCTCAGGGTCTATGATATGATACCACACAGCGGCCGTTGTGTACCGGTTCACAAGCGACTGTGGATGAGATCCCCTTGATTTTGCAGGCCGAAAATCCGGGCCCGGGCATATGGAACGGACGTCCAGATCTGGGCACACCACAGTCCCTTGTGGTTAGGTACGCCATGGAAGTACAAGAAGACACGGTGAAGGCCCCGGTTACCGAGTAACCCTGTATCTGGGTTGCATAGGCCTTCGCCACATGCATAACAACAACAGGCAGTGAAGTACATCCTGGGGGGTCGTGCTTGCAACAATTATTAAGCGACTATGGGCACACCATAGATGTAGAAAAGAGCTTTTACATCATGAGCACAATAACAACGGCAGCATAGATCTTAGCCCTGCGTACAGGTCTGTGTGTTAATTCCTGGCGTTATACGGCCTGTGGTGGAGGCCGTATAACGCCGGGAACACACAGACCTGTACGCAGGGCTACATAGAACTATACAGGGTGTCAACGATAATCTCTACATTCCAGAACTCACCTTAATCGGTGCACGGAACTCCTTGATCAGTGCGGTATCTGCAAATGATCGGCAACTATTAATTCCATGATATTGATAATGAATTTGGTGTACGTTGACAATTCCAGTGTGTATTTCGAACTTCGAAGGCTCAAAAGAATACTATCGTTAGGTTGTCAATCAAAATACCTCCGTGCAAAGTTCCGGTTCACATCAGAAACCAACTCCGATGGAACACTATCCTGGATCATGATTGAACTGCTAGTAATTTCAACGTTGTTGGACGCTAATTGAACAACCACTCTTGCTGATCGCAGGCGGCCACCATCTTTAGGTCAAAGGTTACACTAACTCTTGTTGGACCGCCTAAGATATCTAAAAAAGTTACACTAAGTTGGCGAAGCTCGAAGAAGATACACTCGACCGGATTCCAACTCACAACGTACCCGGGTACTGCACCCAGTCAACTAGCGAAGACATCACGCTCGGCCAAATCCCCACCCTTTAAAAGAGTGGTTCAATAACCCAGCTATTGAAGTTATTACACTTTTTCTTGAAAGTTGGGGGCAGTAGGCATAGGCTTGAGTAGCAACTGGCAATCACAGTCGTTTGGAGAGCTATTCAGCGCTGGGACTATTCGCCCCATAGACGAGTGTATGGGCGAATAGTCCCAGCGCTGAATAGCTCTCCAAACGACTGTGTGGCAATGAAAAAACTTGCATACGTTCTGCTTTTAATTTGAAATCATGATTTATTATTCATTCGATTTCTAAATCAGAGATTATTGATCTTTTTCCGGCCATTATCGAGTCTCTGTGATGGTATGATGGCAATAGCAAGCTTTAACACAAAAACCACTAAGGGACTGGTCAGTTTCTTCGGCCTGGGGGGGGGCGGCGGTGGATTCATGGGGGGGGGGTCACCCTGTTTTTGACTTTGGTGATGGGGGGGTCACCATGTTTTTGAAATGCCCAATGGGGGGGGGGGGGTCAGTGTGTTTTTGAATTTCGACACAGGCTCATCATTGCCTAAAATGCATCGTGTCAGCCACAAATTTCATCATTCAGTTGCATTTTTCGGCACGCCCTTCGGGCGCGTAACTTTAATAATAAGACATACTTTCAGCACGCCCAACTTTAACATATCAGGCATACATATATCAGAGATATCTGTATGTTCAATATTTTTCAGCGTGCTCTTCGAGCACATTACTTTAATATATCAGACATTTTTCAGCACGCCCTTCCTGTGCATGACTTTAATATACAAGAAATATATATCAGAGGTATCAGGATGTTTCATATTTTTCTCCGCGCCCTTCGGGTACCATACTGTAATAAATCAAAGATATATGCCAGAGATATCTTGATGTTTGCTAAGTGAAAGTGAAAAGCATGACAAATTCCTGATACTTTTCTGTTCTCTGTATGAGAATTCAGTATGAGAAAGCAACATGCAAAAATATTCACAATATATATTTGATAAATTGACTTATTTTAGAGATAGAAAAATGACAAGATATCTTTCGTTGTCATTAATGCAACTGTTTTCCTTTGTGTCTCAGGTTTTCTGTAGAATGATACTTTTTATGACCAAAATAACAGTTAAAAGGCAGTTTTTGTCATTATTAGCTGTGCTTTTATGGTTTCAATGTTACAAGAAAAGGTCATCTCAGACACTGCACACATCAGATTTAGCGAAAATGTCTCTCTATGGCTCCTCAGGAGATTTCATTGGATGGCTGGAAAGTCTTAACACCCATCAAAATTTTTGATTTACTGCACTTTCCTCTTTGATATTAATGATTGACACCCATTTCTGTTCAGGACATCTGGTTAAGCATAGAAAATGTGAAATACATTCACAACTCATTCAAAACGTACCCTACTGTATTCAAACTTCAAGATTGACACTTTGAAATTCCTATCTTACAACTGACATGTAAACAATTTCATTAAAACACAGAATAACTGTTAAAATATAAATGTATGTAAAATATAAAATATAATATATATATATATATATATATATATATATATATATATATATATATATATATATATATATATATATATATATATATTATGTCCACCTTTTGTTTTACAGTTGTCGCGTGCGCAGGGGGGGTCACCCTGTTTTCGAAATTTGGGATGGGGGGGTCACCCTGTTTTCAAAATTTGGAATAGGGGGGTCAGCCACTTTTTGACGTCGGCAAAAAATAATCCACCGCCCCCCCCCCCAGGCCGAAGAAACTGACCAGTCCCTAATAGGCCTATACGTTCAATCACGGTCCCTCCACAAAACCGATATACGGATATTGACGTAGGCTATAGGCCCTAACGCTGTTATGGAACACAAGATTAGTGGTGTACTTTGCGTATGTTTGTTGGAGACGTCACACACGTAGTAAAATAATGCGTGTGGGACGGATGTGGTGTTGACTCAATCACTTAATCCGCTGATACGGACAGCGGATTAGCAAGTTGGCAATGTTTTCGGAGCAATTGTAGTGGTGTATATGCAAGTTGGAGAGGTGATAAGGACTTGTCGGTAAAAGCAGTCAGACGGTGTGGAGTTGAAGTCTTTATTTGAAATATCACAGTCAAAATTAATAAAATCAAATAAGGTAAACCGTTGCACAAAAACCCCTCCCTCCCCACCCCAGGGGACTATTTTCTTTGCCCCGTGGTTTATCATGTAGTTGTATGGAAGCGGCCATATTTAGGTGCGGCATCCGTTCATTATTTGTCTTACTGAAACCTCCCCATGCAGTCCCACTCAGTGGATAATTATACTTGAGTAAACATCTCTGAGTAAGAACATTTCTATAAACTAATTATAATCTAAATATAAAATAATGCCAAAAGTTGCAGCTCATGTGCCTTTAAATACTACAGGAACGAATAAGAACAAATTGATCAAATATTTTCCCCAAAAAGGCATACTTCTATTCATGAAGTTAGTATATATGTAATTAACACACATCATCTCAGAGTCATGGCAGAGATAAAAAGGGTTCCAACAATACGGAAAAAGAAAAAAAGTACAATGTCTCAGAAATCACACTGAAATACAAGGGAGAAAGTCTAAGGAAGACACTAAAATAAATATCACCAACGCTGGGGGGGGAGGAGGAGGGCTTATCGCCCTGACCAAATAACTTGTTAACTGCTTATAAAGGAAGTAGATGGAAGAAATTACGTAATGTCTCTCACGCATACACGCGTTGTTGATTCTTGTTTATCTATGCATGCATGCATAAATTAAGTGTCGAGTTATTTGGTCAGGGCGATAAACCTCCTCGTCGGTGATCGGCAGGACAGATTAATGAAGGGGATTTGGGAGGGCAATTTACAGATATGAACTGTTTTCTTCGAAATACTATACAGAGATAGCTAGGGTAAAGTATTAGGCACACACTCGACACAGGTAACGCTTGTATAATGAAAAAAAATAATACATATTGTTACAGACTAAATTTTCTTTGACTTATTGATATCTGTACAAAGGTCAGTGAACGAGAGGGCTGAACTTTTCAAGTCTGTGTAAGGGTTAATGATCGTTATGAATTTTCACACATCTTGGTTCAAACTCCGTTGTTAGGGACATTTAATGTATTTACGTCATTGACACCTAAGTATCAAGGATAAAGATAGACACTTTTATTAGTGACATCTAGTGTCAAGGCAGTAAAGTGAATTCTTTTAGTCAATATTTAAATTCCAGACTGGACCCTGGGACGATTACATAAGGGAAATGTTGTATAATGATGATGTCACCTATGCAGATCATGTAAGATTTTATATGATCAATATCCTATCAGAGAAAGTTTAGTAATGTATTTCTTGAAGGGAAGAATATTTTAATTATTGTATCCAATCAGGAAATATTAGTTGATTAGTGATTGGAGGATTAACTAATTTGATCTAATTAGGATGTTAAGATTTCTTTTTAAAAAGGGATGATCACCCACTATTTTCAGTCGGAGATAGCTGGGCATCAGTGTAAACTTTACACTTCAGTAATAAACCACCATCATTGATATCCAACAACTCTGTGAGTCTCTACTCTGTCAAAGATCTCGAAGTACCTCTCAGCAGTGAGTACACTCCCAAGACCGGCGAGATACGACTATAACAATGTCATTTATTGATCATATTTAAACTTCAAGACAAATACTGCTTGCAATGCCCTGTACATGCATCGGTGAAGCAGTGAAGCAGAACGCGGACGCCAAGCCTGTAGTCTTCGTAAACACAGTCTCGACGCTGATGGCGCACTTCAGTGAGATTATACGAGACCAGCGCCGCGCCATTATCCAAGTATTCCGCCGATATCCGAAACATTCTGACTTGTACTTTCCGGACATTGCTGCTTTGTAATTTCTGACTTGTGTTTACCCCTCAATAAAATGATGTTTGTATTATGGATTCTACACGGCTTTCGTCCGGCGCTAAATGCAGAAGATCCGTCTCTCCGAGGAAGACTACATCGACGCTCTGGGATCTTTACCTCCAAGATGTGTCTCGGTAAGTTAGCTTTCGAATATGAATCTGATACCTTTCAGTGAAAACAGCCATTGGTAGCCCAATCTTTCGCATGTCATACACACATGTAGCTACTGTTTATACGTCGTGGTAAGAATGAATAATGGTACGCTACTGTTCGGAGAGGATGGAAAGTTTTTTCAGTCATGAATTCTTCCGTATATGAGTCTTTCAACAGTAAAGCGCAACATTTGACATTCCCAATTTTGGCTCTAGCTTTTTCAATGATAACAGCATTCACACAGAATGATATTATTTTTAGTAAGTACTACATATGAGCATATATAACATATAATATTAAAGCTGTATGTCCAGCTCGACAAAAATTATAGATTTTTATCTTTGTAAATATGGCCTCTATTTGCTCACCATTTTGTGACATTTTGTACCCCTGTTACATTAGAACGGGATATTTACCATATCTATACTATTTGAATTGATTTCAAATGCAAAGTAGTAATGTATTATAAGCAATTACGAACTAAATTTATTCTTGGGAAAAAAAAAAACACTAGGGAAAGGGCCAAATACTATGCCAAAAAATATTGGCAACGCGTGTAACTATGTCTGTCCAACTCTATGCGAATTGATAATATGCGATTAATATGCATGGAACCTCAGACCACAATAAAGATTGACAGGAACACGGAAACGCAATTAATATGTTCAGAACACGGGACATTTGAACCATGATAAAGACCGACAGGAAAACAGAAATGCAATTAATATGTATAGTCTCGGAACCGCAATTAATATGCACAAAAACTCAACACCACGATAAAGACTAACGAGGACACAGAATCCCGATTAAAATGTACGGAACACGGAACTTAGGAAACGTGATAAAGACCGATGGCATTACAGAACCTCGGAACCACGATTAATATGCATGGAATCTCAGAACCGCGATGAACACTGATAGGAACACGGAAACGCGATCAATATGTACGGAACACGGAACTTAGGAAACGCGATAAAGACAGACGGCAACACGGAACCTCGGAGCTGCAAATAATATGCAGGGAACCTCGGGCCGCGATAAAGATTGACATGGACAGGGAAACGCTATTAATATGTACGGAACACGGAACTTAGGAAATGGGATAAAGACAGATGGCAACACGGAACATAGGAGACGCAATTAATATGCACGAAACCTCAGGCCACGATAAAGATTGACATGAACACGGAAACGCGATTAATATGTACTGAACAGGGAACATTCGAACCGCGATAAAGACTGACAAGAACACGGAAACGCGATTAATATGTAAGGAACACGGAACTTTGGAAACGTGCTAAAGACCGACGGCGACACAAAACTTAGGAAACGCGATAAAGACAGACAGCAACACGGAACCTCGGAGACACGATTAATATGCACGGAACCTCAGGCCGCGATAAAGATTGTCACGGAAACGCGATTAATATGTACGGAACACGGAACATTCGAACCGCGATACAGACCGACAGGAACACGGAAACACGATTAATATGTACGGAACACCGAACATTTGAACCGCGATAAAGACAGGAAAACAGAAACGGGATTAATATGTAAGGAACACAGAACTTAGGAAGCGCGATAAAGACAGACTGCAACACAGAACCTCGGAGACGCGATTAATATGCATGGAACCTTGGACCACGATAAAGATTCACATGAACATGGAAACGCGATTAATATGTACGGAACACGGAACATTCGAACTGCGTTAAAGACCGACAGGAACACGGAACATTTGAACCACGATAAAGACCGACAGGAAAACAGAAACGCGATTAATACGTAAGGAACACGGAACTTTTGAAACGTGATAAAGACCGACGGCAACACGGAACCTCTGAACCGCGATTAATATGCACAGAACCTCAGACCACGATAAAGATTGATATGAACACGAAAACGCGATTAATATGTATGGAACACGGAACATTCGAACCGCGATAAAGACCGACAGGAAAACAGAAACGGGATTAATATGTAAGGAACACAGAACTTAGGAAGCGCGATAAAGACAGACTGCAACACGGAACCTTGGAGACGCGATTAATATGCATGGAACCTCGGGCCGCGATAAAGATTGACATGGACACGGAAACGCGATTAATATGTACGGAACAGGGAACATTCGAACCGCGATAAAGACCGACAAGAACATGGAACATTGGAGACGTGATTAATATGCATGAAACCCTGGGCTGCGATAAAGATCGACATGAACACGGAAACGCGATTAATATGTAAGGAACATGGAACATTCGAACTGCGATAAAACCGACAAGAACACGGAAACGCGATTAATATGTACAGAAACATGGAACATTTGAACCGCGATAAAGACCGACAGGAAAACAGAAACGCGATTAATATGTAAGAAACATGGAACTTCTGAAACGTGCTAAAGACTGACGGCAACACGGAACTTCTGAACCGCGATTAATATGCACGGAACCTCAGACCACAATTAAGATTGAGATGAACACGGATACGCAATTAATATGTACGGAACCTCAGACCACGATTAAGATTGAGATGAACACGGATACGCGATTAATATGTACGGAAAACGGAACATTCAAACCTCGATAAAGACCGTCAGGAAAACAGAAACGCGATTAATATGTACGGAACATGGAACTTTTGAAACGTGATAAAGACCGACGGCAACACGGAACCTCTGAAGTGTGATTAATATGCACGGAACCTCGGACCACGATAAAGATTGACATGAACACGGAAATGCGATTAATATGTACAGAACACGGAACATTCAAACCGCGATAAAACCGACAAGAACACGGAAACGCGATTAATATGTACGGAACACGGAACATTCAAACTGCGATAAAGACCGACAGGAAAACATAAACGCGCTTAATATGTACGGAACACGGAACATTCAATCCGCGATAAAGACCGACAGGAAAACAGAAACGTGATTTATATGTAAGGAACACTGAACTTTTGAAACTTGATAAAGACCGTCGGCAATATGGAACCTCTGAACCGCGATTAATATGCACGGAACCTCAGACCACGATAAAGATTGACATGAACACGGAAACGCAATTAATATGTACGGAACACGGAACATTCGAACCTCGATAAAGACCGACAGGAACACGGAAACGCGATTAATATGTTCAGAACACGGAACATTTGAACCACAATAAAGACCGACAGGAAAACAGAAATGCAATTAATATGTATAATCTCGGAACCGCAATTAATATGCACAAAAACTCAACACCACGATAAAGACAAACGAGGACACAGAATCGCCATTAAAATGTACGGAACACGGAACTTAGGAAACGTGAAAAAGACTGATGGCAACACAGAACCTCGGAACCACGATTAATATGCATGGAACCTCGGAACCACGATGAACACTGATAGGAACACGGAAACGCGATCAATATGTACGGAACAAGGAAGTTAGGAAATGCGATAAAGACAGACGGCAACACGGAACCTCGGAGCTGCGATTAATATGCAGGGAAACTCGGCCGCGATAAAGATTGACATGGACAGGGGAACGCTATTAATATGTACAGAACACGGAACTTAGGAAATGGGATAAAGACGGATGGCAACACGGAACATTGGAGACGCGATTAATATGCACGAAACCTCAGGACACGATAAAGATTGACATGAACACGGAAACGCGATTAATATGTAAGGAACACGGAACTTTGGAAACGCGCTAAAGACCAACGGGAACACGGAACTAGGAAACGCGATAAAGACAGACGGCAACACGGAACATCGGAGACGCGATTAATATGCACGGAACCTCAGGCCGCGATAAAGATTGACATGAACACGGAAACGCAATTAATATGTACGGAACACGGAACATTCGAACCGCGATAAAGACCGACAGGAAAACAGAAACGCGATTAATATGTAAGGAACACAGAACTTTTGAAACGTGATAAAAACCGACGGCAACACGGAACTTAGGAAACGCGATAAAGACAGACGGCAACACGGAACCTCAGAGACGCGATTAATATACACGGAACCTCAGGCCGCGATAAAGATTGACACGGAAACGCGATTAATGTGTACGGAACACGGAACATTCGAACCGCGATAAAGACCGACAGGAACACGGAAACACGATTAATATGTACGGAACACCGAACATTTGAACTGCGATAAAGACCAACAGGAAAACAGAAACGCGATTAATACGTAAGGAACACGGAACTTTTGAAACGTGATAAAGACCGACGGCAACACGGAACCTCTGAACCGCGATTTATACGCACAGAACCTCAGACCACGATAAAGATTGATATGAACACGAAAACGCGATTAATATGTATGGAACACGGAACATTCGAACCGCGATAAAGACCGACAGGAAAACAGAAACGGGATTAATATGTAAGGAACACAGAACTTAGGAAGCGCGATAAAGACAGACTGCAACACGGAACCTTGGAGACGCGATTAATATGCATGGAACCTCGGGCCGCGATAAAGATTGACATGGACACGGAAACGCGATTAATATGTACGGAACAGGGAACATTCGAACCGCAATAAAGACCGACAAGAACACGGAAACGCGATTAATATGTGAGGAACACGGAACTTTGGAAACGTGCTAAAGACCGACGGCGACACAAAACTTAGGAAATGCGATAAAGACAGACAGCAACACGGAACCTCGGAGACACGATTAATATGCACGGAACCTCAGGCCGCGATAAAGATTGTCACGGAAACGCGATTAATATGTACGGAACACGGAACATTCTAACCGCGATACAGACCGACATGAACACGGAAACGCAATTAATATGTACGGAACACGGAACATTCGAACCTCGATAAAGACCGACAGGAACACGGAAACGCGATTAATATGTTCAGAACACAGAACATTCGAACCACAATAAAGACCGACAGGAAAACAGAAATGCAATTAATATGTATAATCTCGGAACCGCAATTAATATGCACAAAAACTCAACACCACGATAAAGACAAACGAGGACACAGAATCGCCATTAAAATGTACGGAACACGGAACTTAGGAAACGTGATAAAGACCGATGGCAACACAGAACCTCGGAACCACGATTAATATGCACGAAACCTCAGGACACGATAAAGATTGACATGAACACGGAAATGCGATTAATATGTACTGAACATGGAACTTAGGAAACGCGATAAAGACAGACGGCAACACGGAACCTCGGAGCTGCGATTAATATGCAGGGAACCTCGGGCCGTGATAAAGATTGACATGGACAGGGGAACGCTATTAATATGTACAGAACACGGAACTTAGGAAATGGGATAAAGACGGATGGCAACACGGAACATTGGAGACGCGATTAATATGCACGAAACCTCAGGACACGATAAAGATTGACATGAACACGGAAACGCGATTAATATGTACTGAACATGGAACATTCGAACCGCGATAAAGACCAACAAGAACACAGAAACGCGATTAATATGTAAGGAACACGGAACTTTGGAAACGTGCTAAAGACCAACGGCAACACGGAACTTAGGAAACGCGATAAAGACAGACGGCAACACGGAACCTCGGAGACGCGATTAATATGCATGGAACCTCGGAACCACGATGAACACTGATAGGAACACGGAAACGCGATCAATATGTACGGAACACGGAACTTAGGAAACGCGATAAAGACAGACGGCAACACGGAACCTCGGAGCTGCGATTAATATGCAGGGAACCTCAGGACACGATAAAGATTGACATGAACATGGAAACGCGATTAATATGTACTGAACATGGAACATTCGAACTGCGATAAAAACCAACAAGAACACAGAAACGCGATTAATATGTAAGGAACACGGAACTTTGGAAACGTGCTAAAGACCAACGGCAACACGGAACTTAGGAAACGCGATAAAGACAGACGGCAACACGGAACCTCGGAGACGCGATTAATATACACGGAACCTCAGGCCGCGATAAAGATTGTCACGGAAACGCGATTAATATGTACGGAACACGGAACATTCGAACCGCGATACAGACCGACAGGAACACGGAAACACGATTAATATGTACGGAACACCGAACATTTGAACCGCTATAAAGACAGGAAAACAGAAACGGGATTAATATGTAAGGAACACAGAACTTAGGAAGCGCGATAAAGACAGACTGCAACACAGAACCTCGGAGACGCGATTAATATGCATGGAACCTTGGACCACGATAAAGATTCACATGAACATGGAAACGCGATTAATATGTACGGAACACGGAACATTCGAACTGCGTTAAAGACCGACAGGAACACGGAACATTTGAACTGCGATAAAGACCGACAGGAAAACAGAAACGCGATTAATACGTAAGGAACACGGAACTTTTGAAGCGTGATAAAGACCGACGGCAACACGGAACCTCTGAACCGCGATTAATATGCACAGAACCTCAGACCACGATAAAGATTGATATGAACACAAAAAACGCGATTAATATGTATGGAACACGGAACATTCGAACCGCGATAAAGACTGACAGGAAAACAGAAACGGGATTAATATGTAAGGAACACAGAACTTAGGAAGCGCGATAAAGACAGACTGCAACACGGAACCTTGGAGACGCGATTAATATGCATGGAACCTCGGGCCGCGATAAAGATTGACATGGACACGGAAACGCGATTAATATGTACGGAACAGGGAACATTCGAACCGCGATAAAGACGACAAGAACATGGAACATTGGAGACGTGATTAATATGCATGAAACCCTGGGCTGCGATAAAGATCGACATGAACACGGAAACGCGATTAATATGTAAGGAACATGGAACATTCGAACTGCGATAAAACCGACAAGAACACGGAAACGCGATTAATATGTACGGAACACGGAACATTCAAACTGCGATAAAGACCGACAGGAAAACAGAAACGCGATTAATATGTACGGAACATGGAACTTTTGAAACGTGATAAAGACCGACGGCAACACGGAACCTCTGAAGTGTGATTAATATGCACGGAACCTCGGACCACGATAAAGATTGACATGAACACGGAAATGCGATTAATATGTACAGAACACGGAACATTCAAACCGCGATAAAGACCGACAGGAACACATAAACGCGCTTAATATGTACGGAACACGGAACATTCAAACTGCGATAAAGACCGACAGGAAAACATATACGCGCTTAACATGTACGGAACACGGAACATTCAATCCACGATAAAGATCGACAGGAAAACAGAAACGTGATTTATATGTAAGGAACACTGAACTTTTGAAACTTGATAAAGACCGTCGGCAATATGGAACCTCTGAACCGCGATTAATATGCACGGAACCTCAGACCACGATAAAGATTGACATGAACACGGAAACGCAATTAATATGTACGGAACACGGAACATTCGAACCTCGATAAAGACCGACAGGAACACGGAAACGCGATTAATATGTTCAGAACACGGAACATTTGAACCACAATAAAGACCGACAGGAAAACAGAAATGCAATTAATATGTATAATCTCGGAACCGCAATTAATATGCACAAAAACTCAACACCACGATAAAGACAAACGAGGACACAGAATCGCCATTAAAATGTACGGAACACGGAACATTCGAACCGCGATACAGACCGACAGGAACACGGAAACACAATTGATATGTACGGAACACCGAACATTTGAACCGCTATAAAGACAGGAAAACAGAAACGGGATTAATATGTAAGGAACACAGAACTTAGGAAGCGCGATAAAGACAGACTGCAACACAGAACCTCGGAGACGCGATTAATATGCATGGAACCTTGGACCACGATAAAGATTCACATGAACATGGAAACGCGATTAATATGTACGGAACACGGAACATTCGAACTGCGTTAAAGACCGACAGGAACACGGAACATTTGAACCACGATAAAGACCGACAGGAAAACAGAAACGCGATTAATACGTAAGGAACACGGAACTTTTGAAACGTGATAAAGACCGACGGCAAAACGGAACCTCTGAACCGCGATTTATATGCACAGAACCTCTGACCGCGATAAAGATTGATATGAACACAAAAACGCGATTAATATGTATGGAACACGGAACATTCGAACCACGATAAAGACCGACAGGAAAACAGAAACGGGATTAATATGTAAGGAACACAGAACTTAGGAAGCGCGATAAAGACAGACTGCAACACGGAACCTTGGAGACGCGATTAATATGCATGGAACCTCGGGCCGCGATAAAGATTGACATGGACACGGAAACGCGATTAATATGTACGGAACAGGGAACATTCGAACCGCGATAAAGACCGACAAGAACATGGAACATTGGAGACGTGATTAATATGCATGAAACCCTGGGCTGCGATAAAGATCGACATGAACACGGAAACGCGATTAATATGTAAGGAACATGGAACATTCGAACTGCGATAAAACCGACAAGAACACGGAAACGCGATTAATATGTACAGAACACGGAACATTTGAACTGCGATAAAGACCGACAGGAAAACAGAAACGCGATTAATATGTAAGAAACATGGAACTTCTGAAACGTGCTAAAGACTGACGGCAACACGGAACTTCTGAACCGCGATTAATATGCACGGAACCTCAGACCACGATTAAGATTGAGATGAACACGGATACGCGATTAATATGTACGGAAAACGGAACATTCAAACCTCGATAAAGACCGTCAGGAAAACAGAAACGCGATTAATATGTACGGAACATGGAACTTTTGAAACGTGATAAAGACCGACGGCAACACGGAACCTCTGAAGTGTGATTAATATGCACGGAACCTCGGACCACGATAAAGATTGACATGAACACGGAAATGCGATTAATATGTACAGAACACGGAACATTCAAACCGCGATAAAGACCGACAGGAACACATAAACGCGCTTAATATGTACGGAACACGGAACATTCAAACTGCGATAAAGACCGACAGGAAAACATAAACGCGCTTAATATGTACGGAACACGGAACATTCAATCCGCGATAAAGACCGACAGGAAAACAGAAACGTGATTTATATGTAAGGAACACTGAACTTTTGAAACTTGATAAAGACCGTCGGCAATATGGAACCTCTGAACCGCGATTAATATGCACGGAACCTCAGACCACGATAAAGATTGACATGAACACGGAAACGCAATTAATATGTACGGAACACGGAACATTCGAACCTCGATAAAGACCGACAGGAACACGGAAACGCGATTAATATGTTCAGAACACGGAACATTTGAACCACAATAAAGACCGACAGGAAAACAGAAATGCAATTAATATGTATAATCTCGGAACCGCAATTAATATGCACAAAAACTCAACACCACGATAAAGACAAACGAGGACACAGAATCGCCATTAAAATGTACGGAACACGGAACTTAGGAAACGTGATAAAGACTGATGGCAACACAGAACCTCGGAACCACGATTAATATGCATGGAACCTCGGAACCACGATGAACACTGATAGGAACACGGAAACGCGATCAATATGTACGGAACACGGAACTTAGGAAACGCGATAAAGACAGACGGCAACACGGAACCTCGGAGCTGCGATTAATATGCAGGGAAACTCGGGCCGCGATAAAGATTGACATGGACAGGGGAACGCTATTAATATGTACAGAACACGGAACTTAGGAAATGGGATAAAGACGGATGGCAACACGGAACATTGGAGACGCGATTAATATGCACGAAACCTCAGGACACGATAAAGATTGACATGAACACAGAAACGCGATTAATATGTACTGAACATGGAACATTCGAACCGCGATAAAGACCAACAAGAACACAGAAACGCGATAAATATGTAAGGAACACGGAACTTTGGAAACGTGCTAAAGACCAACGGCAACACGGAACTTAGGAAACGCGATAAAGACAGACGGCAACACGGAACCTCGGAGACGCGATTAATATGCACGGAACCTCAGGCCGCGATAAAGATTGACATGAACACGGAAACGCAATTAATATGTACGGAAAACGGAGCATTCGAACCGCGATAAAGACCGACAGGAAAACAGAAACGCGATTAATATGTAAGGAACACAGAACTTTTGAAACGTGATAAAAACCGACGGCAACACGGAACTTAGGAAACGCGATAAAGACAGACGGCAACACGGAACCTCGGAGACGCGATTAATATACACGGAACCTCAGGCCGCGATAAAGATTGACACGGAAACGCGATTAATGTGTACGGAACACGGAACATTCGAACCGCGATAAAGACCGACAGGAACACGGAAACACGATTAATATGTACGGAACACCGAACATTTGAACTGCGATAAAGACCAACAGGAAAACAGAAACGCGATTAATACGTAAGGAACACGGAACTTTTGAAACGTGATAAAGACAGACGGCAACACGGAACCTTGGAGACGCGATTAATATGCATGGAACCTCGGGCCGCGATAAAGATTGACATGGACACGGAAACGCGATTAATATGTACGGAACAGGGAACATTCGAACCGCGATAAAGACCGACAAGAACACGGAACATTGGAGACGTGATTAATATGCATGAAACCCTGGGCTGCGATAAAGATCGACATGAACACGGAAACGCGATTAATATGTAAGGAACATGGAACTTCGAACTGCGATAAAACCGACAAGAACACGGAAACGCGATAATATGTACGGAACAAGGAACATTCAATCCGCAATAAAGACCGACAGGAAAACAGAAACGGATTTATATGTAAGGAACACTGAACTTTTGAAACTTGATAAAGACCGTCGGCAATATGGAACCTCTGAACCGCGATTAATATGCACGGAACCTCAGACCACGTAAAAGATCGACAGGAACACGGAAACGCGATTAATATGTTCAGAACACGGAACATTCGAACCGCGATAAAGACGACAGAACAGAACACAGAAACGCGATTAATATGACGGAACACAGGAACATTCAACCGCGATAAAGACCGACAGGAACACAGAAACGCCATTAAAATGTACGGAACACGGAACTTAGGAAACGTGATAAAGACTGATGGCAACACAGAACCTCGGAAACCTGATTAATATGCATGGAACCTCGGAACCACGATGAACACTGATAGGAACACGGAAACGCGATCAATATGTACGGAACAAGGAAGTTAGGAAACGCGATAAAGAACAGACAGGAACACGGAACCTCGGAGCTGCGATTAATATGCAGGAAACTCGGCGCGATAAAGATTGACATGGACAGGGGAACGCTATTAATATGTACAGAACACGGAACTTAGGAAATGGGATACAGACGGATGGCAACACGGAACATGGAGACGGGTTAATATGGACGATATAATATGTACGGAACACGGAACATTTGAACTGCGATAAAGACCAACAGGAAAACAGAAACGCGATTAATACATAAGGAACACTGAACTTTTGAAACGTGATAAAGACCGTCGGCAACACGGAACCTCTGAACCGCGATTAATATGCACGGAACCTCAGACCACGATAAAGATTGACATGAACACGGAAATGCGATTAATATGTACAGAACACGGAACATTCAAACCGCGATAAAGACCGACAGGAACACATAAACGCGCTTAATATGTACGGAACACGGAACATTCAAACTGCGATAAAGACCGACAGGAAAACATAAACGCGCTTAATATGTACGGAACACGGAACATTCAATCCGCGATAAAGACAGACAGGAAAACAGAAACGTGATTTATATGTAAGGAACACTGAACTTTTGAAACATGATAAAGACTGTCGGCAACATGGAACCTCTGAACCGCGATTAATATGCACGGAACCTCAGACCACGATAAAGATTGACATGAACACGGAAACGCAATTAATATGTACGGAACACGGAACATTCGAACCTCGATAAAGACCGACAGGACCAGGAAACGCGATTAATATGTTATGAACACAGAACATTCGAACCACAATAAAGACCGACAGGAAAACAGAAATGCAATTAATATGTATAATCTCGGAACCGAAATTAATATGCACAAAAACTCAACACCACGATAAAGACAAACGAGGACACAGAATCGCCATTAAAATGTACGGAACACGGAACTTAGGAAACGTGATAAAGACCGATGGCAACACAGAACCTCGGAACCACGATTAATATGCATGGAACCTCGGAACCACGATGAACACTGATAGGAACACGGAAACGCGATCAATATGTACGGAACACGGAACTTAGGAAACGCGATAAAGACAGACGGCAACACGGAACCTCGGAGCTGCGATTAATATGCAGGGAACCTCGGGCCGTGATAAAGATTGACATGGACAGGGGAACGCTATTAATATGTACAGAACACGGAACTTAGGAAATGGGATAAAGACGGATGGCAACACGGAACATTGGAGACGCGATTAATATGCACGAAACCTCAGGACACGATAAACATTGACATGAACACGGAAACGCGATTAATATGTACTGAACATGGAACATTCGAACCGCGATAAAAACCAACAAGAACACAGAAACGCGATTAATATGTAAGGAACACGGAACTTTGGAAACGTGCTAAAGACCAACGGCAACACGGAACTTAGGAAACGCGATAAAGACAGACGGCAACACGGAACCTCGGAGACGCGATTAATATGCACGGAACCTCAGGCCGCGATAAAGATTGACATGAACACGGAAACGCAATTAATATGTACGGAACACGGAGCATTCGAACCGCGATAAAGACCGACAGGAAAACAGAAACGCGATTAATATGTAAGGAACACAGAACTTTTGAAACGTGATAATAACCGACGGCAACACGGAACTTTTGAAACGTGATAAAGACAGACGGCAACACGGAACCTCGGAGACGCGATTAATATACACGGAACCTCAGGCCGCGATAAAGATTGACACTGAAACTCGATTAATGTGTACGGAACACAGAACATTCGAACCGCGAATAAAGACCGACAGGAACACGGAAACACGATTAATATGTACGGAACACCGAACATTTGAACCGCGATAAAGACCAACAGGAAAACAGAAACGCGATTAATACGTAAGGAACACGGAACTTTTGAAACGTGATAAAGACCGACGGCAACACGGAACCTCTGAACCGCGATTTATATGCACAGAACCTCAGACCACGATAAAGATTGATATGAACACGAAAACGTGATTAATATGTATGGAACACGGAACATTCGAACCGCGATAAAGACCGACAGGAAAACTGAAGCGGGATTAATATGTAAGGAACAAAGAACTTAGGAAGCGCGATAAAGACAGACTGCAACACGGAACCTCCGAGACGTGATTAATATGCATGGAACCTCGGGCCGCGATAAAGATTGACATGGACACGGAAACGCGATTAATATGTACGGAACAGGGAACATTCGAACCGCGATAAAGACTGACAAGAACACGGAACATTGGAGACGTGATTAATATGCACAAAACCCTGGGCTGCGATAAATATTGACATGAACACGGAAATGCGATTAATATGTAAGGAACACGGAACATTCAAACCGTGATAAAACCGACAGGAACACGGAAACACGATTAATATGTACAGAACACGGAACATTCCAACTGCGATAAAGACCGACAGGAAAACAGAAACGCGATTAATATGTAAGAAACATGGAACTTCTGCAACGTGCTAAAGACTGACGGCAACACGGAACTTCTGAACCGCGATTAATATGCATGGAACCTCAGACCACGATAAAGATTGACATGAACACGGAAATGCAATTAATATGTACAGAACACGGAACATTCGAACCTCGATAAAGACCGACAGGAACACGGAAACGCGATTAATATGTTCAGAACACGGAACATTCGAACCACAATAAAGACCGACAGGAAAACAGAAATGCAATTAATATGTATAATCTCGGAACCGCAATTAATATGCACAAAAACTCAACACCACGATAAAGACAAACGAGGACACAGAATCGCCATTAAAATGTACGGAACACGGAACTTAGGAAACGTGATAAAGACCGATGGCAACACAGAACCTCGGAACCACGATTAATATGCATGGAACCTCGGAACCACGATGAACACTGATAGGAACACGGAAACGCGATCAATATGTACGGAACACGGAACTTAGGAAACGCGATAAAGACAGACGGCAACACGGAACCTCGGAGCTGCGATTAATATGCAGGGAACCTCGGGCCGCGATAAAGATTGACATGGACAGGGGAACGCTATTAATATGTACAGAACACGGAACTTAGGAAATGGGATAAAGACGGATGGCAACACGGAACATTGGAGAGCGATTAATATGCACGAAACCTCAGGACACGATAAAGATTGACATGAACACGGAAACGCGATTAATATGTACTGAACATGGAACATTCGAACCGCGATAAAAACCAACAAGAACACAGAAACGCGATTAATATGTAAGGAACACGGAACTTTGGAAACGTGCTAAAGACCAACGGCAACACGGAACTTAGGAAACGCGAATAAAGACAGACGGCAACACGGAACCTCAGGCCGCGATAAAGATTGACACGGAAACGCGATTAATGTGTACGGAACACGGAACATTCGAACCGCGATAAAGACCGACAGGAACACGGAAACACGATTAATATGTACGGAACACCGAACATTTGAACCGCGATAAAGACCAACAGGAAAACAGAAACGCGATTAATACGTAAGGAACACGGAACTTTTGAAACGTGATAAAGACCGACGGCAACACGGAACTTCTGAACCGCGATTAATATGCACAGAACCTCAGACCACGATAAAGATTGATATGAACCCAAAAACGCGATTAATATGTATGGAATTCGGATAGTTTTCAGTCGGATTCGAACCCACAACATACGGCATCAGTCGCCTAGCTGAAAGGCCACAGACAGAACCAGTCGGCACACGGAACATTCGAACCACGATAAAGACCGACAGGAAAACAGAAACGGGATTAATATGTAAGGAACACAGAACTTAGGAAGCGCGATAAAGACAGACTGCAACACGGAACCTCGGAGATGCGATTAATATGCATGGAACCTCGGGCCGCGATAAAGATTGACATGGACACGGAAACGCCATTAATATGTACGGAACAGGGAATATTCGAACCGCGATAAAGACCGACAAGAACACGGAACATTTGAGACGTGATTAATATGCACGAAACCCTGGGCTGCGATAAAGATTGACATGAACACGGAAACGCGATTAATATGTAAGGAACACGGAACATTTGAACCGCGATAAAACCGGCAAGAACACGGAAACGCAATTAATATGTACAGAACACGAAACATTCGAACTGCGATAAAGACCGACAGGAAAACAGAAACGCGATTAATATGTAGGAAACATGGAACTTCTGAAACGTGCTAAAGACTGACGGCAACACGGAACTTCTGAATCGCGAGTAATATGCACGGAACCTCAGACCACGATAAAGATTGACATGAACACGGAAATGCGATTAATATGTACAGAACACGGAACATTCGAACCGCGATAAAGACCGACAGGAACACAAAAAGGCGCTTACTATATACGGAACACGGAACATTCCATCCGCGATAAAGACCGACAGGAAAACAGAAACGTGATTAATATGTAAGGAACACTGAACTTTTGAAACGTGATAAAGACCGTCGGCAACATGGAACCTCTGAACCACGATTAATATGCATGGAACCTCAGACCACAATAAAGATTGACATGAACACGGAAACGCAATTAATATGTACGGAACACGGAACATTCGAACCTCGATAAAGACCGACAGGAACACGGAAACGCGATTAATATGTTCAGAACACAGAACATTCGAACCACAATAAAGACCGACAGGAAAACAGAAATGCAATTAATATGTATAATCTCGGAACCGCAATTAATATGCACAAAAACTCAACACCACGATAAAGACAAACGAGGACACAGAATCGCGATTAAAATGTACGGAACACGGAACTTAGGAAACGTGATAAAGACCGATGGCAACACAGAACCTCGGAACCACGATTAATATGCATGGAACCTCGGAACCACGATGAACACTGATAGGAACACGGAAACGCGATCAATATGTACGGAACACGGAACTTAGGAAACGCGATAAAGACAGACGGAACCTCGGAGCTGCAATTAATATGCAGGGAACCTCGGGCCGCGATAAAGATTGATATGGACAGGGGAACGCTATTAATATGTACAGAACACGGAACTTAGGAAATGGGATAAAGACGGATGGCAACACGGAACATTGGAGACGCGATTAATATGCACGAAACCTCAGGACACGATAAAGATTGACATGAACACGGAAACGCGATTAATATGTACTGAACATGGAACATTCGAACCGCGATAAAGACCAACAAGAACACAGAAACGCGATTAATATGTAAGGAACACGGAAACTTTGGAAACGTGCTAAAGACCAACGGCAACACGGAACTTAGGAAACGCGATAAAGACAGACGGCAACACGGAACCTCGAGAGACGCGATTAATATGTACGGAACACGGAACATTCGAAGCGCGATAAAGACTGACAGGAACACGGAAATGCGATTAATATGTTAAGGAACACGGAACTTTTGAAACGTGATAAAGACCAACAGCAACATGGAACCTCTAAACTGCGATTAATATGCGTGGAACCTTGGACCACGATAAAGATTGACATGAACACGGAAACGCGATTAAAATGTACGGAACACGGAACTTAGGAAACGTGATAAAGACCGATGGCAACACAGAACCTCGGAACCACGATTAATATGCATGGAACCTCGGAACCACGATGAACACTGATAGGAACACGGAAACGCGATCAATATGTACGGAACACGGAACTTAGGAAACGCGATAAAGACAGACGGCAACACGGAACCTCAGAGACGCTATAAATATGCACGGAACCTCGGGCCGCGATAAAGATTGACATGGACACGGAAACGCGATTAATATGTACCGAACACGGAACTTAGGAAATGCGATAAAGACTGACAGCAACACGGAACATTGGAGACGCGATTAATATGCACGGAACCTCAGGCTGCGATAAAGATTGACATGAACACGGAAACGCAATTAATATGTACGGAACACGGAACATTCGAACCGCGATAAAGACCGACAGGAAAACAGAAACGCGATTAATATGTAAGGAACACAGAACTTTTGAAACGTGATAAAAACCGACGGCAACACGGAACTTAGGAAACGCGATAAAGACAGACGGCAACACGGAACCTCGGAGACGCGATTAATATACACGGAACCTCAGGCCGCGATAAAGATTGACACTGAAATGCGATTAATGTGTACGGAACACGGAACATTCGAACCGCGATAAAGACCAACAGGAACAGGGAAACACGATTAATATGTACGGAACACCGAACATTTGAACCACGATAAAGACCAACAGGAAAACAGAAACGCGATTAATACATAAGGAACACGGAACTTTTGAAACGTGATAAAGACCGACGGCAACACGGAACCTCTGAACCGCGATTAATATGCACAGAACCTCAGACCACGATAAAGATTGATATGAACACGAAAACGCGATTAATATGTATGGAACACAGAACATTCGAACCGCGATAAAGACCGACAGGAAAACAGAAACGGGATTAATATGTTAGGAACACAGAACTTAGGAAGCGCGATAAAGACAGACTGCAACACGGAACCTCGGAGATGCGATTAATATGCATGGAACCTCGGGCCGCGATAAAGATTGACATGGACACAGAAACGCGATTAATATGTACGGAACAGGGAACATTCGAACCGCGATAAAGACCGACAAGAACACGGAACATTTGAGACGTGATTAATATGCACGAAACCCTGGGCTGCGATAAAGATTGACATGAACACGGAAACGCGATTAATATGTAAGGAACATGGAACATTCGAACCGCGATAAAACCGACAAGAACATGGAAACGCGATTAATATGTACGGAACACGGAACATTCGAACTGCGATAAAGACCGACAGGAAAACAGAAACGCGATTAATATGTAAGAAACATGGAACTTCTGAAACGTGCTAAAGACTGACAGCAACACGGAACTTCTGAACCGTGATTAATATGCACGGAACCTCAGACCACGATTAAGATTGAGATGAACACGGAAACGCGATTAATATGTACGAAACACGGAACATTCAACCTCGATAAAGACCGTCAGGAAAACAGAAACGCGATTGATGTGTACGGAACACGGAACTTTTGAAACGTGATAAAGACCGACGGCAACACGGAACCTCTGAACTGTGATTAATATGCACGGAACCTCGGACCACGATAAAGATTGACATGAACACGGAAACGCGATTAATATGTAAGGAACACGGAACATTCGAACTGCGATAAAGACCGACAGGAACACGGAAACGCGATTAATATGTTCGGAACACGGAACATTCAAACCGCGATAAAGACCGACAGGAAAACAGAAACGCGATTAATATGTAAGGAACACGGAACTTTGGAAACGTGCTAAAGACTGACGGCAACATGGAACTTCGGAACTGCGATTAATATGCACGGAACCTCAGACCGCGATAAAGATTGATATGAACACGGAAACGCGATTAATATGTACAGAACACAGAACCTTGGAAACGTGATAAAGACTGACGGTGACAAGGAACCTCGGAACTGTGATTAATATGTATGGTACACAGAACCATGATAAATACTGACGGGAACATGGAACCTTGGAACCACGATAAAGACTGACAGGAACATGGAACCTCAGAACTGCGATTAAGACCAACTGGAACACAGAACCTCTGAACTGTGATTAATATGTAGGGAACACAGAACCTTCTAACCACGATAAAGAGCAACGGAAACAAGGAACCTCTGAACCACGATTAATATGTATGGAACACGGAACCACGATAAAGACCAACAGGAATATAGAACCTCTTTGGACCGTGAGACCCTCTCCTCGGGACCTTCTCTTACCTCTCTTGATAATTCCATGTTCTATGTCTTTCATCTGCCTTCCTCTCTCCTGTCTGGGAATTTCTTATCTTCCAATGTAGAATTTTCGATTTTCGGCAATTGTTGAGGTAAATTTTAAAATAAACGGCAGGGATACCAAAAAAAATTTGAAAATTGGATGCAGGAAACAAAGTTACGTTCTTCTGACTCCCTCTTAGCATATTAGCATTTTTTCTGGGATTTTTTTTCCTCTAAAAAAGAGGTTTTTTATCCTGGATTTAGGCTTGACAGCTAATATGCATTTTTCGTTTGGAATTTCTGAAATATGTAGCCATTTGAAACATTCTGGCCCCAAAACACTAAGCTAAAATTACACAAAAATATACATACTATGTCATAGACTCCATAGAATTGGTACTCAAAAGGAATGGTGAATGCTCTGGTTAATGCATGAGCAGTAATTGCACAGTAATATATGGCGCCAGTACACAATAATGTTTAGTTGCACTCATGTAATTCTCACATGCACATAGGCCTAAGCATTCATTGCATTTCACCACTCTTATTGAGTCTGACACTTGCAAAGTCTGCCTGACAATAGTGTACATTTGGCCGACAATTATATCAACTCAGGCTGCATTTAGGTTCCAAATTTAATTTGTTTGGCATTCATATTGACATTTTCATTCAATGATGCATGTTGTCAGCTTGAGAAGGGTAGAATGGAAAGATCTTGTGGTCTGAGAAGGTTCGAGTCCTTCACTACCCATGATTTATGACCTCATGTCAATCATTGGAAATGTTGATATCTGATAAAACATACCATGGCCACAGTTATTGGAAATGTTGATATCTGATAAAACACACCATGACCACAATTGAAGACACCTTATCAATCAAATTATACCATGGAAATGAAACTACCACAAATCTGGGCCTTACTAAATAATTTTGATATTTAGGGGCCCAAGCTTTGCAGCTTGGGCCCCTATTGTTTTTACAGTAGTTCAATATTCTTCTTCTTCTTCTTCCTCTTCCGCTACTTTTTTGTCGACCTGGAACTCAAACACCACTTACTGCAAAGCTCTAAAACTTGCTGGGCTGATAGGTATGTAGGAGTACTCATGCACCTGGGTATGCAAAGTTTGATTGGTCACGTGACTTGGTGGCCAAAAGACCTAGGGGTCTAGTCAATTTGAAATTTTTTGTATATCAAGCATGACCTTAAGGTCTTAAGAATTTGCAAAGAAAATCGCATGCAGTTACGTGACCTTGGCCACCATATTGGATTTTTGAAAGATACCCAGGCATTTAATCTTTAAAAATCTTCTCCAGAACCAAAACATCGATTGAAGTGAAATTTTAAGAGTATCATCTTGAGTGTGATCTCTTTCTAGTGTGCAAAAAGCATTTCTATAGGTCACGTGGTTTGGCCTCCATATTTGATTTTGCGAAAATCAGGATATAATCTTTAAAAATCTTCTCCAGAACTAAAGCATGGATTGAGCTGAAATTTTACATGTATTGTTCTTAGAGTAAGCACTTTCATGTGGTTTAGCCACCATATTTGATTTTGCGAAAATTGCAATTTAATCTTTAAAAATCTTCTACTCCTGAGCGAAAATACAGATCAAAAAAAATTGAAAGTGGATAATAGGTCAACCAGGGTCACATGAAAATGACAAAAAGTAATCTTCAAGCCTTTTCAGGTTAGATAATGGTAACCAAGTTCATTTCAAATTTTGAAGAAAAAACCTTAAAAAGTATCCCGATAAACACATACCACTGGTGCAAGCAGGATTACAACCACCACAACAGAAACCTGAGAAGACATGTACACAAAGCAAACTTCTCGATCATAAACAATTTCCATCTACAATGACATACCGGTATGCGGTAATATGACTGTGGTCACATGTTTTGATGGCAACAACATGTTTAAAGTAAATTATACATGCCATGTATTGCAAAAGACTTCTAAAACAAACATTATTTGTATTGTTTACATGTACCTGCAGACTAGGCTACATAGCTTCGTGGCTAGGGTTTGGAATACCCAGGTGCACCATGCACGTCAATTTTACCTCTGTTCAGAGGGATTCCAAAAGCCATGTACGTGCTGTACATGTTGAAAATTATGGGGACTAAATCTTTACTTTCACTGACTATTCATGATTATCATGTTTTTATCATTTTATATGGTCAATTTTTCGTTACATTTGATTTCTGGTCAAAACTGAAACAACATGCCAGTTATGATCTTGAGCAGTCACAAAATCAATGTGGAATTTAACGTACAAAGCTAAGTAGAGTCGCTAGTCTGGAGTCTTGCCTACCACAATATACCTGTCATTTTATTTTGGAAATGGTTGTGATGTCATACAATTTGACAGTCGATTGGGCGACATCCCCCCATGAACTTGTATTCCCCCGAAATTGTGCGTGAAAAAATACGTCGACCTGGAGACTCCTCGGACCGATCAGGAAACATTGCGGGGTAACACATGTCGACTTTTCTACGTAACGTTCAAATGACCTTGCTTTGGTTTGGATTCTCCTCCGACTGACCAGAGCTAAGAGCAATTCAAAAACCAGTCCCTGAGACCATGGGCTCTTTTTGAGCAGAGCCAACATTCGCAGCATATGCATGTACCAATGATCAGATAATGGGTCAAAGGCCATCTTGATCGTAAATATGCAATAATTTACAGTCCAAATTCGTGTCCATATGATCTTTTTTAAATATTTCCAATTTTTGTTTGACGGATATTGTCAAAGCTTGTCAATGAAAAAATTTCAACCGGAAATCTTGCAGCGTGCTCGCTAAGGGGAGGGAAAAACAGTTTTTGGAAGGTTCAGCAAAACGCTTGTCATGTGACTCTTATGCAAATAATGACCGTGTACTGTGCTTGGTCGGATAGCTCTATATCAAGGCTTTCAGAGATTATATAGTTTATTGGGGTTTGGGACTTCTTCAAGTGAGAAAAAAATAAATATCTGAAAGTGTCTAAAAGGTATTTATCATCCTTCATTCCTGCTTGTGACTAGGGCTTGTAAGGGATCTACAGAGATCGGTACAATTGCTTATTCCCAACATTACATACACAAAAAATACACATAAAAGACAGGTCGGGCAGCCATTTTGTTGCGATCTTTTAGATTGCCAGTTCATATGTGGGCAAATGTAGTAGCGATGTCTGTCTGTCTGTCTGTCTGTGTGTCTGTCTGTCTGTCTGTCTGTCTGTCTGTCTGTCTGTCCTTTTACACGATAACTCAAAAACGCCTGAACAGATTCAAGTCAGATTTAGTACACAGGTACCATATGCAACTTGCAAGAATTGATTAAATTTTGGTTAGTGTGGCTTGCATATTAATGAATTATGAACTACAGTGAACTCATTCTGATTAGAGACCGATTACTGAAGGGACACTGTTTTCAATTCTGCGTCAAAAGATGCAAGAATGTGGTCAGGGAAATACTCTGTAATGTTTGGTTTGAAAATATTTTGATTTACCGATTATACATATCCTTGTTTTACATACAAACATTTTGTCTGCAAGTAAACAATAAGATTCTCCAGAGTAGCATCACCTTGAAAATCTTTGGGGTTTCAGAGGGTATATATATATCTTCAATACATTATTGGAATAACAAGCTAGATCTCTGAACCTTTGATCTTGAAAATGGGGGATTCACTCTGACAGAGAGACCAAAAATTTAGTAAAGTGTACTGACATTATGAGCATTTTATGTAGAACTAGTCCAGCATCCAATACACTGCTGAATGTAGCTCGTATAAGAGTCTGGCGAAGGATTTTACAGTAAAAAGTCACCATTCTGGCAAGAATTGGTAATCAGGCTGCAAGGATTGACAACTATAGTAACCTAGGGAGAAAAGCAAAATATGCTGAGATGAATGAACCTTTGGCATTTAAAAACTTGATGAATATGTTGCACAGATATTCTTGGAGCTCCTGTCAGTAAATGAATAAACAGACATTCCCACTTTAATCGTAAGAATAATTCTAATACACAGATGTACTGCATTTTCAAAAATACTCTGAAAGTAGTCGAGGGTCTTGAACATCAGCAAAGGGTTACACTTGGTTGATCACTGTAGTACTAAAGATAAGAGCTAGGTCAAAATTACAAAAAGGAACATAATTTCTTTTTTTTCCGTTGCAAAACAAATGTTTATTCAAGCTATCAGAACGTTTCAAGACTAATTATCAATTTAGTGTTGTACTTTACAAGAATCACAAAAACTAGATATGAACTGAATATGCTCACGTGTTTCCCAACAGGTTAATTAATAGTAGTACGCTTTACACAATGTTTGATATCCAGTAAACAGACTAGAAAATTTTGACAAAATTACAAACTTAGTTATCAAGCATTGAAATTGACTGCTGATGACTCGGCATGTATTGACATTTATCAGACACTACTGGAAGCATGAAATAATACAGTATGACATGAACTGCATACTTTTGGACTGTTATGAAGTTGTGTAAAACAATTGTACCTTAGACCTGTCTCATTTGAAAGTGACAAATCAACGTGCAAGGAGATGTTATGCAACATTTGCAGACCTCAGGAAAATCACTAATCAAAACACAAGAACAAAGACAGACATTGTATATTGTGACAGCAGTTCAATTGAGCACACAACGCGGAGTGGCAGACAGACTACTGATAGTTAAGACTAGACGTGAATACGGTCTACTACCAGAGTAACTATCTCTGACGAGGATTAATTGTATAATTCATACCATAATACCTATATAATCGACAACCGTGTGAGGCGTGTAATAAGAACAATGAGCAGGTTTAATCAACTTTTGAACAGTACTCTCAGAGTTAAATCACTTATTACAAAACTTTATTTAATATGAAAATGAGCTAATTATTAACCTGACACGCCCAATGCTTCTCAGTACAATTAAGTATTTATCAGATCAAGTTTCATCAAATGTAATGCTGTAATTTTGGAGTAATATCACTAATTACAAAGTTCATTAAATATGCAAATGAACCCTTAATTAACTCAACACAGCTAAATGCTTTACACCACAATACGATATCAGTCAGATTTCATCACATTTGGTGCAGTTATTTTGGAGGTATATGACTAATTACAAAACTTAATAAAATATGCAAATGAGCTATTTGTTAACTTGACACTGTCAAATGCTTGTCAGTACTATGAGATATTTATCAGATCAATATCTGTACCAGATTTCACTGACTTGGGCGCCGTAATTTCAGAGTTATATACCTAATTACAAAGTTCATTAAATATGCAAATGAACCTTTATTAACATGACACTACTAAGTGCTTTACCCCACAGTTAGATATCAGTCAGATCAGTATCTGCAGCAGAATTCATCAAATTTGGTGCAGTTATATCGGAGTTATATGACTAATTATATAACTTCATAAAATATGCAAATGAGCTAATTATTAACTTGACACTACCCAATGCTTCTAAGTAAAATAAGATATATCAGATCAATATTTGTTGCACGTATCTAATAACAAAAGTTCATTAAATATGCAAATGAGCAGATAATTGACATGACACTCACAGTATCATCATAATGTTCTGAGATTGTCATCTGTGCAAAGTTTCATGAAATTTTGTGCATTATTTCTCGATATATGTCTACACTGTCATAACCGTCTCCATAGGGAAACCATTGTACGGAAAAAATGATATTGCATAATTTTATTAATATGCAAGCCACACTAACCAAAATCTAATCAGTTATTGCAAGTAGCATTTGGTAAGTAGCATACCTGTGTACCAAATCTGACTTGAATCTATTGAGGCGTTTTTGAGTTATCGTGTAAACAGACAGACAGACACACACACACACACACACACACACACACGGACAGACAGACAGACATCTCTATGACATTAGCCCACGTGTGAACACGTGAGCTAATTAAGTACCCTGTTGGTGATATTTTTTCCAAAGGAAATGAAAAGTAACTAACCTGGCAAACAGGTTGTTAAAGTCCAGCAACCTGAACATGAGCATGTATATAGTTTGCATAAAACCACAACTGGTTGGCAGAAATCTTCACTCAAGGACTATACAGCACTGGTTGAACTCTGATAAAGATAGTACAAAAATACCATCATTACTTCTAAATTTGCACAATTGCATTTTAAAAGTTAACAGAGAACAGGTTAGACAATAAAAAATGCAGTGGCTTAGAAGGTGTAAGCTGATAAGATCTAAGATTTAAATTGCTGACAGAGTTTTTATTAATCAGTAAATACACTAATCTTTTGAAACTCAATGACTAAGTCATCACAAGTACTGGTATACATAATGCCATCCACTGAAACACTTTAAATTCTGTTCCTGACAAATTTATCCAGCAACATGAACTTGATAACCCAATTGCTGAAAAATATTTTTATGATGTTTAAGTGATCAGAGCTGACATTGGAAAGAATCTGAGGATCTGCAAGTGGCGATGAAGGATAATTCTTTCTCCTTGGATCTGCTTGGTTGTTGACAACTTTAAACACCATTGAGCAGTTTTTTAAGACACTTTTTCATTGATAGTATATTTCCGTTCAGTAAGTACGAATGCAGATATAATGCAATGAAGTCAGTCGTAATTGTACCAACCTTAACTTGACAGACTTTGTCCAGTGTTACATTGAAATTGGCATACATACTTTTTTGCAAGGGCCAGGGGTTGGTGTACATGTGCAATCATTAACGCCTATTGTAGAATATTAATAATGTCATTGTAGACCAAAGGAAAGAATATCTGCTTACAATTAGGACATCCAAAGAGAGAGAGTACAGCTACTGTAAGGTTGAACAGAGGTTCCTTGGTTACTGCATGACTCGAGTAGAATGGCTTGACAGCCGTGAGGAAAGACAAATTTGTTGAACAAGTTAAAATTACATACATTCAACATTCTTGAATTGAACAGTACTATACTTGTTAGTATCATAATATTTACAGCCATGGAAACTTTAAAATCAACAGTCTAAGAAACGCCTTAATTTTGAGGAAAGGCAACAGTATTTGTCCACAAAAAAGTAAAGTAAGTAAACATGGCTACGAATTCAATGAACATTATCTAAAGGAAAGGGCTTAAAAATCACATTTTAATTTTACAATTTTAGAATTTGAGTTGGTGGAAATATATACGCAATAATGAATGCCTAAAATTCTATGACAAATACAACACAAGGTCAAGGTGTCCCCTGTTTGTACCTTTTTCACAGTAAAACCAAAATTGTTAACTTTGAGTACCCCAGAATCCACAAAACATGGAGAAGCCAAAGGCAAAAATCAGTGTGTTGTTAAATAATGCGGCAAAAAATAGGAAACTCAATCAAAGTTTATCAAGGATATCTGCCCACTACATATAGTTATAACACTTTCATTTTATAAATGTGGTGGTGACTGATCATGATGGGATTGGTCACATTCTTGGCCTGTGTGTTACAGTTATAACACACCTGAAGATAAAGTAAGCTGTTCAACTGATTTATATATGAATGCAAGCTAATGGAAAGGACACATGTACAACCCTTGCCATGGTCCTGAAGGGCATGCACCCACAGTCATTCTAAATAACCAGATATGAACTGAAAATGCTCATGTGTTTCATTATATATTGCAGTTATGTGTAAATTTGAACCTTTGCCGCATGTTTGCAACTTCACTGAAAGTGTTATGATCAACATAATGAATAATATTCACCACAGATTAATTCTAAATCCAAGTATATATCCCCAATCAGGAAAGTTCATTGAAATATGCAAATAAGGAATTGACTGAAATGTTCTCATTAAATATGCAAATTAGGAATTGGGTGAAGTAAAACTGTTAAATGACTTTTAATAATATCGTATCATAGTATCTTTAATATAAAAAGCAATTCGTCAGCTTTGGTCTAGTCAAGACAGAAAAATATCCTTACTTAGGAAAGTTCATTAAATTTGCAAATAAGGAATAGGCTAAAGTAAAAATGCTTAATGACTTTCAATGTTGTATCATAGTATCTTTAATGTACATAGCAAGTTTCATCAAATTTGGTCTAGTCAATAAAGATAAATATCCCTAATTAGGAAAGTTCATTAAATATGCAAATTAGGAATTGGCTGAAGTAAAAAAGTTTAACGACTTTCAATAATGTTGTTTTATAGTATCTTCAATATATGTAGCAAGATTCATCAACTTCGGTCGAGTCAATTCAGATATATATCCCTAATTAGTGAAGTTCATTAAATATGTAAATAAGGAATTGGCTGAAGTAAAACTGCTTAATGATTTTCAATAATGTTATATCATAGTATCTTCAATGTACCTAGCGAGTTTCATCAAATATTGTCTAGTCAATAAAGATAAATATCCCTAATTAGGAAAGTTCATTAAATATGCAAATTAGGAATTGGCTGAAGTAAAAAAGTTTAATGACTTTCAATAATGTTGTTTTATAGTATCTTCAATATATGTAGCAAGATTCATCATCTTCGGTCGAGTCAATTCAGATATATATCCCTAATTAGTGAAGTTCATTAAATATGTAAATAAGGAATTGGCTGAAGTAAAACTGCTTAATGATTTTCAATAATGTTATATCATAGTATCTTCAATGTACCTAGCGAGTTTCATCAACTTTGGTCAAGTCAATTCAGAAATATACATCTAATTAGGGAAGTTTATTAAATATGCAAATAAGGAATTGGCTGAAGTAAAAATGCTTAATGACTTTCAATAATGTTATATCATAGTATCTTTAATGTACATAGCAAGTTTCATCATTTTTGGTCAAGTCAATTCAAATAAATATCCCTAACTTCAAAAGTTCATTAAATATGCAAATTAAGAGTTTGATGCAGTAAAAATGCTTTAATGACTTTCAATAATGTTAAATCATAGTATCTTCAATATACATACCACGTTTTGTCAATTTTGATCAAGTCAAATCAGATATATATCCCTAATTAGGAAAGTTCATTAAATATGCAAACTATCCATTACCTTTTATGTCACCCCTTAATATCTTTCACAGCTGATATATCTTGGTGTGATCAACATTTGTAGCAAATCTCATGAAATTGTGTGCAGTCGTTGTCAATATATATGTTTTTTTTTTCTAAAATCATTAATTATGCAAATAAGCAAAACGTAAGCAAGCCACACCCATCAAAAACTAATCAGTTCTTGCCATTTGCAAACTAAATCTATGTACCGAATTTGATAGTGATCTGAGGAGCCGTTTTTGAGATATCGAGCACAGACAGACAGATAGACAGACATCGCTGCGACATATGCTCACGTGTGTGAACACGTGAGCAAAAAATGGAAGAAAAAATACAATTAATGTCAAAAGTCAAAGGGCTACTACTATATATTCTTGTCCGGGTAAAACCACAGCATTTCAGCAGTAATTGTATCCCTCATACAACCAGATATGAACTGAAAATGCTCACGTGTTTCATTATATATCGCATTTATGTGCAAGTTTGAACCTTTGCTACATGCTTTGCTACATTTAAAGTGTTATGATCAACACAATGAATTTCACCACAGATCAATTCTAAAGGTCATTAAGTATTCAAATATGTAATTAGCTGAAATAAAAATAATTAATTTCTTTGAGTACTGTCATTGTATCACAATATAGCATGTGTAATTACCTTTGGTCAAGTCCTTCAAGCTCTATATGCAAAACCGTGAAAGCTTGTTAGCTATTTATGCAAATTATGAATTAGCTGACATGAAAATGCAAAATGACTTTCAATACTGTTATAACCTGGTATAATGATCAATGTACACAGCATGTTTCGCCAATTTTATCAAGTAAATGCCAGTATATATCCCTAATTTGGAAGGTTCATTAAATATGCATATTGGGAATTGGCTGAAAAAAATGTCAAATGACTTTCAATAATCTTGTATCATAGTATCTTTAATGTACATAGCAAGTTTTGCCAACTTTGGTCAAGTCAAAACAGATAAATATCGCTAATAAATGCGGGATATCGGACCGCAGGCGGGCGAAGATTGCATTATAAGCGCGCCAACCCAAACTCACTGCATGGACATCACATTTACGAAATCGAAGTCCAAAGTCAACTACGTCATTGTTAGAATAAGAGAGGTTTTCCATCACACGGGAGCATACCACCACAAATTTTGCAAAGATGGCGTTGCACTGGCATTGAAAAAGGGTGCATGGGAGCATGGGAACGCGGGCAGTTTCCCTCGCTATGGGTAGGAAATGCATTGAGCAAGACACACTTCCGGGTTCACAAAAAAACGAGAATCCCATTTACGGGGCGCTCAAATATAACTATTTGCTGTGATACATAGCAGAGGCGTATAGTTTGTGATGCTGAGAATAACATCAGTAAATAAATGACGGGTTTTAAAAGTTGACGTTTTTTGCGATGAAACAGACTTCTGAAGGTAGCTCGCTTGGGGAACACGTCATCCCGGCCGCTGTCCGCTTTGACCCCAGTAATTCACACTGGTTTTGGTCGGCCCCAGGTACCCAAGTCACTTCGACCCCGTCACACTTTTGCCTACATGTCCACGGAGACGATTCAACATGTTCCACAACAAAGCCAAGACAAAAATGAAAATATCAATAAAATGGCTTCACAAAGGCTGAAATACACGATACTCGATGAAGTATGAAGTTTATGAAATGAAATCAAAATTGACAACACAAGTGTTTGTCTCGGGTAATACCACTTGAAGTTGAACTATTCTACAGACTGTTTTTTCCATACAGTGCAGTATTTGTCAGTGACAAATTAATCTTTGCAATACATTTTTTGCGATGAGCTGGAAATTTGATTAATATCGAGTTAATGTACATAAATATTCCGTTATTTACTGGACACGTTTATTTTCTCGATCCGCTATCTGCGGACTACGTGCTGAAGTACATTGACTGTTCATGTCAACGATCGTTTCTCCCTCTGCAGAGTTTCTGTATCCCGTTCAACAACGCTGTACCTCGATCACACGATAGTGATGCTATGTAGCTGTGCAGTATTGAAACTTATCATAAAATGGCCACCTCGTCTAACAGTAAACACGTATTGTCGGGATTATCGTACGGAAAAAAGACTGCAAAAGTAAGACTTATGAATCTTCATCAGAATTGAACCCATCATGATTGTACACGAGTATCAACCGTGAATGCACGTTGAGCTCGGCAGTTACACAAGCATGGTACGCTACATGCATAGCCCTACGAGTATGGCGACAGTGTCCGGCTTTGGCTACGCCGCCTACCGGAGGTGGGAGGCGGCGTAGCCAAGCCGGACACTCTCGTCATACTCGTAGGGCTAGCTACATGCACTGCCGCGATGCCGATCGTATGCATTCCAAGGCCTATCCCGGAATTTGTTTCACAAACAACCTCAAAGGAGAGCAAACATACTTCTATGGACAATGACGAACACGTTTTTGGCGAAGCAAAATCAAAACAGTGCAGAAGTACATGAAGTAGGTCATGGCCTTGGACTCTGTGCACGAACCTGATTGGACACTTCAATACCTTTGACCCAAAGTTATTATTCATCAGCACTTCCATGCCATGAGGCTAGGTAGAGAACGTATGTACTCATTTCTGGCGATCGAGCAGCGAGGGAAACAATCAATTACCAAGGATAAAGCTAATTTGCTAAACGATATTTTATCTTGAATAGTGAGTTGAATGAGTAATAAAATATCATATTTTTAATGTTCAATACGAGGTTGAAACACGGAGGGACCGTGGTTGAAACCAGAGCTATCCAGCTGTAGCCAACCTGGACAAGCACATTTCACAGCGCCCTCAAACAGTCGATTGTTTTCACTTGTCATACGCGGCGTAACAGAAAAATTAAAACTTTCATAACTTCATTAATATCCAAGCCACGCCCACCAAAACCTTTTCAGTTCTAGCCATTTGAATTCTGAAGATGTCTACCAAATTTGACTGAAATACGTTCAGCCGTTTTTGAGAAAATGGACCAACAGACAGACAGACAGACACACAGACAGACAGACATCGCTGCGACATATGAACACGTGAGCAAAAAATATCAAAGTTTAAAAATTAAAAACTGAACAAAAAACTTGGTCACTGACTCACTAATTCAATCACATACAGTCTCATTAAGAAAATTACTTGGTGATCAATTGAAGGTGATCGCACATTGCAATTCGGCCAATTAGACAGCTTGCTAAAGTATGAGAATATTTTGTATTGTTTTGTACAGAAAAACGTGCAGTGTGTTTGTTTAGACAGAGGCGTTTTAGAATATTTTAATTGTAGCACTGATGTAGAGTTAGGTAGTGTGTTAAGCCCTGTGCTGTTCATCCTTTTCATTGACGAATTATATCACATGGTTATTTCCACAGGTGCCAGAGGTATTCAACTTACGCAGCACATGTACGATTTATTTCAAAACCTTTTATGTCGATGATATTGTCATATTTTCTGACTCTGTAACAGGGTTACAAACTGAGATTAATTGATATACTTCATGCGTTCTGTAACAGATGGAAACTCCAAGTTAACCTAGACAAAACCAAGATTGTAGTATTTCCGTAAAAGGCGCAAAATGCAAAGTAGTGTAGTGTGGAAGTCGAATGGAGAAGTTACACAAATTTTTTATAGATCATGGTTCATTTTATCCTGTAGAAACGAAAGGAACAAAGTTGTATGCAGTTTGGCAAACACCCGTCGAAAAGCTATGCTTTTTAATTTTTAAATTTGAACGTCAAGTCGGTTCAATCAAAAGGGATGTACACTTTAAAACTTTTCGATACACTGATACTCCTTATATTATTACATATGGAAATAGAAAGGTCCCATTTGAGGTTTTGCAAACACTTTCTGGGAATGGGTCAGATTATTTCAAACGAAGCAGTATATGGAGAGTGTGTGAGATATCCTCTTTATGTAATTTGAGTCACAAAATGTATTAAATATTGGTTGCGCCTTACTGAACACCTCACAGAAGACAGGATAGCTGCACATGCATACAAATTGATGTTTACAATTGATGAAAGTTGACACCGATCATGGGCTTCAGATATTAAAAACATTTTATGTTCATATGGTTATGACATTTCTGGCTATCACAAGGCGTGGGAGATGTTTTGTCATTTACAGTTGATTTTAAACAACGTGTTTCTGGTGTTTACAAACAGAAATGGTACAGTGACGTAACTACAAAAGACAAAATACAGAATTCCGTACATACCGTAATTAGTTTTGCTCATGTAAATCTTGATATCATCTTAGGAATTAGAATTTATGTTCAATACTGAAATGTACATGAAATGTACAATACTGAAATGTACAACAAAGCTTTATAAAATTGCAGTCATTAAAATGTATAAAATCACAAGTATATATAATATTTTGTCATTTCATTTAGAAGACTGTAAATGTATAATTGATTCCATCTTAAGTTTTAGCAATTGATATAATATATATTTTTTTCTGTCTGCAGACTGATTGACTTGGCAGTGCTCCAGGTCTTGATCTCCCAATATACCATGTGCAGAGCTTGTGATGAGTTAAAATTTGGAAAAAATATGGGATCAGCACCTCTTCTGATTTTGAAGTGCCTTAATTGCCCAGCTACTGTAGAGATGTATTCATCATCTATTTGTCCTGATAACAGAGCGTATGAAGTTAATCGTTCGTTGAATGGTGTTAGGGATGTCATTAATAGGTAGAGGGCGGACTGCCATTGAAGCTCTGTTTGCTTTCCTGGACATGCCACCACCACTGAACAGTGATACTTATAACAATGATGTTTTGTCATCTGTGACTGATGCTGCTGTATAGGCACTGCACAGGAACGCATAAGAAGGGCAGCAGATGAACTTCGTGTTAATGTTGGCAGATGTTACCATGATGTTGTCGATACAGCTGCTGTATTTGGCCATTAATAGGGGTAGTGACTTGCATTTCTTTGGAGACTGGAAAGTGTCTTGACTATGAGCTCCCGAACAAATAGTGTTGGGGATGTCATAGATGGGAAGGCGTTGATGAAGATAATGAAACCTATCAAACAAGGATGTCAACTCATAATTGTGATATCAATTATGAGGGCTCTGCACCATCGATTGAACCAGAAGCGGCCAAACGAATGTTTAATCAGTCTATCCATGAAAGAAATTTAAGGTACACCAGATATGTGGGAGATAGTGACACTGAGTCATTTTAATGAACTGTGAAATATAAGACCATACGGTGACACCGAAGCGGAGAAATTAGAGTGTGTTGGTCATGCGCAGCAACGTATGGGACTGCATTAAGAGAAAGAGGACGCCGCTTGCCTGACATGGCAAAACTATTGGTGGCAGAAGAAGAATGACCGATAAAGTAGTCCACGAACTGCAGGTTTAATATGGCCTTGCCATACAGCGCAACAGAGGTGATTCGGCGTCCATGCACAGAATAGTGATGGCTGGTCTTTACCATAGTGCGTCTACAGTGGATACTTCACATCACCAACATTGTCCTCTGGGAGATATGGTGCAAATGACAGTCAGACCAGGCAACAGGTCAAAATTCATACCATCCAAGACTCTCTTCCTGAAGCAGTAGACAGGCTGTATGGTGACGCACTCCTTCGGAAATGTCTGGATGGCTATACGCAGAACTGTTGCGAGTCCCTGAAAAGCCAAATTTGACAACGTTACCCCGAGGAAGTAATATCTGGAATAAAACAACTGCACCTTGCTGCAGCCCACGCAGTAGCTATTTTAATGATGGCAGTATGTCCATACTTATAATATTGCGGAAATTTAGGATCACACCTGCCAGAGTTGGCCACCTTGCATTTTAAAAGAAGGACCATTCTAGTAGGATGGTACAGAGTCAGCGTCGAGAGGATCAGCGCCAAGCCAGAATACAACGCAGACAGCAAAGGAGGGAAGCAGAGGAGAGAGACATTGAGAGAGAGGGAGGAGGTTTATGCTGCTGGAGCAGTTTAACTCCAAAAGTGAACCAATTCTCTCACATTGAGAGCCTTACAAATATATGTAACAAAGCACTAAAAATCCAAGGTTAATGCAATGAATTAGTTTAATTGTTTTCATCCAGCTGAACTTTAGCCTAGTTTTCAAACAGTAACACTTCTGAGGTTTTGTGTTTTCATTTAATTGAACCATGACTGAACTAGTATCATATGCAAATGTTATATTTTATTATACAATGTAGCTTTTGAATGAATGAGAGCACAATCATCCAGGTGTTCAATGTGTACATATATTATGTAAACGTAACTGATAAAAAGCGCTTACCTGTACTTCAATATGGGCTGATTCTTTTGAATGAGATGGCAATAATAACATAACATAAATACCTATCCCCTATTTGAAAGCAAATTTAGCAACACTGGGCTGTTTTAACAATCAACTTTCTATTTTGATCCACGATACATTCTTTGTATGCTGCAAACATAGGAGGCAAACTGAGTAACAATGTTTACAAATGTTCACTGTGTTGCTGTAATTTTTGCAATCATAGTTCCCCACAAATGGTTGAAATGAAATGCAAGTTAGCTGACTTGTACAGAATTAACTCCTCTGGTAAATAGACATCAGAAAACTGAGCACCTAGTTTTGTGTCAATGCAAAACTCATGTCGAAAGTTAATAAAAAATTGATAACATTAATCGTTTTGAAGATATCAATGATTTAAATACCTTTTAATTGTGGAACCTATTTATATCTAGGTTCATATAGTAGTGTAAGTACATATCAGTCATGTACAAAAATTCAATGTTCTCTCGTTTCGTCTATATTCTTTCGTTTTTGAGATGTCTTCGGCAGAGATTTCCAGATATTATCAGGTGACATTACGTTGCCGTGGCAACAAAAAAACCCTGGTTCTCCCCTGAATGATATTTTGCCTTCTACTGCAAAAACAATAATGGCAAACTCTTCGAGTAAAGTGTTTAGAGTTTTCTTTGAAAATACCCCCACGGCTCTTTTTCGTTGTTAAAATCTCGTTTTAATTCAACCCCGCAAAAGTGTAGAGCATAGTTTACACAGAGGTGCCTGACGTTATGTCCAATATAGACTGATTTAGTTAGTTTCTAGTTGGGAATTAATTAAAAATACGGTCCACTTTCAACAAACTATGACGTCTCCCCTTGTAGCATCACTTCAATCTGCCAAAATCGTTGTTGAACAGAGAAATCCGGTGACACAAAAACTTCCTCAGAGCTTCGCACACAAAACTAAAGTAATTGTCGACAACCAGATAACGGTAAAACAAGGACGTTTAGAAAAACTCCTAACTAACAATCACTCCCTGTCTTGGTACACTAACAGACTCATCGTATCACTAAAATAACATACTGTACGTTAAGGGACGATGACGTTATCGTGTCACACCATCAACAAAAAAGCCATGAAAATGATGACAACACCAGCAGAAAAGAGAGTAAGCAATTTGATAACTCCTTTACAAAGGAGTTAAAAGTCGTGCGCCGATACTGCCAACGGTCTAGAAACTAGTGAAACGTAATATGTGTCACACAACAGCTGATTACATCATAACCTAGACCAAATATGGAGCTCAGAGGCCCGGGCACGTTTCTTTGAATTATAAGCTTAAAAGCCGTACACAGGAAGGATATAACATCAAAATATCGAAACTATGTCACAAATTTGAATGCCGGTATATTAGAAAAATAAGAATAAAAAAAGATGGGGTCACAGTGCTTGATCTTATACAAAACAACGTTTAAAAGTCATCGTTTTTCGCGACGCTCAGTGCAACAAGTCATTCATTTACAGTTCAAACAGTGAAGAGCTTCTCACCCATGGCGAGAAAGTGTTCCTTTTAGCTCCAGTCTCGCAATGTTTTCCTACAGTGTCGTTCACACAGTTAAAATCGTAGACAGTAGGCTATGTCTACGTTTAAATTCGCCGAGAAACGTTTTATTCTTAATGATGAAATCTGAGTGCTACCTCCATTTTTTATTGTTTTGCACCCACTTGTCATATCGAGCTATTAAATATCGTTTTAATTTATTCATAGCGTGGGTTTGAATAGATTTGTAGCAAACCTCATAGGGACAAAAGCAAAGTGTTGCGGCAAGTTCAAAGTCGCATTATTGTTACCTGATGCCTTACGTATCCATAAAGCTATGTATCATACAGATATCTTGAAGTTTTCACTATTTGAGATCATCATTACTTTCACTTCTATTATTTTCCTCTCTCTATGTCTAGTACTGATATGCACGTTACGACAGCAGTTATACTAAGGTAGTCATGATGCCGTTTCTTAAAATCCCATACCCCTTCAAATCCCTGTATCTCTCAGCTATGGCAAGATGAACTTTTTATCAATATTTCTCCCCTGATTCATTTGGAGAGATATGACAATTTGGCACAAAACAGCAAGGAATTCACAACGTACATACTCTATCTCGTTCGTCGTTTTAGGCGTTTTCCACTGATCATATCATCGTCCCTGCCGGTTTGGATTAACTCTAGACTCTAACAAACTACTAGAACCAAACAATCTGCTAATGCCTTTACAAATGACAACGTAAGGTGAAAACTTGGCAGAAATATATGTCGAATCAATCGTAAGATTTTTGCAGAGGATATACGACATCTTTTCAGCCATTACAAAGTTTTATATGAGCGTTGTAAAATTGTAGCGTCGAACATCTGCACCTATAACTGACCAATCAAATTTTGCGATATAATTTTGTCCAAGGGGTTTATCCTTAAACCATACAGATGTTTGCCTATGGCTCAAACGTTAAATAAAGACTTCACAAAATGGGGTATGAACTATGACACTACGGTAAATACATTTACCTTGCTATTCTCAAACTATCTGTATAATTTAATTACTGATGTAACCTTTCTTTCTTTCAATACGATGATGTTTGCAAGTATTGGAGAACCCTCAGTAACAAATAAAGTTTTCCAGAACAAGTCCAAGATTTTCTTACACGAAGCCTTCACAAAATCATGAAGGTACAAGAAGGTCGTACAGATACATACGTACTATCGTACGTCTCAAGAACATGCTTTTTTGTAGTCAAGCTCTTGACCACACGCCTTCATTGAATCCAAATTTATCGCTGCGTGTTACCCTGCCGAACACAGACAAAGCGTTATACTCCGGTAGAAAAGGACGCAATGTGTTCAACAGCCTCAGTACACCAAAGAGATCACATGACGCCAGTACAACCCAGGTGTACTAAAATGCGTATCGAGGTTCACTTATTTCTGTGCTAGTTAATGCAAGCACCTGTGGATTGGTTTATACCATGGTTCATTTTAATTCTAGGGTTAACCTATTACGATGTGCAAACTTGGATATAGCGAGACTAAGAGACTTGTTCATTATACAGACTAGTATCGCAATACAGAAACATTCCACACGTTATTGCACAGCTTACAAATTTAAGATTATCGCGTCCTTCGATGTCTGTTCGAAAATGACGTCATTGTTCCACATAATTATGCAGAAATAATTATTTGTCCGCATTTTTAAATCCTACTTTTGGAAATTTCACGCTAGGACACGGCAAAATACAACTTAATAGGCGACTACTAGTGTTACAACGAACACTAAAGGAGACGCAAAACTGACAAACTTTACCTGCCATTCAAGCAGCAGTGTCCGATGTCGAGCGTGTGTAGCCATATTTGGTAACTCTACCGCACGCAAACAGCGCAGTGCGCTGTAAGGGTAGTTCCGATAAGACTGAGGTGATTCCAATCAGACCGAGGTAGTTCCAATCAGACCGAGAGGTAGTTCCAATCAGACCGAGGAAGTTCCAATCAGACCGAGGTAGTTCCAATCAGACTGGTTCGATTCATGACATCATGAGAACTTGTTCGAAAGTTGGTCTGATTAATGTAAGGGAGCTGTCATTATATACGGCCGGGGGTTCGGAGGAATTTCATCGGAAACTCCGAAATTTCGAGTAATCCCCCTTTCCAACCATGGTGAATTTGAGTAACCCCCCCTTCTAACTCAGAAATTCTGACTGACCCCCGTCCCACTTAGAAGAATTAAATACCAGAACATGTATTTGTAAAATTTACAAAAATACAGCTATAGAAAAGACCTTTCAAATCCTGATGTACCCCGCTACATTATTGTTTATATCATGACGGTTGAAAAAGGTGAAACCAACAAAATGGAATTCAAAATCACAACAATATACAGATGTAAAAGGTCACGCTATAACTGAGTACCCATGGCAACCATATAATATTGTTTAATTTGGATGGGTATCATGACAGGGTTTTCACTAGGATATGTGACTGGGTGGGTGAAGTACATGGACGAGAACACGCGAGAAGATGAGGGGGAAAGTGTCAGAGGGGGTGTCCCCTATCTTGCGTGTAAAATTTTGAGAAAATGATGTGTGCAATGATGCAGCCTGGTCCAATGCAAGAGGTGTTTTTAATTTGCTTTTTAAGTAAGTAAAACTGGAGAGTACGAGAGTGATCCCTCTTGCATTGAAAATTTCGAGAAATTGATGTGGGTAATGGTGCAATCTGAGAGGTGTTTCAGTTTGTTTTGCACTCGGTAAATTTTTTTGAAAATGACAATTAACACTGTATCTTTATGACATTTTTTGCATGATCAATTAATGTTTGAGTCACAATACTACCTCTCAATTTATTTTGTACCAAAAATTAAGTAACACCCAATTCTTCCTCTCAACATTTCAGCAACCCCCCTTGGAGTTCTCATGTTTTAGAGTGACCCCCGCCTCACATTCATCCGACCCCCAAACAATGATGGCTCCCTAATATCCACTTTCACCGACAGACAAATAAAGCGATAGCTTGATATTGATCAGCTGGGTAATCGTAAAATTCCAAAAATGAAAAAATTGTTTTTTACAATATATTATCAATCATTTTATCCACCAAGTAAAGTTTGTTGATGGCATCGAGCTAATTTATCCTCATTCGGCTGTAGCCGTAGTACTACAAGACGAAATGACACGGAACTCCTTCTGAAGATGGTTAGCCTGTTGCCAATATCAATGATGATATGTTGGGGCAGAAATTTGGTCCGTATAAGATCGATAAACCGATACAGAAATCGGGATCGCGGGATATGCAGTTTGCATCACGGGATATCCAATCTGCGAGACTCAGAATCGTGAATGTGTTGTCGTTCTATGGAAATATAGTCCGATAGTTGTCATACTCTGCATTAAAGCCGCCACTTAGAGAATGTCTTGAAGTTCAGTAACCACCAAGGGAATGATTACATTGTCTAAGAATGGGAGTAAATGAAAATAAGAATTGTTGTATTTCTTGAGGAAGATATCATCAAAATATACATGAACTGATGTGATGTTGTTTGAATGAGCTCTGAATGCATTTCACACTTTCAGATGTCCAGAACTGTTGTAGAGAAATGGATGTCAATCATTAATATCAAAGAGAGAAAAGCAGTAAATCAAAGACTTTGGTGGGTGTTCAGACTGATGTGTGCAGTGTCTGAGAAGACCTTTTCTTTTAACATTGGAAGCATAAAAGCACAGCTAATAATGACAAAACTGCGTTTTGTTAACTATTATTTTAGTCATTTTGGTCACACCACTGTTGTTACGCTGATAGCTGGGCTTGGACACATTGCTGAGGTATCTGTCGGCCTGAAAGCCTTTTAACATTAGTTCACTTTTGGTTGGGAGAGCAATAATTAATGTCAATTATTAGCAGAGAGTACACAAGATGTAATTATTCATATTCTCATTGCAATATTTCAATCCATTTTTGTGAAACAGTGTACTGAGCCGACTGACTCAAAACAGTATGCCTCTTTAACTTCCCCCTTTTCTTTGTTTTGAATGTTGTTGATATTTTCTCAAAAGGGAATCAAAATACCAGTAAATCCAACACATCGATACCTCTCCGCCCAAAGCAATGATATTTACAGCATTGCTATTGAATGTCCCAATTTTACTGGTGGTTTAGCAGTGACATGAGTTGTAGGGGATGCGGTATTCAAAATTTCGCCAGTTTCTTCACTATACAGGCAGTTATGATTGTTAGAATCATGCACTATAGGTGTCTGAACACTTACTTCCGCAATCTTAGTATTATGCAATCAGTTCGTACCAGTCTTCCCTCCACAATGTACAAGATATCACCACTGGACCAAACGGAAATGCTTATTTTGCGCTCCTATACTGACCAAATCAAAATATAACTATTACAAATGTAAAAGATGGCAACGCTCAACACCAGGCGAGCTGTGTAAATTAAAAATACCAAAATGACTGACTTGATATTTCTCAGTGAACTTTGGGTCTTTGTCTTTGTCTCCAAGTTGCGGTCGAACAAGTTGCAGACATTCTGAATGGTGACTACAACGGTATCCAGGAAGTACATGGAACACAATATTACGAGGCAATGAGCATTACAGAACGAGGCTAAAAACAGGGACATGTGGCAGCCAATCACTAGTGCCGTGCACATAGTAATGAGACCCAAGGAAAGGGTCCGGCCAATGAGTGCGCTGTAAGGCTATAGGACCACTAACACATATCACTGTGGCCGATAGATTTGTCACGGACCTTCCTAATGAAACAGGACGACTTAGACTTTAAGAGTAACATATGCACAGTCACAATTGAATTGTGCCTGACCATCTACAATTTCCCATCGGCTGAAATCTACGCGGAAACTTATGATGGGGGCTAGAAAGCCTGTATTGTCAGGCACAGCTATTTCACTGACTCGTGAGGTCTATTGTTCCAAGCATAATGTTACATGTATTAGATTGAATCCGTGACAAAACGCGGCCAATCTGTTTACCACAACGAAATTTTAATATAGAAATTAGAAAATAGATTTTTTGTTGATTTGTCTTGTACGCTAAAATCTATTGAATATTGAAATATACTCATATTTCTATTTCCTATTTCTAATATAAGCGTATGATTTCGAAATAAGCATAATGTTAAGTCCGGATAACAGATTGCGGCCAACGCGAAGCCTTGTTCACTCAGCAGCCCTACGTAAATTTAAAATAGGAAATACAGGCTATTTCCTATTTCCAATTTGGTGCACACATGCGCAGTGGCATGCTGCGTCGCTAACGCAGACGTCAGAGAGACGGTGCGTCGCACGGTAATTGTTACACTGTAACACAGCCCCTGGGAAGGACTGTGATTGTATATTACATTCATCGAATCATCAGCCCGGAAGTGGATTCGTCTTTGGTGCCAGATTTGCTCTTCACAAAGGGGTTATAAACCTGATTTTGGTACTCTAATGGAAATTTGGATACCCAAGCTTGTTCTCAAAATCATGGAAAAGCGGGAGTTTTTTGTTCATCATCTAGGCCCGTGAAAACACATACTTTTTGCAAAGGTTTATCAATGAAAGGATTAGAATAACACTTTGAAATCTGATAAACAATGTTCTTACACGTACAACCATTTCAGCGCTGAGGTGAAAATGTGACTATTTTGATAAGGGCATCATCATGAACACTCTTTTCCCAAAAGTTGTCATATGTTGCCTCATACTGTAATAGTGGTGGTCAGCTGTCGGACAATAACAAAGATTACACTGATGTGTCAAGACAATGTCATTGGTCATTGACATGGTTGTAACTGTATCTGCAATTATTTCACTGTCTCTTGATTAATTAGGTGCTTTTTTGCTGGTTCATATTTCTTCTATATATTTCGCACTTTATAAGCGTGTCTTTTTTTCTTGAAAACCCAAGATCAAAGTAAGGAGTGTTTTGAAATTTTGCGTAACAAGCATAGGTACCCAGTTTTTCCTGTGAGTGCCAAGACCGCGTTCTGGGTTTATAAAAAAGCATCGCGTATGCCAAAATGGTCTGCCATGTACGAGTCAATAAATCTATCAAACCAAACAAATGCCTGGGAGAGATGTTTTCTTCTTGGTACAATTTGTCAAAGCGCCCACCTGTTGTCAGGGCCTGGTTGGGACAGGGCAAACAAAACTTAGACTATCGACAGTCCCTTGTGCCTTTTCTTTTCTATTATTGATATTGTCTCTCGTACATACGGGGTTGGGATGGGGCCCGGGACTGGGGCCGCAAACGTAGCGCCGAATGCGCGAGTCAGAAATGCCCCCGGGTGGTGTCACTGTCGGGGGAAATGGGTATCCATGCGTGGTCCTAAAATCACGGGGAGCGGAGTGTTTTTTATTCCCTATCAAGGGTCCGTGAAATCGAGAAAAAAGGCGTACTTTTACAAAAACCTGGCTTAAGAAAAGTTTGAAATATCCCAGGAAATACCTATCAGACACTCAAACTTCACCAAAAGTTTCATTGTGCGTTTTCTATGCTTTGATCTGGTAAATTAAATTCAAAATCTAATGAATTTTATGGGTTTGACATTCCTGTTCCAAAGTTGACAGTTTCTTTCAGACTTTTGATGTGTTAGTATGTGTGAAAACAATAATTCAGCATTGACCTTACTCTAACATTACGTCTACCTCTCCTGGATTTTGTAAGTAAGGGGGTAATTTTGGTCGTACTTTCTCCCGTATTTCTCAAAATAAGGGGGTCGTTTTTGTTGAAAAATCAAAGATTAGGGGTATTTTGAAATTTTGTGGAATGAGCATGGCTGCCCATGCTCTCTGAGAGTGACGCCACCGGGGGAATGCCTGCAAATACCGAAGACTTTGACTCAGCCGAATCCAGCGCAACTGCAACGACGAAATGGCGCAAACGACTGCCGACAGTCTCAACAAACTTAAGGTGACCCTTTTGTTTTTTTGTTTCTCATCTCCAGAGGAATACTCGGGCAGGGCGGGCGGTCGCAAAAAAAAAACAAGAACCAAATAAAACCCTGTATTTGTTTCAGTTCAATATTCTGTCCATTCAGTCACTGCAATTCCTTGTCTTTCACTTCAGTGTTCTGTGCTCTCTGTCCTTTCAGTCTGAGTCGCCGCAATCTCACTAGTGATGATGGTGGTGCTTTTGCAAGGATGATCGCCTCAGAGGCGGCGCAAATAAAAAAGTTTTTTTTTATTTTCATGTCGGAGCTGAAATTTACGGTCGGTCGGGAGATGAGAAACACAAAAATAAAAAATGTCGCCCTTAACGAAACGTTGTTTCGTTTCAAGAGTGTCCTATTTGGGGTCAATTTTTATTGTATAGCGATATTATTACTTTTCGCGCATGCAATGCCTGTACTAAATTTAGTTTGGCGGGCAATTGAGGGGTAAACATCACGCGCCCTAGTCATTCAAGTTAGAATAGGGGATGACATTTTTGATCTGCCTTCTCTCGTTTCGAGCTAATTACGCCAGCACATACCACAAGGGTCAGTGTATCTTGACGTCAAAATCTTTTCAATTCGCGGGATAATTTTGATACATTTTTGTCACAATGTAATCATTATTTAATTACGTCGGACTCCCTTTGCTCTGGGTTGGGTTGGCGTCACTACATGTCATTGCGCATGTCTGCACCTAATTGAAAATAGGAAATAGCCTGCATTTTCTATTTTCAATTTACGCCAGCCTGATAATAAACAGGACAGGGCGATTGGCCGCTTTCTGCCACGCGGTAGCACCATAATGCTTATTTCGAAATGGTAAATTGATATTGAAAATAGAAAAAAGAAATAGGGTATGTTTCAATATACGACAGATTTTAGCCTAGCATGAAAATCAACAAAAAATCTATTTTCGAATTCCTTTATTGAAATTTCGTTCCGGTAAACAGATTGGCCGCGTTTTGTCACTAGTATTCAGCTTGCTACCACAGCTTGTGAATGTATATCCAGCATTTGTGTCATTGACAAATGACTGACAGTCTGGACTCTAATTCGATTATCATCAAATATTCATATATGCAAGCTTTTGTCGACAAACTCAATATTGTGTGTTTCAGCGTGCTATAGGGAGACAGCAAGAAAACTGTATTAAATATACTGCATTGAAAAAAATTGTTGAAAAAATTATCAACAGTTGCAGCCTCTGCCCCGATACTAGGTCTACTTGTTTGTTTTTTTTTACAAAAATTCATACAGTTTTAGAATTTTTCGAGACAAAAGTAATGAAATGTGACAAAATGGGTTCAGATTTTTTTAATTGTTACTAAATTGCAACAATGGATGACATTAACATGTTATCAAATTTTCATTGGATTACCAACCAAACCGTGAAAAAGGGAACCAAAAAATTTTCAGGTGCCCCCTATAGGCAGAGAAAAACTTTCAAGTCCCCTTCTGCTACCCCAAAAATTTTCGAATACCCCTGAATTCCTCTAGCCACCCCCTGACTGTTATTTTGTGAACCCAGCCTTAGCAAGGTCCAAGGTGTAATATGCGGCATGGTTCCGACTTGACAATCGGCGATTTTCAATCAACCTTCCGATGGACTGCATCCTATAAGTTTCAGGGTTGGGACCCTTTTCAGTTCGTTTGCTTGGTTATACAGGAAATTCCAAAAATTGGATTAGCCAATTTATTTGCGATAAATCAAAACATGGGTTGGTGGCCATATTAGCTCCACATATTTCCGTGTGACGGTGTCTGACTAAACCAGCCCCAAGTTTGTGGGCATATAAATATCAAAACAGAATAAATTGAATGAACGTGAATCAATCGATTGTCACGTTTGTAGTGAGGTGACATCAAAGCAATATACTCTGGTAGGCTCATGTGTCGATCGGAGGGGGGTGTCAACGCGATGGCCTTGGCCAACCGTAACTGGTGCGCGCGCAGAGGCAAAAAAATTAGCGACTAGGGTCACCCTGGCATCTCAGGTGTTTTTACTTTTGTACTCAAGGAAAGCACAGGATCAATTCCACAGGCAGTAAGGCCTGATAAAAGTAATATTTTGCTCTAATAACTTTTGTAAAGAACAGGACAGGTAGATCAAAAATCTTCTAGATTTGCTGTGAAGCTGCGGATTATTTGCGTTGACCTACGCGACTATATAGCGACCGGCTGGTCTAGGGAGATATTTCACGCTGAGTGAACTAAAGCACAAAATCTACAGTCACAATATTTCCGATAGAATCATTTTGTCACTGAAATGGACGAGTTCCTTACTGAGGTTTTTTCGTCAAGCCGTGAACATTTTTCATTCTCACAATTATTTATCGACGGGGAAAGAAAAAAAAACACCTTTTAGCTTCGAAATAGTATTACTATTTATTGACAAAATATATTTTCTACGTGAGATATACCCTTTAAGACATACAGCTATTTAGAAATAATGAAATGCTCCATCATCGTCTCGGTTATGAATGGGTTTCAATTTAAACCATGTGACAGCCTGTCATCATGATCATAAATGCAGGTAGCTTTAAGAGTGTATTGTTACATCTCTGACTAATTAACAAAAACACGATTGGAACTAATTCAGGACAATTGGATGGTGAAGTAATTTCAGTTTAATCTGTAAATTTAAGCTCATCTGCTTTTCTTTTTAATTTATACACTTGTTTTTATGAGTACTTTGTAATATGGCAACATTCAGCTATAGTGCACCTAACCCTTTTCAGAAATTTGAAAAATATGAAGATCCATTTATCACAAATGAGTTCTAATCGTCTTCAAAATGAAACACGCATCAAGCAACAATATTGGAGATGATGAATAACTGCTAGTGTAATGAATTACCGGAGAATGCTGTTGTGATGCAAATTAAAAGAAAAATTAATGTTGAGAGCAGACAATACTTAATCATCGGTTTAACGCACGCGGGTTAATTAAAGTCACTACTGGGAGTGAGAATGATGATCAGGCCGAGGTAAAAAAACTTTGGTTCCAGAAAGAAAGTTTAATAATAGCAGAACAGAAAGACAACACTGTCTTGCTTGAGTGGTGTAATAAGAAAATACGATAGTCTATATATTGACATTTCCGTCGATGTAAGTGGGTTCACACAATGTAATTCCACGTGGTGATACTCAGTACTCAAGAATTGTGTTTACACTGTATCGTTACTCTTCTTCACAATTTTGTCACTTGAATCAATCAGAAGTACCCGTTACTGCACTAATACGAAACCCTACAATATTGCTTGCAGATGCTTGCGATCACAAACTTGATTAACTGGGATTACTTGCCCGCTCCTTTGAAAATCAGTTTTGTATATGCTTCATGTCAGCTACAATATGCTACCGTCATCAAATATATCGTTCTGAAATGAAAGGCATCTCAGAGGAAACGTAAGCTGGTCCTCCGATCTAATCGAAATTTGTTTTCACTCACTAAACAGTCGTATCATCTTACACTCTGTCCCTCGACAAAGTAGATAAATATTGCTGAGTATTTCTATTTATGATGGAAACTGTAGAGTTCATAGTGGTGTCACACGGCACTGCTTGAAAGGAATCAGTGTAATTCTGCCTTGCTGCAATTATGTAGCAAACAATTTAGGTTGTGTGACGCCGTTGATATTTCCTGTGTTTGACTTAGAATGTGACTCAAATGTTTGCATATTTGAAAAGGCGATACATGGCGAACCAAATGCACAAATTTAATTTTCATTCATTACATAAGGTGTTCAGTGACACCTTACAGAAGAGTTTTTCAATTCTGTTTATGGAAACAATACAAGATTTCTATTTAAGATATCTGATGGGAAAATAACAAAATACTTTGCTTTCAAAACTGTATTGCACTTTCACTTGCAGGCTTTCAATGCTTTTTTACTATCCCTTAGACCTTTGAAGATGGTAATGCAGAGCAAAGAAAGACCTGTGTCCCTTCTCCCAAGTCAAGTGCATATGTCTTCCCTGTACCTTCTGCGCTTGTGTTCGTAGAGACACCTTCTTTGTACAATCTGTTTAGTGCCCCTTCCTAGGAATGACGTATTTATCGCCAAGGCTCATATCAACGGCTTGGACCATAAACACAAAAACAATTATTTATTTGTCTGATTTCATACAGTCCGTATTGCCATCGTACATCGTTCACACCATTGAATTGATTATTGACCTTTATGTTGAATTGACTTCAAAGTGAATGAGCCCAGTAACACTACGAGTCAGCCAGAATTACGGCATCGTTTTCCATAAGAAGACCGAGTTAATCGCAAGTGCCATTATTTTTGCGTTGCGTAATCGTGGTTCAGAGAATGATAAATCATAACTCTTTTTCTTTAAAAATAACTGTTGTGAAAAAATATCATTTCCTACCGGTCCTTTTAGATACCAGTATGACTAATTGGAGACGGACTTAAACTGGCTGAAGTAAAATGGTAATATACAGCCTGTAATACACTGTGCTAGCAAAGTATTTGCGATTTAATTCTGCAATATTTTGGCTTTCCAGATGTTAAAACATTATGGTCATCGATAAATTAGTGTTAATTCTACATGAATCCTTTGTTTGAAGATAGATTTGCTGTTTCGTGTTCCGGAATCTTAATCATCTTGGTATCCTTACGGAAATTATATCAGTCCTCATACGGCACTCCATTGAAGTACATTGAATGTGATCGATCAAATACACTATAGCTGAAGTATTATCACGGTTTTAAGCTCTATGCAAATTAAGACATACAGCTACTTAGAACTAACGAAATGCTTGCCATCGTCTCGGTTATAAATTAATGTGTTTCAATTTAAACCATGTGACAGCCTGTTGCGATGATCGTAAATGCAAGTAGCTTGAAGAGTGTATTGTTACATCTCTGACTAATTAACAAAAACACGATTGGAACTATTTCAGGACAATTGGATGGTGAAGTTATTTCAGTTTAATCTGTAAATGTATAAGCTCATCTGCTTTTCTTTTTAATTTATACACTTGTTTTTATGAGTACTTTGTAATATGGCAATATTCAGCTATAGTGCACCTAACCCTTTTCAGAAATTTGAAAAATATGAAAATCCAATTATCCCAAATTAGTTCTTATCGTCTTCTAAAGGAAACGCGCATCAAGTGACAATACTTTACTTGAAGAATTTTCAATGTGTTCGTGTGTTTGTTTACATTTGGCAAAACTGTACTTGTACCTAAGTGCAACGCCCATGAATTGAATACAACAACAAAATTTTGACAATATTTATTAATGAAGTTTCAGAGTGTCATAACTTCTATTCACTGGGCTGATTTTTGTATACCGGTATATGTATACCACCGAATTCGTAGGTCACGGGTACGCGTATCTATAAATAGTTCCAGTTACAGAGAAAACATACGTATTTTACCGTGTTAAAATACTGGTTCATATCAGTACAGTTAATAGGAGAAAGGCAATACAGGCATAGCATATATGACAATTGCTGATATTTAACACTTCAAGCAGCATAAAATCATAGCTTGGCTTTGGATTGTGTTTGTTTGCCCAAACATACATTGCCTATAAAGAGATGCTTGTAAGCTGATAAGTTCAACTTTGAGGTCTGGATTCATATTTATTCTCTTCAAATTAAAGCTAAATATTGGACAAAGCCATGATAGTGTACTATAAGTCAGTATCTCTTGGATGAACTTATGGGACAAAATTGAACTCGTAGACAGTGCGGAAATAACCAGTGAACTGTGTTTCTGTAAAATGAAATTGTACCGATGAAATTGTACCAATATATCACCATTCTAATACCCATCGATGTCGTGTCTCAGTCTTGACCATTATATCAATCTCAAATAATTGTCTGTACAGTTAATGACGACTAGTGTACGTGTATCAAACCATTGAGAGTGAGATGTGACACTCTGTTCTGCATACACCAGCAATACATATCACCATAATGAACCATAGACTGTGATAGCTAGCTTTACCGTAAGCCTAAGCTGGCATTTCACTGATTTTAAAACACCAACAAGTGAACAAAACATGCGAATCTACTTTGTTACCTGGTTACGAGGATGCTGGTGCCATAAACTCCGTCGACTGTAGTTTTTCCCGCCTACCTAGCGCACCGGTAGTAATATCACAATTGATTCAAACCAGAAATATTGCACAGGAATTTATGTGATACATACATACATACATACATACATACATACATACATACATACATACATACATACATACATACATACATACATACATACATACATACATACATACATACATACATACATACATACATACATACATACATACATACATACGCAGGTAAGTAAGTGCGTAACGATTCATTGTACACAGGTGATTGTAACATGACAATCTAAACGAGAAAAAAAACCGCGAGTTCATAGCTTTCAGGTTCGTTCTATTTTCTTATTAACGTAATACCTCTGCACAATTAATAAATGCTTCCAAACTCACGATGATAAATAGAGGTGCATAATTAATATACAACTGCTGTCTGTGAAATACGTGATGCTTGTCAAGTTGCTATAGCTCACCGCAGACAAACATATTCTCCAGTATCTTTAGATCGGAGAGGACAGGAATGATTGAAGTTTTTCGTCATTGAAGTGAAATAACGTAAAAATTAATGCTTTAGGAATCTAATTACTGCAGATAACCAGACAACACGACGTCACCAATATTATTAATTTTACAACTTTTACAATGAAAGTACGATCCCTACAGGTGACATTGTAACCTACTTGTCGCACTTCATTGTCAACGAGAAAGGTCAACGTGAAACGAAGACAGAAAGGGTACATTTCATGTCGTGAAACCCAGGCAACGATTTTCAAGACTTGTCTGCTATTCAATGAGACTCGGTTTAAGAACGGTCAGTTAGGATATAATACGGTTTTTACGTGACAATCAACATTTTTTTCAATATGAAGGAGATCTGTGACTTTTATCGTGCTGCTTTTTGAAGAGCTAAGTCGTAACGATTCACTGTAGAACTGTGGTTTTGTGATGGGTGCATTACTGAGGCCATGACATACTTTTGACTTGCATCACAGTGTAGTTTGTAAACGATAACTGTGGTTTCTATAGGCTTGGGTACACAAATCGATGTGTATCGCGTAGGTTTTTTCACGTGCAAGGAGATTGGCATGCATGGCGGTCAAATACGATCACTTTACTTATGCACTGACTGCAGTGAACTTGACTAACCATATGGAATGAATGTATGAAATCATACGAGTGCGCAAATATCCGACCTACATGAAAGCACTTCATGTGCTTGAACAAGGCATTGATTTGCACATCATGATTTCCCGTCAAGATGCAATGTCAGAACGGGTTATTGCAATTGTTACGGATTTTTGTACACTCAGACAATTTCGTCGGACAGTGGAGACTGTTGCTGGGATCACTCGGAATTCCAATGTTCTAAACCGTTGAAATTAATTAGAAACAATGCTTTATAATCAAAATTATATAGTGCATAATAATAACATAGAGACAATTGTAGGACTGATAATTAAAAGCAGAAATTTGCAATGCGGTTTTTTAAGTTAAAATACCTTAAAAGACATTCCATTATGTTTGTAGTTTGTTCTGCCCAAGACGAGTACACACTCTCTTCATCTATATCGATGTTATTTTAATTACATTAGAATTTCAAGCGGGGCAATATTCAAACACAACGACTTACAATCTCTTCGTGTATTCAGGATTAAACTTGTCAAATGCATGGCCTACACATATTTCTAACATGACAGGATGTCCGATCTGCTTCCTGTTTGCATTACTAACTCTCCTGAGATTCACGTAAAGTGATTTGGAATAAAGTGGGTTTGAATAATTGAGTCAACGTTGAGCTATGTGCTTAAAAATGGTGACAATCCTGAATGAAAAATATGCCACAGAATTATGAAGACTCGTTGGTGTAGACATTGAAACTGTAGATACACATCTTACAAATGGCAATTGCTTCGCGATAATCACGTGTTAGGTCCGATGACACCATGAATACAACTGCATCGGTGTACGTCACGAAAAAGACGGTAATATGACGTACTATATAATAATGTTTTGTAGTCATAGCGCTTGTAACTTCTGAAACATCCATCAAATGATTGAGTTGTGGCAAAAACAAATCAAATAAACAAAACAGATCAAAACAAAATACAAATTTTGAAATACCAAAAGAATGACACCATTACCTATAACTCTAATATCAATACCATCATAATCATCGTCATCATCATAAAATCAGTCAATCAACCGTCATCATTATCAACAAAATAACAACAACAACAACAAGATATCATGATGCAAACTGAAGAAATCCTTGAAATCTTAGAAATTAAAAGCACTACCTTTTAGAGTCAACAGTATATATAATTAAAGGGACTGCTAACGTGACTGTAAGTATTAATCATATCGTCCTCTCCTTAAATTTCTGCGTCCTCTCCTTAAATTCCTACAGTGTAAAAAGTGCATGTTTCTTCTTATCTTTCAAGGACCTTAAGGGTAGCCTATTTCAACATGCCACACATTGAAGATATCGGAATAGCCACTGCGCTGTAATCACTCTGCAATGTTCAGTAATCTCACAAATTATTTATAAAAAGTATTCTCGGAGTGTTTAGTACAATCATCGCTCACATTGCCTCAATATACTTCTATCTATGTATTTTGTAATAGAATGCATGTGAACATAGAACATTGTACATTCTAGGGATGTTATATACATCATTCATTATTGAAATTTATCCCCGAGTAGCTGTGTTGAAATGCGTTGCCCTACTCGAATGATATTCATATATCCATTATTTTATATACAATGAAACTGTGACGTCTGTAAAAAAACAATCAGCATTGTTGTTTTAAAGTCGAGAGATCCAATAGCTTAGCACCACATGTTCACTGTCGCTTGGTGATCCCGACACACCGAGTAGCCTTTCCGATATTTTAGTTGTGTATAGAAGCAGTTTGTTAAGAAGTGCCGTATCGCAGTACTCCGTGCTGAAGGATGGCTAATGATGTATGGAATATAAAAATGTTGTACGTTCTAATGGTTCTAGCTTCTCTCAACAAAAGTAAGTGAACAGCATTCGTTGTAATATTGAGATTATATTTTCGTTCGAAGAATGATATTTTGTGAGTACACTTATTAGCTGCATAGCATTGCTTCCTTAGGAACTTAGAAACACTTTTTTCATCATTGTATTTTCCATGTCAGTGAAATGTAAACAGATGATACGTGGTATGCTGTTTTGTGTAATTGTCGTTGGCAATCAAATACTAGCTTGATATGTGTCAGGTATCCTGGAAATTTATCGAGTGGTATATGGTTTGCTTTTTACAGATGCAGAGTTTGACATTGAACAAAATTTACAAATCGATAACAATCACCCTACCCGCAACTGCATTTTACGCCAAAGCATATGAAAAGAACAGTAAACTTTCATGATGTTATTTGATTACCAGTCAATATCCTTGCGCATAGCTATAAACTTGAGTTTTCAAAATTTTGTTTTAATATATATAGATCCACATGACTGGTGATCGTTCAGATGATGGGTCGTTTGCACGAAATGTGAATGAAAATAAATGACTTCGCCCGGGAACTGCATACTTGATTTGTGTCGCTGTTAGAATCGGAAAAGTATAATTGTCATGGCCCACATCATTTTCTTTGCAACTCACAGTCTTTTTAAATCCTGGTTGGGTCTTCATCTTTTCTTCCTTTCAATTGTGTATACAATTACTTGGATATTCACTAACTGTAATAGCAGCCAGACTACAGCGAGGATTGGTAGAAGTTAGACCCAAACCTGTTACATCTGGCAGCCAATAAAGTGGGGTATTTCAAAACATAAGTTCATGAAGAGCGATTTTATGGTGCAGTAATTGAAAAATGAGAGTTTGGCAAAATACAAGTAGTTTGCCAGATCGTACTCCCTGTAATTCATTTCGTTGAAAGTAATCTTGTTATACTGGGTATTGCAAAATACATTAGTCGATGTTATAACTCAATGGATATCAATTTTTTGTCCTGCTCTATCGATAACGAATGTGCGATTCTGCGCTTACCACATACCCGCAGTTGTGAATTTTCTCCAGGTACTGCGCAATGAAATGCAATTTCACATTTGTATTCCTGGAACGTGTCGTTCATTTGCAGAGCGAGAGAAACTGCGTGCTATCGCTGAAAGTACAAAGGAAATTGGAAATTGACTGAGAGATGGTAACTACCGTAACGTTTTCCAGAAAATGCCACGAGGTAGTTACCCGGATGTAAAAGTCAATATAGCCACATTAGGATTCAGTCATCAAGACTCGTTTTTTTCCTTCACGATAGTTGTAGCAATCATTACAGTACATCATGACTTATAACAGTATCCGCTATTCAACCGCAGAAAGTTACGATGTTTCAGAATGTTTCCTTATCCATAATGTAACATTATCTGTATCAGGTAGAGTTTTATGTCTGCATGAAATTGTCCACTACAGCCTAGGCAACGCTGCAAAAAGGGGAACAATGAAGTAACGTTCTGCACAGCATCAAAAGTGCTGATGAAATCATGTTCAATAATATCAATAAAATTGCTTAGCAATATATGAAATATGAAATGCGCAACTGCTCTTGTGCACACTTGTAATAATTTCAACGGGTTGTGAACCTTCGGACAAGTTTCTGACATTGCCACTTGAAGTGATTTTACCTTTCATACTAACAAAAACTAAATCAATCAATTGAAAGTAGACCTTGGTCAGTTTCCGCTAGAACTTAACCACCTTGACGTTGTCAACGGACCTAACAAGGCGTGGAATTTTGCGCATTTGGACAGTTTTGACTTGTTAATATGCCAAATACAGGCTTGGTGACGTCGCTGTGTGTGACCAGAAATACAAAAAATGTATCCGACAGTCACTGTTCAAGAATATAACTTTAACATTTAAGAAACTAATTAAAGTTATACTACTGCCATGTAATGCAACAGTGTTTAGATGAATTTTGTTTGTGCAGGGTTCATCAGAGATGGATTGTTAGACAGTACAATCACCCTATGGGACTTGTAAACAGACACAATAATTGTAATTGACCTGTCAGTAAACCAATATTTCCTTCGGAAAGAAACAAAAATATATTTATTACATTTAATTATAACTATACTTATAACTTCATTTAATGTTGATACTGTCCATCATTTTTGTTCATTGTTTGTGAAGGACCCGCGGTCAAAGTAGATTACACGAACGAACGAACGAACACGTTTATTTCAGAACTTATGACCACCGGCCAAAATGTACAAAATCGTAAATCCGGTCACTGGGAAAAGCAGCTTGCAATAACAACAGGTCATGAAAGGTAATTACAAAACAGACGACAAGATTAATTGAAATTTACATTACTCACATAGTCGTCTCTATGGTTCATTGCTGAAAATATATATCTACTAAGTTGTCTTAGGGTATCTAAATGTTTTGCTGACATCAACAAAGGTAACTTATACAAAACAGATGGGTTGTAATAATACCGTGATAAAACGCTGCCGGTAGATTATAACTTGTTCAAGTTATCGGCGATTTCTTTCTGGTCTGTAAATTTGGGTACAATTAACTTGAACAACGTCCCTGTACAAACACGACATTTTCTTTTAATTTTCAAAGCTCTTATTTTTAACTGTACAGAACTGTGTCCCGTCCTGAGTTGATTACGTCATTACTTTTTCTTGTCCGTGTATCTGATTACGATGACTGTATATGTTATTGTCTGACAGATGCTTGGTGTGTTAACAAGACACGGATCTACATTGGAGCATTGCTACCAACTCGAACAGACACAGTCTTACGGGAATACGAGAACGTACTGGAGAAAGCGGTCGCTGACGTCAATAACTGCTCCGAGATCCTGGCGGAATATGAGATAACACTGGTCGGTAATTACACCGAGGTGAGAATTTCAATACACTATGACGATTCTTATCTTTTACGTTTTTCTGTTCAAAGAACATTCAAAGGCCTAGAGGGAAAAGGATTAAGATAAGAATAAGGGAAACAAATGGCAAAGTTTATATGCATTCATATTAAGAATTATTACACCTCACGTATCATTCGGTTATCGTGATTGGCTTAGATTAAGTCACGTGGCATATTGAAAACAGTGTAAAAACATGGTTTAGGAGATTCTTGCCTGCTCGATGAGGTGATTTTGACCGCTGTGGACGTATCTCAGTGTTGTGCGTATCGTTTCTGCGCCCGGGAGGTGTTGTGCGTCTTGTTTCTCCGCTCGGTGCACGTGATCTTGACCGTTGCTGACGTACTTGAACTTTGAATTGTGCGCCTTTTTAATGCGCGTTATAAATTATAAAATCGTGATCTTGCCCATTCAATAACAGACATCGTCATGGATCAAGTAATATCACCTGTGACATCATTATTAACATTAAATTGAATGCTGACAGCTGGAATTCACAACGATCTACATGCAGAACATCAATGTATTGCCAACCTTAACTTTAACCTAAGACCACTCCGTCAGAGCTCTATAAATGATGTTGGTTTGAGCAAAATAGTGTGAGGTCACACATGCCACTCCTATGCACAGCACAGTTTATTCAATCTGTAAATGCTGCTGATCGTACAAAAGTTTGTCTTTATTTCATGGCAAGTTTAATTTCTCAGTCTTTTTCTCAGATTTGCATACCTTTAGAAACGAGAATACTCATTTGTTTAATGACATCATAAGTCAACGCTGTCTGTTAATTTACACGAAAATAATCTGTAATTCGGGTGCATGTGAGTGGAAAACACGCGTACTTTTATTCAAATAAATTTAATTTCAGAACACAAACTTGATATGTACCTCGTAAGTGGTAAAGTCTTTTGCATAATATCACCAAGTATTATCTACTATCACAAACAACCTCGAAAGAGGGATTAAACTGCAGCAAGTAAAAATGGATACAGTTAAAAATTGATAGACCAGCACAAGATAAAAACACTTGTAAAATACAGAGGATAAAAACTGTAACAAGTAAAAATGGATACAGTAAAATAGTGACCGTCCAGCGGGGGATGAAACACTTGCAAAATCGCAAAAAATAAAAGCATGAACGTTTCGGGTTCAACCCTTCGTCAGCACTAAAATCTCACTGAGGAAATGAGGAGATAAAAAGGCTATAAAGAACCATGGAGGTAGCTCCCTCCATGAAAGAACCAATCAAACGAGAGAAAGATTAAACGCGTTAAATTATGCATTCATGCTAGCTGGCGCTAGAGTCTAAAGTTTAAAAATTGTGGCCTGTTCGAGTTTATGACGGGTAGTGTCGGTAGTGGAAATAATTGCTGTCACTGCCATGTCAGACCGACCTCGGTGGGGTGGTGTACAGAAATGTTTATCCACCGGGTATCCAAGCTTGCTGGCGGTCATGATGCGAAAGATGTTCGACAAAGAGATCGCCTAGGCGACGCTTTGTTTCGCCAATATATAATATGCTGCAACGTTTGCATTGGATACAGTAAACGATATGAACCGACGTGCATGTGAAACATTGACTCTACCGCAAGGACCCTGAATAAAATTAGTTTTAAAAATATGTCGACAGGTACTGCAGGTGTTACATACTCGACGGCCATATGATGATGTTCCAGTTGAGCGGTCGCGATCATGCAAACTGGAACGTACGAGGCGGAGCGTCGAAATGCCATTATTGGGGGTGCGGAGAAATTATGCTTGGGGAGTTAGAATGGAAAACTCCTCAAAGACGATTTTGCGGATTCAATGACCATTATTGGGGGTGCGGAGAAATTATGCTTGGGGTGTTAGAATGGAAAACTCCTCAAAGACGATTTTGCGGATTCAATGGTTTAAAGGGTGGTATGTTAACACAAGAGGAATGCGATTGGATTTGGAAGTGGTGGTTGACATTAACGCCTCCTCTTGTGTAAGAGGTATGAAGCGCTGTTTGGCTTTGTCCACTACAGAGCGGCGATAATCCCGAGCCGAGAACTGAGTACTTATGGTGTCTAACTTTAGAGTTACTCTTAATGACGTGCGTCAACGTGTTTCATTTTTTACCTCTTCTATTAATCAAAGGACATTATTTGTATCTTTTGACCTTATATTGCTGCAAACGAGCAGTTGATAATGTTGTTCGCCTTACTGAAAGATGTCTAAATAACCAGATATGAACTGAATATGCTCACGTGTTTTACAACAGGTTCATTAATAGTAGTACGCTTCACAGAACAATATGTTATCACTAAATGAAGCAGGTTTTTTCAACATTGCACAGTACTCTCAGATTTTAATCACTAATTACAAAACTTTATTTAATATGTAAATGAGCTGTTAATTAACTTGACACTGCTCAATGCTTCATGGGACAATTAGATATCCATCAGATCAACATTTGTAGCACGTTTAATTTAATTTAATGCAGTAATTTTAGAGTAATGTCACTAATTACAAAGTTCATTAAATATGCATAATCCCTATACTAACTTGACACTGTTCAATGATTCATAGCACAATTAAATATTTATCAAAGCAATATCTGTAGCACATTTCACAAAATTTGGTGCCGTAATTTCAGAGTTATATACCTAATTACAAAGTTTATTAAATATGCAAATGAACCCTTAATTAACTTTACACTACTTAATGCTTTACAACACAGTTAGATATCTGTCAGATCAGTATATGCAGCAGTTTTCATCACATTTGATGCAGTTATTTCGGAGTTATATGACCAATTATAAAACTTCATGAAATATGCAAATGAGCTAATTATTAACTTGACACTGCTCAATGCTTCTCAGTACAATTGGATATCTATCAGATCAACATCTGTAGCAAGTTTCATCAAATTTAACGCTGTAATTTTGGAGTTATATCACTAATTACAAAGTTCATTAAATATGCAAATAAACCCTTAATTAACTTCACAAAAGTAAATGCTCTACACCACAATTAGATATCTGTCGGATCAGTATCTGCAGCAGATTTCATCACATTTGGTGCAGTTATTTTGGAGTTATATCACTAATTACAAAACTTCATAAAATATGCAAATGACCTATTTTTAACTTGACACTGCCAAATGCTTCTCATTACAATAAGATATTTATCAAAACAATATCTGTACCCAATTTCTAAGACTGTTGTGCCGTAATTTCAGAGTTATATACCTAATTACAAAGTTCATTAAATATGCAAATGAACCTTTTATTAATTTCACACTACTGAATGCTTTACACTACAGTAAGATATCAGTCGGATCAGTATCTGCAGCAGATTTCATCACATTTGGTGAAGTTATATCGAAGTTATATGACTAATTACAAAACTTCATAAAATATGCAAATGACCTATTTTATAACTTGACACTGTTAAATGCTTCTAAGTATAATTAGATATATATCAGATCAATACTTGTTGCAAGTATCATCAAGTTTGGTGCAGGAATTTTAGAGTTATCTCACTAATAACAAAAGTTCAATAAATATGCAAATGAGAAGACAATTGACATGACACTCACAGTATCATCATAATGTTCTGAGATTGTCATCTATGAAAAGTTTCATGAAAGTTTGTGCAGTATTTCTTGATATATGTCTACACTGTCATTACCGTCTCCATAGGGAAACCATTGTACGGAAAAAAAACGATATTGCATAACTTCATTAATATGCAAGCCACACTAACCAAAATCTAATCAGTTCTTGCAAGTAGCATATGGTACCTGTGTACCAAATCTGACTTGAATCCGTTCAGGCGTTTTTGAGTTATCGTGTAAACAGACAGACAGACACACACCACACACACACACACACGGACAGACAGACAGACATCGCTATGACAATAGCCCACGTGTTTACACACGTGAGCTAAAACGGTTGACTGTAGACAACTTCCATCCCATTTGCTACACTGTATAGAATAACCTTGGGTCAGGGGTTAATGGTGGGCTACTTTTAACCTCAGAGTTGGCAAGGTTGACCTGCGATCAGACCAAAGTGCTATCTAGGCCACTGTAAGCATCCGCGTGTTAAAAAACAATAAACCACACGAAGTGAAAGTCGAAAGCGCAGTATTGGTATTGCAGTTTCAGATTCCCTATTACCAATCCCGTTTGCTCAGTTTCTTTTGACGACCAGTTTTTTATGGAGATCTTGACGGCCAATCCTGCTCTTATATACACTTTTATTTGCTGCTAGAGAGCACATTTTATAATGGGCATTTCAAATGCCTACAAGCTGCAAGAAGCGGACGACAAGACCGGTGGATTTTTTTCGTCTTGTTTGTTCCTCCATATGCATATGTAGACTTTCCCAAAGCCTGAGGCCATAGAAATATGAAAACAGAGTAAAATGAAGGGATATACTTCAGTAGACAGTCACGTGATTGTTGAGATGATCGCGAAATTGAAGCAATGTACTTTGGCGACTGATACCTACATCATGTACATCGTTGGATCAAAGTCCTGGTTGGATGAAAGCTAGCTATGCGTGGCAGGGCTGTGCCAAACCGCTGGCAGCACCTCGGTTGCGGCGTGCAGTTTCTCCACCAAAACAACCCATTTTTAATCCCAAGCTTGCATTGAGTTTCGTTTTCGAGCACACCCACCTCGCCTGGGTACACGATTAGCTTTGCATACAGGTCTGTGTGTTTCCGGCGTTATACTGCGTGGAGGCCGTATAACGCCGGGAACACACAGACCTGTACGCAGGGCTTATAGGTACACGATCTCCATGTGCTCAGCTGCACTTCTAAACTTACGTAAAGCCCACTTTTGCGAGTGGGTCAGAGGCACGGAGGCCGTAAGCGATCGGGTCCTAGGCAACTGTCATTGCGATGTACTCACTTTAGGTTCGGAATGCGATTCAACTGTTACAAATAATTACACGCATGCACAGAGAATAACAACATTCAAACATATCTTGTGTGTCGAGAGGTGACTCCAATCGCGAGCAGTATCAATGACAGTACTCGCCCGGCGCGGTGTCACGATGTCACCAATGCTACACCGTGCCCTGTTCAGTCCAAGTGCGATGTTTCCAAGTTCAACAAGTTTTATATGTTTCACAGTCCGTGTCATCGACACTAAAATCAAACTTACAAGCAAATGCCCTGCTTAGTTTCACTATTTGACAGTAGTTTGTGAGACGTGCATTTGTTTATGCGCCGTGTGCTCCTCAGTGTGTAGGTCACAAGCCGTTCACGTTCTAGTTGTACTTTGATGGTTGATGTATGCGTAGTAATATTGGTCATGTGCTTGGGTTCAATAATGGCGGTTGGTTCAAATTGCGCGGACGCCCTTACCAACATTGAACCTTGCCGTAAGGAGCAAGAGGGTGGTTTTACATATCCTTGAAGCCGTCCATAGCCACAATTTATGTCTCCCATTGATTTGACAGGGGATTTCAGTCATCGAAAAAATGAAAAAAAAAGTCAAAAGATACAAATAATGTCCCTTTAATCAAACGAAACGCATTCTTTTTTCTCTTGTAGCACCCAGCACATACAAGAATATCATTCAACACATACGAAAGGAAAATGAGTCCCTTTATAAGTTCTTAGCAACTCAGAAGTTAAAAACGATACAAAACTTGGTTGATAAATTACCGACAGCCACTCAACAAAATACTACGCCGAATCCATTGCAAATCACATCTGTTGTTACCATTCCACCCGACTTGCCCCGTTCAGACCCTGAATGTTCTGTTCTGTCAAAAGGCATGAAATTCATTCCATGTCAGATATTAAATTAAATTCCATTCTCCAGATACAGAACAATGCAAAGCAGTAGGATTCGTAAGCAGTGGTCTACACTTTCAAAGCAAATGCCATGACGTAAAGGAGAGAAGCTGATGGAACTGACGACGAGTGTTAACTGGAACTTATTTATTGAATACGGAACCGTGGCTAGGCCGAACGGCCAAGCCACATCAGTGAGTGACTCTGCCTGAGTCCTGTTCTCGTTCCCAGTTGAATCTTGGCCCAAGTTCGTTTTTTCTCTGAGTTAGTGTGTCCATATATACAGTATCTTGGCTATGTCGGATGCCAACGCCATAAAGAATATAATAAGACAATACTTTGATTTACCGACATTAGAAAAGGTTACAAAAGTAGAAATTATCACTTGCCCGTGCGTGGCTTGCTACATTTCTTTTGTTTCAAACCCACGCCATGAATAAATTAAAATAATAACAACGACTCAAAATTACGAATGGTTGAAACACAATAGAACATGGGTAGTACGCAGAATACCTCAATTAGAAAAATTAGTTACTGGGTAATTATTTTAATGAGTAAACGAGCGAGATCATGTTGTCGATACTGTGCTTGTATTTCGTGGCGCCAGCATTGTTAGAGTTCAAACAAAGAAACTTTGCAGCTTGATCACTCGCGTCCATGAACGCTAACGTACTGTGAGCGTGGAATATTAATATTCTGTGCGCCAATTTGGAAGATTATGACACAAAGATAAATGAAGTCATGATCACTTCAACTCGTAGGAATTAGTCTCTGACTAATTTACTGTTTGGCAATGTTTAAGTAAGATTTTCTTACAAAAATACATTTGGATTTTCAGTGCCACATTCACACCTCATAATATGATACATTTAGTACCTCCTACAATACTTAATGGAGTCAAATGTCTGCAGAACTCGCGTAGAAGTAGAAACAAACCATCCAAGCATGCGGTATGTTTATTTAACTCTTTTTAACGATGAAAATTGCAAATTATTATCATTAATGTGCTGTTTTCTCTCAGATTTCCTATTCTTGGTCAACGTAATTAATTTATACACAAAAATGCCAAAACAAGTAGGAAATTGATATCAATTGCCATTTGTACAGTTCACAATTTCAAATAAAGTCCTTCCAAGTTCCGGGCTTTCTATCGGGAAATATAACCACGTGACCTTACGAGAAAGGCCACTAAACGTGTTTCGTCAAAGACATTAAAGCGAGGCTATCATTCCAAGAAACTGATGATCTATTAAAATTAAAACCCAATACATTGATGTTTTATCTACGATGGCCATGACCATGACATTCGCGAAATGAATGTGAAAGAAGAAGTGCATTACGTTCAGCAGTCGATAAACACAACATTTCATTCCCCTGTGATACTAATCCTCATAAGACATAAAGAATGCACGGCTGAGAAGCAAGTTGACAATCGTGATTAAGTAGTTTGGTTACTCTAGCAGTATTACAATTCTATACATCAAATTCTATACATCTGCTTTGTTTTATGATATCCAATGAATCTGAAGTGAAATCTCATTCTGGTGGCAATAAAAAAACAAACTTTCCTACGGCTATTTTTGACAATCTCGAGAAAATGAAGCACACATTAATATTTTCGGAATATCCGTCCATCGTCCTCGTTCTGCCCGCCTATCTGTCTGTCTGTCTCTCATAATATGATATATTGTACCTTCTGCAATACTCTCTCTCTCTCTCTCTCTCTCTCTCTCTCTCTCTCTCTCTCTCTCTCTCTGTATCCATATCTGGTCGTCAAAATCATGATCATTCGCACATAACAATAAGAAGCAAGTGACATATTTTTGTAAATCAGACACAGATTTTAATGGTAGATGAAATATTAATGAAATATTATTATCGTACCTCTACTACTTAACGTAATCGTGGATCAAATGAAATCGATTGCGTCATCAGATGACGACACCGATTGATGAGAACGGCGGGATCGATAACCAGATAACAGACGAGGCTTGATGTTAACAATGATATTTCAAGAATGCAATATTTGACCACAGAACATGCTATTCAATTAGCCGTGTATGACCTCTTTCTCTTGCACACTGTAACTTCAATATGCTTATTTATTTATAACTGCCATATTTATAACTGCCATGTACAGTGTACGACTGTGAAATAACATTTATTTAAATAAAATCGATAGCAGATTATTTGGTATCTGGAGAATTTACGTAAAATCTTTAAAAACGAGTCAATATTGAGAATCAGAAACACAATATTTATCTTTACGCCAATTTGGTCTGTTAATGTTTTTGATAACAGCAACATGTATGTGTAACCGTTGAAAAAGCATGTCTGTAATATCACACAGGTGAAATACAGCGCTGCAACATTTGTTCTAACGATTAAATAGATACAAACCGTGATGAAAACCAACTGTCATTCGTTCATATCTGAATCAGATGCAGAGCTACAAAGGATCGCAAAGCAGACAGACAAAGAAACATGTACTGACAGAAACTGACTGTCACTGCAACCCTTTAATCAAGTCATCCCTTTGTTAGAATGTTGATCCGACAACTAGACCTTCAAATGACCTTATAATGTACGGTACTCGGGGGTTTATTGACAAATTTAAAGTTCTTACGTTTTTAAGTTTCCCAAGTGAATATCTCCAGCTTGCACCCTCGATTATTGAAAGGATATTACACATGTTTTCACCGGAATGAACAGTAAAATTATTTTTTGAAATGTCCAATGTGTGCACAGAATATATAAATACCGTTACGTTTAAAGGAAACGAAAAGAGCTGTATGTCATTATAACAAAGAAAGCTCTACTAATTTTAATGCGTTTAGTTGTCTTCAAATTTTAATGAGGTGGCTTAGAAAGATAATTTAACTCAATCCTACTTGGCGTGATGTCGAATATATATCGGGGTATTTGTAGCAGAAATCGTATTGTCCAGTTTATACCAGTCATGAATAGATGAAATACACAATGGCACAACCGTGAAATCATAGTGGTTGTTTAACCTTGACATCAACTGTGCGCTGACAGAATACGTTATCTTCATGCTGATGCATATGTATCCTTCACGGTGTAAATATTTCAGTGTACGTAGCAATCAAATTTCATTGTCCAATTTTCATAGTCTTGTCTCTTCATTAATTTTATCACGAAAGAAGTCATAAAACGAAAATATATCCTCCAGAGAGAGAAAAACAATCCTCATTACCTCCAATGTTAACGAGACTGATATTGCTATACGTCTTGTAAAAGAGGTGAGTCAAATCCCTCACAAGAGACATTCTAAATCTCCTAATATATATCTCTTCACAGATGTTGCCTGACAGAGCATTGCATATTCTCTATGACTTCATTTACCGAAAACCCCAACTAACTACCCTGTTCGGCCCTACGGTGTCAAAGGTTGCCACAGTCGTCAATAGAGTAGCCGCCGAATATAACATTATACAGGTAATGTTTGATGTTATTCTTCCTTGAATCCAATCACGTGATTAAGATTGACTGCAAATCGCATCATCGGTTCAATTCGAATTTTTAAGAAGTCGTCAATCCCGGATATTAGATTAAAAGCAAACAGGCTCAAGGTTTAGTGGTTTGGTCTACTTGTTGTTAAATAATCACAGTAAAATTATCTCCATCACCAATATTGCTATGTTTATTCCTTCGCTAGAATTTAACAGCTGCATGTCAATTTACTGAGTGTGCGCAGTGCTGCCATTTACACCGCTGTTCAACTCACAACCAGAAGCACTTTGTCGTATGGAATAACAATGGAAATCAATCTACAAATTCACTATTTACTCTCATTTACAAATACCTTCGTTTTCATAACAGTTACTTGGTTGAACATTCAAACCTGAACGTCTGCTCTTTCAATAAGAATCGGAAATTATTTATCAACGCATTGAGAAACGAGCTCTCGATGAATTGGCAAGAGTGAAACTAACTTATAATTTGTTCTCAAAATAATCATATTATGACTTTAGTTCTCTTAATCATTAAGAGTTGTAGAATGCAGGCTCCTAATATGCGATAATTTAATCTTTCTTAGGGTTAACATTTGCCATTGTCAAATACGAATCCTTGCAATCTGTGGTAAAATTTGGTTTTGAAGAATCACAGAAATTTCGTTTTTGTAAATGGATTGCTTCAGACATTTTCATGTGCATCTGCAAATACACATTAAGGAGGTAGGCTACCATTCCAAAAAATGTTGGGACATTCTTGAAGTTGACTTTTCTGAAATAATCTATATGTGTACATTGCAAAGATATGAAAATAATATGGGGTACCCATGCAAAATTTTTGAAAAAACACATGCCTATAATGACAGAAAACCACTAAATCTCCCAATTTGCGAAATTTGCACTTACCAGCAGAATCTTTATTTTATCGCAAACGATTAACAGATCCCAGTGTGCATACCACATTTTTGCATTGCCAGGACAGCTGAATTAGGACAATCAACTAAAATTTGTGATGTCTTGTCTAAAAAATTAAATATTAGACCCTAAATTTATCATTTAACTGTAAAATTAGTCTTTTTTAAAAATATAAACTTCATGTAAATGCACAAAATAATTTTCAAAATGTGAAAAAGTACAGCAATATCTATCAAACAGACAGTGTTCTTTGATTTAGAAGCAAAAAAAGTTGAGGTCACCACGCAAATTTTCTTACTAAACATCAAAAAGTGACGAAAAAAGGTGAATTTTGTTAGACCTGAGATTTGACCCTCTAGCTTACTGATATTATGTCAGAGCTACAATTGTTAATTATTCTCTACTGGTCTTTCAAAATAAAAATAACTCGATTCTTCAGTGCAAAAATATAATTTCGGTTGTTTTGATTCATAAAAACTTCTGAAAGAAATATTATAAGGTCACTAGCATGATTTTTTGCCATTTTGTCCTGTTATTCACGCTCACCAGGTTAGGTGGTCTAAAAGGAACATGTACATCTTCTGGATAAAAGAGGGCGCTCTCCTATATAGAATGGTAGCGTACTACCTTAAAATACCCTCGAAATAAGTTTAGAAGATTTTACCTACTGGGGACCTAGATTGTTGCAACAAGCAATGCCATTGTCTTGTCTGGAGAAACAAGGTAGATATATAAGAACAGGCCAAAGAATTTGCAATTATAATGATTGAAATTGATACTTGAGCTTAAATTTCTGCGTTTTGAATGTCCTTGAGCTCTTAGATAAGGGTAGATATGGTGAAGATATTGGATGTTGACCCTCAATAAGGAGAAAAGTCACCCTATTTGGTGGTGAAGTGTGTTGTAATAAAATTTGCACTTCAAGTTTTGCACGGAAAATCATTGGATCAGTAAAGCAATGTGTTCCTTACCAAGGGCATTTCAACTTGCCATTCTGATGGCCAGATTACTGACACGGTGTTAATCTTGATTTGACAGATTGGCTACGCTTCGTCACCGTCACTGCGTGATAAAGTGGCATACCCATTTACTGTCCAAATCTACCCAGTGGATGATGAATTAAATCCGGCCAGAGTTCAATTCATCAAGTCCTTCAAATGGAGTCGCGTCGCCATAATTTTCGATGATATTGAATACTTTCGTTCGGTAAGATAAAGTTCTGACCTAAGGTTTCAATCCTGCAGGATTTTCTAACAACCTCTGTAATTTATATCCACCAAATATAATCTACACGACATGAAAAACAGACAAGAATTATATAATATGATATTTAGTCAGAACATGGCCCCCAGCATACATTAAAACATCTTATATGAGATGACATATTGTACGAGTAAATAGTTCGAAAACACACATATGAAAATTGTAATAACATATTTGAATCCAAAACTTTTTCTCATAAGAACTTACAAAACTTTTTAGAAGACATACCTTATAAACTGTGTTGTATTCCAGTGAAAATTGTGCTAGGTTTTCTCACGTTGGACGTCCTCCCTGTTTGGTCAGCTGTTTTAAAATGATGTAATCCAAGGGTAACAGTAGTTACAAAGTGCAAGAATACTGAATAATAGATTATTAGAATATTGTTGGCTTAGTAAATGTTTGGTCATATAGTAGCGGGAGGATTTGAGCATTTTTGTTCGTAAAGAGGGGGTCTAGAGGGTTCTAAAACGAATAAGGACTTTTATCGGTACTCCTCCAGCAGCCTGTAGCCCGTATTTGTAAATCCATCCCTTATTGTGCATTAGAGATGGGTAATAGAACATTGTTATGCGGTTTAATCAAAACAATTGCTATCTTTGAAAATTGACCGTATAGTGTTATGCGTCAGTAAATAAGCGAAGATGTGCATTTCTTACATTTCTGAAGAAGTACCACATGTTCATAGGAAAAGTTAAAACAAAACTCAATTGAGGCAGAATTGGTCGTTGTAAGATCAGTACGATTAATGCTGCTATCTCTTATCAGTCCCAGTGGGTTGTTTGGCATATCGTATAGAGCTACCTAACATGCACACATCTTGTTATGGTCTACGTTCGATACACATAGGGATTTTGATCAATTAAAAGTTATTAATGTACGTACACAGCTATTGTACTCTTGCACTGGCTTAGAAAGTACAAGGGGAAATGATGCAAAGTCGACAGGGGATATGTTAATTACGGGTTGGAGGTTTCACACGGAGTCGAAACTCTTGTTCAAATTTTGTTGCAATAAAACTTGAGATAGAAATTAAATAAATTAAATGATCAAACTTCTGCTTCTCCTAATTAGTGCATTAGTTCTTTTAAAGACGTTTTTTGGATTTTCCAAATTGTTGTGAGCATGTCCATTGACCAAGGCACATTGCAACAACCCTTCGCCCTTATTACAAAGTAATACGACAGTCTACTCATCACCAATGAACTGTAAAGGATTACACGATGACCGGATAACTCTTAGCTTTTGAAATATTTCGCTTGAGCTCACTCTATCAAAAAATTCACTCCGACCACTTACGTTTCTCACATGATTTCATTTTTCCTCAACATTTATTCTTTAAAAGAAACTGCACTTTCTCAACGCACTTCAGACGGCAATGAAGTACAATATTCTGTATTTGTGTCGAAAAACTATATATTTGGTTGTTCATCTATTCAATCAACAGATGTTTGCTGAATATAATCAGCTTCTCATATACAATCGATCTGGACGATGTGTGAAATCCAGAGCTTTCAAACGTACTTTTCAAGACAAGTAGCATAGGTGGCAAAGGCAATGAGCGTATCCAATCAATTACAGGGTGTACGCACATGTATACCATGCCATCGACATCTGTCACCATGGCAACGTTGTACATAATAGTATTTCTGTCATTTCGTTGGGAAGTAACAAAAATCTGTGCCGTTGAAAGTAATTTGCTTTGGGAGAATATTCAATGAATACTTCTTCCTCTTACGTACTGCAGTGTGAGTATATTCAGTCAAGATGTATTCAAGAACATTGAAGATTTACTCTTGCCTTATTGCTTGTTAACCTACTGCTCTTCAAAATGAAAGTAACTTTGTCAAATGTGAAAATTACTCGCATGACATAGACTAAGCATTTACAGTTCATTGGTTTCTCTTGTCGATGCAGAATATGAAGAATCTAGTACAGTTACTGACTGATGAAGAAATAGATATCTTAACGATGGAATCAATATCCCATGACCCAAGTTTACAGGTTCAAAGTTTAAAGGTCAGTATCAATGATTGCCTACTTGTGTATGCTTTATGGATAAAGTTGAATAAGAATACTGTTTACTTGTCACCATTTCAAATCAAAATTATTTCACAGATAGTACAGTTGGCAAAATGTACCAAAACAGTTTAAAGGGTCAACTCAGACTCAAGTGGCTTAATTGTAGATTACATTAAGTCAAGCCAGGCCTTTAGTTTTATTTGTGTTTTCATGTATCGGTGTGTGAGATTATTTAAATGACTTACAGTCCTCCCTAGTCTACTTTACATGGAGAATGGTAAGCCGATGAACTGCCAGAAGAGGGGATGTAATTGAATTCTCGGGTCAACTCACCGAGTATAAGAATGCCAATCCATATTGTTAGCATTAGGATTTGTTAAATTAGCGCTAGCTCCAACCTATTATAATTATGCTTACTTTATGCAGAGACACGACGCCAGAATTATTTTCCTTTCTGCGTACATAGAAGAGACCTACACCGTATTCTGTCAGGTTGGTACATCAATGACTGTAATTGATAGGTTGTAGATTGAGCTTTTGCATGTAAGGATAAGTGATTGCATCTATACACAGACACTTCAACTTGTACTTGATGTGTGCATTTTGCGAATTCTTAGCATGTGCATGTCATATGTATATCCTTGGTAAATACTCCTCTATCATAGCAGTGTGTGCTTGAAGAGATGTCGGGCAATTCTGAATCTTTGTAGAATGATCAGCGCCCTTAGTGAAGGTTGCATACAAACTCAAACCAGTGATGATCCGTGCCTCCACGCATGCTGCAGGCCGGCTTGCATCGTTAGTATGGGACACAGAAATCGACGTAATCACGAATACGCATTTAACCTACCATACACGTGTTCTTTCGTGAGCGACAATTTCAAAGAAAAAAATGGGCAATAATAATATTTTCTTCGGGTCAACATCGTTTTTGATCGGCGCTGATGTTCCCGCAAGGAATTTTTATATGTAATGGAACAAGGCTTCAGATTGTTGAGGTATTGATTGGAGCGTTATTGCATTGCAGTCCTGTTAACAGCCTAGAATGTAAATCGATGTAAGATTGTTGCTGATCGAAGCTACACTAAAGCACAGATCAAACCCTTAAAGTACACATTCAGAAACATATTATCAAAAACATATCTTATTTCGATTCATGGATGGTTGACTGTGTTAAAGTTCCATTAGCTGTATCTTCTGGCGATTTTTACGTTAGTTTTGATTGAAATGATCACTGGCTCATGTTGAATAGCCTGTCAAATAACATAGAATCGCATATTGTTCGGAAACATTACATGCCCTACAATTAAATAACATGTGATTTTACAACGAAAATTTCAATTTTTGTCCGGACAGAAATACAAACTCTGTTGACACGCGGATTGCAACATAGGCATTCTTCTGCACCTGCGCGAGCCATTTACAGCATTTTCAAAATAAATATTCATTACTTATGCCTAGTCTGGTTCCCTGACCCATTTCCCCGGTAGAGGGCGTGGGGAAATATAGGGTCAGGTACCGGGTAGCCATCTTGAACAGAATTTTGTTCAAGATGGCGGAGGTTAGTCACCTGACAGAACATGCTACAACAAATATGGCTGCTTCTATGAAAACGCCGGTCAAAATTCGACTGGATCAGAATTATGTTCGAACACTGGTATCCGAACCAAAAACATTGGCACACGAGACGGGAAACATAAACTGAAAGGATTAATCCAGAAGTACGGGGAAATAGAGGTGATTGAAGGCTTGCTGTGATATCGCAGCAGTACTTATGCGAACGCGCTAGGGTCATTGAGGTCATCGCCGACTGTGGCGTGACCCAATTGACCTGAGCACGTTCGATACACGCCACAAGTACTGCTGCGATATCACAGCTAATTGAAAGCAAACTTTGTTGGAACTGTGAACGACGATTGATTTCGATGGATAGAATGGTGTCCGAATTTCATGAAAAATGCCAGGCATCATGTCGACGTTCTAAAAGTATCAAGAGGTGTGCTAAATCACAGTGGCTAAATCATGGAGGTGAAAAGTCTTTCTTTCTACCTCCACGGCTTTGTGGTACAAACAAGAAGTTGGTGTCAAGTGAGCCTGAAAGTGCGAAACCCAAGAAACATGAGAAAAAGTTACAAGTGTTACTTTTATCCAATCACAGCTTGTTTTATTTTAACCCAATAGCGTCCATGTTTACATTAGCCGGTACCTGACCCTATATTTCCCCACGCCCTCTACCGGGGAAATAGGTCAGGGAACAACAGACTAACTTATGCCCAGTACTTACGTCGTAGTCCATTGTCCGAGCACGTTGCGTAGCCAGATGTCTGGCAATCCACAACGCAATGTTGTTTTGATCCCGCAATAAACGTGAACTTGTACATATCGCGTGATCGCGGCGTCAACATTATCTTTGTTCTCCCCAGCAGGCTGAGCATGCCAGACGTCAACAAACGAGCTCGGAAGGGCAACACGTTTGAACAAAATTAGCAGTTTTATGTTGCTATAACATCACTAATCATGTTTGTTTCTTCGTAAAACAACATTTTGCAACAAATATGAGCCTCCAACATGGAATTTTCCGAGGTACAAAATGGTCAAAAGTTACAAATAATGGCCCTTTAATATAAAACGTCTCCTTTACCGCATAACACCGATGTTACGGTATTTGCTGATGAAACTGCCGCGTAAGATGAGCAAAACAAAGTGACCACGCTGAACTTTATGTGGATTTACAGAGTATGTTACTTTATAAAATACAACAGCTGTACCTGGGTCTGTACATCGAAGAATTAAGCTCACTGCGAAAACGGAAAGTCGTTAATTTTGTATGTACTACCATCTCTGCTCTCCTATACCCGTCCAGAACAGGTTAACCAACAAGACAGTGCCAAGTACGCAATGAACAAAATATCTACGGCCATCGACAAATTCCAAAAAGGACGTAAATTTTCTAGAATAAAGACCAAAACATTCACACTTACGAAGTACGTAAAGACAGATCATATCAGAATAAAATTCAGAAGCTTGATTAGGGTATGCGAGATTTCGGAATCCGAATGGTTTGTTTCTGACAAAAAAGCAACATGTATATATTTGTGGATTAATTAAAACTCATTGAGGTACAGACTTGTTCAATGACAACGGATGCAATGATTCATTGTCAAACCTACAGGATTCCTAGAAATCCCTTTTTATGATAATGTAACCAGTGCTGTTTCAAAGGTGTGTGACGATTGCCTCCAACCTAGTGGCATTGTTGTTATCACAAAGCCGTGATATCTGATGGTCACATAGACTTTCTGTGTTAATACGCATGTATGCATCTCAATGATGTGTTTGGTAGACACCTGGCCTTCGGGAAACACGCTGTTCTCTTCAAAGACATCTATTCAATGTGAGACTTTAAGCAACTGGCACTCGGCGTTCATGTGACGAATAACAATACATTTTGGCTTTAGTCATAGAAAGTCGAGGGACTGCAGTCCAGTACAACAACAGGTAATACGATCATGGCAAAAGACGGATAAAACATGCCTGACCGTTTACCTTGTTCTCTGCATGAGAAATCATGATACACATCGATGCCAATAAGGTCTGACCTGTAGTACGTGTGACTTGATACGTGCTAAGTTGATTAGGTCACGTGGTATCAGACGCCTTGTAATTAACATCTTAGGGAGATCTGGAACATAAATGTTACATGTAATTACCTTTTCACACGCGTCATATGGCACAAAATCATAATATAGCACCTGAAATACCTTCTGTTTTAATAACCCGCAGTACGGTGAGATATTTGGGCACAGATTCCACACATGTGACGTCTTCACATTTAACGAATGATTTGATTTGACTTCTCTCTACAAACAAACAATCGAACAAACAAACACATTAACTAAATGATAATGTGTATTTTTCTGAATCGAAATTATCTGACAAGTATGTAAATGTTTCATTCGGTGAAACTTAATTTATTTTCAATTTGGAAGGCCTATCTTGAGGGTATGTACGGTCGTAAGTATGTTTGGATGATTCCTGGATGGCTGAACGACATCAGCCGGGATAGCTGGGATACGTTTGATTGGAAAACTATACCTTGCAACAGGGAACAGGTGCGAGAAGCCATGGACGGCTACATAGGTTTTGTAGCAGATCCGTACTTAGATGATCTGGACGAGATCGACTTCAATGGTGTGGTAGGTTCCAGCCAGCATAGATGGCACACTTGTGAAACATTTTAATTAACTATGTTCTCGTACAATTCAAGTACCAAGTAATCGAAATAAAGATGTCAGTTTTATCACTTGTTAAACAATACCCATGCAGGTTTAAGAGCCAAGATTTCCATATGACAACTTTGTAATTTAAAGTCCAACAATTGAATCATCTGGCAAAGGTTAGTCTATTCATATTCAAGCAATACAATTTAACAACTTTTAGGGGCCGTCTTCCATCCCTGGTTCTCGCATCAGTGCTCGTTGATATTGACTGTTTACGTTATGTTTGTCTTTTCGTCTCCTTTAAAAATGTGTTACAATTAGTTTTTGAGAGGTAAGCCGAGAAAAATTTTTTTGCCCTTTTAAATGTTACCAGAATGCTACAACAGTCACACGCGTCGTGCCAAATGCCTACCAATATGAGCTCTTGCATATTTTTATGTCGGCATTCCATAGAGCTTTGATATTCTTTAACAGTTTGCATCGTTACAATATTACAGATATTCAGCTAAGGATTTTAATGTGAACAGTGAATGTACATGCATTTTTAATGTCTCATCTACTCTGCAGAAACCATCGATTTCACAAAAACAGTTTATTGCATCGATAATGCAATTCAACACGGACTTGATTCTGTGCTATGATACTATCATGGTTATGGCATTAGCAATGAATGCTTCCTTAAGTCTACTCAGCAAACAAACGCCAAGGCAAAGACTGGAAGATTTCACCTACGATAATAAAGACATGGCTAACTTACTTCTACAGGAGATCGTGAAACTCGACTTTACCGGAGCATCGGTAATTATTTCTCATCACTGTGACGGAAAACAACTTGAAGTGCTTAAAATAATGAATAGAGATTTACATGGCTGTAATTCTGCCTGATCCTTGATACACTTCTGAGTTGACGAAATCAAAAAACACTACTCTCATGAAAATGACATAGATACATGAAAGGTACCGATTTTGATGTATTTTTGAACAAAATCAAGAAATGTATAATTCAGTTGGCCTTAGTCTTTGCAATTATCAGGCTATCTCATATTTGAAATAAGCCTATATCAAGTAACGAACTGACATGTTTTTTGGTTTTTTTTCGGACAAGTGATTGAAACTTCAATAAATAATTACAGTGGTTACATAATTTGATTGCAGGGTAAAGTGAAATTTGATGAAAAGTACAGCCGACAAAGCAATGTTGGAATTAAACAATATCGAGGTTGGTTTGTGTTATGACAACTATAGTTGATTGACTTCAACAGCTTACTAGGTCTTTCCGAACACTGTTGGTGTGTACCATAAACCCGGCCAGTATTATTAATTCAAACTCAATTTTGAGCAAAGATCATATATCATGGCCAAGTATCAAAGAACGAACAGCAATTTTACAGCAATACAGTAGGGTCACTCCGTCGTCTGCTGTTTAAGAAGACATTGAGATTGTGTGCAATATCTGAATATGTTACCTTTTCTCTCTTTTTTGGTATTATTTGACATAGAGGGCAACATCACAACAATTGGCAAATACAAAAATGACCTTGGCATTATTGACTGGTATTCAGGAGTTCAATGGCTAGGTAAGTGACAATCATTTAATACAAGACTTCGAATTCAATACAAAATATTAATACTAGCGAGAATTACAGTGTCATTCGTGTAGTAATTCGCAACTCAAAAGTCAATGTTTTGAATGTTTGTTCATCACATGCGCATTGAAACTTCAATTGTCCTCTCCCATAATAAAGACTAAAAACTAGTCTCGGCGCGAAAATATTTTTATTACACAAGCAAATTTGCTCAAAAGTTTATCGATATTTGAAGTTCAAAATTACAGTCATAAATCCAGCTTTTGAATTTTCAAAAACATCAACACTATGACAACTGAACTTTGTGAACAGGTTTCAAAATACACCCACACAAGCTATAAACAAAAAGTATCATCTAGTTGTATTGGCTAAAAATCTGGTTCAAACTCTACGTGATCAGAATTTAGATGCACTTCGAGAGAACGTGCGTACTGCGGTGAAATTCCATATTTACGGTGGCGTCATCTAAATTGTAGTGTTGTGTGTGTGTGTATTATATAACTTCATTGCTAAATGATACAACGGATTGCCCTAGGCTTGCTCAAATGTTCGAATTTGACAATTTCACATAAATATAATGCGTGCATTCCTGTAACATCGTAGCAAAATATCATATCGTGCATTTAAGAATATCTGGTGAAACCGATGATTGCCAGACTGATTCTTGTAGTTTCCCATTTTGTCATCTCTCATCCACGAATCGCATGGCAACACTGTCTACACTTCCAGTCACAGTGGTTAGAAAGCTTTAATCACTTTTTCTCCTCAGGTGGAGGTAAACCTCCTGTTGATGGTATTAAATTGATAGTTGCACGTGAGTCAATGTCACGCGTGCATCGTCTAATAATGTGGTTCATAGCCGGATGCGGTTGCTTGACGGCCGTTGCCATGTTAGTGATCAATACTGCGTACAGAAATGCTAAGTAAGTTTGCTCTATTCTACAAATGTGGATACATCTCAGTCACGTAATCGTATTATGCATTCATTGACATAAAACATGCACAGAGTTGTTATACCATAACGACCGTATGCTTTGTTTTCACTCACATACTCTCATTCTAAATTATGAAGAATGATAACATAATGTTGGCCTTCCTTCTCTTTAATCTATCGGTTAATAATACTGAATGTTTAGAGACATTATTACATCGTTACTCATTAAAGTGTTTAATCTTATCACTGTCGTAATTTTTGCCTTTGTCATTTAGAGCCATCAAAATTTCCAGTCCCGCACTGAACAATTTCACCGCTGTTGGCTGTCTCTTACTGTATGCTGGCGTTTTTATGTTCGGAATTGACATCGGTATATCAACTAATGTACAACTATTACTTGCATCTTGCTGGGTAAGCTGGTTAATAACTTCCATGACATTTATTGTCATTCACCTGAGTACGTCCAACTTTAATGTCTTATATTAAGGGGCATTGACAATGTCATTGTCGAGAACGGTGAACCTTGTGTAATTCCTAAAAAGAATGGCAACATCAGAATCGATAAGTACGGCTACTATACATATTCTAAATCAGAGACGAAGGAACAAGTCTTGAAGCTTAAGTTTGTCATTATCAGTACCAGCTGTATTTGGTGATAGTGTGTGGACTTTCATGTGTATGTGCGATGTATGATAGTGAGCATACGTGCGTGAGTGCTTCACGAACTCTACAACGTGTTGAGCGGTCTCGGTCAGAAAAATGTAACAACTTAGCCGGCTATTGAACCACTCTTTATTTGGGAGTGGAGATTTAGCCGAGCGGTTCTGTCTGTGGCCTCTCAGCTAGGCGACTGATGCCGTATGTTGTGGGTTCGAATCCGATTGAAAACTAGCTGTATTCATAGAATATTCGAGAGATTCTTCATCGAGTATCACTCTCTTTTCACTAGATTCGTTTCATACTGCTTAGTGTCGGACTTTCACTGAGCTTTGGTGCGCTGTTCATGAAAACATATCGAATCCACGTCATATTCAATGAAGCTTTGACTAAGATGAAGATGACCGTAGGTAACAGCTAATTTCTATATGAACATTGTTTGTTGGAATGCCTGCTATTGCTGTCCATTATTAGATTGTCTGTGTTTGTCCCAGCATACACAATTACTCTAATCAGAGAAACCACTATACTCATTACCAGTTGGGCAAACACATAGCTCTCCTTTGGTTTCCGTCAATTAACAATATCTTTATCTGTCAAAAATTAAATGCAAATTTTGAAAAGTATTTGCTTGTAAAAGAATAAAATTTAAATCCACGGATTGCGAAAAAAAGTGAGTAGTAAATTAAGGTACATCTTGTAAATCACTGTCTTACCTCTCTTTATATCGCTGTGCGTATATATATATATACCGGTATATATATATATATATATATATACATATATGTTCTCCCGCTACAAATTTAGCATAGACCGTGGGATTTTGGGATCATCATCTGGTATTTTCCTTTAAATCGTCTTCGTCATGATAAGTTGTATTCTAAAATTTCTTGATTTTTTTCTTTAAAAATGCTTCATCGTCATGGCCGCTAGAACGTTATTTCTAGTATCCTGAAAGTTTGCTAATCATTTTCAGTGATAGGCCAGCAGAATAGACAAGCATATATTCCTAAAACATTACTACACTGTGTCAACATTTGAATATAACCGATAAGCGGTCAAAGCAGCGTTTCAGTGATTCATCTATTTTGGTACACGTTATTTTTCAGAATTTGCAAGACAGTAAACTTATTGGTGGAATCCTTCTTCTAGTATTTGTCGACATCGTTATATTCGTTCTATGGATTATATTGGATGATATGCAAATAGTAAAGGCCAACCTTGAACCAGTGGTAAGTATTGCATACTCCTACCTTGAACTAGTCGTAAGTATTGTCTGGGCACACCTTAAACCAGTAGCAATTATTCCAGTTTGAATATGTCGCAAGATAAAAGAACCGTGTTCACCATATCATTAGAAAAGGAGAAAGAAACGATATAGGTTAATTCTAGTCGTGGCTTTTACGTTAAAAGGGACGATAACGCGTATATTTCTATCCCTAGCCAGTGCATCCTCGTATGAATGTTTAAGAGGTATATGTTATCTTCATTTATAAAATTTGAATCATAATAAACAGCTATTACCTGGTCATTAGGCCGATAGCGTCCGTTTAATACCCGGAGGGGTCATGCGTTACCAGAAACACATTGCTGTTCCCCGAGGCCGTAGGCCCAGGGATCTAGCTTTGTGTTTCTAGTAACACACTGCCACGAGGGGTAAGAAAAAAGTGCTATAGCCCGAGTAACAGCTAGGACATATGTATTTTGTAGCTCATCATAGGCTCATGATGTTTCGTGTTATTGTTTTTTATCACATGAACTGGCCCGAATTCCCACCTGTGTGACGTAGAACAGGACGGATAAGAAATCCGAATTACCCCTGTTGTACGTCATCAACCGGAACTTTTTTCTTGCATGGTACCTTTCATACATGCGGGTCGCGACGTGAACATACTTACATAGACCGATTTGTCGTGATCGATGCCGTGCTCTCATGACACTTTTTCAAAAAAGGTGACCCAATAAATCCACACATGGAAACATAGAAGGCATGTTCAGCGAAATTTCGAGTCGCTAAAACTAGCTGTTCCCGAGAATCGAATGGGGATACCGCCGATCCAGTCGAGTCGCCTCGTAAGGCTCAATGTGGACGTCGTACCTGGCGATCCCGGTTGGCGATAAACCTGAAATCTTCACCTCAACGGAAGTTCAACTGGATAAATGGGTACAGTATAATCTTCGGGAAAGCGACATACAGGCACAGGCGCTTGGCACATTGCTGGGATAATAACCGTATTTTATATGTAGAGTTGATTATTTAGTAAAAGAAACACCGTACGTGAGATATTAGTGTAGGCCTATAGGCCTACATGTTGACAGGCATTATACCGAGTGGCTGTGGCTGCCTGGCTCGGGCCTGGCGAACGCACTGCATAATCATCAATGTGTAGAATGTCTACATGACTTGATTATTTAATAAAGAATAACAGTACGTGATATTACTGTACACGTCGGCTAGCTTAACCAAGCGGCTGTAGCTGCAGGGCTTTGGCCATGGCCCGGCTTGGCCCGTTGTCCACTGCTGCACAGACATAAACTCAAGGCGTGAAAGCTTTTCATAGCCCGATTTCATAAATCAGCGAAATTCAGGATCTCTGAGCGTTTTCGGTGATAAAAACTGGTCATCGGTCAGGTGGTTGCATAAACAATCGATCGACTGGCCCTTTTGCCTAAAATCATACCTTACCCTATGCTACTGGCAAGAAATCGTCCTGAAATCGGCTGAGCACACCAACCCAGCGCCGGCCATTTTGAATAAGCTTCCTGCAACGTACGCGTCCAAAGAGAAGAGCAATTGAAAGACAATACGTCATCTGCCAAGGGTTGTATGCACAGGCGCATACATTGCATGCAGCTCATTCAAAATGGCCGGCGCTGGGTTGGTGTGCCAAGCCGATTTTAGGACTATTTCTCGCCAGTAGCATAGGGTAAGGTATGATTTTAGGCAAAAGGGCAAGTCGATCGATTGTTTATGCAACACCACCTGAACGATGACCAGTTTTTATCACCGAAAACGCTCAGAGATCCTGAATTTCGCTGATTTATGAAATCGGGCTATGAAAAGCTTTCACGCCTTGAGTTTATGTCTGTGCAGCAGTGGACAACGGGCCCAAGCCGGGCCAAAGCCCTGCAGCTACAGCCACTCGGTTAAGCTAGCCGACATGTACAGTAATATCACGTACTGTTATTCTTTATTAAATAATCAAGTCACGTAGACATTCTACACATTGATGATTATGCAGTGCGTTCGCCGGGCCCGAGCCAGGCAGCCATAGCCACTCGGTATAATGCCAGTCAACATGTAGGCCTATAGGCCTACACTTATATCTCATGTACGGTGATTCTTTTACTGAATAATCAAGTCGTATATAGACATTCTACATCTTAAATACGATTATTATCCAAGCAATGTGCCAAGCGCCTGTGCATACAGGCACAAGCATAAAGTCATTCGACGATAAAGTTCCTTCATCATACAAAAAATTCCGTAAATTCTTGCTCGGAATCAAACCTGTAGCGCGGCGTAAGGCTGTAGCGCTAGTATAGCGAAGACATCAACTGTTGAGCTGTATATGCATTGCAGCGCTGTGGAATCCGATGTACTTCGAAAGTTGACTCAGACAACACTCAAAACAGAGTTTCCGTCAAGTAAAATTAGGATGTATCTACGGCTGAGATATATGTCACTGCAAACATCAAAGTCCTTAAGACGAAAACATTGACGACCGAGATCGAGATTAACGATTTGACACCGACATGGCAGAGACCGGTGACGGCAGCGTTGTGGGCATAAAAATGCAATGAGGTACACTCTGTGTGTCATCGAACGGAATCTTTCGCGCTCGCCACGGTCGTAAACTTGTGTGATATTTTGAAAAGCCACGGAATCTCTGAGAATGAGAATTACTGTTTCGATCGTGTCGTTGCATTTACTTCATAAATCTATTTGTAAATATTCTGAATAACTCTGAATACTATGGCCATCCGTCGCTAGCACGATGAAGTTATGTCCACCGTACCGATGGCCGACTTGCCTTGGCATCGGTACAGCGCGAGACAATGATTGACAGGTTCACGTGACAGAATTCGTATGTCTGGTTGGTGGAGATACCATTTGATGTAGCAAATTTCAGCTTGATGGGATTTATGAATGAAAGTATCTCCTAGGTGACGGGCCGCTTTACTCTTTAAGTGAAAGTAATCCGCGTAAGTAAAACACAAATCGTGACGAAATTCATGCAATTTGTCACGATAATTTTGATCCATTCACGTCAAAAGAAAAATAAGAAGACTGTTCATGTGATAAATATATAATCCTATGGTATTTTTCTCTGTTTGACGTCATCGTATACGAGTGTTTTTCGCGGAGCCGCATAACTTCTCGCCTTCGGCTCGAAGTTGTACGGCTCCGCGAAAAACACTCGTATAAGAAGACGTCAAACAGATAAAAATACCATGGGATTATATATAATAATATGCTTTGATATATATGCAACTCAATAATCAATTGTGAGAAGTTTACTTGGCAATAACTGTGCGCTGGTAGCAGTAATAATAATAATAATAACAAGGCAGTATTGCTGAAGGCAATGAGTACTTGGGCCGTGATAGAGTAATTTTGAGGACAATATATACTACTATTCAAATATGGTCTTGAATTTCCTCCTGTCAATGAGGCAATTTGATTAACTGGTTATTAAATGAAGCAATGGCATGACAACGGCAAAATATGTCTAGCAACTTTTGTGGAGTTTGAGGCAGGGGTTCTTTATTTATAGCGGGAATTGCTTAAACTCCTTAAATATTCAAATTACAGCAAATTTCTTTTGTTCTCGATGGTAGATGTCTAATATTTAGATGGGCATATTTCGATTTCTACCCTATAGTTATCCCTATATACCAAAAATCGGACATCCAGCTCTATTGGCGAGCTCAAAATTAGATATGCGCATAACTAATGAGGTACAATATGTGGTGTCATAAGGTGTCCCATCATACCATATATGAAGGGTGTAGCACTTGTGGTTACTGAGTTGTGGACAAATATATATATTTGAGGTCAAAGGTCATTGAGGTCACGTGACATTTTGTCAAAATAATTGTATTGCTAAGTTATTTCCTATATACCAAAAATCAGACCTCTAGCTCTATTGGCGCGCTCAAAATTATATATGCGCATAATAATGAGGTACAATATGTGGTGTCATAAGGTGTCCCATCATACCATTATGAAGGGTGTAGCACTTGTGGTTACTGAGTTGTGGACAAATATATATATTTGAGGTCAAAGGTCATCGAGGTCACGTGACATTTTGTCAAAATAATTGTATTGCTAAGTTATTCCTATATACCAAAAATCAGACCTCTAGCTCTATTGGCGCGCTCAAAATTATATATGCGCATAATTAATGAGGTACAATATGTGGTGTCATAAGATGTCTTATCATACCAAATATGAAGGATGTAGCACTTGTGGTTACTGAGTTGTGGACAAATATATATATTTCAGGTCAAAGGTCATTGAGGTCACGTCACATTTTGTCATAATAATTGTATTGCTAAGTTATTCCTATATACCAAAAATCAGACCTCTAGCTCTATTGGCTCGCTCAAAATAAGATACGCACATAATTAATGAGGTACAATATATGGTGTCATAAGGTGTCCTTTCATACCAAATATGAAGGGTGTAGCACTTGTGGTTACTGAGTTGTGGACAAATATGTATATTTGAGGTCAAAGGTCATTGAGGTCACATGAAGTTTTGTCAAACAAATTATATTGTTAACTTATCCCTATATACCAGAAATCAGACCTCTTGCTCTATTGGCTCGCTCATAATTAGATATGCACATAATTAATGGGGTACAATATGTGGCGTCATAAGGTGTCCCATCATACCAAATATGAAAGGTATAGCACTTGTGGTTACTGAGTTATGGACAATAATGTATATTTGAGGTCAAAGGTCACCAAGGTCACATGATATTTTGTCAAATGTCTGAGATATCTGCGTGAACCGATGGACTCACTGATGGACTCACGGACAGATATGAGCCAATCTATAAGCCCCCTGGACTTTATCCGTGGGGACAAAAAAACTGTGTCACTGCATCCTTTAGGCAATATGAATACGATGAGAAACTAAATGTTTATTTTTCTTGGCATCATACATGCGAATCTATGGAGAACTGCCTTATACATGGGAGTCTATGGAGGTGTAAACTAAAAAGTCCTCTAACACGGCCAAATTTGAAAGCATTGTGAAACAAATCGACGTGCATCTGTATGGGGTTGGGTACTAGGCGTGAACGGACGCACGGACATGACCAAACCTATAAGTCCCCTCGGACTTCGTCCGTGGTGATTAAAACAACGCAACAGTTATTACAGCTACACCGGCGGTAGGTTCATATCCAGAGCCCCGTACGATCTGCCGCCGTCGCTTGAAAACAATCTCATGCACCCGGCCATATGGGCAGCTGGCCGGATGCATGACTTCCCGGAGAAGGCGAGCTGTCACGTTCAAGCTCAGGATTATTTGTCGATCAAATTTCAGTAATTTACCTTACCTAGATGAAATTTTGTCTATAGGCTGAAATTTCGCCGAAGTTTGACAAAATTACATCGATTTTTCAGGTTCATATGCGACATTTTTGAGTTTTGAGTGCAGACAGAAATAAGTTTTGAGGCAACATGGCTGCGACCCCATGTTGACCCCTAGCCCTGCGTACGATGCTATGTGCTACAGCTAACACACAGCATCGTACGCAGGGCCAGCGAGAGAGTTGCCGACATCGACGGTTATTTACGAGAAGTGAATAAAAGACTGTCATTTTTGGAAGCGATCGAGTAGCTGAGGTAGGCTGGGATACGACTTGAGCCCAAGAACGCGGAATTTCGGCAGTAATTTGGCTTTTTACGTCAAGTCCCAAAATGGATTTGAAGTCACCGACCCAACGTACGGGTCTTTGCAGGGCTGTGGTGAGCGGGGCGGTTAGCTGTTACAGTAGCGAAACACACAGCATCGTACGCAGGGCTAGTTGACCCCCAAGTGAAAATGTGTTCGCGATCAAATCTTCCTATATTTTTTTCAGAATTTTCAACAAAATCATTGCTTCTTACATCTTTTGTAAAATATAAAATACCGTCAATGACGCTGTACCTTCTCTAATGTGTGGCCAGGTCAGGTAATTGGTTGTTGGCATGGAGTTATTGGTAAATAGTTGATGATGTAGGGGCATGAGGTGAGATATGGACCCAAAGAACCCAAAAGATGATTAAATACATCAATCAAAAACAATTCTAAGCTACAGTATAAACTGCCTAAAGATAGTTCAGTGTGGAAAAAAGGTTAAATAATTCAGAAATAAGAATTAACAGTCCAAAATAGTAATGATGCACTTCCGTACTGACCTGAGTGCATGTGAAATACACAACCTGGCATCTGTAAATTAAATGTATACCAAGTGATGATTTTAAGTCACTTTTAACTGTTTTTAAGGGATATTCCAAAGAGTCCTGTGGAAATGATGAAAACGCTTATCTGGTCTTGTGTTTGTAAAACCTCATGGCTGATAATTGTCATAGTATTCAAAAGAATTGAAAGTGAAGAAATTACTGTTTTTAATAGGCATATTTTCCTTGAAATACATGACCATGTAAAGAATATATGCTAAAAGTGTTTAGGAGTAAATTTCTTTTCAAAAAATAATTTAATTTGTGACCAAAGGATTTTATTCTTTGAGTTTACAGATTCAAACATTGCAATTTGTTCAATCATCTTGTGCAGTGCAAAATTTATAAAATGACTGAAAAATAAAAAAAATGGCAGAATTACAGTCTTTGTGATGTAAAATCATGGGTTGACATCACGATAATTGTTAATCTGTTCGAAGTACTTTCTATAATTTAAAAAAATAAAGTTCATACAGAAACGGTAACATATGTTGTCAGCAATGTAGTGTTAATTTTGACTTTACATCAAAATATGCCTTTTTGCTGGATACCAAATATGTAGGCGAAATATTAAAACAGCCGTGTTCAGCAAAATCCACACAACAGCATTGATCCTTTTCTAATTTGATTTGATTTGCTTATGTTATCCTTGTATGACAGTCAGTACAATATGGAACTTGAACACAACACAGTGAATAAGTATGCTGTAAATGAAATGGTGTGGCTGCATCCACATGCAGCATAAGAGTGCCTTTGTCTCTCACAGCCTGTCCCATCCCTGAAAAAATAGTATGGTCTTATATTTGTAATGTTAATAATTTCTGTATTTGTTAAAATGTGCGCATCTCAAAAACTTTTGATCATAAACATTTTCATTGCTTTTTATAGCTGACCAGTCAGTTAACCTGTTTATTTTGAATATTTGCGCATTTTTCTCAGTATTTGACATTTTCAGAATAGCTTCTTATTCATTATGTCATTTTCTAAAAGTGAAAGTGCTCCTTTGTGTGGTCAAGCTTTCCACAAGCATCAAATGTTGTACTTCATATAGGAAGGTCTGCCTCTAGAGGGCGGGCATCATGAATAGTGTTTGTTAGTTATTTCCTCCACATAAACTTCTGATTGTACTGTAAACATTGAACATGGCCGACGTCCGATTTTCCTGTCTAAAACTTTCACTCATTTTCGTTCATATGACTCTGAAACTCCAGGAAACGATTGGGAAGAAAGAGTTATCTTGAAATATTGAGGTACTCGCCAATATTTTGCAAAGTTAAATGAGAAAAAATGCAAGGAAAATGCCGACAGGCTTACACAATGACGGTTTCAGACTTAGAGGCATATGATCATCTGCAGATTATGCAACAGGCCCATATCACGTGAGGCCATGAGGGGATATCCACGCAACTCAGTACCAAACACTAGCGCACACAGGGTGAGCAAACACAAAGTGAGTACCCCTAACGTCAGCTCAGTAGTCTGTAATAGATCGTAGTCAACTAAGAACCTTGGAGAAAGGCTTACATGTAACACTGTGGCTATGCCGCTAAGTCCCTTTTGATTTTTGTCACAGCTCAAAATCGTTCTCCTACACCTCAACCTGAACCATGAACACCCCCACCAGTTTATGATATGACCCATCACAATGGAATATAACGTCAACGGATCTTGACAGACGGAAGTATTGACAGACGGAAGTAGTTGACACCAGCATACTGGTTTTCAACTCTAATACCTTCTCTGTCTATAAATAGACACGAGAAGGTAAAAATACTAAATATAAAACTGCGATGTGCCATGTCTCCAGATTTCTAAAATATCGTTCGTTGACCGTTCGACGCAAACTTGTGACGCAGTTGAAATTCAATACTGACCGCCAAATAATCTTAATGAGACGAGATCAGTCTAGACATCCTCCAAATTATCCAACCATTCGCATAGGAGTTCAGCTCGCTTAGAGTATCATAACATTTTTCGGCCTTCTTTTAGATCGACCCTAATATCTCCCATTTAGGAAATAAATACACAAGCTACCTCGACAAAACTTCGTGCACCATCCAAGACCAAACGCACTACAAATCTGTCTTGACGTCATCATCTCCTTACATGGTAATCGGCATACCGTATTTTTTAGCAAAGGGACACAGAATACGTCGGAGTATTCAGTTTCAAAACGTATACATTGTGTGATGTTGTCAAAAAAAGGTCATGTTACTGCAGTGGTATAAATTACAAAACACAAAAGTTCAAATCAGTTTATTTTGGACTGGCTTTACGCAACATTTCATATTGTTTCTTATGCCAGATTTGACCACGTGCTTACTGGCGACCCCTTTCATGCAAATTTTGTGTCAAATGATGTGTTCCCCTGGAAAAACAAACGTACGATTTCTAAATGAAGGAGGCGAAATTTGCCCTCAAGACGCGAAACCACCCCTTAGGGGTGTACCTAGCTATTTTAACGAGCTTCTCGAATCTGCAGCTCTATTTCGAAATGATGGTCTGGTTTTCTCAGCTCAAGGATAAGTGTTCTCCATCGCTGTGGGCATTACTATTCTCAACCGGGGGTACAGTTTCCAGTCGTAATGTTTTTCATTGTGTCCGGGATATAAAACCTTCCTTTTCAAACTTTCTCTTTGATTAACACTAATCCACATCTTGTCAGTGATTAAACATGTTTCAAGTTTAAATGTTAAATTCTGGTCTCGAGCCCTCCTGTTTGACCAAACCAAATTACCCCTCCCACTTTGGCTCGTCCAGTGGGTGTAGCAAGGGTCGTGCCATCGCCTAGGAAACGGAGGGTGCATTAATTGTTGCATTTCGATGCACATTTTGATTATATTCAGAAGATTTTGTGGCCAGAAACTCAGATAGAGAAGCATTTATATTCACATCTCACTTATTCAAGACTGGCTGAGAGCAGCACTTCCATTCAGTTAACATCATTACGCCATTTATTATGCCAAGAAAGATGAAGCCAAGACATTTTGCCCTCCCTGGTCTCAGCCAGAAATGGTTATACCTTACAGATTTTTTCCCACGGAATGAAAACAAATGTACTTGGGCTGAGGCCCAAGTACAATAATAATTAATATAAGTATTATATAGAAATAATAATGCGAATAATAATAGGTTCAATTTCCATGAAAACTTCACCATAGCGGTATTTTGGGTCGAAAAGACCAAATATGATATCGATTTCACTGCCCCATGTTTCCATGGTAACCATTTTAGGGGTTGAAAATTCCAGTTTTTCTAATATTCCATGAAAGTTACTTTGATTGTTATGAAATTATCTAGTGGGGGAGTTTGAGTCAGACAACACAAAAAACAGACTTAAATTAATGTTTCGAGTTGCCATGGTAACCAATGTTGGATTGAAAATGTTACTTTTTCCCTAATTCCTATTAAAGAACTATTGATTGATGTAAAAAATTGATAATGAGGGTTTTTCTGGTTAGCACACCAAAAAAAATCACACTCATTTTAATGTTAGATGTTTCCATGGCAACCATTCAGGAGTAAAAATTACCGGTGTTCCAAAGATTCCACCTAAAATCCAGTAATCAACAGAATGTGTTATATCAAAGGGATATTTTGGGTTAGAAAGACCAAATATCCAGTGTAAAAATCCATTAAATCAACAGAAATATTATACCAAAGGGTTATTTTAGGTTAGAAAGACAAAATATGATATCCATTTTTACCTCTCCTGTGTTTCCATAGCAACCTATTTGCGTTTTAAACTTTCATTTTTTTCAAAATTCCAATAAAAGTAATCCTAGTAACTATGCAAATGCTCTCCTAAGTGTATTTATCACAGCATGAACTCAATGTTCATTTTTGTTTTATGTTACCATGGTAACCTATTGGGAACCACAACTTTTTTTTATTTAAAACAATAGACCCTTGAGTGGGTCTATGTTAAAACATAATTCACTGTTTTTTATTTATTTTATGGATTTCTAAGTAACAACTTTTAACGTTTGTTCTATAATAATAATAATAATTGTAATTTCTTTGCCTTCATTCTAGGAAGAATAATAAAGATAATGTACATTGAGGCCATTCTTGTCAAAATTGTTTTCCGTTTATTTTAGTGTGTTTGAATTAATTTTATATAGACCAGAAAAAATTTTTCAAGCATTTTTAATTTTGTTTCATGCAGTCATCCCAATTAAGTGTTATAGAGTATAGTACCAACTTATTATGCATTCATCGAATTAATTTTATGCCTTAAAATTAATTTTATGTGCTAAAATTAATTCTACTTGTATCTCAAATTAATTTTATGAACCCAATTCCCCTTATTACCCAATGTACCATTATTTATCAGAAGCAGTAACAGTTTTTTTGTTTTATTTAAAACATAATTCACTGGTACTTATTTATTTTATGGATTTATAATTAACGACGTATAATAATGTTCATTTTATAATAATTTATTTTGATTTCTTTGCCTCATTCTAGGAAGAATAATGAAGACAAATTATTTCTGATTCTTTAACTAAAGTAAAATTATGGCCATGTAGTGGTGCATTATTTTTTGTGTGACCTGGCGTGACCCCATAAACTCTATGATTCTGATGATTAGCTAGATCTCCCCTTTCCATGGTAGCAATGGCTAAATTTGAACATGGTCCCTGTATACCTTTAAACATTTTTTTAAACCCAGCAGGCCAAGACAAGGGGAAATATTACAAGTTAAATGTTTCATGTTTAATATTGCCCAGGGCTCGAAATAAACTTTTTTTCCCTGGTAGTCCACTTGGGCAACCATGTTCTGAATGTGGTAGGCCGGTGACACTGGCTGGTAGCCCATGCATATTTTAGATCAGGGGTATCTTTTTCGTTAACCAGACAAGAAAGGGCTATTTTACAAGGTTCTGCCCATGAAGTGAATTTTCTAGTCTTTTGATGTGTATACTTGCACACCTTTAATGCCCAAGGAAACAGGTGTAATGGACGACAGTGGGAGTCAAAAGTTTTGTGACCTATAAACAACCCGTTTCACTCTCACAGTTGTATGCAAATTTTAAAAGTCGCCATGACAACATGACAACAATATGGCATTTTCAGCACTGAGATATACTGTAGCAGGGCTAAAATAGACCTTGGCCCTTCTGTTGGGAGGAGCACTAATTTCCGTGTCATTGTGATTGATACATTATTATCAAAATGCAACGAGAATGCATTTTTATTGGCCATCGATTCCTGTGCCTGTCATTCAAGTACGTCAGTTCAGATGTAGAAACTTTGTTGCAAAGTTCCACCGCACGGCCGGTCGTCTCTAGAACAAAGTCATACTATGGCAAATTTTTACGCCCAGCTGGGTTTGACTGCATTTATCTAGCTCGTCCCAAAGTGACGGACGCATCTTTCAACCTTTCAGCTTGGTGAAAAACGCATTTATTGATTCGCCAAAGGCCTGTGGACTCGCTTATTTTTTGCACAAGTGCTACATGGACATAGGAAAAAGTTGTTGAATACTCACTGTTTCAGTGAATCCGTCATGATCAGAGTTCTCAAATAAAAAATGTTGCCGAGCTCGAATACAAAGGTCTTCTCATTAAATTACGTCATTGTTATACAAGAGTTAGCCAAAGTCTGTCACCCTGATTTTTTCAAAGTTTGGAGAAGGCCGGCATTTCCATCTGAATGATTGGACGACGTGAAACGCAAACTTCCATCGCATATTATCTGGCAATATTTACAGTAGAAATACCGTATACCGTCGCTCCGGTCCAGGTTCGTATAAGCTTATACTCCACAAAATGGCCACAGGCGGCGTGAACTTTCTGAAAGGATTTCCTAAACGTCCTACTTGTTACCTTAGGGACTCACTTGTGATCTCCTGAAAAGTATTCTCTGCAGTAATTCCAGTTTCTGTCAACATGCAAAGCTCAACGACAAGATTATACAGACGACACATTCACGCGCATATTGGCAGACTACACTGGCAAACGAGTGCGCATGCGTGAAGTTGTATTTGCAGCACAGATTTCGCGGAAAAACTCATGCTTTTGCTCTATTTCCATCCCAAAACTTCCTCGATCGCTTACAGTAAATGCACATGAACAAAATAAAAACCCAACAACGTCAGCACAGGGAGAGGGTTTATGGTTTTCGCCACAACACAAATGCCACGCTGAAGACATTTAACATTCTACTGGCATAGACTCTCCACAGTCGCTGTGCCTTGTTTGTGGGCGCCCACGACTGCCACGATGGGCCTGCGTTCAAAGGCTACGCTGTGCAGCTCAGCAGCTGTGAGCGCGCCCTGCCAGAGACGACTGTTGGTTTTTGCAAGTTTATGAATATTCATAAGGGTAGTGATGTCAAAAGAAACACCTATCTGACTGGGCGGAGAGAATATACGTACGACAATTAGAAGTCACCCCTATTGACAAAATTAAAATAAACAACACCTTTTTCCTATTTTTCAGAATTCCCACAGCTTCAATAAATTGTTATTAGATTTCTATATAATACTTATAGCCCCTAAACTTGTAATAATAATAATAATAATAATAATAATAATAACAATGATTTATTTATAAAGCGTCTATATCCACTGCGATAAAAAGTGATCAAAGACGCTATAAAAGCACACTACTATTTTAAAAATGTAAAATGTGCATGTAAATTGAGAAAAGTTCACAACTAAGAGAAAAAATTTACAAGTAATAAAAATTTAAAATTCAACAAAAACAACACATTGCACAACAACTTACGTGGTAACCTTAAATCGCCAAAAAAGGACATAAAAATTAACTAAAGGTTAATTTAAAAAGGTTCGTCTTAAGGTTCGATTTAAAAGAAGAGAGAGTAGGGGAGCATCGGATCTCAAGTGGAAGATTGTTCCAAAGAACAGGTGCCGCAACACTGAAAGCACGATCCCCATATTTCTTAGTACGTGACCTATTTTGGCAGAGTATAAACTGATCAGCAGATCTCAAATTACGATTCGGAACATATAAAGAAATCATGTCATATAAGTAGTTTGGAGCAATGGAATGGATACATTTGTAAGTGACTATTAAAATCTTGAAAATTATGCGTTGAGAAACAGGTAACCAATGTAATTGCTTAAGTACAGGGTGATATGTGAAGTGGGTTTGGAACGAGTGACAATTCTGGCAGCAATATTCTGAATACGTTGAATACGATTAATTAAGTGTTTGGAAAGACCGAATAAAAGAGAGTTACATGAATCAATACGAGATGTAACAAATGCGTGGATTAATTGCTCTGTGGCAGATTTAGAGAGATACTTCCGAATAAGTGCAATGCCACGTAAATGAAAAATGGCTGAACGGCAGATCTGACCAGCATTGGGCTTCATTGTGAGGCTAGAGTCGAGAGTGGCTCCCAGGCTCTTGGCCTGAAAGTGAACAGGAATCAAAGTATCACCAACCCTAATTTCTCTTATCCCCTTCTCAGGCTGATTACCGGTAATTGCAGAGAAGGTTACAAATTCAGTTTTCTCATCATTTAGGCAGAGAAAATTTTCTGACATTAAGGACCTAACCTCTGAGATACATAATTCAAGATTACTAGCTACCCTTGCAGCCTTGTAGTAATGCCATTTTCTTAACAAAATATACGACGCAACGTTTTTTTTGTATTTGAAAGTAGTATTGTCGAGAATCTGTTCAAGTTTCTACACTATTGGAATGGAAATTTGCTGTTTCAGTCAGAGCTCGTCACTCATCAACGGCGCTCATCAACTTGTAGTCACTCGCTATTGTTTCAAAGCTGCAGGCGACACTATGAATCGGGTCACGTGACCGGAAACTTTTTCAAAGACAATCTCCCTAAGGAAATAGTCTTTTAAACCCCCTCTAACGTCCTATTGTCCATTCAGTGGGGCTAGACATCTCTATTTTCTCATCACATTACGCATTCTGGCGAGAGAAAAAAGGAATGAGCATGTGGAATATTATAAAAAATATTATACAGAATTTGGAAATGTCCACGCGTATGACAAGATTAGTTGTAAGCTTTATCGATGTAAAACAAACAAACAAATAAGTGCGATCAAAAGAATAAAGCAGTAAGCTTACACACATCAAATTGTGAAAAGACCAAAATGCAAAGAGTTACATTTTCCTGACGTAAAATTTGGTCTTCTGACATCACTCTCTATTCTATTCTATTATAGTTTGACGAGACCAATCCTGAATTGGAGATCTATTTGGTTCCTGAAATCTATCACTTTTCTTCCAGGCATTCGCTTTATTTTTCCATTGCCCTATATTGCTATAAAGGCTTTATACTTCTTTGGGGCGTATTTCTTGCCTGGGAGACAAGACGGGTCTCTCTCACACAACTCAACGATAGTGAGTATACATCATGTGTGAACATCCACGATCTATTAGCGTTGTTGGATTTTTTTTTCTATGGAGATCACACCATTAACTTTCCATTTTATTTCGTATGACATATCCTAACATTTGTATTCGATATGTAAATATTAATATTAAAATCACTTCAGGTGTTTAGATACAAATGAATGCTGCTCTCTTTTACATTCATATGAAGATGCCCGTTCCTAAAGATTTATGCATCTTAGTGATTATCAGACTCAAATTGTGCTTTATGTGTGTACCATTAGTTAGAACTAACATGCCTCAGAGTTTGATTTGCAAGGAGTGCTTTATGACAGAACATGTTGTAAATGAGTGATTATGATGCTTGAGATAGCTATGTGCAAAATAAAACGGTCACGATGTCTATTTGTGCCAGTAATATGAATCTAAATTCCCTGAATTTATCTTCATTTTTATTTTGTTCATTTATCCAAGGTACGTACATCGCACTGTCCATCTATACAGTCTTCGTTACCTGCACTATCGTACTTCCGGTTCTCTATCTGAAAGGAAATGACGTCACCTTTACGTTTACTTTCCTGACAACGGCCATTATCATCGTCAGTACAGCGATATTGTTACTGGTGTTTGTACCAAAAGTATGAGTTTTGTATTTCACACATTATTGCAGTAATATGCTAATGAACTTGTTTAACTCTTTCACATGCGTGTCTACAGCTATTGTGGATATAAACAAACACAACATAAACACGATGACGGGATCGAATACTTTGCAGCAGATAGTGTTTGTAAAAATATACCATACGAAATAATTCTTGATTTGAGAATTTTTTTTGCTCCTAAAATGGTATGCGCAACTTAAGGAAATGTATTTAAAACCCTGCATTGTCTTCCGATGTATTTGCGAAAATATCCTCTCCGAATATTGGCAAAAATTGATATACCAATCTTTGCAGACTTCTAATGATTCAAGTGATTTATCAATGTGTCATTGTTGTAGACTGTTAAACTGCACGATTTATTTTTATTGGTAGATTCTACTTCTGACCAAAGACCCCGAGTCTCTGACCATCAGTCTCATCCACATATCGAGTTCATTGAACTCTCGTGACACAAAGGATACCAGGAGCGTGTACAGAAAGGTAAGACAGCTTTGAGTACTCAGAACTGTAAAAAAACCATCGATAAAAAAGTTTAGAAGGAATGACCAAGATTTTGACAAATACTTCTTCTACACAGTACTATCATTTCCCAGTCAATAAATATTTTGTTCTCTATTTGTTATGGAATTACAAATTTAAGACAATTTGGCCATGTCTTACTCAAATACATGAACAATGTTTAAACAGTCATACCAGGTAATGACACAAAAAATAGATTTTTTCCCAAATTGAGTCTGTTATCGCCATGGTAAAACCTTTTATCTATACTTTAAGTGAAATTCATATTTATAACTCGGGATTACATATCGCTTTTGTTTGTTTCGTCATCGGTGCTAAACTGCTCATCTTTTATGATTTGTTCTCGGTAAGAAAACTGAAGAATTGCTACATCTACGAAGACGCCTCATGTCTAGCGGAAATCATGAATCCTACGTCACGCACCTGTAATTAAAATTTCACATAGTTTTATAGCATCAATATAATAACACAGAAAAAACTTGAGGCAGATGTTGAACTGGATGACATGTTGTGTAACAGAGACTTAAAGGCCTAATGGCTGTATCTTTTAACATTATTTTTGTGATTTTACTTCCAAACTAAAACAAGCTTTTGGGAATGTACTCATTGAGTGGTGTTTATATACAAGTAGAAAAACTGTCCATTGGGACTGCATGTGCAATTTTGAGCAAGATAAATAGTAAACGTTTGCCCAAACAAAAAATGGCGCCCTCGTGCAAACAAAGCCAAAACACTGTACGTCATGCATATCTGTATTGGAATCTTTACAGAAACAACAGAGTAGTCAAATATAATGCATAGTGCTAAATGTCATCCACTGGGACATCATATGCTTTGTTTTCTTTGTAGTATTTTCAGATTTTAAAAATGGCGAGAAATCAAAATAACGGTTAAAATTCAAATTTATCTCCCCAATGTTTCAGTAGTAATTATATAAAAAGACTATATCCTTTAAATTTGTAGAATTTAAAGAAAATCAGAGAAAATATAAAGCCTTTTTCAGGTCAACAAATTTCAAGAGTTACAGCTACAGCGGCTTTAATATCAAAGACATTGTTCGAACCATTTGGGTCAATGATTCTTTTACTTTTGAAGCCTCATTGTAAAACTTGTCAACAGAAAATTTGTGAAAATTGTCAAAGTTCTCCTTGAGTGGTCTCCTTTAGTTGTTTTCTTGGCTTTTTGACAACTAAGGTCACTTCAATGGACCCACTGTTTTGTTTTTCTTTGGTCATGTAATGTTTATTTATACCGCAACGTTCCGCTCTACATTAAAGCTTCATCAGATAGTTCAGAAATAAAAAGATGTTTGGTATTATACAGAATTAAAGTGCTTGAGCTGTGTATGTTTGCAAATAAATTATTTTGTCCGCAATTTTCTGTCGAAACTCCAGTAAATGAAGTTGAATGCATGTTACAGTATTAGATTGACAAAGCAAATTTTAATAATGACAAATCCATGATTACGTAAGTATGAGTCATTTTTCCTGAACAAACTCAACTTTTAGTAAATTTCAATAAAATATATATCTATTACAAAGTGAGATTTTCCTCACACAGCAGATTTTAATTTTTCATTGCTGACAATTTTGTCGATGTGAAGTTTTGTTCTTGAGCCACGACATTGGAACAAAAATACGACAGTAGAGGCAAACCGGTGTTTCCTTTTACCTCGTCTTTGCTATGCTCCCGTCACTCAGCGAATTGCCTTTCAGAGAAAAGACGTTTACGTGGATTCCAGTCACCACTACAATAATTATGTACTCTTAAGGTTTAAAATCTCAATGGAGACCCTATGTGACAGAATCAAGCCATAGGCTACATGTAAGCTTAAATTTGACGAGTCACTTTGCAACCAATGGTTATGTTCCGCTACGTATGACAACAGCAGTCAGCATGCTTTGATATTCGTGGTTCGTATATTGCCCTGACATCATTTCACAGAAGCGAAGTGCCTGTTCTCTATTTCCCCCTGAATGACGATAACACTGATACAAAGGACTGTTATGGCGCCCAGTCTACGAAATTAATGGAGTGTCGATGCATTGTGAAGCACAGGACACGGGCGGCAAGTTACATGCACTGAGAGAGGACTAAAAATACCCCTGCCCTGCCCTTGTCTGTGATGCAACATGGCAAACGCTTGAACTCATCTAGAGTGAAAACTTGGCAGATCGTCCATGTAGCCGACACGAACACGAAGTGTCTGTTACCGGCTACCAAAAACTATGAAAAATAGTGAAGAATGAGCTACAAAATCACCGTCAGTTTTAAGTTGCAGGTAGAATAAGTCTGTGCCTTTGTAATAAAATACTAAAAAAATAGTAGAAAGTGAGCAACCAGCTGAAAGTTAGTCGAGGAGACCTTTACTACATATCATTTGCATCTCATTGTCGGCTACATGGACTGTGTGCCGAATACTTGCATATCCAGGGTCACGCCGAGAGTTCTACCTATCCAGCGGACTTGTCAGTCTGATAAATACCTATACCGCTGGCTGCGTTGCTCACGAAAATAACGTCAAGTATGGGATAATGTTTCAGTCAGAATTTTGACTGCATATTAATTAGCAAAGTCACCTGACAAGATCATGTGATCATCACATCTGTACAGCGGCAATCGCTAGCTGGGAAATTGGATTACGAAACATCGAACGTTGTAGTTGTTTGCAATGCTTCACTCTTAAGTCCCCGATATGATAGTATTTGGAGGTGAAATAACGACTATGATCTACGATTGTTTTTTCTCAGACGTTACCTGGTAACCATGATGACCTTTGGCATGTACTCACTCACTTTCAGGGGCAAACGAAATCTAAGTTCGAAGTTGGAAATAAATTTAATGCAATCACTGCGCTCGTAGTATTGACAAATGACAGTCATGCTGACAGTAGCCCATGTACCTGACCCTTATTTCGTGAGCAGTGCCGCCAACGGTAGATATAAATAAGCTACCTAGCGGCCGATATAGCTCCCGCTGTGTTCTGTCGAGAATAAATATTTTTGACATGTACAGTGTTGATGAAGAAGGTGGAAACTTTGCTAGCTCATTTCAGTGGCCACACAAAAAATGGCACGATAGCTGCAAAAAAATCACAATCGAAGATTTCATCATAATTTGAACAAATCATATTGACATCGTCCCTCAGAACATATCAGCCAAAGCTATCAGAGTAGTAGTTTTTTGAGAAGTAAATATTTTGACCAATAATGGCAAAAATTACCCCAAAAACAAAAATTGCAGATTTCATCATAATTTCAATATATCACATCAAGTTCATCTCTAGGAACCTGTATACCAAGTATCAAAGCAATCAGACGAGTACTCATTGAGAAACAAATTTTGGACCAAAAATGGCAAAACTTGCCCCGTAATACAAAATTGCAGATTTGATTATTATTTCAATATATAACATTAAGTTCATCGGTAGGCACCTGAACACCAAGTATCAAAGCAATCAGACGAGTACTCATTGAGAAACAAATTTTGGACCAAAAATGGCAAAAATTGCCCGAAAATTACAAAATTGAACATTTCGCCATACTTTGAATATATCACATTTTGCTCATCCGTATGAAACAGTATACCAAATATGAAAGTTGTAAGACAAGCAATTTTGGTGAAATAAATTTTAATAAAATTCTCGACCAAGAATGACAAAAATTGCCTTAAAATACAAATTTGCATATATCTGCAGCATTTGAACAAATCTAAAATAGATCATCCTTAGGGATCTATGTACCAAATATCAAATGTATTTGACCTGTAGTTTTGGAGAAGAAGAGTTTTAAAGATTTTTTGACCAAAAATGACACGATTTGAGCAAATCTAATTGAAGTCACCCTAAGTAAACTGCACATCAAATTTCAAAGCAAACGGACATGCGGTTTCATAAAAGTAGATTTTTTACCAAAAATAGCAAAAACTTCCCCAAATACAAATATGCAAATTTTATGACGATTTTAACAAATTTTAGTGGGGTCATCCAAAGTGAATTGCATATCAAATTTCAAAGTAATCGGATTGCGGTTTCGGAGAAGAAGGCAATTGTTAACGGACGGACGGACGATGACGGACGACGACAGAAAATCAGCCTATTTATAAACTCCGTGTCGCTGACAGTGTTCAACCGAGGGAAGTACTTGTTTCTGATATTATCATAAATTTATCGCATCAATCAAAATGAAATTGAATTTTAATAACGGAGGGCTACATACCTTCAATAATTTACGTCACGTAAAATTTCTCTTAGTCATAGAAGCGTACCTTAGGGGATCGTTTGTAAAGCATTATTGCCAGCGGGTGTCATTGAATTATTTCAGCATTTCAGTACCGTATGAATGGTATTTAAATCTCAAACCACCAGGCCTGGTGGTAGAAAGTGCTTACGCATGTGTGGTCTAATCCAATTTTCATTGGAAAACAATTATTTCACATGTTAACATAATCTAAATAATGTTATAAATTACAGCAGTTACGATGTTTTGCCACTGCATATTTTTTTCTGCCAAGCATACTGGCCAACATTCCTTCATCGTTGAAAGACTGCACGTTTCATCGCTTTGAGGATGATACAACTACAGTGAGTCGTTGTGGGGTTTCAATCGATGAACTGATATTCCATTAACAATGAAAACAACACAAGTTGCTTCCGAATTCTTGCTTTCCAGACCGTCGCGTGATTGACTAATATCAATGCTATCCTATGGCGAGCAACCGAAATGTTGTATGGGTGTACAAATCCCCTATCTATGTACCGATCGATACCTGAGCAAAAAAGACAGCTTTTGCCAGAGAGTTGCCCGAAAATAGTCAATTTCCGAGTCACGCACGAAGCGCCGACCATTGGCTGATGGAAACAGACTACTTTAGGCGACCGACTCTCATGCAACAAGCGTATGCCGTTATCCGAATATGGTTAGTCAATATGTGTTTTGTAACAACCTCAGCCAATTTTCTCATCACCAAATTGAGAAATTCCACCAGCTGTGCCCGGGAAGCTATCATACACCGTCTCGGTCCGAATACGACACTGCCATGTGTTTTACACCTTCGAGCATCTGCGCGTACGTGGATGATACTTTCAAATTACAACAGTTTTACCGAACTAACTACTTAACATATTTGAAAACTGTCAACTGTTATTTTTCTCTTTGCATTCATCAGCTTCACCGTAAATTGAAAAATCACAGCAGAGAGTTTAGAGTAATGAGTTGCAAATCTAAAAATTTACGCCACTTTCTGAAGGTAGTTGTTACATTACTTATGAATTGTTGCCATGCCAACGATGACAAATTGAAGTTCTGTTTGAATATGAATTATGCATGCCGGAAAATGCCGAGAGGTTTTGACCGTTTAAAGGCGCCCTTCTCAATCCCAGGTTCTCGCATTAGCAAATGTGTCAATAGCTCATTAACAGTTTGTCATTCTTTTGTTTTCCATTGAATATTTTATCAAGTACACAATATTTATATTAGATAAATCTGATAATTGAGTGGGGGCTTTAAGAAGGGCTTGACTACGCAGTTTCTGCGTAGTGAAGCTTCATTACGTATTCATGGTGACCCCTGGCCAGCTGTCAATAACTTTGGGGCTTTTGTCTTTTGGCCTGCTTTGCATATGCGTCGTTGGACACGACCTGCCAATCACCCAGGTAGTCAATTAAACTATTAATTGACTGTTTACCGACCCAATTAACACTATCCAGCAGTATCAGTCATATGTTAATCGCGTGGCCCGGGTGGGCACAACGTGGGAACGCGTGTATTTCTATGTGTACGTTTCACTTGTGGTGTCGTTTGTAACATCATGCTTTTGAAGTCCTTGTTTCACTTACAGTATTACCTTCAAGGTGACGGGCTTACTATTAATGTTCAGTATCATTGCACCGAGTTCTGCCCACGGTGAAAACCACCTGTTTTGCCTACTAATTACTGCCCGTCGCTGCCCGTCCTGAATGTAGCCTATCATAGCTACAGTAATCAGTCAATATATAATACCCCGCGCCTTATACTTTCTATATACACTTGTAAAATCATAGTCCGAGCCGTAAAATTTTTGACTTTCGATCCGATATACAGGTTGATCGTTGAATCGCACCGGCGCAACCATTGTTTACTTGCCCAATAAGCTTACTACTCTGCAAAGGGTGGGTAGATGGAATTCCAGGGCCAAAATGAACACCGGGGCGAAACTTTTTGTGAATCCATGTGAAAACATAAATCATTTATCTGTTTTGATATATACTCCTTAATTGTAAGTTTGATCAAAACCGAGACCACATTCAAGGGCTATGCAGACTGTCCATGTACGCACACACAGGCAACCAACGGTGAATATCAGCGTCAGCGGCATAACTATCGGTCGTAATCGATCGGCGGTTTGGGGGCCCTGGACTATGATTTTATAAGTTTATATCACAAACAAATGTTGTGGAATATTAAGATATCGACCTATTACTGTATTGAAAAGGCCAATTTCGTGACGGGCATTGCTAGAAGAATGACGGGCAGGGACGGCAGTAATTAGTAGGACTGTTTCTTTGAATACTGTTCGATATTAAGTGACGGTCAAACTTTTGGGTGGTGCGCGTGACCGGCGGCACTGACACAAACTGGTTTGACAAGCATATAATTCAGGTTTTGTTCAGTGTTGTTACCATTTGTCCGTGGTGGAAAACATTGACGGAAAACCAGAGAAAACGGTCCCGCTCCGAGAACAGCCCCGAGACGGGGACGGCCACACTTGTGGTGTTGTTTGTACCATTGTGCGTTTGAAGCCCTCGTGTTATCTACAGTATTACCTTCAAGGTGACAGGCTTACTATAAAAGTTCAGTGATCATGGCATTGAGTAAACGTGTTACATGTCATGATGTAAATCACGCAATGTTTTTTTTACATATATCCCAAGGATTTGTTTTCGCTTTCTTTTGCCCTCGCGAAGTTTGCGAAAATTTCTCGCTCTGAAAAAATTTCCGGCCACAGTATCATTGAACCCACTCATTTTTTTCTGGGTGACCTGTGACCAAATGTACGTAATAGTGAAGTCGATCATGCGGGGAAATAAAGGAGTATTAAAAGCAAAGTTCTATTCGTCTATGTCCGTTCATTGTCAAAAGTCAAGCAAATGGTGATCCTGAATGATTTCATGACCATTGGGCGATAGAACTTTAATTTACTCTGTAGTGCGCCTGTTCGATACACAAACATTACAACACTTTTGTCTGTGTAGGTATTAAATTTGGTCTGGCCGAGAAAAAAAGGCAATCAAGACCATAGTCCAAGTTTTTAGAAAAACTAACTGGGACACGAACGGGATTCGTGAATCAAATTTTGTTGAGCTTTACAAGCTGTCTGGTTCACGGCTTATTGTGCACAGGCCGCGTCTTTGCCCTTGCCATCGTGTCATTGAACTTGTAAATGGACGCATCAATTTAAACGATTTCTTTTTATGAATGTCCGTAAGTTCATAATCAAACACCGATTCGTTTGAAATTCGTTTGCCTGGTACAAGCAGGCTTTGTCATCGCGACGATTCACGTGCTGCCGCGGGGCCGTTTTCTCGGACGAGGCGTGGGGCCGTTCTCACTTGTTACCTTATGACGCATATCAATAGCGGGCACTTAGGTTTTGGTCAAGGTACTTGGCAATTTATTCGAAGTTTGACACCAGAACTATAAAAGCAATAACTTCAGGGATAAAAACAGCAATACCGCCACCGCTACCACCAACAATAAATCATCATCAACAACATTAACAAAACGGGTAGACATAAAAAGCCAAAAAATGGTTTTTGGATGCCGAAGATGGCTCTTGCCATAGAAATCACTGACAAACAGTAATTGAAAAAAAAACCAAACAAATGTAAAGGACGGGTGCATGTGACGAGATAACGTATCGCATTTTTAAAGTGTACAATATCAACTTACCTCGCACTTTCGGTCGTGTAAACACTTTGGGGGAGCCATTGAGCCATTGAACTCTTCTCTTCTCTTCTACCATAGACAGTTCTCGCTATACTGTCTATGTTTATAAAAATAAAGTCATCTGGCATTTTGAAATTTCTGTAGGCTCATATCGAAGTCGGGCGATTCCATGGCTCTTTGGGGCAATTAAGTGTACGTCGAGCTTAAGGAATGTGGTTACATTCGCGATGTTTTATTCGAAATCATTTATTCTAGGGCAAATGCACACAATTTATGCCGTTGGAAATACTGGCCGCTCATAAACAAGACAATAAACTCAATATGTGTGCATCTTTACTTTTATTGTCAAAGTGCCAACGACACCTACAAAATACAGAATAGTTCAGTCCAGGTATTTGCAACTGTGCCATCAGACTGGTCAACCGAAAATCAACCATAGGTGTCTTTTAGCACGCGTATACGCCAGACACCTAGGCGACGGTAATCCGCACCACTTATCACTATCTTGAAGGTACTCCTCCCCCTATACCACTGGCTATCCCGCCCTCAAGGCAATACGTCATTCGACCAAGCATTGTTATTGTAATTTCCTGCATAAAATTAACAGCGAGGTCAACGGTCAAAACCTCTCGGCATTTTTTCTCATGTGGAGCAATGATAGTCAGGCAAAAAAATTATTTCTAGACATTGACATTCAGCAAAAGTGATGCTGCGACGCGGTTTTCTTTTTCTTCCTTTTTCCTCTTTTTTTATTCCTAACAATGTTGGTTTGGCACTATTGATGCAACAATGATTGTCTTTTATCACAGGCTGCATAATACTTCCGTTTTCTTTTTAGCATTTTTGGACATGGAAACAGGGATATCAAGGACAGCTGTACTGATGAGTATATACCCCCTCCCCCCCAAAAAAAAAAAAATTAATTAATTAATAAATATATGAAAGCCATGAGGCGCAGGTTTTGAAATGATGACCAGAAACGATCCTTTTTGGCCTTACACCTGTTTAGAAAAGACATATTAAATATAGAAATAACGGGCGACGCGCTGACCATTAACGTTTATTTGTGGGCAAGGGCGAGAGGAAAGCCAAAAATTAACGGGCGAGGCTTGCCGAGCCCGTTAATTTGGCTTTCCTCGAGCCCGCGCCCACAAATAAACGTTAATGGTCAGAGCGGAGTCTGTTATTTCCATTATATTATCAGTGAACCCAAGAAAACCGTCAAAATTTCCGAAAATTTCAGGAGCGAACGACAACTGGGCCCCAGAAACTGAGCAATACGCGACGCACTGTCACGCGCGCTGTAAAACATAGGCAAATCCGGAGATGTTTTCAGAAAAGAGTATCTCAACTTGACCTACAAGTGCTCCATTTTATTTTGTGATTGATTATGATTTACGTTTGAGCTGTAAAGTTACGATACTTTGAGTTGTTAATCTTATTATTCATATTCACGGGCATGTAAACAGACCATTACTGTGGATTTGTGGTCAGTCACGTGGTTCAGCTCGACCAATCAAAATGCGACGGGCAGAACATGGTAATATAATGCTTAGTGTAAAGAAATATTTCCGAATTATTGCCCCGAATGATTTATTATTACGATGAGTCAAAACATGAATTTCCCTGCCTTTGGTCGAATATGACAACTTCACCTGAACTTGAAAAAACAGTACTGAGCCATCTTATATCACCACCTCTTGACAGTTCCAACAGACTATATGTGAAAGAAAACTTTGCACGCCAACGTTTTCAGAATTCACGTTTGAGGGTGTTGTGTACAAACCAAATGGAATTAAACATAAGTTTTCCTTGCAGAAAGACGATTAAGAGTGTGTCCTCTCGGTTAGAATGTGATGGCTCAACACTGGCTATGATGGATCTCAATGTTGACTAAACTAAGTCATGATACAGCGATCCGATAGTTTAAATTCTTTAGTCTTAGACACATCAAAATGAAGTCTACACTCAATTTATTTCCAGACACGTTCGTACATATCTATGCTATACTTCCGCGCAAATGTCGCCGCAGACTTCGTAAGCGTGTTCCACAAAGTTCAATATTTGGGTCTTATACTCTTTCTCACGAGAATTGAAGCATATTTCGTCAAATATTTATTGAGTCTTAATTATACATTCCGTGGGCTGGCAGTCGACACCTGCGGCTTGGGCGCTGAAAGTATCGTATAAATCGACTAAGAACCAAGGACATCAAAAGCTATCCGCCCCACAGCATTTCTGATAACATTGCGTTGCATTTAATTGAAAGGCTATTGCAGAGACTTGCAGGGAATATTGTTTGGCTCTTTCTATGTTTTTGTCTTGCTTGTTCGCTTTTTCGTTGTTCGTGTCGTGACCATGCAACATGGAGGAAGGACCTCTATGTCACATGATCACTAAATTTTCTTCTCGAACAGTTACGAGGGACGTATAAGACCAGGGGGAAATAAACTATCTAATAATTGAGCTATCAATAATGCATCATTTTATTGCTTCGATAGTTGCATTTTCGACGTGATAAAATAAAAGTTTTTTTTTAATTTCTTGATCACATCAATCGTAAAAATGGCGGTTCACAGTCATGACAGTGCACGGCAGTTGTCCCGCTGAGACTTGATGATGTCAAATCGCGTTCTAACGTCTCTGTGACTTGTGACTACAAATGGGCTGGCTGTCTATCGATACACAGCTATATGAGAACAAGCCTTGCTATCGAAATGTGCCCTAGGAAACGCAAGGCTTTTTACGTTCCTAATTATCAGTTTTCTACCCACACGCTCCCCTCGATGCCCTTTGGGATCATGATGTATAACAGCAGACTTAAAAGCGGGATTTATCACGTATGTCGACTTAGGGCCAGTAAGCTTACGTTTACACAGTATGTGCAGACTTTGCATTCGCCTCAATACATGCATTGATGTAAATCGTTTTGTATTCGTGCCAAGGCTAATGACTGATTCATGATGGAGTAGCGGCTAAGATGGTCGAAATAAATCACTCACAAACTAAGTACGTGATCATCCGGGGTATTTCACTTAAATTGAGGAAGGCAAAGGATTAAGGGTCATGAGCAGGCAATGCAAAATGTGAGGCTATCCAGCCTCAACATTACAAATATGAAACAGGTAAGGTTCAGGCATAGCTGTGAATGTTTTTTCAAACAAAATGTTCTCTCTGACTAGAGATACAGATAAGACAATCGTGCTGTTATAGTATCAACTTTGAAAACAAATAAGTATTGCGTGTATGGCCCTATATTTACGCCATTGAAACAAACAAACATCATTCATAATTCATAATCCTGCCCTGAGTCATCTGATCTTTCACCCAACGATATTAACAGTCACGACAACTAATCTTTAAAGAACTGCTCAAAGTAGATAGTTATTGAAACTGTCTTGCGTGTAAGTAATATGCCGTACTTCCCCTCAAAAGCGGCACCATGCCAAATTGTCAAATGCAACCTAACAGCTTGACCATCTAGACTCCAGGCTAAAAAGTCGAATACTAAAATTCTTTACTTACAGGTGAGTACTTATTGAAGCTGCCTAGTAGCTACCTACCCTTCTAACTACTTACTATCTATTCTCCCATCTGCTCACCTACCAACTCACTCTGTCACTTACTTCATCTCTTACTTACCTACTTACCTACTTACATACCAACCAACCTACATACTTACTCACTCACTCACTCACTCATTCATTCACTTATTTACTTACTTACTTATGGTGACATTGGGCCTTAGTTGGTGACCACTACCTATCTGACTTACAGATTGATATATGGCGGGTGCCACATGTGGGTTAGGCTGCGTTTACCATTTTCGAAACAGCTGACAACACTTCTTAGTCTTTTGGCCAGAGTTACATGTATCTTTCTTTCATGATTTTAACTTTGTTGTGTCTACCGGTGCGTTACTGTCTGTTCTGTGCTGTTGTGTGTCTATGCTTATAGCTATTGTATTATGAATTTTGACCTAGGGTTTTACGGATTATGGATTGGTATGATTGCGATTATTTTAGTCACTTATTTACTTACTTACTTACTTGCCCATGATTTTTTTTACGTTTTCGCCCATCAATGAAGCAAACCATGATCGTCCAATCTAAAATGTAAGATTCATTTTGCCGATTCTGAAATGGAATGATGTGAAAGGTAATACTCTGATCGAATGTAACGCGGTTGAGTTGAGATTAATTTTGTTGATTATATTTATTTCGTATTTGCAATTCAGCAGACTGTGATTTCTGAGACACGGCACAAATCAAACCAGTCTTTTCTGGATAGATTGTCCATCGATTTCCTGCAGTGTTTTTAGCAAATTAATGACATTGGTTTTACTGTCTCGACTGGTGTTAATTTGACATATATAGGTGTCGACTTTAACGAGACGGTAAACCCCAAAGAAAGTCTAATAATAGCAGAACAGAAAGACAACACTGTCTTGCTTGAGTGGTGTAATAAGATAATACTATAGTCTATATATTGACATTTCCGTCGACTTAAGTGGGTTCACACAATGTAATTCCACGTGGTGATACTCAGTACCCAAGAATTGTGTTTACATTGTATCGTTACACTTCTTCGCAATTATTGTCACTTGAATCAATCAGAAGTACCCGTTACTGCACTAATACGAAACCCTACAATATTGCTTGCAGATGCTTCCAATCACAAACTTGATTAACTGGGATTACTTGCCCGCTCCTTTGAAAATCAGTAGTGTGTATGCTTCATGTCAGCTACAATATGGTACCGTCATCAAATATATCATTCTGAAATGAAAGGCATCTCAGAGGAAACGTAAGCTGGTGCTCCGATCTAATCGAAATTTGTTTTCACTCACCAAACAGTCGTATCATCTTACACTCTGTCCCTCGACAAAGTAGATAAATATTGCTGAGTATTTCTATTTATGATGGAAACTGTAGAGTTCATAGTAATGTCACACGGCACTGCTTGAAAGGAATCAGTGTAATTCTGCCTAGCTGCAGTTACGTATACACAAACAATTTAGGTTGAATTGTGTGACGTGGCAAGTAGCTACCCGTTGATATTTCATGTGTTGGACGTAGAATGTAACTCATGTTGGAAACCAAACGCACAAATTTCATTTTCATTCTTTACATTATGGAGCACAGTGACACCTTACACCCTTGTTAATGAGTTATTCTTTTCAATTCATTTTTTCTGGAAATGATACAAGATTTCTGTTTAAGATCTAAGATAAGATGTTACATTTGCAAGGAATAAAAGATAATAACAAAATAAATTACTTTCAAAAGTGTATTGCAGTTTCACTTGCAGGCTTTGAATGATATTTTTACAATCCCTAAAGCCTTAGCAGATTGTGATGCCGAGCAAGACCGCAAGGTAAGGACGAACCTAAGAAAGTCCATGAGCAGTGCCGCTGTAGACCAAAGGCAAGCAGTGTCCATGAGCAGTGCCGCTGTAGACCAAAGGCAAGCAGTGTCCATGAGCAGTGCCGCTGTAGACCAAAGGCAAGCAATCTAGCAGCCGTCACGTTCATTCTACTATTCTCAACCGGAATTAAAGCTTAGTTTTCCATAAGAAGACTGAATTAATCGCAATTGCCATGACTTCCCCATTGCGTAATCCTTGTACAAAGAATGATAAATCATGACTCTGTTTTGTGTATTTGCGATTGCATTCTGCAATATCTTGGCTTTCCAGATGTTTAAACTTTATGATCATCAATGAGTTAGTGAGTACTCTACATGGAATCATTTCTTTGAGGAAGGATTTGCTGTTTCTTCTCCCGGAATCTTAATTGTATCCCCAATATCCATACGGAATTTTTGTCCTTCCTCATACGCCAACCAAAACTACATTGAATGTAATCGATATAAGCATTGACATTGTTAAGCTCTGTGGAAATGAAACTGCCAATATATCAACACTGTAATGTCCACCGACGTTGACTTTCAATTTTATACTTTCTTGCGTCAACCTTGTTTCTATTAAACGATGGTATATCCATCTCAAATAACTGTCTGTACTGTTAAATGACAACAGAGTGTATCAATACATTGAGAGTGTGCTGTGACGCACTGTTCTGCATACACCAGAAATACGTACACCTTGATATAACATAGGCTATTTTAGCTAGCTGTACCATCAGCCTAAGCTGGCATTCCACTGATTTGTAAGTCCAAAATATTTTAGGAAAGCAGGTTAATGCAATGTGATATTTACCGTTAGCCATAGTCTGTAGCGAGTTGTTTCTATGATTGTGGACTTTCAAAACATCGACAATTAATGAACAAAACATGGAACCTATTTGGTTGCCTGGTTACAGGATGCTAATGCCATAAACTACGCCGACTGTAGTTTTCCCCGCACATTTTTTGTTATTTTAATGTCCACTGTCATTAGCAATTGAGTACAGTGATAGCAATGTCACCATTAATTCATGCCAGACATGTTGAACAGGCGATTATTGGATAATTGTACATACATACATACATACATACATACATACATACATACATACATACATACATACATACATACATACATACATACATACATACATACATATACATACATACATACATACATGCATGCTTGCATGCATGTTCATACATACATAGATACATAGATACATACGTACATACATACATACATACATACATACATACATACATACATACATACATACATACATACATACATACATACATACATACATACATACATACATACATACATACATACATACATACATACATACATACATACATACATACATACATACATACATACATACATGTACATGCATATGTCTACATCATATATGCATACACAGGTGATTGTAACGTGACAATCTAAGGCCAAAAAAATTATAATGGGTTTGTTTCTGGTCATTGACAAGTGGCAAAATTGATGCGGCGAGGCGATTTTTTTCTTCAGTTTTTATTTTTATTTTTGTGGAATTTGATACATTTTCCCATTTTTCCATAGGGGCAAATGAAAAAAAGGAAAAAAAAGAGTTGACGCGCACACTTTGAAGTGATGCACGCGCTGACCAAAAACAAATCAAATTTTTCTTTTGGCCTAACCGAGAAAACACATGAGTTCAGAGTTTTCAGTTTCGCTTCATTTTCTAACCAAGGTAGTACCTCTGCACTATTAATGCTTCCAATCTTTTAATGATAAATGGATGTGCATAATTTATCTCCAATTGCTGTCTGGGAAATAGGTGATTCATGTCAAATTGTTGTGGTTCGCCGCTGAGAAACATATAATCTAGCATCTTCGGGGATGATTTAATTTTTTCGACAGTGAAGTGAAATACATGCTACTTAAAAATACACGTTTCAGGAACTCAGGAACCTAACTAAAACACCCTCTTATACGCGACAAACAACTCACCACCACCAATGTCATTCATTTTGCAACTTTTATAATGAATGTAAGGTCCCTACAGGTGAAATTGTGACCACCTTATCGTACTCTTTTGTCAACGAGAAAGATTAAAGTGAAATGAAGACAGGAAGGGTACATTTCAGGTCGTGAAACCATGGCAACGACTGTCAAGACTTGTCTACTATTCAATGAGACTCGGTTTAAGAACGGTCAGTTAGGATGTAATACGGTTTTTACGTGACAATCAACATTTTTTTCAATATGAAGGAGATCTTTGACTTTTATCGTGCTGCTTTTTGAAGAGCAAAGTCGTAACGATTCATTGTACAACTGTAGTTTTGTGATGAGTGCATAACTGAGGCCATGACATACTTTTGACTTGCATGACAGTGTAGTTTGTAAACGATAACTGTGGTTGCCATAGGCTTGGGCACACAAATCGATATGTATCGCATTGCTTTTTCACGTGCAAGGAGAATGTATAGGCATTTATAACGGTGAAATACGTTCATTTTACTTCTGCAATTATTGCGGTGAACTTGACTCACCAGATGGAATGAACGTATAAAATAACCAGTGCGAAAATATCCAACCTACATGAAAGCAAGTCATATTCTTGAACAAGGCATTGATTTGCAGATCATTATTTACCGTAACGATTCATTGTCAATAAGTGTTATATGACAATTCTTAGGGATTTCGTTTTACACTCAGACAATTTCCTAGGTCGGTGGAAACTGTTGCTTGGATCACTCGCAATGCCAATGTTCTAAACCGTTGAAATTAAGAAGAAACAAAACTTTATAATCACAGGTAAATATTGCATAATCATGACATAGAGACAGTACGAGGACTGATAACTAAAAACAGAAATTTGCAATGGGGTCTTGAAAGTCAAAATACCTTAAAAGACATTCCATTATGTTTCGTAATTTGTTCAGCCCAAGACGAGTACCCAGTGGCACACTCTTCGTCTGTATCGACGTTAGTTTTTATTACATTAGAATTTCAAGCGGGGCAATATTCAAACACAACGACTGTACAAACTCTTCGTGTATTCAGGATTAAACTTGTCAAATGCATGGCCTACACATATTTCTAACATGACAGGATGTGCGATCTGCCTACAGTTTGCATTACTAACTCTCCTGAGATTCACGTAAACTGGTTCGGAATAATTGATGCAACGTTGAGCTATGTGCTTTGAAAATGGTGACAATCCAGGAAAACAAATATGCAAAAGAATTATGAGGACTCGATGGTGTAGATATTGAAACTGTTGATATACATCTTACAAATCGCAATTGCTTTGCGATAATCACGTGTAGAATCTAACGACGCTGTGAAAATAACTGCATCGGTGTACGTCACGAACAAAGACGGTAAAATGAGATACTGTACAATAATGTTTTGTAGTCAAAGCACTTGCATCTTCTGAAACATCCATTAAATAATTGAGTTGTGGAAAAACAAATCAAAATAAACAAAACAAATCAAAACAAAATATAAATCTTAAATAAATAAAAGAATGACACCATCACCTCCAACTCTAACCTCAATATCAATATCAATATCATCATAATCATCATCACCATCATCATCATCATCAAATCAATCGATCAAACAATGAATCAATCATCATCATCATTATCAACAACAACAACAACAACAACAACAACAACAACAACAATATTCCATGATGCGACATGCATGAAGATATCCGGGAAGCGATCGAAATTACAGTACGTACTTCCAAAGTCAACAGTATAAACTTATTAAAGTGACTGCCACAGTAACTGGATGTTTAGATCATATCGTCCTCACTTTTCTCCTGTGTAACAAGTACATGTTTCTTCTGGTCTCTCAAGTATATTAGAATAGGAATGATTAGCCTTGCTGACACAACACATCGAGTAAGATATGCAATGGCATGCTATTGTCGACTATAATTTAGCCGTCAACTTTTGTTTGGGAAATTCCACGTTGAACATGCCGCGTCGCTAAGTTAAACTCTATGGGTTTCCTGTGACATTTAGAGTAGCACATGAAACTGTATTTTACAAACACGACCAAGGTACTGGAATTATGTCACAATTTACAGCTAGCGGGCGTAAATCCCATTGTAGGCTAGTTCAGCATACCACACATTGAAGATATTACAATGGAATAGCCACCGTGCTGTGGTCATTCTGCCAATTTTCAGTAATCTCACAAATTATTTATCAAAAGTTCTCTCAGGCGTTCAATACAATTATCGTTCACGTTGCCTTGATATATTTCTATCTATGTATTTTTTTAATAGAGAGCATGTGACGAGGCTAGTTATATTCTTGATTGCCTTCAACCACAAAGAACATTGTACATTCTAGGGATGTTATATACATCATTCATTATTCAAATTTATCCCCGAGTAGCTGTGTTGAAATTCGTTGCACTGTCCGAGTGTTATTCATGAAGCCATTACTTTAAATACAATGAAACTGTGACGTCTGTAAAAGACAAACCAGCATTGTTGTAGTAAAGCCGAGAGATCCAATAGCTTAGCACCATATGTTCACTGTCATGATTTCCAGGATTATTCAGTCATTACATTAACAACAAAAGAGGACACAGAATCTTCTGCTCATTTAATTGATATGGTGTCAGACACCACATATGATATCGCATACCATTACGAAAACCTCATGAAACTCAGATCATCCTGCTTTTCTGAGTGATTCTACCACCGTCATAATTGGTCGTTTGGTTATGACGTCACATCGACTTAGCATTTCCGATATTTTAGTTGTGTATTGAAGCAGTTTTTTAGGAAGTGCCGTATCGCACACTACTCCGTGCTGAAGGATGGCTAATGATGTATGGAATATAAAAATGTTGTACGTTCTAATGGTTCTTGCTTATCTCAACAAAAGTAAGTTAATAGCATTCGTTGTAATATTGAGATTATATTTTCGTTCGAAGAATGATATTTTGTGAGTACACTTATTAGTTGCACAGCGTCGCTTCCTAAGGAACTTAGAAATACTTTTGTCATCATTGTGTTTTCCATGGCAGTGAAATGTAAGCAGATGATACGCGGTATGCTGTTTTGCGTAATTGTCGTTGGTAATCAAGTACTAGCTCGATATGTGTAAGGTATCCTGGAAATTTATAGCACCAGATGCAGAGTTTGACATCGGACAAACTTGACTAAACGATAACAATCACTGTAGCTGCAACCGCGCTTTACAACGCTTTCACGAGACTGCTGATCGTTCAGATGACGTGACGTTTACACAAAATGTGAATGGAAATAAACGACTTCGCCCGGGGTCTGTATAATTTATTTACGTTACTGTTAGAATCGGGAAAGTGTAATTGTCATGGCCCACATTTTCTTTGCAACTCAGTCTTTTTAAATCATGGTTGTCTCTTCACCTTTTCTTCCTTTCAATTATAAAATATTTAGCAAGTATCTTTTGTGTATACAATTACTTGGATTTTCACTAACTGTAATAGCAGCAAGACTACAGCGGGGTTTGATAGTAGTTTGAGCCAAACCTGTAGCATCTGGCAGCTAAAGTGAGAGAATTTTTCAAAATATAATTTCATGATGTGCAATTTCATAGTGCAATAATTGAATAAGGAAACAGTTTGGCAAAATAGCTTGCCAGATCGTACATCATGTAATTCATTTAGCGAAAAGTAATCTTGTTAAACATATCTACTTGGTATTGCAAAATACATTAGTCGATGTTATTACTCATATTAATTTTTTATCTTTCTCATTCGATAACGAATGTGTGATTCTGCGCTTTCAAAATACCCTCAGCTGTGAATTTTTTCCATGTACTGGCGCAATGAAATGCAATTTCACATTTGTATTCCTGGAACGTGTAGTTCATTTGCAGAGCGAGGACAACTGCGTGCTATCGCTGAAAGTACAAAGAAATTGGTAATCGACTGAGAGATTGTAACTACCTTAACGTTTTCCAGAAAATGCCACGAGGTAGTTACCCGGATGTAAAAGTCAATGTAGCCACATAAGGATTCAGTCATCAAGACTCGTTTTTTTCCTTCACGATATTTGTGGCAATCATTACAGTACATCATCACTTATAACAGTATCCGCTATTCAACCGCAGAAAGTTACGATGCTTCAGAATGTTTCCTTATCCATAATGTACCGTTATCTGTATCAGGTAGAGCTTTATGTCTGCATGAAATTGGCCACTACAGCCTAGGCAACGCAGAATGAGCAAACAACACAGTATAGTTCTGCGCAGTATCATACTTTAATAGGGCTGATGAAAGTAACTCAACCCGGATGTAAAAAAGAGAATAGTTTACGTGAAAACAGAATATCCATATTTTGGGGAATAATATTTTAGTTTTAAAGAGCTACAAGGTATAGACGGATAACATCTAGCTAGTGATTGTTGGGATTTTGAATTTAAAGTCAGAGTGTGTTTTTCCGTGATCCTGTACGAATTGTCAAGTCAGAGCTAGAGAGAATGTCACCAAGGCAGTGATAATGGAAACCACTGTTCAATGAAAAAGACTTTTCCTTCTTCACTGATTCAGATCTGACAATCAATAGCAGGCTTCCCGAAGTACATCACGTTTAGCATTCATTCCAAATTCTTACTCTTCATTGCTAGCTTTTGTTAGCTAGGTGAAAAAATCAATTGAAAGTGGACTGTGGTCAGTTCCCGCTCAAACGTAACCACCTTGACATCTTCGACGGACCTAACAAGGCGTGAAATTTAGCATCTCTTGACAATTTTGACTTGTGAACATGCCAAACACAAACGTGCCGTCAATAAGTGTGACCATAAATACAAAACATGTATCCGACAGTCGCTATTCAAGAATATAAGTTTAAGTAGGTTCTTCAATATTATAAATTATGCTACTGACTAGACACGTTATGCAACCGTAATACATGAATTTCATTTGTGAAGGGTTCATGCGAAATGGATTGTTAGAACAGTGCATATCTCCTTATGGGACTTGTAGGCAGACACAAGAACTTAATAATTGACCTGTCAGTATTACAATATATTTCCTTCGGCAAGGAAACAAAAAATATATTTATTACCTTTAACGCATTGATAACTTCATTTAATATTGACACTGTCCATTATTTTCGTTCATTGTTTGTGAAGGACCCGCGGTAGATTACACGAATTAACGAGTAAGTTTATTTCAGACTTAGACTGTTGTCACCGGCCAAAATGTACAAAAACATGAGTAATTAAGGTAGGTCACTGGGAAAATCAGCTTGCAATAACAACAGGTCATGAAAGCTAATCACAAAACAGACGACAACATTAATTGAAATGTACATTACTCATATAGTCGTCTTTACGCTTCATTGCAAAACTATTTATCTACTAAACTGTCTTAGGGTATTTAAATTTTCTGCTGACATCAACAAAGGTAACTTATACAACAGGTGGGTTGTAATAATAGTGTGATATAAACTTTGCCGGTAGATTACACCTTGTTCACGTTATTGGAGATTTTTTCTGTACATGGGAAATCCTTAAATGTACGATGGACGCGAACAACGTCACTGTACAAACACGACCTTTCTTCTAATTTTTAAAGCTCTTAACTGACAGGTGTCCCGTCCTGATTTGATTACGTCATTACTTTTTCTTGTCCGTGTATCTGATTACGATGACTGTATATGTTATTGTGTGACAGATGCTTGGTGTGTTAACAAGACACGGATCTACATTGGAGCATTGCTACCAACTCGAACAGACACAGTCTTACGGGAATACGAGAACGTACTGGAGAAAGCGGTCGCTGACGTCAATAACTGCTCCGAGATCCTGGCGGAATATGAGATAACACTGATCGGTAATTACACCGAGGTGAGAATTTCTATACACTATGACGATTCTTATCTTTTACGTTTTTCTGTTCAAAGAACATTCAAAGGCCTAGGGTAAAAAGGATTAAGATCAGATTAAGGGAAACAAATGGCAAAGTTTATATGCATTCATATTAAGAATTATTACACCTCACGTACCATTCGATTATCGTGATTGGTTTAGATGTAGTCACGTGGCATGTTGAAAACAGTGATGGAACATGACTTAGGAGATATTTGCTCCTTCGATGAAGTGATCTTGACCGCTGTAGACGTATATAAGCGTTGTGCGCTTGGTTTCCGCGCATGGTGAAGAGATCATAACCGTTGCTGACGTACCTGAATTTAGTGCGCCGTTTTCATGTGCGTAATAAAATAATAAACTCGTGATCTTGCCCATGCTATCACAGGCATTATCAGGGATTAAGTATTATCATCTGTGACATCATAATAATTGACACTGATGTGTACGTGATAATATCGGAATTCGAAAGTTGACAGGTTTGATTCACAACAATCTACATGCATTACATCAATCTATTGCCAACGGTAACTTTAACCTCGTACGACTGCTCCATCAGAGTTTTATACAGCAATGTGGGATTCAGCAAAACAGTTAAAGGCCATACATTCCATTCCTATGTACTGTACATTTTATTCGATCCGCCAATGCTGCTGATTGTACAAAAATTCGTATTTATTTAATGCCAAGCTTATTTCTCAGTATTTTTCTCAGTATTATTCAAACACATTTAGATTCAGCCAGCAAACTTGACATATACCTTATCAGCGGTAAAGTCTTGTGCATAATATAACCAATTACTATCGACAATGGACAACATGCAATGCACTTGTACTAGTTTGGAAAAAGCTAAGACTTGAATGAAAAGAGTTAAACGATAATGTGTCTAAAATAATGTGTTCCTAGATTGCTTCAGTCGAAAGGCGACATCAGTTAATAGAGACAGTATGTACATAATGGAACACACTGTCTCCACGATGCTTGACGTCCAATGTGGTCACTTTATTTCAAATAGCATCTGTAGAATTTAGCTGCACAGACTGTGTTTCAACACGACGACACTCGTCAGCTTTCACTGAGACTTTTCTTTTCTGAAATTCTACATCATAGATTATGGCAGTCATTAAAATAGAAGCTTTAGATTTTTAAACAAAACAAACTAAAACAACATCGAATACAGTAGACTTGAAAAATGATAGATTAAAATATGGCAATCGGCGATCTCACAAGCGAAGCATTCAAGCTATTTCAATGTACATGCAGACGCTGCACATTTACAGTCGGGGTTAATCCCGTCATTACAGTAGCGTTACCATTTTACAGGCTCTCCATATTGTTGTCTTTGACGATTAAGTAGTGAAGCCCTTAAGAAATTCTGATAATTTTTAGTATTTTACATGCTTTTAGTATCTTGATTAAAATAAAAATTGTTCTTTCCTCAAGTAAGCAGGCCGAAACTAGGTTATAAAGTCACGTTGGTTTTAATAATGAAGAATTGAACGTTGCACGTCGAGTTGTACACATGTCGCAGTTTTGTTCGTGTTCGGAACTGCCTAATCAATTCCTTCAATTGCACACCTTTTGCTACAGTAAGATAGACAAATAGACAGACAGACATATGGTCAGACCTACCGACCAACAGAGACACATGGCAGCATATGCCATAAAGACACTATAGTTACAGTCAGATGGTTTTACTCACCAATAGTGAACAATGGATGCCCTTTGTTATCTGTTCTCTCGCTTAGCTTTAATATCTTATAGTCCCAAGTGTCTCTATGTTATCGTATGTCATGTCGCTCATCTGCTTGCTGTCTGTCGTAAGCGCCAGCTTCTTTTAAAGCATTCTTTGAACGTGATATCGATATAAGAGACTCAAGCCAATCCCTCTGATATTCGATGTAGTTTAATCTTGTGAGGCCCAGCCACACGAGGTTCAATTTTATAAATCGAATTACAGTGTCGGTTGTGTTATGCAAAAGACCAGTAACTGAATTTCATTCTCCAAACACAAAGAATTTATTGTTCAGTGATCCCATGGAATCCAATTAGGTCAAAGATATCCACGGAGAGTGCTATTTATGGCATAAATCCAACTTTATTCTTGAAATGAGAAATAGATATAGGGCTTCATTTAAAAGCCATATTGGCTTTAAATTTTGAAAAATAGATGATAACCAGGGAATAATGTTCAAAATGCTTCTGTTCCAAAACAAATATACAGCTTTCACAAAAATTTGACTCATATCATCATTATTGTCAGTACTTTCGATCGGTTTATGCTAAAAATCTATGATAACAATTGACTAATGTTCAAAATCCTTCTCCTCAATAACTGATTAACCATTTGAACTGAAGTTTTACTCATATACCGTCACTGGTGTATGGTCATATAGGTGTGCAAATCACATTTTGATCAGTCAAGTTGTTTGGCGGCCATATTAGTTTTTGCGAAAAACCAAAAGTCATAAGTGAATAATGTTCAAACATATTTTTCTCCAAAACAATGTACCATTTGTCCTTTATTTTTTCTATATCTTCATTAGTATGTGTACATTCATTTTTATCTTAGCTTAAGGCGTTAAAATAAGTCATGTGGTTCGGTGACCATTTGCATTTTTAAAAAACCTATGATAACTAGGGAATAATGTTCAAAAATCTTATAGAAAAAAAATGCACTATAAACTGAAATTTTACCGCAATTGTAATTGGTGTATGTACTTTAGTACATCTCAATCACTATTGAACTGCTTGCAGCTTTTAATTTTAGTATTTTGGTTCAGTGTTGATCAGATATATAGACACCATGGAATATATAATCAAACATCACTTTCTTTGAAACTGATGATAGATCACGCTTTCTAATGTAGAGCATATATATTTAGGGTTCTAACCGTTTTAGGGATGATTTATCCGAGACATCTATTTCGTAATAATTGATAGATTTCATTATTCGTTACATGAATAATACATTGGAAGCTATCAACCCACAAACACTTTCAATCGTCAGGAGTCATCAATATCACAAAACTAGTTTCAGTAGAGTTTTGTTCCTTTCATGTGAGAAGACATTGCACACATCGCTTGTCACATTTTCAAACAACAGGCGCATATCAAACAAACAAATGCATCGCCTCTGATGGCCACTATTGACGCGAAAGCTTTGTTTGCAGCGGTTTCTGAAGATTAATAAAGCTGCGCAGGAATGAAAGACGCTGAAATAACGCCGGGGTTTTATTAAATATACATCAGCAGGGCCTGCAATGTCAATGACTACTGGCACTATTGAATCGAAAACAAAGATAAGCGAAGAATGATCAATAATAATACTAAGAATGCAACTTCCTAATAGAAGGAGGCAGCAAGAACTCCTAAAAATTATAAATTTGAGTCTATCCGCAATGAAAATGGCATATCGAAGTTAAATCTCTCTTTCGCGTTTACATTTTGTGGAAGGAAGGATACGTTAAAGACCTATTACAATATTTTCACTATGGCTCCAGATTTGGATCACAGTTGATGTTATCTTATCCATGCCATCTTCCAAAAGTTAATTTGCGACATCTTTGAAAGTATGATGTCGTGTGACGAAGGTGCCAATTCTGTGTAAAATCGCCACATAAATTGCTACATATGCTAGTTAGAGCCGAAAATCGTTCATATCCCAGTGATAGAATTTATCGAAACAAGAGGAAAATCTATGAATGAATTAATATATAAATACATTACGGTCACTTTTTCCCTTGATGAGATGACCATGCAATATGAACAAAGCTAGTTTTGAATTTAGGAGAGTATTTCCAGCACTCGCCACTATTTTCTACTTTTTTAAAACTAGAGACTCTTATTATCGCACCGCAGCATTGGTTGGCATGGTGTCGTGAGAGCTCTTACGAGTAGCATTTCAGACACAGACTGTACATTTGATTGCCTTCCGTGCAAGGGAAGATAAAACGTAACGAAATGCTATACCGTTAGCACGCACGCGTTTCATAATGTTGCCATGGTAACTTTACTAGATGAGTACTATTTCCTCTCAGGAGGATGTGGTCCACTGAATAGTGAAAACTAGCCTCATGTTTCAAAATTCAGAATTTTACGAATGGGATATTATATGTTTTGATGTGGATGCAATACAGTCGAAGTCGGTGCATTGCATGCGCGCCAAATCTATCCGCGAAGACTCATTTTTAGTAATTGATAATTGCAGATATCATGTGATCTATGGTTTTTAGGATACTTGTCGTTATTCAAGGATCTCTGAAATTAGCGCCATTCTCACAAATCGTCTCAAAACAACGCCTGCGGAAATAAGAATAATTTGCCCTCATATGTTTCATCAACTTTGGCCGAGCGATTATGTTTGGTGCTAGTCCGCTAGGTGAATGGATAACGTATGTTGTGAGTTCGAACCCGATTGGAAACACCGTGCGTGTATTTCAACCACTAGCATTACAAACACTTGTATTGATAGGAAGAATAGAAATCGTCAATCGACCACAAACTTGAAGTTTTCTCTTTTAGCTAACATGGTACGTGTATTTGGCAATCAAATGGAATCAGTCATTTCTTGGTAATTTGACCCGGCATTATTGTTTCAAGATGGATCAGAAAGTCTATGAGAAGAGTTACGACAGAATTTGACAATTTGAAAAGGGATGTCAGGCAATGATGTCCCTTGGGTGGTCAGTTATGCATTCTTCGTGTCAACATTTCTGAAGAGGAAAACAATTCAGATTAATCAGGGTCAAACAGATCCACTCAGAACAGAATTCAAAATCCTTCCGTCAGGTCAACGACTTAGGTACCCTTTGCCCGCAAAATCTTGTAAAAAAAGTCTTTCATTCCTACAGTTGTGGCAGTTTTGAACTCGGAATTGTACAAATAATTCATTGATTTTTATGTGTGTGTTAATAATTGTAAATCGGGAGCTTTGTGGTGCCTAGGGAAAAATATCCATTTGTGCGTGTTTCGTTGATGGACAATAAAGTAATTTGAATTGAATTGAATTAAATTAAATTGAAACACTAACTAATATGACATTGGATCACTAAGTCAACGAAAAGGAAAACATGTTAGTTATGCTCATTAAGCAAATGGCATAACTGTTTTGTCAGTTATACAGTCCAGTATGATATATTATTGCTTGAATACATGGGTTTATGTGCCCGACTAGGTGACAATTTGCCCGACGCCAGGAGGGCAAACTGTCTCCTGCTGCGAGGGTACATAAAACCATGTATTCAGGCAATAATCTTTTTATTACATGCCTCTTCACAGTTTATGCTATTATTAGTTACATGCAGGGCATTTCAAACAATTTACCATTTTCGACCAGTATCAAACAGATTTTAATGAAAGTTAAAATAGCAGGTGAGGGTATGGATATTTCATATCTAGCGTTAGGCGTCTACTTTGACGACGAAAACGTCGAAGGGCTTCACTGGACCAGGTAACCATGGAAACCGGTCAGTACATCGTTCACCGGCCCGCTAACTCCCCGGATGTTCCTATTCAAATTAATGCACTGATTTGCATTCACATCGAGGCATATCATGAGAAACTTTGTGGTGTATGTACGATAAATCAAATAGAAGTATGATGGATTATATTTGCATGGATTTTATTTGGACTGATTCTTGTTTAATTCTTAGAAACAAAGAACCTCATCACGTGAAGGCATAATTACATCATAATCTTGTCTGTAGGCTTATAAATATCAAAACATAATAAATTGAAGAAATCAAATTTCCTCAGACTGTCGCGTTAGTGATAGGTTGTCGTGTAGCTCGTGGAGTGAATGCCAGCCAGTAACTGCTGCCATGCTGAGAAAAGCCAAGCGTGTTGCGGTGGAAGAGGGTCTAGGTATGTGGCTGCATGGGCTGCACCGCCGGGAGGGGTACAGAAAGTTTCAAGTGAGGGTACTGCCAGTGTTTGTTCGCAATTCAAAATCCAACATAGCGTTTTACTTTAAAGAGAGGGTTTAAATGTCAGCAGGTTTTACAGCTTTCACATAAAGCAATTAATTATTCGTAAGAAAGGTACACTAAATGACATTTCCATGAACGCAAACTTTATTTGTTGATGGTACCTGAGAAATGATAACAAAGGGATCATCGTAATTATTAAAGCATCACCAATATTATTTCAATGTCATTCTCGAACTATTGTTTCTATATCTTGAAAGAATGCTAACGGAAATAAAAGGCCAAATGAAACAGACGGGAGGTCAATCAGCGTTACTATGGTTACAGTACAAGCAAGCCTTCAAAAGTCCAACAGGATTACTGTAACATTATTTATTGTTTTCAAGGTAACTTTGTTAAATGGATGACGAAAATGAGTTTTGAAGATATAAAGCGAGGAAGTTACCGCAAACTGATGATACATTGATATCTTTTCAAACAAGATAATTTATGAGTCTTTTGTCGCAACAGGAAGGTTTGAAATACTCACTCAATAAATTCAGAAATAACATTACTCAGTGATATACGGCTGACTATAATTATTTATTGTGTACTTTACAGTGGAGTGGTGACTATAATCATAATCCATGTGTGACATACTTTTACTCCTTGATTGTTGTCACCATAGTGTAGTCCTTGCTGTCTTGCCTTCTGTTTGCGTAATTGTCAGTTTATCTGCCCGATTGTCTATCCTTGTCTGCCTCTGACGTGATTGTGTTCAGTTCCAAACATAGACAGGAAGTACATGATAAACATATGCCCTGTAAACGGATAATTTAACGTTTGGCATGATTTTTCAATATTTACATGAGACAGGAATTTCTTCTTTACCCATTCTATTAACACACAAACGAGAAGAGAAATCTCTCGCAATTGATTTGTCTGGCGGTGCCTCTGACATTTAAAGCAGCAATCAAGATTTCTATAACATTTTCATATGCTTGCATTGCCGTTATAATCCTAAGATTGTTTAGCGGTTTGGTACCTCACATCTGAACAAAGTGACGCACTTGTTTTGAAGACGAACTTTTAAACTGTGATAAATCATCAGTTTTGAAGCTGTTACAACAAGCGATATGGTATTTCCAAGTCAACAAACAACACGTCTTATTCAATAGAGCCATAAGATGTGTATAGAACAACGAATCAAAACATCAGAGTCCATACGTAAATAGTTACACATGTGTATGACTGGTATTTCTGTTGTACACTTATTAGGATTTCGCGATAGCAAGTTATTATAAGGGATACTTTAGTTTTGTTAACATGGCTTGACGAAATATGAAAACACATTATTTTTTCTCAATTTTTAGATTTCACAATGATCTTGATATTCACTGTAAAGCATTTGTTACAGACGATGGATATTCTTGGATATCGTTACTATTCATGCAGAAACGTTGAGTCATGTGAAAATGGTTATCAGATGTAACTCAATTGTTTTACGTCCTCAATGTAACCGGTCCATTGTTGTCACATGTAACTTTCCTGAAACGTACATTGTACACTAAACAAAAGATTTGAGGATACAAGTTACCTGGCCGGGAATTATTCAGTGTACGTCATACATTTTCACAAAAATCAATAAGTAGGACACGTGAACGTATAACAATTAGTGTGGCGCTTAAGTTTTAACAGTCTGTGTGTGGCTAAAGTTAAAATGGTTTGTAAGAATTCAACACACCAATAGCGACAGATCATGTACTCTCATTGACGTGACATTCCATTGATGTAAGTTTCCATCGAGAAGAAGAAATCATTATCAGATGACATTTAACGATCGAAGAGTGATTTTATCATTTTCAGTGAAAACGAGGCAAACCAGATAAAGTATTATAGATGTTTAGTACAGTCAGGCTAAAGTTTCGCCGAATATTATATGGCATCTCTACGTGAGTTCGTATAATTACCGATCAGCAGTCACCTGGTGACAGTGTAATACCATATCAGATATTAAATTCCATTCTTCAGATACAGAACAATGCAAAGCCGTGGGATTCGTAAGCAGTGGTCGACACTTTCAAACGCTGAACTAACGGTGTCAAATTACTCTTTATAAAAATCGATCAGGCTACTTGGTATTACAGTCACGCAGAGCCCAATAGCGTAAGAGGAACTTGAAGAAGTTCGCAATCTCATTGAAATCGATGCAAAATAGGTCCTGCTGTTACGACGCAGTTTGTGAGAAGATTAGTAAAACAAGTGGTTTACCATCAACTCGATTGCACTCACAAAACGTTGTATAGTTTGCTCAAACCACTTATCCTGTCGTTCTTGTGAAATGAAATTTCCTTCTTATTTCTGTTTGCGGGAAACTAACAAATTAGCATTGATTGCGTCTAACGTTAACTTCGAACAATAAGCTTATCTTGCACAAACTCGTATCTTGTAGCAGTGTTTCTAACAGTATGATGACACCACTGGATATAAACACTGTCTGAATAAATGGACGTGTTACGATAAATCATATTTTACTCATAAATCCGATCAAATCATTTCTTGTAACTTAAATATCAATTTAAACACACTTCCGTTCTGAGAAATGATATCACTACTCAATAATTGATTTGTTGGCGCCGAAGGCTATGTTGCAATAAATACAGAGAATAAAATCACAACACGTAACTTCTCAATCTGCTAGCCATCGAATCCCAGCCTTTCAAAATTGGCGTGGCGCCAAAATACGTTGCTATTTGTTTTGTTCGTGCTCAGCGTGGTTTGAATTTGACCATACGATGTTTTACAGGCATAATTTTCATTGCGATTGTTCTATTCGAATCATTTCCCCGAAAAACCGGGCCATGTCAGAATGAATGAATGAACGAATGAGTAAATGAAAAATGAACGAACAAACGAACGAACGAAAATGAATGCACTGTACGTATAGATTGAAAAATCACTGTGATCTGAGGCACGACATCATTTGAACACAATTGATGAGAAACATTATGGTTGTCGATCAGAGTGCAGGCCATATTGACACATAGATCGAAGACGAGACGGGAAGACTAAGGTTAAAGGGTTTAATTAAAGCCTAAGCGTATTTTCTCTATTTGACGCCACACTCTTTAAGTGGAGAGAACGTGATGCAGTAGAGTTGACAATAGAATCAAAATTGAACTTTGTAGTATTCACTAGAATCTCATCTAACATGAAAGTGTAGACGTTCATTAGATGACTACATAGGCATCGGTAGTGAACTGACCCAGATATGACTGAGTAGATCATTGTTGTGATGTATTTCCAGTCACAGCGAAGTGATTCTTTGAGTTGTATCTACTTAATGAGAACGACATGGTTAAAGACTGATTTTCAGCATTGTAATCGCAATACACAAGTCTGGAATATTCCATGATGCAAAGCAAAGATAAATGACGTCATGATCTCTTCAACTCATAGGAATTAGTCTCTAAATCATTTACTGTGTAGCGATGTTTAAGTAAGATTTTCTGACAAAACAGTTTGATTTTCAGTGCTACATTCACACGTCATAATATGATATATTTAGTAAATTCTACATATTTAATGAAGTCAAATGTCTCAAGAACTCATGAAGAATTAGAAATATAGCGTACAAGAATGTGGTTTTTCACTTGACTCTCCTTTACTATTAACGAGGAAAATTGAATTTTGATATAATTCATGCGCTATTTTCTCTCTAATTTCCTTTTTTGGTCAAAGTGATTAATTTATACACAAAAACGCCAAAACAAGCACGAAGTTGACATCAATTGCCTGTTGTACAGTTCACTTTTTCAAATAAAGTCTTTACGAGTTCCGGGCTTTCTCTTGGGAAGTAAAATCATTTGGCTTTACGAGAAAGGCCACTAAACGTGATCTCGTTAAAGACATTAAAGCGAGGCTATCATTCCAAGAAACCGATGATCTATTATTTTATAATTTAATTAAATCTCTGTACATTTGATAATTTATCTTTCTACGATTGTCATGACACCATGACATTTCGCGAATACCATGGTCATGTCATGAATGTCATGACCATGACACACGCGAAAGGAACGTGAAAGAGATGCATTACGTTCAGCAGTCGATAAACACAACATTTAATTCCCGTGTGTTACTAACCCACATAATAATGCATGGTTGATCTCGTATTTCCTTTTAAGCAAGCTGCCAATCGTGATTAAATAGTTTGCTACTGTAGCAGTATTATAGTTCTATACATCTGCTTTGTTTTATGATATCCTATAAATCTCCGAAATGTTTTCGTCGAAATAATCGTAAGTTAGATTTCAGTAAAATTATTACTTTCAGAATGGATACCTTCACAGTAACGATAAACAAGGAACAATGAAATCTACTAAATAATCATAACATTAAATCTTATCCTGGTGGCAATAAAAACTACAAACTTTCCTTGAGCTATTTTTCACAGTCTTAAGAAATGAAACACACATTCTTGCAATCTCCATCCATTGGCCTCTTTCTGTAGGTCTGTCTGCCTGTCTTTCTGCTTGTCTACCTGTCTGCCTGCCGTTCCTGTATGTCTGTCTTTCTGTCTGTCTGTCTCTCCATATCTGGTTATCAATATCATGATCATTCGCACACATAATAATAAGAACCAAATGACCTATTTTTTAAATCAGACACATATTTAGTTCAAGTAAGACAATAGTAGATGAAATATTAATGGTTTTATCGTACCTCTACTACGTAACGTAATCGTGGATCAAGTGAAATCGATTGCGTCATCAGATGACGACACCGATTGATGAGAACGGCGAAAAATGATATTTCGAGAATCCAATATTTGACCACAGGCCGTGCTATTCAATTAGCCGTGTATGACCTCTTTCTCTTGTACACTGTAACTTAAATATGCTTATAACTGCCATATACAGTGTACGACTGTGAATGGGTACGATTTATCGACAGAGCCGTGAATACAACGTTAACACACATTGTGTATGAAATAATATTTCTTTACAATTGAACCTAAAGTGGATTACTTGGTGTCTGGAGAATTTAAGTAAAATCTTAAAAAAACTAGTCAGTAATGAGAATCAGACACACATTATTTGTCTTTTACGCCACAAGTGAATAATGTGGTCTATTAATGTTTTTGATAACAACAACATTTATGTGTAACCGTTGAAAATGCATGTCTGTCATATCACGCAGGCGAGATAAAGCGCCAACAGTTTTCCTGACGATGGAAGAGATACAAACCGTGATGAAAACCAACTGTCATTCGTTCATCTCTGAACCAGTTAGAGCTACAAATGATTGCAAAGCAGACAGACAAAGAAACATGCAGTAAAATAAACTGACTATCACTGCAACCCTTTAATCAAGTCATTTCTTTGTTAGAATGTTGATCCGACAACTAGACCTTCAAATGACCTTATAATGTACGGTACTCGATGGTTCATCGACAAATTTAAAGTTCTTATGTTTTGAAGTTTCCCAAGTGAATATCTCCAGCTTTCACCCGGGAGTAATACCTCGACTATTGAAAGGATATTACACATGTTTTCACCGGAATGAACAGTAAAACTATTCTCTGAAATGCCAAGTGTGTGCACAGAATATATGAATAGATTTAAAGAAAACGAACAGAGCTGTATGTCATTATTGTCAAAGAAAGCTCCACTAATGACATTTAAGTATGCGTTTAGTTGTCTTCTAATTTTAATGAGATGGCTTAGAAAGTTAGTTGAACTCAATCCTACTTGGCGTGATGTCGAATATATCTCGGGGTATTTGTAGCCACTAAATACCAGTCATGAATAGATGAAGTACACAATGGCACAGCCGTGAAATCGTAAATATTTGTGGTTGTTTAACCTTGACATCAACTGTGCGCTGACAGAATACGTTATCTTCATGCTGATGCATATGTATCCTTCACGGTGTAAATATTTCAGTGTACGTAGCAATCAAATTTCAATGTCCCGTCTTAATAGTCTTGTCTCTTCATTAATTTTATCACGACAGAGGTCATAAAATAAAAGAGAGAGAAACAATCCTCATTACTTCCAAAAATGATCAAGAGACTAATTGGTATACGTTTTGTAACAGAGGTGAGTAATATGTATGAACCGCAACCTCACCAGAGACATTCTAAATCTCCTAATATATATCTCTTCACAGATGTTGCCTGACAGAGCATTGCATATTCTCTATGACTTCATTTACCGAAAGCCCCAACTGACAACCATGTTCGGCCCTACGTTTTCAAATGTTGCCTCGGTCGTCAATAGAGTAGCCGCCGAATATAACATTATACAGGTAACGTTTGATGTTTATATGCTTCCTTAAATTCAATCACGTGATTAAAATTGACTACAATTCGCATCATCGGTTCAATTCGAATTTTTTACGAAGTCGTCAATCCCGGATATTGGATTAAAAGCAAACAGGCTCCAGGTGTACCGGTTTGATCTACTTGTTGTTGAATAATCACCATATAATGATCTCCATAAGCGACATTGCTATGTTTATTCCTTCGCCTGAAGTTAACAGCTGCATGTCAATTTACTGAGTGTGCGCAGTGCTTCCATTTACACCGCTGTTCAACTCACGACCAGAAGCACTTTGTCGTATGGCATTACAATGGAAATCAATCTACAAATTCACTATTTACTCTCATTTACAAAAACCTTCGTTTTAATAGCAATTAATTGGTTCACACTTCAAAGCCAAAAGACTCAGTGCTTTTGCAGTATGAATCGGAAATTATTTATCAACTCAGTGAGAAACAGTTCTTGTTGAATTTGGCAAGAGAGAGACAAAACTAATAGTTTGTTCTCAAATAATCATGTTTTAAATTTGGTTGTTTTAATTGGTAAGTGGTACAGAATTCTAGATACTAATCTCTGTCAAGTGAATCTTGGTTCTGCATAAACATAACGATTGACCTTTGCAATTATCAAATAAGAGTCCTTGCAAATCTGTGGTAAAATTATTTGCAGATCGACAGCAAGTGTAATCTTCACATAGATTGCTTGGGACATTTTAATGTGCATCTGCGGACAGACATTAAAACGTCATCGAAATAAGTTTGTTCGATTTTATTTGCTGGGTATTAATATTATTTTGAAGTCCTTGAGCTCTTACAGTAACGTACATGTAGATTGCAGAAGATGCTGTACTGTTACGATGTTGACCTCAAAAAGAAGGAATCCGCCCTAATTGGGGGTCACGTGTGTTGCAGTGATATTTACAGCTTGATAAATCCACAACCTTTGTGTAAGTCAGCAGCATTGCGTGGGCACTTCAAGTTTTGCACGGAAAATCATTGGGATCAGTAAAGTAATGTGTGCCTTACCCAAGGGCATTTCAACTTGCCATTCTGATGGCCAGATTACTGACACGGTGTTAATCTTGATTTGACAGATTGGCTACGCTTCGTCACCGTCACTGCGTGATAAGGTGGCATACCCACTTACTGTCCAAATCTACCCAGTGGATGATGTATTAAATCCGGCCAGAGTTCAATTCATCAAGTCTTTCAAATGGAGTCGTGTCGCCATAATTTTCGATGATATTGAATACTTTCGTTCGGTAAGATAAAGTTCTGACTTAATCCTGCGAGATTTTCTAACGAATTAGTATCTCTGCAGATATTGCTCTAATCATCAGGCTGCATTCACAATACATGGAGGGGAACTGGATGAATTCACTGTTATGTCGTCCAGTGGATCTTATGTTAATAATAATTGAACAAATTCTGGAATCTTTTAATAGCATTTCATTAATTTATTTGAAAAAAAATGTAAAATAGTATGAATGGCCTTGAATTTTGGTAAGAAAAATCAACAGTTAGACCTTGTTCAGGGGACAGACGCTGCAACTATTGACATTTTTTTCCCAATATTTCAATTCTATGTATTAAGGTAGTATGCGTCTTGAATAAGAAAGACTTAAAATTTTGGTCAATTTTCTCAGGGAATCTTTCAACTATTCTCTTTCAAAACCAAAAATAAAAAAATATGGGGTCGCCGTACGTGCAAATTCTGGTACTACAGAAACAAATTCTCAAAATTTACCGATACTTAAAATTCAGAATGGCCACCGTGCCTTGGTTAACTCTTTGGAGAAAAATAAAATGATCGATTTTCTGAAATCTGGAGAAGTTTTCTTACACCAAGAGCTTTAAAATGAACCCCTGCAAGAGGTAGATCACAAAAGGATTATTAAAGTTGGAGAGTTTGAATATCTGTCCTCGAGGCGTATTCCACCTTAATTACACTTTCGTTCTATTTCCCTACGGCATGCTGAAACTCACAATATTCGCCTTGTTAACAATGTCTGTATACGAATATATTGTATGTTGTTAATGATTGAATTAAAGTCCAAACTGAAAGATATTATCAACGATACAAATGCATATATACACAGACTGTGCTGAGAAAGTGAATACTGAATATTTCAACATGAAACTATCAATACTTTTACTTCCATAGCACAATAATTGCACTAAAACTAACCATTAAAATCATCTATAAAAACAATCATTAGAAATACGAAATCCATAAAATTGTTTCAAAAAGGGTACAGAAAGGCTCAAAATAGCCTCTAAAACCAACAAAATATCGAGGGCGACTGGGGGAACCCCCTCTCGAGAGGAGAGCATATCCCCCTTGACCCCTCTCTCTCTCCTGGCGATGACCTTTGGTCATCAGCCTCTTAGCGACCTTTACTGGCTGCGAAACCAGTTAGCTGTCATTTCTTTTTAGCCTGTTGATAAAAAAAAAATGTGATAGTCATGTTAGGTGTAAAACAAGTGATTGGAGTAGCTACAAAGAGCAAAAATACTGAAAGACAGATATTTAAAATTTTAGTTTAATATTGTTGGTTTCGTAAATGTTTTGTGATATAGTAGTGGCAGGATTTGAACATTTTTGATCATATAAAGGGGGTCCAGAGGGGGTCTAAAACGAATGAGGACCTTGATCGCAATTCCTCCAGCACCCAGTACCCCGTATTTGTAAATGCAGCCTTATTGTGCACAAGGGGTGGGTAATCGAATAAGACTGGTTTAATCAAAACCAAGAAATAGCTGAAAATTTACCGTATTAGTAGTTTAATGCATTGATAATCAAGCTAAGATATGCATTTCTTACAATTGTGACATCAAAAAAGTACCACGTAGCCACAGGAAAAAGTTAAAACAAAACTCAAAGCGAAGCAGAGTTGATGGTTGTAAGATCAGTACGGTAACACTGCTATCTCTTATCAGTCCCAGTGGGTTCTTCGTGCATATCGTATAGAACTACCCAACATGCATCAGGTGATGGTCTACGCTCTATTAACATAGGGTTTGTGATCCAATGATATATTGTAAGTACACAGCTAGTGTGTGCTTATACTGGCTTAGACAGCACAGGAGGAAATGATGTCACAGAGCATTGTACAAAGTCGAGAGGTGACATGTTGATTACGGGTCAGAGGTTTCAGATGGAGTCGAAACTCGTGTTCAAATTGTGTAGCAATAAAACTTTGGATAGACAAAAATTAAATGCTCTTACTTCTGCTTCTCTTTATTTGTGCATTCATTCTTTTAAAGACGTTTCTTTTGATTTTCAAAATTGTTTTAAGCGTGTCTGTTGAACAAGCCACATTGCAAGAACCCCTCGCCCTTATTACAAAGTAATAAGACAGTCTACTCACCACAATGAACTGTAAAGGGTTATACGATGACCGGGTAAGGCGCAGCTTTTGAAATATTTCGCTTGAGCTCACTCTAACTAAAAGATTCACTCCGATTTCTTACGTTGCACCCATGATTCCATTTTTCCTCAACATTTATTCTTTTAAAGAACCTGCACTTTCTCAGCGCACTTCAGACGGCAATGAAGTACAATATTCTGTATTTGTATCGACAAAACTATCGGTTATTCATCCATTCAATAGACAGATGTTTGCTGAATGTAATCAACTGCTCATATACGATCGATCTGGACGATGTGTGAAATCCAGAGCTTTCAAACGTACTTTTCAAGACAAATAGCATTGGCGGCAAAGGCAAGGAGCGTATCCAATCAATTACATGGTGTACGCACATGTATACCATGTCATCGACATCTGTCACCATGGCAATAAACAACGTAATGCATTATAGCATTTTTGTTATTTCCTGGGGAAGTAACAAAAATCTGTGCCGTTGAAAGTAATTTGTTTTTGTGAGAATATTCAATGAATATTTCTTCCTCTTACATACTGCAGTGTGAGTATATTCAGTCAATATGCATTCAAGTGTTTAGGAAGATTTACACAAGTCTTGCCTTGTTACGTGCTGATGTTTTGCTCTTAAAATGAAAGTAACTTTGTCAAATAAGAAATTTTACAAGCATGACAAGGACTAAGCATTTACAGTTCATTGGTTTCTCTTGTCGATGCAGAATATGAAGAATCTAGTACAGTTACTGACTGATGAAGAAATAGATATCTTAACGATGGAATCAATATCGCATGACCCAAGTTTACAGGTTCAAAGTTTAAAGGTCAGTATTTAAATTTCACAGGTAGAACAATGATTGCCTGTTTGCGTGTGCATTAATGGACGAAGTTGTATAAGAATGCTATTGACCTGTCATCATTTCAAATCAAAATTATTTGTACAGATGGCATGGGTGGCAAAATGTACCAAAACAGCTTAAAGGGTCAACGCAGATTAAAGTAGTTTAATTGTAGATTACATACTGGAAGCTAAGCGAGGCCCTAAGTTTGGTGTGTCTATTCACGTATCCGTATATGAGATTATCAAAATGACTGGCAGTCCTCCCCAGTCTTCGTTACATGCAGAATGGTGAGCGACCGAACTTCCAGAATAGGGGAGGTAATTGAATTCTCGGGTCAACTCACCGAGTATAAGAATGCCAATCCATATTGTTAGCATTAGGATTTGTAAAGTTAGCTGTAGCTCCAACCTATCGTAATTATGCTTGCTTTATGCAGAGACACGACGCCAGAATTATTTTCCTCTTGGCCTACATGGAAGAAACCTTTACCGTATTCTGTCAGGTTGGTACATCAATGACTGTAATTGATAGATTGTAGATTGAGCTTTTGACTTAATATTTTGAAGCATGTACGATTAAGTGACTGCATTCAATCCACAGACAATTCAAGTTGTACGTGATATGTGTATTTTGCGAATTAGCGTGTGCATGTCACTTGTATATCCTCGGTAAATACTCCTCTATCATAGCAGTGTGTGCTTGAAGAGATGTCGGACAACTGTGAACCTCTGTAGAATGCTATAGGGCCCTTAGTGAACGTTGCATACAAACTCAGACCAGTGATTCACGCTTCAGTTAATCCAGTGTCATGAACGATAAACTACTCAGCTTTATCTATGATCTGTGCTTCCATACATGCTGCAGGCCTGCTTGCATAGCTAGTATCTGACAGAGAAATCAACGTAATCATGAACACACATTCAGTCTACCGTACGCGTGTTTCTACTTGTGAGAAAATTTTCAACGCACAAAATATGCAATGATATTTTTTCAAGTCGTTGTCGGCGTTTCTGATTGGCCCTGATGTTCCCGCAGGGAATTTTGATATGTAATGGAACAAGGCTTCAGATTGTTGTGGTATTGATTGGAGCGTTATTACATTGCAGTCCTGTTAACAGCCTAGAATGTAAATCGATGTAAGATTGTTGCTGATCGAAGCTACACTAAAGCACAGATCAAACCTGTAAAGTACACTTTCAGATACATATTATCGAAAACGTCTCTTATTGGAATTCATTGATGGCATGTCTGTGTTATTGAACAAAAGTATACGTTGTCGCATCATATCACCGATGTAACGGTATTTGGTGATAAAACTACCATACGATGAGTGCTGAAGAGAAATGAGATGAACCACGCTGAACTTCATAACGCTTTACAAAGTATGTTGCTTTATAACATACAACAGCTGTAACTGGATCTCATTGGATTCATTTAGCGAGCCGCGAGAATATGTTAGGGAAGTGAATTTTGTATATAGTACCATCTTTGCTCCCTTTGCTAGTCCAGAACAGGTTAACCAAAAAGACAGTGCCAAGTACGGAATGAAAAATATAGTACACGGTCATCAACAAAGTCCAAAATAGACGAAAATTTTCGAGATTTAGACCAAGCATTCTCATCTACGAAATGACGCAAAGACAGACATCAGAATAAAATTCAGAAGTTTGATTTGGGTATGCCAGAGTTTGGAAATCCAAATGGTTCGTTTCTGACTTGAAGCAACATGCATTTGTGCCTGAATTAAAGTTCATTGAGATATAAACTTGGTTAATAACAACGGATGCAATGATTCGTCTGTCAAACCAAAACCCAGGGAGAAGTCAACCCACACAACCTTTCACATCGATCACTAGTAAGCTAGGGAGTCTTCAATGCCAGCTTTCTGATAGACGATATCGCTACAGGCTCTCTAGAAATCCCTTTTGTTATAGTGTAACCAGTACCGTTTCAAAGGTGTGTTACGATTGTTTCCGATCCAGTATAATTGTTGTTTTAGATAGTCACCGTGTTTACATGTTTTTAATTCTCCATTCAATTGTTCTAGGCGCTTTAGTATTGAAAAGGATATAACGTTGTCATCACATAGACGTGAAATCTGATGATCTAGAGTTTCTTAGTCTATATTTATTCATATTATCTATGCAGTTCAATCATGTGTCTTGTAGACGCATGGCCTACAGGAAACACGCTGTTCAAAAAAACTGGACGCTATTCAACTGACCAAAGCCCTTCATATAATGTGAGCCTTTGAGCAAATGGCACTTGGCGTTCACGTGACGAATGACAAAACATTTATTTGGCTTTTGTTATACAGACAGTCGAGGGACAGTGGTCTCAGTACATCAACCCGTAATATTTCATAGCAAAAGACGGGTAAAACATGCTTAACCGTTTATTGTTCTCTGCACAAGAGATCATAATACGCATCGTAGCGAATAAGGTGTGACATCGGACGTGTGGCTGTATATGTGCTAAGTTTATTAAGGCGGTATCAGACGTAGTGTAATTAACATTTCAGGGAAACCTAGAACATAAATGTCAATTACCTTTACAGAGAAAAGTTTTCATACGCATGTCATGTGCACAGAATCATAATACAGCACTTGAAATATCTTCGTAATTGTTTCAGTAACTCACACTACGCTGAGATATTTGGGGACAGATGCCGTGACACTTGTGACGTTTTCTCATTTCACGAATGTTATGATTTGACTTGTCTTTACAAAGAAACAAACACATTAACATATGACACTGCTTATTTTTCTGAATCCAAATTATCTGACAAGTATGTAAATGTTTCATTCGGTGAAACTTAGTTTGTTTTCAATTTCTTGGAAGGCCTATCTGGAGGGTATGTACGGTCGTAAGTATGTTTGGATAATTCCTGGATGGCTGTACGACTTCAGCTGGGATAGCTGGGATAAGTTTGATTGGGAAACTATACCATGCAACAGGGAACAGGTGCGAGAAGCCATGGACGGCTACATAGGCTTTGTAGCAGATCCGTACTTAGATGATCTGGACGAGATTGACTTCAATGGTGTTGTAAGTTCTAGCCATCATAGATGGCGCACTTACTAGTGAAACGTTTTAATTAACGATGTTCTCGTAGAATTGAAGTGCCCAGTTACCGAAATCACGATGTCAGTTCTATTACTTGTTAAACAATTCCCATGTAGGTTTAAAAGCCAAGATTTCCATATGACAACTTTGTAATTTAAAGTCCAATAATTGAATCATCTGGCAAAGGTTAGTCTATTCATATTCAAGCAATGCAAGTTAACAACTTTTAGGGGCCGTCTTCCATCCCTGGTTCTCGCATCAGTGCTCGTTGATATTGACTATTTACGTTATGTGTGTCTTTTCGTCTCCTTTAAAAGCTGTTTCAGTTAGTTGGGTAAGCTGATAAAACACCTGGCAGTTTGCATCGTTACGATATTACAGATATTCAGCCGAGGATTTTAATGTCTGAGTTCAGGGAACAGTGAATGTTCATGCATTTTTAATGTCTCATCTACTCTGCAGAAACCATCGACTTCACAAAAACAGTTTATTGCATCAATAATGAAAATCAATATGGACTTGACTTTGTCTTATGATGCTATCATGGTTATGGCGTTAGCAATGAACGCTTCCTTAAGTCTACTCAGCAAACAAACGCCAAGGCGAAGACTGGAAGATTTCACCTACGATAATGAAGACATAGCTAACTTACTTCTACAAGAAATCATGAAACTCGACTTTACAGGAGCATCGGTAATTATTTCTCAGATCACTGTGAAAACAACTTGAAGCGCTTAAAATAATGAATAGAGATTTGCATGGCTGTAATTCTGCCTGATCCTTGATACACTTCTGAGTTGACGAAATCAAAAAACACTACTCTCATAAAAATAACATAGATACATGAAAGGCACCGACTTTGATGTAATTTTGAACAAAATCATGGAATGTATAATTCAGTTGGCCTTAGTCTTTGCAATTACCAGGCTATTTGATATTTGAAATGAGTCTATATCAATTCTATATCAAGTCTATATCAAGTCTATTGTCCACAGTAACGAACTGGAAAGTCTTTTTCGGAAAAGTGATTGAAACTTCAATAAATAATTACAGTGGTTACACAATTTGATTGCAGGGTAAAGTGAAATTTGATGAACGGTACAGCCGACAAAGCAATGTTGGAATTGAACAATATCGAGGTTGGTTTGTGTTATGACATCTATAGTTGATTGACTTCAACAGCTTACTAGGTCTTTCCGAACGCTGTTGGTGTGTACCATATTTAGCTTTTGTCTAGAAACCCGATCAATACAACTCAACTCAATTATGAGCAAAGAGCTAATATCATGGCCAAGTATCAAAGAATGAACAGCAATTTCCCAGATGGTATCACTTCATACAGTAATGCCACTCCGTCGACTGCTGTTTAAGAAGACATTAAGATTGTGTGCAATCTTTAATTCTTTGTTGGTTTTTATTTGATATCCTTTAGGAGGCAACGTCACAACAATTGGCAAATACGAAAATGACCTTGGCATTATTGACTGGTATTCAGGAGTTCAGTGGCTAGGCAAGTGACAAATCATTTCATACAAGACTTCGAATTCAATACAAAATATTAATGCTAGCTAGAATTACAGTGTCATTCGTGAAGAAATTAGACTCAAAAATCAAAGTTTTGAAAGTTTGCCATCCTATGAACATGAAAACATCAAACTGTCTTCTACCATGATAAAAAGACGAAGCTAGTCTCGACGTGCAAATATTTTTTATCATACAAGCAAATTTGCCCAAAAGTTTATCAATGTTTGAAATGAAAAATTACAATGATTCCCTCATAACTCTGTCAGACAATGACAACGACAATGACTATGACAACTGGACTTTGTGAACAGGTTTCAAAATAAACCCACGCAAGCTGTAAACAAAATATCATGTTTTTATTGAGTAAAAAATTGAGTCGTAACTCTACATGATCAGAGTTTAGATGCACGTCGAGGGGACGTACGGAGAAATTCAGTACGCGATGACGTCATCTTAATGATAGCAACGTTTTATCCTTGCTCAAATGTTCGGATTTAACAATGTCACATAACTACAGTGCGTGCATTTCAGTGACATAAGCAAATATCATATCGTGCATTTCGGAATAACTCCTTTCAACGATGAAACGGATGATTGCCAGACTTCAGACTGATTCTTGTATTTTCCCATTTCGTCATCTCTCATCCACGAATCCTATGACAACACTGTCTACTCACTTCCAGTCTCAGTGGTTAACAAGCTTCAATCACTTTTTCTCCTCAGATGGCGGTAACCCTCCTGTCGATGGCATTACGTTGATAAATACGCCTGAGTCAATGTCAAGAATTCATCGTCTAATAATGTGGTCTATAGCTGGATGTGGTTGCTTAACGGCCATTGCCATGTTAGTGATCAACATTGCGTACAGAAATGCTAAGTAAGTTTGCTCTATTCTACAAACGTGGAAACATCTCGGTCATATGGTGATCATATTATGCATTCATTGACATGAAACATTCACAGAGTCGTATTGCATGGCGACCGAGTGTGTGTTTTCACTCACATACTCTATTTCCAATTTGTGAAAAATATTCCCAAATGATCAGCTTCCTTTACTTAAATATACCGGTTAAGAATACTTAATGTTTCAAGAAATTATTACATCGTTACTCATTGATGTTTAATCTGATCAATGTCGTAATCTTTGCCTTTGTCTTTTAGAGCCATCAAAATCTCCAGTCCCCCACTGAACAATTTCACCGCTGTTGGCTGTCTCTTACTGTATGCTGGCGTTTTTATGTTCGGAATTGACATCGGTATATCAACTAATGTACAACTATTACTTGCATCTTGCTGGGTAAGCTGGTCAATAGCTTCCAGGACATTTATTGTCATTCACCTGAGCACGCCCAACTTTAATGTCTTATATTTAGGGGCATTGACAATTTCATTGTCGAGAACGGTGTACCCCCTGTCTTTCCTGCAAGAAAGAATGGCAACAGCAGAATCAAATTTAGTCGATAAGTACGGCTACTATACATATTCTAAATCAGAGATGAAGAAACAAGTCTGGAAGCTTTAAGTTTGTCTTAATCAGAACCAGCTGCGTTTCTTGACAGAGTGTGGACGTTTATGTGAGATTCATAGAATATTTAAGAGACCTTTCATCGAGTATCACTCTCTTTTCACTAGATTCGTATCATACTGCTTAGTGTCGGACTTTCACTGAGCTTTGGTGCGCTGTTCATGAAAACATATCGAATCCACGTCATATTCAATGAAGCTTTGACTAAGATGAAGATGACCGTAGGTAACAGCTAATTTCTATTTGAACATTGTTTGTTGGAATGCCTGCGATAAATGTCGATTAGATTGTCTGTGTTTGTCCCAGCATACACAATTTCACTAATCAGAGAGGAATTAGATATCTCGATTATTCTATTGTTAAATGACCACTTCTAATTACCAGTTGGGCAAGCTCTCATCTCTCCTTTAGTTTACACAATTTACGATATCTTTATCTGTCAAAAATTTCAAAGGCACTTGCTTTGAGGAGAGTGGAATTTACATTCACGAATTGCGAAAATATGGGAGTCGTAAATTAGGTACATCTCCTTGTAAACCACTGCATTACCTTTCCTTATGTCGCTTTAAAAAAACAAACATATATATGTATATATATATATATATATATTATATATATATATATATATATATATATTATATATATATATATACTCCAAGGTGATCCCAAAAATCATGTGGCACTCTTTGAATCTCTTTCAATCTGAAATCGAAATAATTATGATGAGACTGTAAATAAAGGCAGGTAACATTGCAGGTGGATAGGCTAGTCAATTTTCGTCACTGAAAATAATCGGCATGGTTTAGCTTCAACATTTGTCTTCACACACAGGTTTTTCAAATTGACTCATTCCCATTTAATAGTAATGAAGAGAGCTACAGATTATTGTATTCAATGTCCCCGCAAGAATCCTGCTATAGACAATTTTAGAAAAGGATTCAGAAAAAGTTTCTTTGAACGTAGTTTTCTGTGACTACCCTACACATTTACTTTTTGTCTACTCCGACATTTTTGTACAAGTCTCCACGGATATGCCTGCGGTTTTTTCTGCGTTTTTTATCTTCTATAGATTTGCAAAAAGGTTGATAATAAAAATTATTTGATAATTAGAGACAAAATTACCAAGCAAATGATAGGTAGTCGTCTTGAAATACGACATACCTTTTTTCAATCTGTAGAGCTATTTTCTTTTTTTCAGCAAATTAAAGGCAACTTGAACATGGAGCATATCTGAAGACGCAAGCAGTAGACAATACTAACGATGTTTAAGTCACATAATGTCGGATATGATAAGAAAGTGTATAGTTGTTCATTCCAAAGAAACATCCCGAGTTTGAAGTGAGACGTGCATAGATTTAGCATAGACCGTAGGACTTATGGATCGTCATCTAGTATTTTGCTGTAAATCTTCTTTATCACGATAATGGGTATTCTAAAATTTCAAAAAATTTCTTCATCGTCATGACCGCAATAACGTTAACGCAATTGGAACTAATTTGGGATAATTGGATCTTCATATTTTTCAAATTTATTCAAAGTGTAAAGTGCCCTATAGCTGAATGTTGCAATATTACATATTACTCATAAAAACAAGTGTGTAACTTAAAAAGAAAAGCAGGTGAGCTTACATTTGCAGATCAAACCGACATTACTTCACCATCCGATTATCCCAAATTAGTTCCAATCATGTTCATTATTTCTATCCTGAAAATGTACTTATCATGATCAGTGGTAGGCCAGCAGCATAGACAAGCATAAATTCTTCACACAAACGATAGAATTTCAACATTTGAATATAAGCGATAAGTGGTTGAAGCAGCATTGAATGATGCATATTTTTTGGTATACCACGTTTTTTTCAGAATTTGCCAGACAGTAAACTCATTGGTGGAATCCTTCTTCTAGTATTTGTCGACATCGTTATATTCGTTCTATGGATTATTTTGGATGATATGCAAATAGTAAAGGCCCACCTAGAACCAGTGGTAAGTATTGTGTAGTCCCACCTTGAACTAGTGGCAAACATTCCAAATTGAATATATGTCGACAAGATAAAATGGTTCGTTTTCACGCTAGCAATAGAAAACAAAAAACAAACAATAAAGGTTGTTTCTAGATGCAGCTGTAAAAGGGGTTGATAACGCGCATTTCCTTGTCAGTTCAATGTTTGAAAGGTGTCTGTTATCTTTATTTATACATATTTAAATCTTAATAAATACCTATTAGCTGTTAATGAGGGCTATAGCGTCCGTTTGTAACCGCGAGGGTCTGTGAAAAAAACAGAAACACATCGCTATGCCCCGAGGCCCATAGGCCGAGGGACATAGCGATGCAGGGGCTGTGTGTTTCTGGCAACAGACAGTCACGAGAGGTAAGAAAAAAGTGCTAGGGCCCGAATAACGGCCAGGTTGTATGTGTTTTTGTAACACATCATAGGCTAATGATGTTTCGTGTTATTGTTTTTTAATATGCTTTGATATATATGCAACTCAATCATCCTTTTTGAGAAGTTCAATTGGCGGTAACTTCTCTGAACTTCACACCGGTAGCAGTAATGCTATTTTCTTCACAAAATATACCACGCAACGTTCTTTTTTTGCATTTGAACGTAGTATTGTCGAGAATCTGTTCAAGTTCCTACACTATTGGAATGGAAATTTGCTGTTTTAGTCAGTGCTCGTCGCTCATCCACGGCGCTCATCAACTTGTTGTCACTCGCCATTGTTTCAAAGCTGCCAGACGACAATATGCGTCGGGTCACGTGACCGGGAACTGCTTCAAAGACAATTTCCTTAAGGAAACAGTCTTTAAAAATACACTCTGACGTCACTTTTTCAATTCAGTGGTACCAGACGTATCTTTTTTTCTCATCACAAGACTTATTCTTGCGATAGAACAAAAGGAATGAGCATACGGCGTATTATAACAAATATTACACTGTTAAGGGGATAAGACCCCTCTACTGTCTATGACAGAATTTTGAAATGTCCATGCGTATGACAAGAAGCAGTACACACATCAAATCGTGAAAAGACCAAACCGCAAAGATTTAAATTTCCTGACGTCAAATTTGGTCTTCTGACATCACTCTCTATTCTTTTCTATTATAGTTTGACAACACCAATCCTGAATCGGAGATCTATTTGGTTCCTGAAATCTATCACTGTTCTTCCAGACATTCACTTTATTTTTCCATTGCCTTATATTGCTACAAAGGCTTTATACTTCTGTGGGGTGTATTTCTTGCCTGGGAGACAAGACGGGTCTCTCTGACACAACTCAACGACAGTAAGTATACATCATGTGTGAACACTCACGATCTCTTAGCGTTGTTGGATTTTTCTTCTGGAGATAACGCCATTAATTTTCCATTTTATTCCATGGTACATTTGTCAATGATATATCCTGACATTTTTATTCGATATGAACATATAAATATTGTTATCATTTCAGGTGTTCAGATTCAAATGAATGCTGATTTTTTTAACATTCACATCAAGATTTCCGTTTCTCAAGTTTCATGCATCTTAGTGATTATCGGACACAATATTTGCTTTGTTTGCTAGCATTTCTATGTATTAGAAGGTACTATTTATAAGAATTTGCATGCCTCAGAGTTTGATATGCAAGGTGTGATTTGTGAGCGCGTAATTATGATGCTTGAGATACAAAAGATCACGATGTCTATTTGTGCCAGTAATATGAATCTAAATTCCTTGAATTTATCTCCATTTTTATTTTGTTCATTCATCCAAGGTACGTACATCGCACTGTCCATCTATACAGTCTTCGTTACCTGCACTATCGTACTTCCGGTTCTCTATCTGAAAGGAAATGACGTCACCTTTACGTTTACTTTCCTGACATCGGCCATTATCATCGTCAATACAGCGATACTATCACTGGTGTTTGTACCAAAAGTATGAATTTTGTATTTTACAAGTTATTGCTGTAATATTATAAAGAACGTTGTGATTTTTTCACATTCTTGTTTTTACAGCTATCGTGATTAAAGGTATATACTACATAAAGAGGATAACTGATCTAATACTTTGCTGCGAACGTAGTTTGTAAAACTCTTATGTATGAAATAATTTTTGATGTGAGAATTATTTTTGCTCCTAAATGGTATGCGCAACTTTAAGAAATGTCAATGTTTTTAAAGCCCTGCATCGCCTTCCGATGTATCTGCGAAAATGTACTCTCGAAATACTGAAAAATTAGTGAAATGCTTATTTCTGCAGCAGATTTCTAATGATTTAAGTGATTTACTGTTAATTGTCCGAGACGGTTAAACTACATTATTTACTTATATCGGTAGATTCTACTTCTGAACAAAGACCCCGAGTCTCTGACCACCAGTATCATCCACATATCGAGTTCATCGCACTCTGGTGACACAAAGGATACCAGAAACCTGGCAGAGGTGTACAGAAAGGTAAGACAGTTTTGAGTATTCAGAACTGTAAAGAAACCATCGATAAAACATAAGAAGGAATGACTAAGATTTTGACAATGCGAATGCTCCTAAAGAGGACGATCATTTCCTAATCAGTTGACAATTCGATCTCCAATTGTTATGCAGATTACAAATTTAAGACCTTTTGGCCAAGTCTTAACAAAGTATAACTACTAGCCGTAATACCAGGTGATGACACACAAATTAGATTTTTTTGCAAATTGAGTGTATTATTGCCTTTGTAAACCCATTTATCTGTACTTTAAGTGACATTCATATTTGCAACCCGTGATTATTTATTACTTTTGTTTCATCACCTACCATAATGCTAAACTGCTCATCTTTTGTGATTTGTTCTCGGTAAGAAAACTGAAGAATTGCTACATCTACGAAGAAGCCTTATGTCTTGTGGAAATCACGAATCCTACGACACGCACTTGTGATTGAAATTTTACATAGATTTATCGCGTCACTATGGCAACACAGAAATCACGTGAGGCAGATATTGAGACGTTCTTACAACATATCAAATAATTAATAGAAGAGTAAAATCAATGAACACTTCCATTTTCCAAAACATCTTGAAAGAGAAACTTATTTTGGAATTCAGAATCTTCCAATTTTTGTTCCAACAACGGATGGCATGTTGTGCAACATAGCCTTAATATCAAAGACATTTTTCGATCGATTTCGATCAATGGTACTTTCGGTATTGCTGCTATCTTGAAAACTTGTCAACAGAAAAGTTGTCAAAATTGTCAAAGTTCTCCATTATTTGGTGTGACCATCTTTTTAATGATTTCTTTATACATCACTGCTTATACATGTCGATGTGTTGTCTCGTCATTACCTTTCCAAACTCTAATCAGGAAACATAATGATATCTTAAGGAAAGAAACATCATGGACGATTCGTCAATCAGTAGTGACTCATGTGGATACATAACAAAGGACAGGTCATGACATTGAAAAGACATCCATTACAGGGCTCGAAATTAACATTTTATCCTGGTAGTCATTTTGACCACCATATTTTAAATTTGATGGTCATTTTAAGGAAACTGGTAGTCAATATTTTTTTTTGAACTGAATCATATAATCAGGGTTTTTGTATTCATGAAAAGAGAGGTCAATTTTATGGTGGGAGTCTCTGAACATGGCTGTACCCAAAAAATACATGTCTGTACAGTGGATAAAAAAAAACAATACCAATGTTGGATAAAAAAAAACTGATTTTGCCAACAACTTCTCACTACTGACTCGTGCTTTATTGAACCCAAATAACATGCAAACAGGTGGCACAATTCGTTCATGTTGTCTATCTTGCAATCGTATTTTTATACTTGCCAGAGTTCCAAAGTGATCGCTGCGTTGTCTAATGTTTTGTAATGACAAGTAGAAGGATTTTGAATGTTTTTTCCGTTGCAAGGAACTAAACGTTATGTGTATCAATTTCTTCAAGGCCAATTGCAATGTTGTATTGATGAAACGGTACCCTCGCCATGCCACCAGACAAACAGGCAACCGCTGAAATACTAATTTTTTGCCATGGTGGTCAAAATGACCACCAGTTACAGAATTTGGAGGTCAAGCGTGGAAAAATGGTGTTCATTTGACGCAAGACCACCGCTAATTTCGAGCCCTGCATTATATGTGAAATATTAGTCCTTACAGTAGAGGACAACAACGTACTTTAACATCGTTATCTGTATGACGTAATATTCAATGTCTAATAAAGTAACGGTCTGTGATAAGATTACCCTTCTTCCCGTTTTCAACTTCAATGAACGATCCATTGTCATGATATTGCAAGTCAGTGAGTAAAGGCTTGGCTTTTTGAGAACTGGAGTCACTTTAATTGATCCACCGATTTGTTTCTGTCTTTGATCACGTGATGTTTATTTATATCGTAGCGTTTCGCTCTACCTTAGAGCTTCATCAGGTATTTTAGAAATAAAAATATGTTTGGTGTCATAAGTGGTTCAGCTGTTTATGTTTGCAATAAAATTGTTTTGTCTGTAATTTTCAGTCGAAGCACCCTTCAGTGAGGTTCAAAGCATTCCACAGTATTAAATTGACAAAGCAAATTTTAATGATGACAAATTTACAGAAAACGTCCGTATCTTCGTACATGATTACGTAAGTATACGTCATTTTCTGAACTAATGCAAATTTTAGTAAATTGTAATTAAATATATAATTATTATATAACGAGATTTTTCTCACAGCAGACCTTAGTTTTTCATTGCTGACAATTTTGTCGATTTGAACCGAAATACGACAGTTCAGGCAAACCTGTTTCTCCTTTTACCTGTTCTTGGCCATACTCAGGTCAACTCAGTGAATTGCCTTATTAAAAAAGACTTTTAGGTAGATTCCAGTCACCACTTACGATAGCTATGTATTCCAAGGTTTAAAATCTCAATGGAGATCCCATGTGACAGAATCAAGCGATAGGTAAATTTGACGAGTCACTTTACAACTAATGATTATAATCCGCTTGGAATGACAGACAACAGTCAGGGTACTTGATGACAATCGTCGTTCGTATATTACCTTGACACCATTTCACGAATATAGTGTTCTCTATTGCCCCTGAATATCGATAACACTGAAAAAAGACTGTTGTAAATGTGTCGATGTATATAGTGAAGCCCATGACAAAGGGCGACAAGTCACATGCACTGAGAGAAGACTACGTTGCCTCCAGGACTGTATGCAACGTGGCAAGCGTTTAGGCCACGTGTATGGTGAAAATGTGCATGTCAAAACACACCGAGAGTCCCACTTCTCCAACGGACTCGCGTGTCAAGTCTGCAGGAGAACGATGTGAGAATTCCAACCATCACAGAACGTAAGTATGCCTTTTATTAAAGATCTATTAGCTGTAACTTTCGTCATTTTTAAAATCGTGTTTGTTCTGTGTATCATCTGCAGTTTCTGGTTTGAATCCCTGAACCATGGAGAAATTCCTTATATTTAGCTCATAAATATACCCTATATGAGTATAATCTGCATTGTTATTGTTTAAATTTTGTATTCAGGTCCGGACTAGAATACATTTATCAACAATAACAATGGTCATTTCACATACACAGGCTGCGTTGGCAAGCATGACACCGAGCATTGGTCATGATGATCGGATTATAGTAAAATTCTGTAGTTGATACATTGAAAGAGAGTAGTGAAAAATTAGTCAAAAGTTACAGCTAATGTCCCTTTAAGGTAAAGGCGACGAATTCGGACGCGCACATGCTTTAGAACGTTTCTGCGCAGATTTAACTCCAGCCTGCCGCAAATGGGTTATTTTGTAGCGCATATATTTAACATCACCTGTCATTGTTGAAATTGCGCTTTTACCTAATTTTTTGACCCAGTGTCTTAGAAATACATGTGACCTATAACCTTGTCATATTTTGACCCCCTAGGTAGCTGGTTTTTATTCAATATGAGCGAAAAATTAACATTTCTCTCCCATTTATGTGGCGCAAATTATCCATTCACCTGGAGATATTGTAAAAAGTAGCGTGGTGACACCCTTTTATTAAAAGTGTAAACTAAATGGTATTGTGTCAGGAGTTTATTCGCCAAGTTTGGTCAAAATGACACCATTCAAAGCGACAGGAAGAAAGTTCGAAAATTATGTAGTGATATAATTTCGATATCGTCATTTTGTAATCGACACTAATGTTAAAATTTCTTCACAAACATCATGAAAACTATACATTCGATAGATATGGATCTTAAGTCTTGGTATGTATTAAAATTAACTCATTTGCTAAGCGTTTTATAATTGCTTTCTTTAGTTTAAGTGAATTATATCATTTTTATTTATTTCTAACGACGCCATTTTAACGTCCGTTTCCATGGAAACGAGCGTGGTGACCCCCCATTTTTTATTTCATTTTTGCACTTGCACAACTTCCAAGAATATTTGTGCAAGTTTCAAGAAAATGACACCAAGACCTAATTTTGACGTAATTCGTAGTACTTCACCTTAATCTAATCAACAAACTTAAATAGCTATCAGTCAGTGGCTTGACTTCCCTATCACGTGATTCATTTTACATTTCACGTTGGGAATTCCAAACGGAATGTGTCCACGAAAGCAGTATAACCATTACTATTCCATTTGACGCTAACAATACGCATTGGCTGTTTGCCCGCTGTATAGTACGTATTGATGATAGTGTTTTGCCTTCGCTGTTTCATTCTCGAATATCGACGCATGCGTTGTTTAATTCACTCTTCAGGATATGACGCGCCATGACAAGTCATTGCATGTATAAGAGTCATAAGGATATTTACTTTTCGTGGCAAATTAAGGATAAAGCCTTCAATGATTTAATATATCTGTAAAGTGACATGGCATTTTACACGGCTTAATTAACAGAAAGTAATATGATGAAGTGCTACTCTTAAACTTCAATAACAAAAACAAAATCGCAGCCATCAAGCTGATATGCTTTATCATGTTTTAAATACACCTGTATTTGCATTGAAAATGTGTTTGGTCAAGATTGGGAGAAATATAAGTTGAAGTGATGTTGTAACACAGGATTTTAACCCTGGAAATCGATTAGCCAACTAAATTGTATTTATACTTTCTATCAGAATCGAAAACTGCATTCTTGTGATCTTAACGGAATGTATACGTATCCCTTCTCTCTGTCTTTCTATGTGTGCGTGGGTGTGTCTGTGGGTGAGAGAGGGTGATATTTTGGAAGCTTATGGTTGACATCTGGATGTAGCATTTTAGTGGCCGTACTGGATCAGGACAACTCTCTAACGACTGCCCTCTATCAATAGAATTGAACAATCAACTCCTTGAGGTGATGAAGCTTTAAAATCGAATTGCAATAGATGTCTAAGTAAAAGACTCTAAAGCGTAATGTTAGAAAACTTGAGATGATATTATGAAGGAGAAGGCAAGTTCAAGTTTTTATCTATTCATGACGTCATGGCTAGGATAAGTTGAACTCGGCAACTCTATGAAACCTCGCTTCCAAATTCACAATCAAAAACCTGCTTGCCAGTGGCGTCTAACACGTTTTCAAGGCCTTTGGATCGTTACAACAATTTGGCGATCGCTCTAGCGCTATCACGGGTATATTTGCCACTTTGGTCAAACAATGAAATTCTGAAGTAAGAAGAAGTAGAAGTAAACATTACAGCCGACGTAATGAATCAATATCTTCAGCTTCCTCTTTCTGCTGTCCATTCTTTGAATTCAGTGTTTGACTTCAGGCTTGAATATTGTCTTGGTAATGATCTACTGCAGTGTTGTGTAACCCCAGTATTATTGAGTCAAAGGAAATTCAAAAGGTTTGAATGTTGACACATCGTGGCACTGAGCAGATGTCCTGCCGAGATGTCTACGTCATTTCCTACCTACACACCCAACATGCATGACTTAAAGTGATTGCAACACTCCCTTTCATTTTCTGATAAATGATCATGATAAATTATCATGATACTTCCTAGGTGCACCTTCTGAGTTCAAAATATGTCTCTTGTCTAGGTTATGTTATTTATCGGCATTGTATAATGTCTTACAATGATAGGATAGAAACTTACAACGATGAGACGGAGGATGGCATCGTCACGAAAAGCATACTATTGCATACTGGTATTGGCCTGGAAAGTAAATATGATTTGAATTCATAATATAGGCGACACATTCCCCACATTCCTCATGCATTTATCTTTCACCTGCAATTTTCTTGTCCTTGTTCCTGCAAAATTTCGTAATAGTTTTCAATTTGTTGGTTGATCATCATTTCCAGGGCGTTGTTCAGGATGCTAGCCCCGGCGCCGGCTTGGTCCAGGTGTTGAAAATGCACGCTGCAGTGAAGGCAGCTCTTGTTTCCTTTAGTAGAACACATGTACCCAACCCAGACTGTACATACGTGTATAAAATTCTGTAGATTATTTTTGTAGTTAAGTCTGGCTAGCTTTGCTTGCCTCATATGGACGAAAACCATAGATATTTGTTACTGGTTTTGCTGCAGTGTCATTACACAGCTCTGACGTCAGAAAGCACCACACCTTTCTTATTCTAACAATTTATTCCTGTTATCTTTACGAAGTAAACATCACCAAATTTTGCTTTGTATACTGTACCGCGTCCTCCACGTTAGATTCAATCAAGTGGTCATCGTGTTCCATGATTCAGCGAAATGTCTGTTATGATGTATTCATTACCAGGAAAAAGAGGTGATGTCTGACTTCCATTGAAAAACTGACAACAACATAATTGTACATCATCAATGCACCCATACGCTTTGGCAATAGTCATAGTTATATTTTACACATTTTATGCATCAAACTCGTCCTTTTTTGTCTGCCGTACAGCTGTTAATGTTTGTAGAGATAAAGCGATGATTTTTTGTGATCAGGACACGAACAATATGACAAACACACATTTGGCAGTTTTCGGTTATCATAAATAACAGCGTTTTTACTGAAACCATGTTTTAACACGTGTAAATATTGATTGTATTGATAAGTCGATTCATATTGTGTGCGTAATAACATATTTCTCTTCGAGTTAACCGAAATAGGGAAAGGTGCACATTTTACTCTCGTGAAGGCGATAAAACGATAGCTTTGGATGTTTGGAGAGTTTTATTTTAGTATAAATCTGACTATATCAGACTGGTATTGTTTCAGATGTATTTTTGATGTGAGTAAAGAATAACTTATTTAGCACCCAGCGATTGAGTCAAGTTTTAAAAGCACAAAACACGTCACCCATATATATCTATAATATTTGTTAATAAGTTTTCTACTGCTTGTCCGGCGTTCGACTTTATGACAGATAATTACTCAAAATACGAAAGTTTCTAATCATAACTATCCAAAATCACTGCCAACAATTTTTACTGTGACCAAATATGATGTGCATTCTTCATGCTAAGACACAGTTCTATATTCACCGAGGACAGAAGTTGCTTTGTCTATCAGATTTTCTGAAGTTTTCAGAGGATAGCAACATAATCAAATGCTTCTTTCACTCTACCTGGTTGAAAGGAAACTGAACACGACATGTTTTGTTTGTTAATTTTGCAAAGTCCGTATCAGCCCGTCATATAAATTTACTGTTAACTGTGAAAGCTTTTGCATACATGTATGACAATTACCAGACATAGGTAGGTATTTAGGAAGGAATGAGGAAATTCAAGGTAAGTAGGTGGGTAGGTAGGTAATTAGATAGATGGATAGGTAAATAGATAGATAGATAGATAGATAGATAGATAGATAGATAGATAGATAGATAGATAGATAGATAGTAGGTAGGTATGCAAGTAGATCGATAGATAAATAAATAGATACACAGATACAAAGATACATAGACAGATAGAGGACAGACATGCAGGCAAACACAGACATTGCCACATCATAGACAAACTACATTGTTACTTAAAAAACGCCATTTTTATTTTGATAAAGCTTAGCACTGTCCCTACAGACTGATATTCAAATAATTGTAAGTATACAATTATCTACTACACGCACCGTCAACATTTCAAGAAATATCCCAGAATATATATAAAAACTATTACAATTTTCTCTAATATTAAATGTAAATATATGCATGTTCTATATATGAGCTGAATGTTTGGCAGTGAACTAGCAATGTAAATATTAAAATGCAAATGATACAAATTTTCAATTTGCGCAACATAATGCCCTCAAATTTCGTGCTGGAAAGTAAAACGGATCGAGTCATCCTTAATGGCACCCGTTGACTCATACAACAGAAATCAATTAGCTTACAACACTACTGCACGCCTTGCGTCTTGTAGATTATCTAGGATTGTAAGATAACAAACGTCTGCGAGAGTCGACTGGCGTTCTGAGGATTCAGAAATTTCGACCTTTCCATGTGAAATTTCAAAGGCAACAATTGCATTAGGGTAAGCTGGTGTGTAACAAAAACATCTTAGCGTCATAATGAATACAAACATTGCATTTGCGTTGTCTCAGTCAATCTTCAACACCTTCGACTTTTACTTCCCCTTTGTCGCCGTCCTTGTTTTGTTTTCCGAGATTGAACTCTTTTCTTCTTTCCTGCCAAAGTAAATGTAAGGATTTTCCATCTTTAATATGTTGCATAGAAGTAAACCTTAATTGCTCTTATTAACTGTTCAACACTATATGACCGCCAGGATTGAGGTACAATTGTCAACCCTTTATCGTGGCAGATTTTTAAAGTCTGTGAAAATAACCCCCTTGCTAGGTAAAGTCTGTGAAAATAACCCCCTTGCTAGGTAAAGCAATCCTAGATGTACATAGCACTGTTCCAAAGTGATATCAACGAGCATGCGCATACGGCACGGAATATCAAAAGAAAGCAGAGTACGTGTAACAGGTATGAACAATATCTCTGGGTGTGGTTGTAGTCAAATGTCTTAGATACTAGCTAAATGAAAGCAAGAGCCCTGAATGAACTTCAGGAGGAATTATAAGCAGTCCATTAAATCTATATCAGAAAGATACTCAAAATGATTTGACATAACTTTACCTGAGGAAGGTTTTATCTCAACCTGTATGGATGCATTGTCGGAGAAATTCATATCATCATCTTCGGCGTCGCATGAAATATGTAAATCCTGTGTTTCTGTCATGTCCAGGTCTGGCAACAAAGTCAGTTCACTTATTAGATCCATTCTACCCCCACTGATTTCTTCCTCAGAATTGATAATCATATAATTCGGTTCGTCCTCGAATTCGTTTCCGTTGACGATGCTCCATCGAATTTCAGTGTTACGATAGACGCTGCTGGCATTACATACAAATATGCTAGGTTTGTTTTGGATGCTAACCTTACTGGCAGAAGCAGAGGACTGTCCAAAAGCCTTGGCATATAAGGAAATTTTGTCTGAAAGTAACAAACATACATCAGTCGACAGGATTAATATTGTGATGATTAAGGAAGGTGATGGTGACGACAAAAACCATAGAAATCTCGATGATGACGACTGCGACGATGAGAATCAAAACGAAACTCTATAAATTGTAGAAAGGACATAGCTGCCTTTTCAGTCAAAGCCCATTGACGTCTTTTATTTTGAACAATTATAGAGTTTAATGTTTGTGTAGATACATTAGAGCAAATCGACTTCTGAGATTTCAAAAAAAATATAATGTCAGAGGAAAAAGGTAGTTCACCTGTTTCTGTTTTAGAATGCACCGCGCATACCCTGTGTCTACATCCTTAATCTGCCAGCAATGTTTGAGGATTAAGTAACTGCACTGGCATGACAAAGCATCTCTCATTTATTGATATACTGAAAGTTATTTTTCATCGTAACCAGGTAGTCAAAGCATCCCGTATAATTGACCGTTAATAGCTTTTCTATTTCAAATGTTAAAGAATATATCGTTTTAATTGCCCTATTTACGATATACTTTCAAAGATGCATCTACTGTTACGTCATGAAATGAGCCCGGTGAAAACCTGGAAGTTAGCTGCCAAAACTACAGTTTGTGTGCTCTTGTTTTGTAGCCGGTACTCTTTGTACATAGACCGAGAATTCAGTTTTTACCACGAAGTAAGCAAGGAGAATTTCTGGCATCGTAAAACTCAGATATCTGTAAATTGTGGTAATTAACTTATCAGGTACCAAATTTATATTGCAGTGATTCATTGATTTCACTTCTTGTCCATGCAAAATTAAGTCATTATTAAATGTGATATGTACAACAACTGCAAACATAGTACCCAGTGTCATCATTGTTTTGAATTGTTGTATATTAAATTAAAATACTTACTGATTACATTGAGGGAGACATAATAGTGCTCAGATATATATCCAGTGTCGTCTATTGGCTCTTTCAATCTGAATACAACCAGGCATGAGTATTTGCCTACATCGTCATCGGTAAATGGACCCTCAATTGTCAGCGATCCTTCCTCTGTAGCACTATATTTGGGATGTACCACACCAACGACGTTGAAGTCGACAATCGTGACTAATGTGACCGTGAGGAGAGGGTTGTTTGGGTTTACTTTTCTCCAGTCAATCGTCACTCTGGTATATTCTAATTCTGGAGTATCATATATGCATTGCAGTGTAACCGTTTCGTCATCGTTTCTGATCGTCTGCTGGTGATCCGTCACTTTGGCAGCGTACAGCGGCGTTGATAGTACGGCAATTAATACTATTGTGACCAAATAGACAAGAAATGCTTGCTTATGAATGAAACGGAAGGATATGCTTTGTTGTTTGAAATAACTGTAACATATATAATGTGGTGTAAAGTCATTGTGTCCGTTGATATGGCGACACAAAATGAACACAGATGTCTTCTCTACATATCTGTCTGTCAACGCAAATAGGACATATGTACGTTCTCTCCCTCCCCCCCCCTCTCTCTCTCTCTCTCTCTCTCTCTCTCTCTCTCTCTCTCTCTCTCTCTCTCTCATGCACACTCTCAAATTTCAAAATATTGATATGCACATTGGTGTTTCCGAAGAAAGATAATCGACAAAATTCATAAAGCAGATTTAAAGGGACATTTTCGCTGTCTTTTGACCCTTTTTACACCAATATTTTGCAAACGAGCAGTTGCTGATGTTGTTCGATTTTTTGAAAGATGTCTAAAAAATGGTCTACCATAGACAACTTCAATGCAATTTTGCCTACACTGTGTAGAAAAACCTGGGGTTAGAGGTTTTAGGTGGGCTACTGTTAACCCCTGACCCGAGATTTTTCTACACAGTATAGGCAAAATTGCATTGAAGTTGTCTATGGTAAACCATTTTTAGACATCTTTCAATAAATCGAACAACATCAGCAACTGTTCGTTTGCAACAATATTGGTGAAAAAAGGGTCAAAAGATAGCGATAATGTCCCTTTAAAAGACGAAGTTTACGCTGTCATATTTAAATGTACCGACAAGCTATTATTTACGTTTAGTTTCAGGTCGTTTTGAATAAACCCTACAACTTCTCTGTTATAAATCAGTCAAGGCAAGACAACACAGTGTTACACAATACACGTCGTAAAGTCGGAAAATCTACTGAGATCCTTTCATAGACTACCTATAGAAATCTTTGAAGGAATCTATTATAAACAGAGTGGCGCTGACGTTTACCAGACCAATTCTGCTAGAGATTGAAATTACGATTGTTGCTATAAGGATACCACTGAAAATATCTGAGTGTCTGACTCAGTGCTTTTTACAAATTCTTCAAATATTTTTGAGAATGAAGCTAATGAGCAGGGGAGCAATATTTGAACACAAAAGTTGACCAACTATCACTGATATTTTACCACACTTATTTTCAAAAAATCGCTTACTTCTTGTAGAGTGACGCCAATATGACTAATGGAGTTGTCAATGGAAATGCTTGTCATAAGTAGTTGAAGTCGTCAGTTCTACTTTTTGACGTATCGGTTACACAGTGTAAGCATTCACAAGCGTTCAGATTTGTTTTGTCTTTGTTTTTATCATAGACCACACAATGTCTACTATACAACATTTGTATTCGGATCAAGCAATTCGTGATTGACTTTGACATTGAGCTAACCATTGTATTACCACCAACATCAATGCTATCAATTTGAGAATGTGTTCAAGAGGTGATTTTCAATTTTGTTGAGAGACAGCTTGTCTATATAATACGAGAAATGTAAAATAAAGCGTTGATATATAGATTTTTTCAATTTTACAAAAATTTTGAGATAAAGTTTTCAAATAAGTTCGTCCATTTGAAACTTTTACGGAGTTCAATACGTTTCTGCATGCCATTCGGTATAGACACCAGCACAGTGTCATAAACAACAGAACACTATATTATTTCAAAGAATGAACATACGAGCTAATTTGGGATAATTGGATTTTAAAATTTTTATAAATTTCTTAAAAATATTAGGTGTTACGTAGCTTAATGTCGCGATATTTAAAATTATTCATTCAAACAAGTGTGTAACTTGGAAATAAAGCAGATTAGCGTATATGTACAGATTAAAACGACCTCACTTCACCATCCAATTATCCAAAATTAGTTCAAATCGTGTTAATGGCTTGTCACTTACCACAGATATTACATGTTGCACAGAAAGTCAGCTCTCTGATGTACATCTTGCTACTCTCGTGCATCAAGTTGTTTGCTAATATCAAATACTTCTCTGCTGGTACGATTCTGTGGTCGGACAGATTGTCTGCAGTCAATCGTACACGAACCACTGTATTTATAAGCATGGGGCAACGCCTTGATACGTGGGTGATTGTTAAAACTATCAATGATTGACAGGGCTTTCCACGCATCTGTGAGTAACAAAGACAAGTGTCATCAAGAAACAAAAGAATTAGTATCATAGAACCACATAAAATGAATGAACTTACCCTCCCACCTTAAAAGCAGATGGAAGTAGTTAAGGTCAATGATTTCATGCAGTATTGATTGTAACAAAGGCAATGCTATTGAATGTCACAGAGAGATATACACTTTAAAGATACTGACTAAGGTCAAGGACAAATATCTGATTACTTCCATGTCATTTTGGCAGTCTTCCGTAGAGAGGTACTCTTTGTGACAAATAAGGGAAGTCTTAAGAAAAGAAACGACTTCTTATCCAACACTTATTTCTTTTGTTTACGTCATTGGTGAACTTTCAAAGCACATCACCTCTTGTTGTTGTGCGTGTCAGTTAACGGCGATCGTCTTTACTTGCCTTGTTTTGCAACTTCTTAATGAAATTTTAAGACTGAAAACATACCTCAGACGTTAGACGTCAAGTTCATAAAACAGACTATACTATCTCATCAACATAATCATAAACCATCAAATGATTGGAATGAGAGTTTTCCTCATTGATGGATATGGCTGTCTTTCGCTGACTCAAATATGGGCACACTCAATCAGATCAAAGAAGTCTTGTTGTCCTTCAGAAGTACTTAATACAATACTGAAATGTCACTTGCTGCAAGACAAGTTCTCCTGCCTGTGAATTTCTAAAAAATTGTTCATTGATGAATCGCACTTGAAGCTAAAGACGCCACTTTTTACAGGCTCACATTTCTATAATTTACAAACACGCACCTTGTCCTCGGTACCAAGGTTCTAAGGTAAATGAACTAGCAACAAACACCATGTAAATAAATGGTGTTTTCAAATTGACCATATACAAGAATATACACGAAAAAGATGGATTTAGTTTTTATTTCTTTGTGCGCGTATCCGATCTTTTAAGTTAATAGATTGAAATTCTGAGTTCGACATATGAATAAAATGTGACACTTCAAGTTCTTTTTCACAACACGACACTGTACACGTGATTAAATTTAACTTTGTACGTCATATACGTCACGCCCCATTATCATTTCCCGTAATTTCCCAAAAGAGCCCATAAATAGTTCGGGAAATCCCTCGAATGGAAAAAGAAATTCAAAACGAACAAAACACAGTAAAACCACGTTCAAGATGGATGAATTGCTTCAGATATTTTACTAAAGAAGCCGGGATACTCTGCAAGATAAGACAAGAACAATCATTAGAGGCTGTAATATGAATGGAAGTTTGTGTCTCCATCAATACAGGCATATGGATATTGACATGAAGGGATGGTGGACGTATCGAAGAAGTGAACTCAAATATATGTAAAAGTTGTAAAAGCTCAGAACAATTTCCAAAAATACAATGGTAATTTACAGGCTTATTATAGGCGCAGCCCGTTGATGTGAAATTTGATTTGAAGATTTGAAAGAAAAGTATTTCGCTTTGTTTAATTGTACGTTTAAATATGAATATTCCAACGATATTAACACGATTGGAACTGATTCGGCATAATTGGATCTTCATATTTTTCAAATTTCTCAAAAGTGTTAGCTGCCTTATAGCTAAATTTTGCAATATTACAAATTACTCACAAAAACGAGTCTGTAACTTAAAAGAAAAGCAGATGAGCTTACATTTGCAGATGTAAGCGACATTGCTTCGCCATCTTTATGCCAATTTTAGTTCCAATCGTGTTTATTGTAAAATAGAAACTTTGCGTAAAATGTGAAAACTAACGTGAACACAGTAAAACATCACGACAAAGTCGCCTACTTACTCTTCTTGTACCGTGATGTATGACGCCAAAACTTCCTTTAACCTCTTTTTCGCAGATAGAAGAGGTACCTGGCATGAGGAGGTTGCGACACACCTTGGATTCTAAGAAGAACCTATATATATAGCACATGTTCAACAAAACCGTGTATGGATGACTGTTAGTATCTTGAAATGCCTAGTATCAAACCACATCGTGCATAAACGTAGGAGTTTCAGATAAAGAAAATTATATACAATGACAGTAAAGGCCGTATATAACAAGCAGAACATATGTATAAATATGTGTTTTACTTCCACATCGTCCAATTTATGGAGTAAGTTTTAATATAAAAGTATCAAATATTTACTTTATGTTCGACCTCCCATTCATTCAACCCAATTAAACTGAGTATTAGTTCGTATTTGTTATCACAACTTTTATTGAATCAGAAATCTATTAAAAATAGCAAGATGTAAAATTATAAGGAATTATACTTCATAAAATCTACTAAATAATAACGACGGGAGTTTGTAGTAAGAACAGCAAGGATAATGACCTGCGCCTTGAATAATCGGATATAGCGCTATTTCCTGGGTATTTTATCACTTGTCAAACTGGCCTTTATTTGTAATAATGTTAAATTAGTCGGGTTAAAGTTTGTTTCTCTCACTTCTTCTTTCTTCTGTGGTAAAACCCTATGGTGTGGGCCGCCGTCATGTTGTGACCTACGCATTCTTGACATTTGAACGACATTGCTGCTTAACGAGATAAAGGTAAAGCAAATAATTGAGTTTCTCGCTAAATGTGCTATTTTTGTCGCACAATCAAACTGAAAAAGTATTTTGTCTTCAAGATGAAGGAAATGTACCTTGCAGACATAGAGTAATTCACCTTATTCTAGTTACCGCCACTAAATTTGTTCAGAATAGCACATACAGTCCCAGCGGGTAGATTATGATTAGGTGTATACACATACCTAAATTAGTACATTCTCACAAACTTATTTTAGCTTGAAAGTAGAATAATAAAAATAATGCTAAAAGATACAGCCAGTGATGCTTTAAAGGTATACTGTCACCTGTTCCAATTTTGCCACAGTTACCATGGAAAGAGAAAATCGAACCAGTCATAGCGGGTGGTCGCTTTTTAAAAAAGAAACCTCACATGGGCATTTTGAATACCAAGAAACGCCCCTTTGACCATATATGGGCTTAGTTAGATTACAGTGACTGTATGCCTGTAATTTTGCATGTTTGCGTGAGTGGCATTGACAACACTGTGCATGGAGGATACTGGTTGACTCTTCGTTAGGATAAATTTATGGGCGGTCGAAAATATGTCACTGCGAGTGAGATTTAGAAGAGTATCATAAAGTATGACACAATTTAACATTTTTATGACCTCAGGCAACTTGTTGTAGTTGTGAGAGTTTTGTCAGCACTTGTATGTTACACAGGACTGACAAAATCAAGTGATGATCGCTGTCACAGTCACGGAACGTGCTCTGAGTAGAGATTTCCCGTCCTACTGGGTTTAATCACTGCAGGGACTGCCCGGGAAATCGTAGTGGTAAATCACTTATTTCAACATATTATAAACGTTTCAAACCATTTCAACTTTCCCAATTTCCTCATTTTACGGTCCGCTTCGATTTGCCTTGTACAATATATGATATGGCATTCAAATGATTAGAAGTGTAATGAATTCATTAAAACATCTAAAGAGCTAAAATGATTTGTACAAAGATAAAGTCATGCAATCAGTAATGGCCCCTTTCAACATAGACTTTAACAAATTGCCATTTTGTTCACTTAGTATAAACATCTGTAATGAACAGGAAAGTGTTGTTAACATTAATTCACACTCAGTAATTTTATTTTTCACGTCATATACGTATGACATCTGGGACAAATAAATAGGAAAAATTGCAGGTTTTGTCGAGAACGTTTGATTTCACACAATTATTGAGACGTCGAAGTTTACCGTTGATGTTGAGATCGAGGCTTACCGGTGTATCATGGCCGTAATTCGATATTTCTCTTTCAGATATTGTTTTCGCCGCTGCTGCCTGATTTCATTTTAGTGGTCTATAATGTTGTTGACCTCCACGTACAGGAACAACCAAACAACGTGCACATTCAGAAGCACACATGCCTTTGTTATCAATACTAAGATGAACTTCCCCACCTACGGCATTGTGGTGATGTCATCAATCTCCGTCACAATAATTATTTCCACGTAAATTCCACCTTGCTGATTCATTCATACAAGTCGGTTCTACTCACGACGTATGGTTCATTAGGTTTCTGTCCAATGTAGGTGATTTGAGCATAACACAATGCTTACACAGATTGGTTGCCAATACGAAAACTACAGATGACTCTGGACGGAGAAATGAAGTGATACTCGCCGATGCCATCGGTTAAGGTGCGCTATATTGTTATGAACGAATTATTACAACGTCCTGTCATTTGCCTGCCTTAATTCCATTCTCCATTGTTTCTCTGCAAGTCGCTGTATCCCATCTATCTCTGCTTCATCTAGGTATTATACTCAAAGACGCGGTGAATTTTTAACATTTTTAAAAGGTAAAATCATTTCAAAAGTTTCTCTGAGACTTCCTCCATGTTCATACAAACCTAATTGAAATTGACAGCATAACGGTCATTTTGATTTCCCGCCATTTTCAATTTTTTTTAATATTACAAAGGAAACAGAACATACAATGCTACAGTTGAAAACATTCACCTCTCTGCATTACATTGGATTACTCTCTGCAGTCGATGTGAAGATTTCAGTGCAGACATGCACAGTATCCGCGCGTTTTGCTTTTCCGCATGGGACTGCGATTTATATGTTTGGCCAAACAATTAATTGCAGTGTAATCTTTATCTTGTTCAAAATAGCACATGCAGTCCCGGCGGGAAGTTTATAATAAGTGTATACACATACCTAAATTAGTACATTCTCACAAACTTATTTTAGCTTGAAAGTAGAATCATAAAAATAATGCTAAAAGATACAGCCAGTGGTGCTTTAATTTTGCATGTTTGCGTGAGTGGCATTGGCAACACTGTGCATGGAGGATACTGGTTGACTCTTCGTTAGGATAAATTTATGGGCGGTCGAAAATATGTCACTGCGAGTGAGATTTAGAAGAGTATCATAAAGTATGTAAAGTATGTATGTAAAGTTGTGAGAGTTTTGTTAGCACTTATATGTTTCACAAGATCAAGTGTTGATCGCTGCCACGGTCATGGAACGTGCCGTGATCAGATAATTCTTATCCTACTGGGTTTAATCACAGCAGGAACCGCCCGGGAAATCGTGATGGTAAAGTCACTTATTTAAACATATACGTTTCAAACTATTTCAACTCGTTTTCTTGAAAAATCTAATTCAGTTTCCTTGTTTTACGGTACGCTACGATTTGTTTGCATTATGAGCTGCTAACGAGTAATTTGGTCAGGCCGATAAACCCCCTCGCGTTGGTGATCGACAGAGCAAATTAATCACGGGGATTAGGAAGAGTAATTAAGATACACTTTTCTTTGAAATACTATGCAGAAATAGCGAGTGTAGAGTAATAGGCACACATGCGACGCAAGTAAGGCTTGTATAATGAAAATAAGTTTATTACATGACATGTATTGATCATATTCATAACTTGTAGACGAATAATGGCTGCAGTACCCTGTGGTCAGACAATACTGCTCTTGGTTCCCGCACTGTGTCGGCGCGGCATACCATCATGATTGTTAAAAGTTTAGTTTTTAATTACTTTTAGTAATTTACCACTGTGTTTGCGTAATTTACTGTGTTCACGTGCAAGCATAAACTTGGTCCAAGCAGTGAATAAAATGAATAATTTGGTGAATGCGATTAAATGAACAAGTGGCGACTGTTTTTTTAATTATTGCGAAGTAGTGAAGTTATCGCTGTTACAGACGATTACGTTCACTCCACGCATGCACAAATGCATCGCAAGATTAGATGCAAAGACAGCTTGTACTGATCGTGCTACGATCATCTCACTTAAGGCGTGTCATACAAAAAACATTCTCATTGACTATAATCTTATGAAATAACTTTATTCCACACCATCACAGACTTGAAACCAAGTCTATTGCAACCACAGTTTCACTAAAACAAGCAAACATATTGAAATATACAAGCATTACGTTGGACCGTGAGACATACAATCACGACAATGTATAAGTGTTTTCTTGTCGTCCAGATTCACTGTAGAATACGGTCGACAGTAAATTATAGCAAATTTCCCAATTATATTACCAGTTTTAATACTCAGTTAGTGAAATTACCTTTGGCTTAACTGTCAACCAGCCACCAAATTCGAGAACACTGCTAAAAATATACCAGAGAGAAGGTGCATATGATTTTTCCGAATCTCAAAGGGATTCTGAGTTGTCACTTTTTCGTGAAGTAATTACAGAATCCTAGAATAGAATATACGATAATCATGAGAAAGTCACTCTGAAACTTTCGTTAAGACAAGTGGCTGTCAACGTACACAACTTGAAGCCGTGCACAAAAATTTGATAAATAATGTGGTGTACATACATTTGAAATATTTTATTCGCACTAAATAAAGTGTGCTGCTACTATGATAGAGTTCAAACGATTCTGTTCAATGTTCTAGTAAATAAGAAAGGTTAATCTTAAATACACTGCCACTTGGCTACTTTTCCACCTTAAATGTCATGTTAATTTTATTTGACATTGATACAAAGCTACAATGGGCATCATGAACTTCATAATCCTTATATCGACCACTTTATTCTCTATTTGTTTAGAATAGGTAATAGTATCACCTAAAAAGCCAATACAATAACGAATGATAGACTCAACCGTTGATCTGTAAAACATGCAAAATGTTCCGTAACGAATGATGGCTGTCGATACCATCGCGGTCACAATGTTGAACAAGGATAACCATTGCCTAAGTATGACACTCAAACTATAGTCTTCAATGAAAACAAGTTTTAGGTGGTGTTGACAAGATGCAAATAGTAGTCTAGGACGGAAATATCTAAGTTTAAGATCAAAAGACATTAAAAGTGCTAAGTTTCTGTTGCAAGTCGACTCTGCCACATTTATATAACACATTTTCCAACAAGATGGTGTTGTTCGCTGAGATTAACTTTGATTTCCACATTTCGTCAAAGAGCTCAGAAGGGCTGTTTAACCGTTCAAGAATACCCCTTGGAATGTTGATCTTAAGAATGTTCTTCATATGAATGAATGTTACTGGAGAGAGAGAGAGAGAGAGAGTCAAGTATATAAATTATCACTCTATCCTTTCTGGTTGGAGACCACAATCTTTAGAGCATTGATAGACACTTGTTTGCTCATGAATAAATATGATATTTGAAGAGTCCCTCGTCTGTAGAAGCAGACGTAATGAAGAGACTAAGTAAACACGACTTTCGTCGAATTTCCTTAATATAAATGATTGAATGATATTTAGCCGTCACTCAAAAATAATCAGAAAGTTATACCAAAATATGTCTCTTTTAATCTTATAGAAATAAATTTTGTTACTACTCACCATTCTGAATATCATAAGACATTTTAACCAACAGTTGATTAAATTCTATTTCCTTCATCGTAGACATATCAACACAGATCTTCTTAACCATGCGATATTTGACAAATAAATAAACAAATAAATAAACAAATGAATAAATAAACAGTAAATAAATAAATGTTTAGGTTCAGGGATAGGTATTGGCCACGTCCAAACAATGAGCCTCTGCGCAAAAACCGACTCGTAACGCCATTAGAGACTATATTTTCTGCAAGAATAGATATTTGTAAATACCATGAATTGTATTGTATATCCATTGTTTACATGAGAAAGTCTTACCTAGAAATTCTACTAAGCTAGTAGTTCTTTAAGAGTAGACAATAAGACATATACTTACACTTTGCCTGTTTCCACATCGTAGCGTTCTTGTAAGATATTTCACAATCGGTAAGCCAAATAGTCCTAACACTGAGAAGACGTTGCATACCAATGTACGTGTATAGGACGAAACTGAATATGGAATTGCTTGCATTTCTGAAAGAAAATGAAAAAATGTATATTATTGATGGATGAGAACAGTTATGTATGTGTGCGAGAAAGGCAAAGATAACCCGTAGCAAAGTCTGGCCAACAAATTTGGTCTCATTATCCAGATAAATAGCTTACGGGACTATTCTTACATGAGGAGTCTTCGGTTGCTGACTTTGCGGTCTCTAGTATTTCGTCATATGAAATGAGTTTATACTACATGTAGTTTAAGGCCGTTCTCATTAACAAACTGCAGATGAAACACTGTTATTGCATTTATATTTTGATTTACCAATTATCCCATTTCTTTTTGCGTGTGCCGTGGCATGCTTGTGGTAAGGGTAAAAATGAGTCAATTATAGCTACAGAATGTGACATACTTGAAGTTTTTGAACGTTAGAAATTTTACAGATATATAGCGTTTGATACTGCACCAACGTTTAACCGAAAACCACCATGTTCTTACCAAAACAACGAGAGAATTTGGCTTTAAACATAGAGTTTGAAAGCTGTCAGGCGTTGTGAAGTTTAGACACCAGGAGAGGTAATTTGCTTCTTTGGTACCAAATTTTCATTGCCGTATTTTATTGGCTTCACTCCTTGGCTGTACGAAATTAATTCATCTGTAAAAGAGGCCATTAGTAGCCAGTGTCATCATTATTTAGTTGAATACTCGAATACTCACTGACAACATTGAGACAGACATAATAGTGCTCAAATATACATCCGATGTCGTCTGCAGGATCTTCCGATCTGAATGCCATTACGCATGCGTACTTGCCTGCATCGTCATCAGTAAATGGACCATCAACGATGTTGAAGTCGACAATCGTGACTAATGTGACCGTGAAGAGAGGATTGTTTGGGTTTACTTTTCTCCAGTCAATCGTCACTCTGGTATACTCTACTTCTGGAGTGTCATATATGCATCGCAGTGTAACCGTTTCGTCATCGTTTCTGATCGTCTGCTGGTGATCCGTCACTTTGGCAGCGTACAGCGGCGTTGATAGTACGGCAAATAATACTATTGTGACCAAAAAAACCCAGAAATGCTTGCTCATGAAGGAATCGGAAGGATATGTTTTGGTGTATAAATTGATAACCGTAATGAATGTGTTACAGTCACTGCTTCCGTTGATGGCGACACGAATTGGATTCAGGTACCTTACTTAGACAGATTAGAAGTACCTTACTTACCTTGCTAGACAGATGTCAACTCTAAAAGTGGCTTATCATAATGCATTGCGAATAATTTTTGATCTTAAACGAGATGCGAGTATCAGTCACAATTTTGTATCAAGAAATATTTTGAATTTTGCTACATTGCAACGAAAGTTACTATTGAACTTTTGCAAAGATTAACAGAAAGCAAGAATTCTGTAATATACAGTTGTGTTAATTCTGATTTTTACTTTAATTCAACTTTCTGGCAGCATTGTAGGAATGTATTGTATTAGTATTTTCAGTAGTTTTTTATTCTTTTATAAAATTTATTTCTCGCTGTAATGCCTACATTTTAATGTTATTCTTGGTATGGGCCGATGGCCTGAAATAAAGGTAATAATAATAATAATAACAAGGCAGTATTGCTGAAGGCAATGAGTACTTGGGCCGTGATAGAGTAATTTTGAGGACAATATATACTACTATTCAAATATGGTCTTGAATTTCCTCCTGTCAATGAGGCATTTGATTAACTGGTTATTAAACGAAGCAATGGCATGACAACGGCAAAATATGTCTAGCAACTTTTGTGGAGTTTGAGGCAGGGGTTCTTTATTTATAGTGGAAATTGCTTAAACTCCTTAAATATTCAAATTACAGCAAATTTCTTTTATCTCGATGGTAGATGTCTAATAAATATTAATATGTGCACAAATAACGTGGTGTTTGTTTAATTATATTATGGTGGATATTTCAGATCCTATCGTGACCACCCTCTCACTAAGTCTAATGGTGCGTCCCTAAGTGAATTGTTCTGGAATTGGGAAGCAAACTCAACATTACAGAATTTTATTAGAGCCAGTTAAAGGGCCTGAGAGGCAACAGCAAAATTTAACCAACCTCAAGTTACCATTTAATTTTCGCAGATATTCATTGCTATCTATAAATTTTGCTTATGGCAGAATAGGCGAAACACAGAAAAGATTTTTGTTAATTCTGCCATTTTCCAAAGCTTGCCATATTATTTGAAAAAAGGGTACAAATGGAGTGGCTTCCTGTCCCATCCTGAAGTAGGTTGCACCATGTTGTATTTGTAAAGATGGAAAGATTGCACGTGCACCATTTTTGGGGTTTATCATAATTGTATGGCAGTACTGTGGCCATATTTGGGAGAGAACCGGTTACCCTACAGAAATCTATCCATGTAGTTCAACTCAATGGATAATTATACTTGAATAAACATCGCAGAGTCAGAACATTTCCATGAACTAACTTTAATATAATAATAAAATAAAAAAATATTCTCAAAAGTTGTGCAAAATTTGCATCAACTTAATGAGTGGTTGATATAACCTACTAATCTAGGAACTGCTAGAAAAACTTTTGAACTGTTAATCAAGTGTCAAACATAGCACCAGAAATCGAAGCACAATCTGAAAACCTTTTTGAAAATAACACAACTTGCGAGTTTTTTTCCTGAGGTAAAATTAAAAACACAACTAAATTAACTATATTATCAAGCAACATGTGCACTTATTACACGTAACTCTCTTGACAATTGGGTTGGAGAAAATACAAGATTTATCCACTAAACGAGTGGTAACCTACACATGTATGAAACTATTGAACACATTTATCAAACATTCATTATCTATACAAGTTGAATAGTTGTTTGAATGGAGATTGTCAGTGAAACATGGTTAATTTTCCATTCTATATGAACAATGAGAGGAAGTGAAAAACACAACATAATTGGCTTTTAAGGTTATTTTTATGACAATTAGCAAAAGGTCACCACAACAGATTGCACTGCATTTTTACAATTGGTAGACTTGCTTTGTTAAACACTGCAGGATTATTGATTAATATACTGTCAGGAAATGGCCGAGTTAGCACTAATTTGGTGTATCTAGACGCAGATTCTGAAGTGATTGCATGCATGCATGCAAGCTGTTGTAAAACGAGTCTTTGACAATGACATAGTCCCCACTTGTAATAGGAGTATCAGTCTTGATGGGGCAGGGAAATGTGGTCATTAAGAAGTATCACTGAAGTGTATATGTTGAGATCTATGGGCACATAGGTCTATGTTGTTGTTCCCAATTTGAAACATGAGGCATGTCTAAGTTCTGGTTCTAAATCGGGAAAAAAGATCAGACCTCTAGCTGTATTGGCCAGCCAAGAAATACATATGTGCATAATAAATGAGGTACAAGATGTGACATCTTAGGGTCTAATATCCTATCAAAATTGAAGGGTATAGAACTTGTGGTTACTGAGTTATGCATATATATGTATAATCATGGTCAAAGGTCATCAACACTGGACAAAATGCTTGATATGCGCTTAGCATATTTACGTATATTGACGTATATGGAACACAATACTAATTGCATATGCAGCGTATATCTTTGATTATGGAACATTCCAATACGTTGATATACGTAGCGTATTTCTATGAAGATCATTAGTATACATAATGCAGATCTTTGCTCACTAAGTGTACACTGTAGTTTTGCATTTCATTAGCATACATACTGTATACTTAATGTATTTGACACATGCACAGAATCAGTATATGTGTATATATTGTTGTATATCAAGCATTTTGCCCAGTGCAAGGTGTTATGTAGGTCATTTCCCCCGACACTCATCATGACCTGAGTTCAATTAGTCTAGAACATTCTCAAGGTCACTGCCCTTAATGACCTCACAACCTTGAATTCAATTAGTCATGTTTGGAATGTTCTGGAAATTTAGTTAGTTGTGTAAGAGAGATAATTTTAGAACAGTAATTAGCATGTCAATAAAAGTTCTAGACTGTTCTTATATGCCCTTATGTAAGCACATGTGTATAAAAAGGGACGTGCACAGCTTCCAGTCAGACTTTTGGGATCGTGTCTCTTGTGTGTTACTAAACTCCAGCAGCAGTCATTCTCAAGACTTTTCAAGACCTTCACTGCCAACGCTGGATTTATACTGTGGACTTTGTGCAGCTTCAAGCCTGCAAGCCAAAGGACTGTTCATTCATCCGACTGACTGTTACAACTCTGAGACTGGAGCTTTGCCGTCCCAGCTGAGATAAGTAGTCTGTACACTTTTAAAGCTTGTACTCTATCCCTGACTTAGCAATTAGTTTTATTTTCGTAATAAATTTTGTTTAAACGTTAACTGGTGAGTTCACCCTTTTGTTCGTTTTCTCTGCACGTAACAAAGGTCACGTGAAATTTTGAAAAAAAACATTGTATTGTTAATTAATCCCTATATGCCAAAAATCAGACCTCTAGCTCTATTCGCTTGCCCAGAATTAGATATGTGAATAATTAATGAGGTAAAGCATGTGTTGTCATAAGGTCACCCATCCTACTAAATATAAAGAACATAGCACCTGTGGTTACTTATTTATTGGCATAAACGAGTATTTAAGGTCAAAGGTCATTGAGGTCACATGACATTTTGTCAAAAAATTTCTACCCTATAGTTATCCCTATATACCAAAAATCGGACATCCAGCTCTATTGGCTTGCTCAGAATTAGATATGCGCATAATTAATGAAGAACAATATGTGGCGTCATAAGGTGTCCCATCATACCAAATATGAAGGGTGTAGCACTTGTGGTTACTGAGTTGTGGACAAATATGTATATTTGAGGTCAAAGGTCATTGAGGTCACGTGACATTTTGTCAAAATAATTGTATTGCTAAGTTGTTCCTATATACAAAAAATTAGACCTCTAGCTCTATTGGCTCACTTAAAATTAGATATGCGCATAATTAATGAATAACATATGTGGTGTCTTAAGGTGTCCCATCATACCAAATATGAGGGGTGTAGCACTTGTTGTTACTGATTTATGAACAAATATGTATATTTGAGGTCAAAGGTCATTGAGGTCACGTGACGTTTTGTCAAACAAATTGTATTGTTAACTTATCCCTATATACCAAAAATCAGACCTCTAGCTCTATTGGCTCGCTTAAAATTAGATATGCGCATAATTAATGAGGTACAATATGTGGTGTCATAAGGTGTCCCATCATACCAAATATGAAGGGTTTAGCACTTGTGGTTACTGAGCTATGGACAATAATGTATATTTGAGGTCAAAGGTCACCAAGGTCACATGATATTTTGTCAAAATGTCTGAGATATCTGCGTGAATCGATGGACTCATTGATGGACTCACGGACGGACATGACCCAATCTATAAGCCCCCTGGACTTTATCCGTGGGGACAAAAAACTGTGTCACTGCATCCTTTAGGCAATATGAATACGATGAGAAACTAAATTTTTATTTTTCTTGGCCTTATACAAGGGAGTCTATGGAGAACTGCCTTATACATGGGAGTCTATGGAGGTGTAAACTAAAAAGTCCTCTAACACGGCCAAATTTGATCGCATTGTGAAACAAATCGACGTGCATCTGTATGGGGTAAGGTACTATCCTAGTGCAAAGTTTGAAAGAAATTGACCATGGCATGTCTAACATATCTGCGTGAACGGACGGACGGACGCACAGACACGACCAAACCTATAAGTCCCCCGGACTTCGTCCGTGGGGACTAAAAACAACGCAACAGTTATTACAGCTACACCGGCGGTAGGTTCATATCCAGAGCCCCGTACGGTCTGCCGCCGTCGCTTGAAAACAATCTCATAAACCCGGCCATATGGGCAGCTGTGTATGGGCAGCTGGATGCTTGACTTCCCGGAGAAGGCGAGCTGTCACGTTCAAGCTCAAATTTCAGTAAATTTACCTTATAATTACCAAGATGACATCTTGTCTATATGCTGAAATTTCGCCGAAGTTTGACAAAATTACATCGATTTTTCAGGTTCATATCCGACATTTTTGAGTTTTGAGTGCAGACAGAAATAAGTTTTGTGGCAACATGGCTGCGACCCCATGTTGACCCCAAGTGAAAATGTGTTTGCGCGATCAAATCTTCCTATATTTTCAGAATTTTCGACAAAATCATTGCTTCTTACATCTTTTGTAAAATATAAAATATTAAAATAAAAATGCGATGTGCCATGTCTCCAGATTTCTAAAATATCGTTCGTTGACCGTTCGACGGAATACTCATTTCGCAAACTTATGACGCAGTTGAAATTCAACACTGACCGCCAAATAATCTTAATGAGACGAGATCATTCTAGACATCCTCCAAATTATCCAACCATTCGCATTGGAGTTCAGCTCGCTTAGAGTATCATAACATTCTTCGGCCTTCTTTTAGATCGACCCTAATTTCTCCCATTTAGGAAATAAATACACAAGCTACCTTGACAAAACTTCGTGCACGATCCAAGACCAAACGCACTACAAATCTGTCTTGACGTCATCATCTCCTTACATGGTAATTGGCATACCGTATTTTTTAGCAAAGGAGACACAGAATACGTCGGAGTATTCAGTTTCAAAACGTATTACATTGTGTGATGTTGTCAAAAAAAGGTAATGTTACTGCAGTGGTATAAATTACAAAACACAAAAGTTCAAATCAGTTTTAATATTTTGGACTGGCTTTACCCAACATTTCATATTTTTGTTATGCCAGGTTTGACCACGTGCTTACTGGCGACCCCTTTACATGCAAATTTTGTGTCAAATGGTGTGTTCTCCTGCAAAAACAAACGTACGATTTCTAAATGAAGTAGGCGAAATTTGCCCTCAAGACTCGAAACCACCCCTTTACGGGTGTACCTAGCTATTTTGAACGAGCTTCTCGAATCTGCAGCTCTATTTCGAAATGATGGTCTGGTTTTCTCAGCTCAAGGATAAGTGTTCTCCATCGCTGTGGGCATTACTATTCTCAACTGGGGGTACAGTTTCCAGTCGTAATGTTTTTCATTGTGTCCGGGATATAAAACCTTTCCTTTTAACACTTTCACTTTGATTAACACTAATCCTCATCTTGTCAGTGATTAAACATGTTTCAAGAGGGTGCATTAATTGTTGCATTTCGATGCACATTTTGATTATATTCAGAAGATTTTGTGGCAAAACTCAGATAGAGAAGCATTCATATTCTCATCTTACTTATTCAAGACTGGCTGAGAGCAACACTTCCATTCAGTTAACATCATTACGCCATTTATTATGCCAAGAAAGAAGAAGCTATGACATTTTGCCCTCCCTGATCTCAGCCAGAAATGGTTATACCTTGGGCTGAGGCCCAAGTACAATAACTTACCTTTGTGATGTCAATCTGTCCGTCTGTCAACACAAATTGGACACAAACACTTTTTCTACATACCTACCGTCACTGATAATGGGACATGAATGCATTATCTGTCTGTCCTTGACATCATATGTCTGTCAGATTGTCCTTTCTCTCTGTATGTCACACACACACACACACACACACACACACACACACACACTGAAGATCGTGACGAACTCAACTACATTGGTGTTTCCGAGATATGAATCAACAAAATCGACATACCTGATTTAAAAGACGAAGTTAGCGCTGTTACATTTCAACTGTACCAACAAATAATTATTTACGTTTAGTTTCAGATCATGTTAAATAGACCCTACAACTTCTCTAATCAACGCTTGACAACATAGTTTTACACAATACACATCGCATAGTCGGAAAGTCTACGTGATCCCCTCGTATACTACCTAAAATTCATTGAAAGAATTTATTCTAACTAAAGTTGGGCTGAATACTCACAGGACCACATCAGACATGTAGAGTTTAAAATTACGGAGATTGCCATAAGGATACAATGAAAAAAAATGAGTGTCTGAGAGAGTGATTTGTACAAATACTTTAATATGAGAATAGAATAACAAGCAGGCAAACAAGACTAACATATACAAAAGCTGACACATTTTTGTTATGGATGTTTAACTGTGAAATAATAGTTTATTTGTTTTTGAATTACGCACATACTATTATTGACAATCGTCGTCAATCTTGTTTGTTGTCTGACGTTACATACTGCGTTCAAAATTTACGTTTGCCTATAGTCAGCGTTATTGAATGCTTTAAACGTTTTTAAGTGTTGACCTTCAACAATATATCATATTAACTGTACAACAATACATCATAGGTCAGTGGTACAACATGTCTTGGTCAGCCTATGCAAGTTTTGTTAACCTTTGAATTAATCTTACTACTGTATCACCGCCGACATTAATGTTGTTCAGAATGTGTTTAACTTGTACTGTTCAAACTTTGTTGAGAGAAGACATGTGACTATTGCCTGAAGTTAAATGCTCGTCATGAGAAGATGAAGTCGTCACTTTTGTATTTTTGTCGTTACACAGTGTAGGCATTAAAGTGTTCAACTTTATGTACATTTTGATTTTGTTTGATGAGCATTTCTAAATAGGGGATTACGAACATAGATCATAGAATGTATATGACAGGACAATTCTGATCGAATCGGACATTAAGCCTGCGGTTGTATCGCCATGCACCGACATCAATGCTATCAATTTGATCATGTGCTTAAGGTAGTATGCACCTCGAAAGTAAAAGACTTACACTTTCTCAAACGTTCCTAAATGAAACTTTCAGCCATTCTTTTACTAAATCAAGAATGAAAATCAGGGCTCATATTGAAAATTTCTGCAACTAGAGAAACAAATAGCCCGAGATTTACCGATATTTAAAATTCAAATTGTCGCCGTCACTGTGTTAACTCTATGGATAAAAAATGCAATTTTCGATTTTTGAAAAATTAAGCCGGTGAAAAGTTTTCTTACACCAAAAGCTTTAAAATTAACCCCCACACGAGTGGAAGAATTGTACAAGTCCGAATATCTGTCCCCGAGGCGCGTTCTACCTTAAGAAGTGCTTTTCAATTTTGTTGCGGTTTGTCTAGGCTACATAAAACGCGATAACATGCATTTCAATTTAACAAAAACATTGTTCTAAGTTCTTCACAGATTGCAATAGGTTTCTGCATTGCATTCGGTGTAAGTATTGTAGAGAAACCAGCACAGTTACATAAACAACGGAACATTATATTCTTCCATAGCATGGATAGTCACTTACCACAGCTATTACATATCGCACAGAAAGTCAGCTCACTCATGTACATCTTGCTACTCTCTAGCATCAAGTGTTTGCTTATACCAAAGACTCCTCTCTGCTGGTACGATTCTGTGGTCGGACAGATTGTATGTAGCAAGTCTTACTCGTGCTATTGTATTTATAAGCACTGGGCAACGCCTTGATATGTGGGTGATTGTTTAACTTACAATTATATCATCGACAAGATTTTACCACGTGTCTTTGAATGTCAAAAGCGATAACTAGCAAACAAAAAATCACATTAGATAAACTATTTTATTCTCCGACGTTAAAAGCAGACGGAAGTGGTTAGGTGAAATGATAAACTCGGTATTGATTGTAACATAGGCAATGCTATTGAATGCCACAGACAGACATGCATCATAAAGGTCATGACTTAGGTCAAGGACATGTACTGAATGCTTCCCAACAATTTTTGCCTGCAGTCTTCTCTACAGCTAGGGAGGAATAGTTACATTTTGAGACAAATAAGGGAAGTTTTGATAGAAAGAGAAACGACTTGGCTGAAAATATTGCTGTAGTTTCTTTAGTTTTCTTTATTGGAGAAGTTTTAGTCGCTTATGGTCGGGGATATTTTTTGTACATTTATTTCGTCATATTCTGATGGGCGTCACGGCATCATGACAAATCGGTGTTGTTTTAATCAAGTGGACTTGCAGTGGAGCTAGCCAGTGGGAAACGAGTTGAAAAATCTATGCGATATTTTGATGATATTATTGTTTTTTATATGGCATGGGTCAGTTTTCTGAGAGGTTGCACGAATAGAACAGCATGTCACATCCGAAAAAGCTGGATTCCAGTCTCCACTCACAAATAAATGGCGATAAGATGTGTCCAACTGATGGACATCTGTGATGGCCGTGCAAGAGATTGATCACTTAAAGTATTCAGTCTTACGACCCTTTTCGTATAGACGCCGTCGCCATTTCAAACAGTGCCAATATTATGCGTGCTTTCTATTAACTGAATGTAATCGTACATCTGTAGAACATGTGACTGAATTATTTTCAGATGGCATTGCAGTCACTATTTTTGATATTTAACGTAACATTTTCCTTGTTATTCATGATGAAACTTTTAACACGAATTATTGCGCAAGTAGCAAACTCAAACACGACTGTTATCAACTTGATTGACATTTCAAACGTTTCTTTAAAATAGACAATGCAAGACAAAATAATTATGATGAGTATATAGTAGAGGGTTTGTGACACTTTATAGTACTCACAATTACCTCGCTGGACACGACTACTCTATCCCCCCTTCCGTATATCCGGATGAGTCAAAGTACTAACTTAACTTCTACCATTTTGGTGAGGTCAACCTCTGAAAGAGCAAAGTATAAACTATATAAAACTTGTGTTATCGCGGAGAAACATAGTTCCCCACGTGACCGTATCGGCGATCCTCTTCACTTAAACAATTACAGTTTTGCAACTTTTTAATGATATCTGAAGATTGAAAACAAACCTCTGACCACCATACCAACATAATTACAAACAAGCAAATTATTGGAACAAGTTTTCCTCTTTCATAAATCTTTATTTCTTTGTGCGCTTATCCATATGTCTAAGTTAGTAAATTTAAATTTTGACTTTGATATATGATTGAAATGTGATACTTCACGTTTTTGACAACACAATACTGAACACGTGATTAAATGTACGTCATATACACTACGCCCAAGGATCCTATCCCATAGTTTCCCAAAAAGAGTCCGTGAATAGTTGGGGAAATCCCTCCAAGTTTGATTATTATTTCAGAGATGTTAGAAGCCATATTACTCTGTAAGACTAGAAAAGACCAATTACTAGAGCCTGAAATATGAATTGAAGTTTATGTTACCGACAGCCATATAGATATGAACATAAAGGGTGGTGGACGTATCGATGAACTGAACTCACATATCTGCAAAATTTTCCTAATCTACGAGTACCATGGTCGATGGAGCTCACTCTTCAAAAATACAATGGAAATTTCGAAGTACCTTACTAGAGCCTGAGCCGGCTTTTGATATGATTGGATGTGAACATTTTAGAGTAAAACATTTCGATATTTTTAATTGTAAGTTTGGATATGAACATTACAACGATGTTTTAAAATGAAATCTAACGTGAATACACTAAAAGTCATGACGAAGTCGCCCACTTACTTGTCTCGTACCGTGATGAATGACGCCAAAAACTTCCATTTAGTCTCTCATTCGCAGATTTAAATCGTACATGCAACGCATGAGAAGAATGAGACACACTCCGGATTCTCAAAAAGGACCTAGCATATGTACAGCAAAACCGTAAAGGAATGACGGTGAGTGTCTTTAAATACCTCTGACGTAATATCAACATTTAAGACCGAGTACAACAAGCATAAGTTATATCGAAATATGTTTTTCTCTTCCACATCGTCCAATCTAGAGTAAGTATGAAATATAAAACTATAAATAAAATATTTACAGCATCTAATGACCTCCCCTTCGTTCAATCGATGAAAATTAGAATTAGTTCGTATTTTTTTATCACGACAACTTTAATTAGATCAGAGATCTATTAAGAATAACAAAGGAAAAATCGTAAAATTGACAAGTGAAAGTTCTAATCGAACTCAACTGAATATCGATGATAGGATTTTTGAGTAAGAAAGGGCAATGACCTTCACCTTGAATAAACGGATTCAACTCTGTTTCCTGCACATTTTATCACTTCTTTCTGATTGTTTTTGTAACGATTTGTTAAATAGTCGAGGTTAAATTTTGTTTCACTTCTTCTTCTGTGGTAAAACCCGATGCACGGTGTGGGCCGCTATCGTATCTGATTTATGCATTCTGGACATTTCAATGATATTGTTGATTACTAAGGTAAAGATAACGCAAATAAATTTGCACTGTTACTTACAATCTGTAGAAATGTCTCGATAACGTTGACTACTCCATGGGACTTGTTCGTTATGGAACACTGAACACTTCGTAAACATGGCAATGCATGTGTGTCTTCATACTTTCACCATTATTTTATAGGTTGACATGTAGATGATGAGTCGGTAAGCGAGTGACGTAGGGAATGAATGTGAAATTCGAATGAAACAAACTGCGTAAATTTTAAGTCATGACTGCGAACAGCTAAAAAAAATAATCGGCAAGCTGGCAGCCATTGACATTATATCACCAAACAAATGTAAGTGCATATTATAACAGTATATATAAATCAAAGTACATTGTCCGTTTGCCTAGTTTAAACAAAATCTACCATGGTAGGCTGGATGAAATGGGTCCAGGCCAAAAGCACGAATTCATCCTGACGTATAGGTGTGTATCGCAAGCATTAATGACTATGAGTAATATAAAGCATTGTCTTCGTGCCACATTGAATTAATATTTGACAAAAAATATGTTTAAGTCGCCGCTCCCAACCTTAAATGTCGTGACAAATTGTCTGTTTAATGACGATACGAAAGCCTTGTACAAATTAGACATACACGGCACACGTTTCTAAAAATATCAAACCCGGACTGGCTTACCTACTAGCTACTCCAATCCCAATGATGTCGGGTTCTGATCTGTGAAGATCTGTGATATTATATTTATACTAATGAAAATGCGTTTGTTTGATACTAGACACAAGGCCCTTTTAGTTCTATCTGGACATCGGTGTATTTTCATTTAGAATCTTCTCTAGTAAAGTTGATAGCGTGGTACATAAAATCCCTGCAAAGGTGTGTGACTGATATAAGGGAAACTTGCAAATGGCATTGTACAATGCATGATATGAGCATTAAAATGATTTGAAGTGGGATGAATTCTGTATTATTAAAAACATCTAAATATCTAAAATGGTTTGTACTAAAATAAAGTCATGTGATCAGCAATGAGAACTTTCAACATAGACTCTCAAAAATTTCTACTTTGTTCACTTGATATCAACATCTGTTATGAACAAGAAAGTGTTGTTAAGATTAGTTCACACCCAGTATTTTTATACTTTGTCTACATATGACTTCTCTGACAAATTAACACAATTTTGCAGATTTTGTCGAGAACTCAGATATGCTGAGTTCGAGGCTTACCAGTGTATCATGGCTGTAATAAAATTTTCTCTCTCAGAGATTGTTTTTGCCGCCGCTGTGTGATTTCATTTCAGCTGTGTACAGTGTTGTTGACCTCCACAGACAGGATCAACAACGTTTACATTCAGAAGCATACGTGTCTTTGTCACTAATACTAAGGTGAACTTCCCCACCCATTGTATTGTCATGTCATCAATCTCCGTCACAATTATTTCCACGTAAATTCCACCTTGCTGATTCATTCATACAAATCGGTTCTGCGCACTACGTATTGTTAATTGGGTTTCTCTTCGTTGCAGGTGAATTCAGCATCACACAGTTCTTACATTCTGCTGTTCACAGCCATTGCAAAGATTGGCTGCTCATACGAACGCTTATGAGTACTCTGCACGAAGAAATAAAGTAATACTCGCCAATGTCATCGGAAAAGGTATGCTTTATTGTTGTGAACGAATGATTACTACGTCGTCAATGCCATGCCTTCTTCAGTGTCCCTCTGCCAGTCTCTTTACCTCTATCTGGCTTTTCCTTCCTGTCTTCAATGTTTTCTGACTTCTTGTGCTTTTCCACATAAAAGAACACAGAAAATCGGGATAAATTGTTTCCTGTATTATACCCAAAGAGGCGGTAAATTCCTCCATATTCATACAAACATAATTGAAATTGGCAGTAAAAGGTCAGATTTTCCTCGCTACCGATCGAACGTGGTTACCTTTCAGTCTGTGCAATAGTGAGTTATTTACTCCCAGATTCACCAGGTGATTCCGGGTGAAACTCTCCTGTATCACGTTCACTCCAGTCACTCTGCTCAAACGTTTCATAAAAACAGAACACAAATCATTGCGTCAACTCCACTGACACGTTTACGAATCACAGATCACAGTGTAAAGTGATAAGCAGTCAATAATTTAGAAACAATTCATTATTAAAATTATTACAATAAAATAAATATTGTGCATGTTTACGTGGGCTGCAGAGGTAACACAGCATGAAGCTATTATACTAACTGACGCTTCGTTAGAATAACTTTATCTACAATCGAAAATATGTCGCGGCGAGGAAGATCGAGAAAAATACCATATTGAAGTATGACGCAATTTTACATTTACCCTCTGACAACTTGTGGTAGTTGTCAGACTTTTGACAGCACTCAAATGTTTCACATGATCAAGTATCGATCACTGTCACAGTCATGGAACGTGCCATGATCAGAGAATTCTTGTCCTACTTTAATCACTGCCGGGACAGCCGCCGGGAACTGAAAACGTAATCGTAAAGTCACTCATTTCAACTTATGCATAAATGTTTCAAACTATTTCAAATCATTTTCTTGAAAAATTGAATTTAATTTGCTAATATTAAGCTCCGCTGCGATTTTTTACCTTATGAGCTGATAACGAGTTATTTGGTCAGGGCAATTACCCCCCCCCCCCCCCCACGGCGTTGGTGATTGGCAGAGCAAATTAATGAAGAGGGCTACGGAGGATATTTGTATTCTTTGAAATACTATAAAGAGATAGCGAGGGTAAAGTAGTAGGCACACAGGTTAGGCTTGTATAATGAAAAAATGGTTCAGTACACGACATGTAATAATCATTCTATTCATAACTTCTGGATGAATAATGCCTGCCGTACCCTGTTGGCAGACAATACAGCTCTTAGTTCCCGCACGGATTATAGAGAGTTCAGTTACGGCCGCGGTGGGCTGGCAAATTTTTCCCTTGTATCTGTCAAAATATGTGAACCCCCTTCCCATTGCACAAAAAAATCGATGATCCCACTTTTAAGATGACATAAATTTTCATGACAGCCCCCTCCATATTGCTGAGTAAAGCTGCATTCAAAAACACCTCTGGAAGTCCTCAGATTTTTTCAAATGAACAGACGCACAATGCATTCAAATCTCCCCTTCTGACTTGCTATAATTTTGAAATCCCCCTCAAAGGGATTGGACAGAAATTAGAGTGCTTAGTGCTTTGTCCCAAAATACTAAATCATATAGTACATGGGAGTCTATCGGGCAAAGTATATTTTTTGGGCATAACACGAGTTATATCTCTACATTTAAATATGTTTGATAATTCATGTAATTGTGCTTTGCTTGGAGTGGCAGGTAAAAAGTGCATGTGTGTATAAAAAATGATATTTGGAAAACATAATAACACTTTTTCAATATAAAAATAGGAATATCCTTGCATTTGTAGACGTTTGATAATTGACATAAATGTAATTGATGGGAATAGGGTTGTTACAACTTGTATGTGTACAAAAAAATTGATTTTGGAATTTCACCGAAAATGTTCATCCACTATACATTGTCGGAAAACGATGTTCATCCACTATACATGGTTTTGTCCTATGACAAAACTGTGAATTTCAAATCTAGTTATCATTGATTATACCTCATTTGCATCCACAGGAAAGATCAGAAATCTATATGGGAATTAAAATGTCATATATCCGACAATATTTATTTTTCTTTTATCTGACAAGATGTTTTAAGATTTTTAAGCCGACAAAATTTGCCCAGTCGAGCGCCCTCTAGTGTTGTGTTGTGACATTCTTGAGTGCAGTCAAACTATTTGGGCCGGGTGTGGCGGTGTCAGTGTGCCCTTACGCAACTCAGTGGCTTAACTTTTGCTCTGTTTGTGCCTTTCTTACAACATTTCTGTGAATTCTTCTTGCACTTCGCAGACTTCGGATTGATGGAAATCTATTAGAATTTTTGTAAAGCGGGGGTCTAGACTGGAACTGTTCGATGTGTCCATTTTCAGTTTCCCGTGCCACCCTCAGGCTAGCATCCAGCGTTATGTAGTATTCACCTATTACTTTGGCGTATTTGTCAGTGCTGTGCGCTTCAAGCCGTAGAATTTGACGGGGGTATCCGTCGATGGCCTATTGATTGTAATTCCATATGGTTTTAATTCTTCATATGAGTCAATATCCCAGGTAAAGTTCAATTCGGGCCGAAGGCCCGATATCTTTTTCCGTTCGTCGAAGGCGGCGCCTTGCACGTAGCTAAACACCCTCCGGATCCAGAACGGCGAGCAGTAGTCTCACAATTTCTGTATCAGTAACAATAAAATTTTGTATGCATTTTTTATGCATCCACCGATAGCATGAAAGTTGACAAGATCCCCTCAATTGCTCTTCAAAGAACAAGCCTACTTAAAGTTCGTCTGGGTTGGTTTTTGCGACGAAATCATATGCCTTGTTTTTCATGCATTCTACTCAAATGTGTAAGACTTAGAGTATGTAAAGTTAAAGGATGATGGCAGAACAAGTTGGAGATTTCACAGAAGAACAACGTTAGCACGGAAGAACTAGAAGTAGCTATAGCTTGATAACGTTTGGATGTTTCGGTCGCAGCATAATGTCATGTTTGTAATTGAAAATTTAGTTCACTTTTAGTATTTTGCCAATGTGTCTACGTGCAAGTTTAGACTCAGTCCAAGTCTGTGAATAATACAATGAATAATAGTAATAATTGCGATTAAATTGAGAAGTCGCGACTGCTTTTACCGATCGCGAAGTAGTGCATTCATCACTGGATTAATATCAGGGAGAAACTTACAGCCGATCACGTTCACTCTACGCATGCGCAAACGCACTGCTAGACTAGATACAAACTATAGCTGGTACTGTTTCCCGGCGTGCTAGGATCATCTCAATCAAGGTGTTTCATACAAAAAAGCATTCTCAATGCTTTATTATAATCTTATGGAATGACTTTATTTTCCACAATCACAGATTTCAAACAAATCCATTACAATCACAGTTTCAATGAAACGTATTGAAATCTATAAGCATTACGTCAACCGTGACACCTTACGACCATAAACGTTTTCATGTCGTCCAGATTCCCTGTAGAGTGCAGTCTACAGTAAATCATGGCAAATTTCCAACGATGTGAAATACTTTTATACCCAGTTAGTAAAATTACATTACATTTGGCATAACTGTCAACGAGCCACCAAAATCCCGGGAACACTGATGAAATATACGTGAGAGAAGATGCATATATTTTCCAAATCTCACAGTCATTTTGGGCTAACAGTGTTCCTTGAAGTTTCAGTATTACAGAATCCAAGTGTAAAATGTACGGTTCTCATGAGAAAGTCACTCTCAAACTTTCGTTTGGACAAGTGGTTGTCCATTTAACAAAACCAAGCCAAAAAATTTGAAATATTTTATTCTTAGTAAGCAAAGTGTACAAACACTATCAATATATTTCGAAATTACGATGTTGTTGAATGTTTTTGTAAATTGAAAAGGATAATCTTCATTAAAATGCCACTTGGCTACTTTTCATCTTGATTTAACTTGACATAGATACAAAGCTACAATAGGCGTAAACTCCATAATCCATATTTTATTCTCACTTTGTTTAGAAGAGGTAATACTTTGGCCCCCAAAAGCAAATACAATAACGAATGATAAACTCAGCCCTTGATCTCTGAACCATATGCAAAATGTTCCCTTATACATGATTGTTGTCGATATCATCGCGATCACAATTCATAGTGTTGAAATATCACAAAACAAGGATAGCAATTGCCTAAGTTGAATTCCCCAAAAGTAAGTATACTGTAAATAAAGGTACTATACTAATGAAATTGAATGGTAATTTGTCTTTAGGATGTGACATAACTTTGAAAAGCTCTCATTACGAAGATAACATTTATATACAGGAACATTGTACTTTATATGATACATTATGTAGTATGGAACTTTAACTTTAGGTACTGATTTTCATGACATATCGTCCGGGCTGTAATGAGATCAACGGTCGTTAGTGACTCAACTTTAGATATGAAAATAAACAACAAAATTGATTAATTCCAGGCAAGAAAAGAAAATGAATGCCATATTAATGGTTTGACCTAAGAGCCAGCAAAACGTAGCTTATCGATATCTATCAGTGACAAGCTGTTTGGCAGGTCTGACAATCGCATATCGACATGGTCCATAATCCAGACACGGCCACACAAATCACCTGTGAACAAGATGTTCATTGTATGCATGCTGAACTCTCCTTCCAGCTCACAGGAGGTTCAGACTTTACTGCGTTTATATCCATTAAGCTTATTTTAAATCCACATGGGTAACACTAGGTCACCCAGTTGATTTTCCACTAAAATAAACCATGGAAGCGTTCAACGTGACAAAAAAACTTCGTCAAGAGGAAAGTGTTTTGAAATTGTTCTTTCCTATGACATCATATTCAGGTCACTAATTTCACAACCTACAACATGGCACTCTAACTAGTCTTCAACGAAAACTAGGTTTAGGTAGGCTTGAAAAGATACAAATCGTACTTTGGCTTTAGATACTTCTATCCTAGAGGCTCCAGGACGACAATGTCTAAAGCCTGAGATCAAAAGAGTCATTAAATGTTGTAAGTTTCTGTTGCAAGTCGGCCCTGCCACTTTTAAATAACACATCTCCTAATAATTTTGTGTTGTTCATTGATATTAAGGTTGATTTTCTCATTTCGTCAAAGAGCTCGAAAGGGCTGTTTATTCTTTCAAGAATACCCCTTTTGATATAGCCGTTAAGAATGTTCTTCATTTGAACGAATGTTGCTGGAGAGAGAGAGAGAGAGAGAGAGAGAGAGAGAGAGAGAGAGAGAGAGAGAGAGAGAGAGAGAGAGAGAGAGAGAGAGAGAGAGAGAGAATCAATTATATAAATTATTAGGCTCTTTGCATATGGACAAAATCAATACTTTACCAACGCGTTCAGTGGCTTGGATTGTTTGGTAATCTCAGATTCTTGAATTTCAAAAGAATGAGACCACAATCTTTAGAGAACCTAAATTGACAGACACTTCTTTGCTCATAAAATAAATATGGTATTCGAAGAGTCCGTTATCTGTTGAAACAGAGATCATAAAGAAACTAGGTCGAATTACCGTTAGTGATGTGACATACAGCCATCACTCAAAAATAACCAGAAAGTTACACCAACTTTTTAATCACCACTATTTAATAACTCTGTTTTAAGCTGTAGAAATACATTTTGTAACTACTCACCGGTCTGAATATCATCAGACATTTTAACCAACAGTTCATTAAATTATATTTCCTTTGACATCTTCTTTAACCACGCAATATTTGACAAATAAATAGACATGCAAATATATAAATAAATAAATAGTAAATAAGTAAATAAATAAGTAAATAAAGGAATAAAGGGGTAAAAGAATAAAAACTTAGGTATTGACAATCTCCAAAAAATGCCATTTAGCCTTTGCAAGAAAATGAATTCCGAATAGCCTCTTAAAGTCATTTTCTGCCTTGTCCTATAAATATTTAAGTGTTTCAGGTCGAAATTTACTGGTCAAAAGCTTTAAGGTAAATCTTGCAAAGTACGTTTGCGAATTTTGTTTTAGCTGCTGGAAATTTTCAGTTTGTGATTATTGTTCCCTAAGTTTAACACATTTAACATTGTAAACGTGGACAATTAAAGAACCCCCCCCCCCGACATTCTTCTCGACTTCACTACATTGTCAATAATTGGTGTCAATTTTGACCGGAGTTGCTAAAACACTCGTAATACTGATTTCTTGGCATGAAATAAGGATAACTTACCTGATTTGTAGTGAGTGAAGCTATTCTGGGTTGTTTACTACTAGGAATAGTCACTCTAAGCTGAAGCAAACAGAAAATAGGCCGTTAATCAATACTTAAGATAAAAGTCACGAATTTTCAGTTCCAGTTTCACGGATTTTACACATCTTCCACCATTCAAGGACAGCTAATCAAACGAAACAAGATTACATCATTTTCGAACCTTATGAATACGAATGAGAAGCCATTCTGTAATGGATTTAGCATCCATGATCGAAGTTTATATTGATATATTTTATGCTTCCTCGGGAGAGCCGGCGTACTATTTTAGTGGATTGTGTAATTTTGCATCTTGTTTTCGGAATCAAAAGGCATTTACTACATATTCACGTCTGTTTGATTATGTCATTCATATGAATTTTGTTGCATTTCTTCCTGTCAAAATTTAAGCTGATGTGAATTGTCATGGGCTATTTGCCGGCATATGAATAAATATCTGAGCTAAATAAATGTGTTGGAAGTTGGGTAAGGTATAAAATTCTACTATTTATGAAAGAAATAACGTTCAAGTTGTAAAGTACCTTTGGTTTGACTGCAAACACACGGGGTTATATCGACATGTACAGACATGTAAATGACTGATTGAAGCAAAGTTCGTGCTTTAGCAGCTTCTGACAAAGTCTTACGGAGAAATTCGAAGTAAGCTGGTAGATGTTTACGAGTTGACGATAAGACATATACTTACACTTTGCCTGTTTCCACATCGTAGCGTCAAAATCGGTAAGCCAAATAGTCCTAACACTGAGAAGACGTTGCATACCAATGTACGTGTATAGGACGAAACTGAATATGGAATTGCTTGCGTTTCTGAAATAAAATGAAAAAATGTCTGTTATTAATTGGTAGGAAAGATAACCCGTAGCAAATTCCAGTCAAACAATGCGCAAGTTTGATTTCTCAACGAAGAAAATCAAGGTTTAGAAGGTCTCATTATCAAGATAAATAGCTTACGGGACTATTCTTATATGAGGAGTCTTCAGTTGCTGACTTTGTGGTCTCTAGTATTACGTCATATGAGTTTATAACATAGTTTAAGGACGTTCATGGCAGTAATTCTATTTTCTCATTAAGAAACTGCAGATCAAACACTGTTATTGCATTGATATTTTGATTTACCAAATATCCCATTTCTTTTTGCGTGTGCCGTGACATGCTTGTGGAAGTAATAAAAATGAGTTGATTATGGCTACAGAATGTGACATACTTAAGTTTTTGAACGATAGAAATTTTACAGATATACAAGCAACAGTTAGCATTGGATACTGCACAAACGTTAAACCGAAAACCACCATGTATTAACAAAACAACGTGTAAATTTGGTTCTAAACATAGACTTAGAAAACTGTCAGGCGTTGTGAAGTTTAGACATCATTTAATAGGAGATAGTAATTTGCTTCTTTGGTACCAAATTTTCATTGCCGTATTTTATTGGCTTCACTCCTTGGCTGTACGAAATTAATTCATCTGTAAAAGAGGCCATTAGTAGCCAGTGTCATCATTATTTAGTTGAATACTCGAATACTCACTGACAACATTGAGACAGACATAATAGTGCTCAAATATACATCCGATGTCGTCTGCAGGATCTTCCGATCTGAATGCCATTACGCATGCGTACTTGCCTGCATCGTAATCGGTAAATGGACCCTCAATTGTCAGCGATCCTTCCTCTGTACTAGCACTATATTTGGGGTGTACCACGCCAGCGACGTTGAAGTCGACAATCGTGACTAATGTGACCTTGAAGAGAGGATTGTTTGGGTTTACTTTTCTCCAGTCAATCGTCACTCTGGTATACTCTACTTCTGGAGTGTCATATATGCATCGCAGTGTAACCGTTTCGTCATCGTTTCTGATCGTCTGCTGATGATCCGTGGCTTTGGCAGCATACATCAGCGTTGATAGTACAAATAATACTATTGTGACCAAATAGACAAGAAATGCTTGCTTATGAATGAAACGGAGGGATATTTTTTATTGTTTGAAATAACTGCAACGAGTGTAATGTCAAAGTGGTGTGAAGTCACTGTGTACGTTGATATGGCAACACAAATTGGACACAAATGTCTCATCTACATATTATCCGTCTGTCAACGCAAATAGGACATATATACATTCTCTCTCTCTCTCTCTCTCTCTCTCTCTCATCTCTCTTCTCTCCTCCTCTCTCTCTCTCTCTCTCTCTCTCTCTCTCTCTCTCTCCTCTCTCTCTCTCTCAAATTTCGAAACACTGATATGCATATTTGTGTTTCCTAAGATAGGGAATCGACAAAATCGAAAAAGTCAGATTTAAAGACAAAGTTTACGCTGCCATATTTAAATGTACCGACAAATAATTATTTACGTTTAGTTTCAGGTCATTTGAAATAAACCCTTCTCTGTTATATCATGAGGAGAGGGTTGTTTGTGTTTACTTTTCTCCAGTCAATTGTCACTCTTGTGTATTCTAATTCTGGAGTGTCATATATGCATCGTAGTGTAACAGTTTCGTCATCGTTTCTGATCGTCTCCTGGTGATCCGTGACTTTGGCAGCATACATCGGCGTTGATAGTACGGCAAATAATACTATTGTGACCAAATAGACAAGAAATACTTGCTTATGAATGAATCGGAAGGATATGTTTTGTTGTTTAAAATAACTGCAACGAGTTTAATGTCAAAGTGGTGTAAAGTCCCTGTATCCGTTGATATGGCGACACAAATTGGACACAAATGTCTCCTCTACATATTATCAGTCTGTCAACGCAAATAGGACATATATACATTCTCTCTCTCTCTCTGTCTCTCTCTCTCTCAAATTTTCAAACACTGATATGCACATGTGTATTTCCTAAGATTAGAGAATCGACAAAATCGAAAAAGACAGATTTAAAAGGCGAAGTTAACCCTGCCATATTTAAATGTACCAACAAATAATTATTTACGTTTAGTTTCAGGTCATTTGAAATAAACCCTACAACTTCTCTCTTATACATCAATCCATGCGAGACAACACAGTGTTACACAATACACGTGGTATAGTCGGGCAACTAGACTACCTAAATATCTTTGAAAGAATCTATTCTAACTAGAGCAGGGCTGAACGTTTACCAGACCAACTCTGCTAGAGATAAGAATTGTGATGATTGCCATAAGGATACCATTGAAAATACCTTGTGTCTGAAAGAGTATAGTCTGTACAGTGTCTTCAAATTAATATGACAACAAAGCTAGAGAGCAGTGGAGCAAACACTAAAATACAAAAGCATATGGACTATCTTTGATATATCATTATGGCGATTGAATTATCAAATAATCGTTTGTGTCTTGTCAAATAGCGCCCGTGTTTCTATTGTACATTAAAAGTCACGTCATAAGAAGTTGAAGCCGTCACTTCTGCATTTTTTGTTTGGCGTTACACAGAGTGGACATTAAAGTCTCCAACTTTATGTTTTGCGTTTGTTTAAGTGGAAAATTCTAAGTACGACCATAGACCACATAACATCCATGATACGATATTTGTTTTCGGACCACACGATTTCTGATCGACTTCAACAAAGAGCTTACTAATTCCCCGACATCAATGCAATCAATTTGAGAATATGTTTAAGAAATGATTTTCAAATGAGGGACAGCTTGTCTATATAAACGAGATAACGTGTACGTGAATCTGTGCTCTATAGACTTTTTCAATTTTGCAAAAAACTTTGAAGTAAAATAACGTCGTCCATTTAGAACGTTACATTTCTGAATTCGATTCGACATGGTCGTTGTAGAATACCTACACAGCTACATAATCAACAAAACACTACAATATTTCAAAATATGGCTAATCACTTACCACAGATAATACACTTCACACAGAAAGTCATCTCTCTGATATATCTTGACATCTTGCTACTCTCCAGCATGAAGTGTTCGCTAACATCAAAGACTCCTCTCTGCTGGACGATTCTTTGGTCGGGGACAAGATGGTCTGAAGCCAATCGTACTCATACTATTGTATTTATAAGCACTGGGTAACGCCTTGATACGTGGGTGATTGTTTAACTAACAATGATATCATTGGCAACGCTTTACCACGTATCTTTGAGTAACAAAAGCGAGTATCAGCGAACAAAAATTCACATTAGATAAAATATATTTTATTCTCCCACGTCAAAAGCAGATGGAAGTAGTTAAGTGAAATGATAAAACTCGGTATTGATTGTAACAAAGGCAATTTGAATGCCACAGACAGACATGCACCATAAAGTTCTTGACTTAGGTCAAGGACATATACAAATATCTGATTACTTCCCAATAATTTTTGCCTGCAGTTTTCTGTACAGCTAGGGAGGAAAACATGGGGCCCGGGGGCACCGACGCCCTTTGTGCCTCCTTACTGTTTATTATTTGCCATAAATGTGAAATTTGGCAAAAAGTCAAATTGTTTGGACATAAATGAAAGTTAATGTGAAAGTGAATCAAGAATAAGAGATGGAACTCAATAGGATCAACAATATCTAAAACAGGAAACGGTGAACTTATATGATACAGAAGGGAGAAAATTTAGCCACAAACTATTGTAATATAATGGACAATGGCTAATCTAAACCAAATTACTTAAACTGGATTGTTGGCATTGATTACACATGTATTTATTGTCCATCAAATAGAAAATAAATTTGGGCCATTGACTAAAAGACATTTGCTTGTTACACTCACCACACTTGTACTTAGTATTTGGAGTGTACACCTATTTACTACAATACAATTTTATTTTTTATTTTTATTAAACCTTGTTTAACGAGGGTAGCCTGGTAAGCTTCAGTAAAGATGCTTATCTTCCCCAGGGCCCCAATGATAAAAAGTTTGGACTCTGAAGGTCAACAGTGCATCTTTTATGTATGAGACTAAATAAGCTTACCCCTCAAGTATGTATAGGCCAAAAACAATATTTAATTTTGAATTATGTAGTGCAGGGAAGGACATAGAATATGGTGAAAAGCAAAACTAAATATAAAAACTGAATATACAATTATATGGAAATGTTGTTTTACAGTCATGAGTATCTAGTGTGTGCCGAGAGACATATTAAAATTGGACAGTATCATCCTGACCAGAGTTTGTCTGAGTGGTTGTTTCCTTCTGATTTTCTGACACGGTGATAGGTACAAAATATTATGTTATTCACCATAGTTAAGCAACATAGCTTGCATTTTGTTCACAGTAGAACTGAGTTTTACATGTAAGATAACTTTCTCATAAACTGTAAATTCTGGCTTGTGGCAGCTCAAACGTCGCAATACTACATTTTTTGATATGATATGGAGTGACTTGCACACATATGCAATATGCAGTGACAGTCGATATATTCATAGTAAGAGTCTACTACATTCAAGCATAGTGATGTTGACAACTACATGCATGCCAGTGCACGATTTCAAAGTAGCCAGGAGGAAATTCTAATAGTCTTTTAGTGGAAATAGGCCCTATAGGTATTAAACCACAGTGAAACAAACAACATTAGTTATCGTGACCTTGCTAAAGTGCAATCTCGGATCATGTATGATCTGATGATCATGCAAATTACCATGTCGGATTATGCCGTGATTCTGAAGTGCGCGTAAATCGGTCAACATAAGCACACATAGACTCTCGCCAGTCGCTTGTACTGCTTGGTCTCGCGTAGCTTTCGGTGTTTATACAAGCTCGTGCCTTCGGCACTCGACCTTGCGCCTTCGGCGCTCGATCGCCTACGTTGGATTACTACCGCAAGTGACTCCGGATCCGGTCAAAAGAAGGCACGAGGACTGTCGACAGTCTAAAGCACACACTGTCTTCAACAATGATGCTTCGGCGCTCGATCGCCTACGTTGGATTACTACAGCAAGTGACTCCGGATCCGGTCAAAAGAAGGCACGAGGACTGTCGACAGTCTAAAGCACACACTGTCTTCAACAATGATGTCAAAATCAATGCACAACTGTCGAAATTACCCAAAATAAGCAACAGAAAACTTAAAGTTATCGCTGTGTCGAAAGGACAGTACATCAACATAAAACGACGCTAGTTTGTTATGACATGGAGGTAGAAGGACAGAGCGAATTCTCTCGCTCTCACCCAGCTATTACTAACTTCCCAGGAGCTGGTCCTTGCAAAACAACGCTAACTTGTTATATGCGCATGCGCATATTAAGGAGAGACCCATTTGATTTCGGGGGGGGTATGCAGGAAGTGGGTATGGGAACTTTTTTTGTCAGAGAGACAGCATTTTTTAATTTCAACTGTCACACCTGCATCAATTTTTTTATCAAATGGAGTAGCAGTGCAATTTTTCAAATTTAAGCCAGTGTTTCACATATCACAGGATGGTTTTATATATTCATTTTACATTCCAACGAATGAAAACAAAATGGAAAGTCTAGTATATATACAACTTTAAATTATAGAACACTTTTTTGGCAAATCAACAGTGATCAGTACTATACCTGCTTTTCTTTATAACAGTCATTCCTTTTAGTTCTCAGGGAGATGTTATCTTTTGTGGTCAGAGAAACAAGGCTCACACATTGTATTTCATTATATTTGTTGTTCCTCAATTTTTCTTTGACAACTTGTAATCTTTCTAACATATTTATGTTGAGAGAATAATATATTGGTTTTTACACTAGTTTATTGACTCCTGTCTTGTGTTTTCAATTTTCACAATGTACAGAAGTCAAATAGTCCCATCTAGATATTGCCTGTACCATTGAGATATTGCAACAGAAATCCAGAAATATGATTTCTTGGGTCAGAAAAGGGAAGGAAAACATCGAGTGCACTGAGGTGTAAAGTAGTGAATGCTTATATCATAAGTGCTGGGGAAAAAAAACACATGAGAATTGCTTGTGGTAAAAACATTTGCGCTGCCTATGGCAGGATGCTAGCAAAGAACACATGAGAATGAATTTCCAAAATTTTGCTCATTTCAACTGCATTATGACAATTCCTTTTTTATTTATTTCTGTCTGTTATGAGAATTTTTTTTCTCAAGCCATTACAGGCTTATTTTTTTCTTTTATTTCACCTGGTGACAATTTTTTTTCTCAAAATCCTCCATACCCCCCCGCAAATCAAGTGGTTCTCCCCTAAGTGAGTCCCTGACCTATGCGGGCCAGTGGATTACTTCCTCAGTAGAACTGATATGCCTGCCGGTACCATCATTCTTCAGTCGATCAAAGGCGCCTTTCGTACCAAAAAATACACGACAGCCGCAAAAGTGTATCACTGTCAACGTCATAACTATAGAATATATTGAATGCACAGTGAAACGTTCAAAAACGTAAAAAATGTGCCCACACCGAGAAACAAGATGGCGTCCGATTCGATTCTTCAACTCAGATTTTGTCCTAGAGTTGTGCGCATGCGCAGACGGTAGCTTTAACGAAAGCGAGTCAAAATCAAGTAAATATAAAATAAAAATGGATAAAAATATTGTTTAAAAATAATACAAGGCATGTATCACCAAATTTTGAACATTTCTGACGGCATTTCAACTATACGAACACCCATGCCAAATATCACAATAATCAAATCAGTGGTTTTGAGGAAAAATTGAAAATAGTTGTTTTCACAAAAAAGCTAAAAAAGTGACTTTAAAATGATTCAATCAAAAAAAGAAAAAAGACCGTTTGAGATACATGCCAAAGTGACCACCAGACCAAATTTCAGAAAAAGTTACTGAAGCGTTTCTGAGATACCTGCGTCCACAGCATACGGCCCACTGTATGCAACAACAGAGGCCGCGTCATCACATTAGTACTTTGGGCCAAAGGCCCAAAGGACTAAAATAATTACTCGTTGAGACAAATAACGACTTGGCTGAAAATATTGCTGTAGTTTCTTTGGTTTTCTTTATTGGAGAACTTTTAGTCGGTTATGGTCGGGGATATGTTTTTTTTTATTTTTTGTACATTTATTTCGTCAGATTTTGATGGGCGTCACGAAATAATGACAAATCAGTGTTGTGTTTTAATCAAGAGGACCTGCAATGGAGCTAGCTAGTGAGAAACGAGTTGAAAAGAAAAATCTATGCGATATTTTGATGATATCACTGTTTTTTATATGGCATGGGTCAGTTTTCTGAGAGGTTGCACGAATAGAACAGCATGTCACATCCGAAAAAGCTGGATTCCAGTCTCCACTCACAAATAAATGGCGATAAGATGTGTCCAACTGATGGACATCTGTGATGGCCGTGCAAGAGATTGATCACTTAAAGTATTCAGTCTTACGACCCTTTTCGTATAGACGCCGTCGCCATTTCAAACAGTGCCAATATTATGCGTGCTTTCTATTAACTGAATGTAATCGTACATCTGTAGAACATGTGACTGAATTATTTTCAGAAGACATTGCAGTCACTATTTTTGATATTTAGGGCCTGGTAAGAATTAACAGTTGGGGAAGGCCGGTGCGATTTGGGAGAGGGTCACTATTTTTCATGCAACGGTTTTGGGGAGGGCCACTTTATTTTGAGCATGAGTCAGGGGAGGGTCACTAATTTTTGGGGAATGATGACACGGAAAATTTTCATAATTTGAAATGTTAAAGAGAATTCCTGAAAAGAGACTTGCGTTCATATAGGGCACTCATGTATTTATGTATATTGATATCAGTTGTACTGCAAAATACATCACTCACAACTATAAAACATACACATGTACCAGTATGTGAACTTGAATATAAATAAAACATTTTAATCTGTTTATAAATAGCCTTCTCTTGAACAGAACAAACACACTCATAAAATAAATATATAGGAAAATGAGAGCAACTTTACACATCGTTTTCTACCTTTGATAGTGATGCGGTATATTGAATCGATCAATGTGGTTTAATGATATGGAGAAACATGGCGAGACACCGGTGAATCGATAGTGCTTTGACCCTGGTCATGTGATCTGGGTCCCCGGGAAAAGAACCGGTTATGTGTTAGAGTGATTCGTCTTAACGGTGTTTCGGAACCAGAGTGCGGTTTCTTCATCAGTCGCTCGAATTGTTTTGTTTTCCAAGATGTTAATTTGATAGTAGCGATTGTTCATCAAATAGAGATGCTAGTATGGTTATGTTGTGGTCTGAACTTTGAGTAGTTTGTTGGTCAGACCATTCGTGTTTATTTTTATCCTCTTGCTTGAGGATGTCTTTTATGTTTTTATTCCTTTTATATGCTATGATAGGTTTTTCTGGAAAAACTTTGTCCATTGTTTGATTGGCTTCTATTATTTCCCAATTTTTTTGTTAGACATTGTTTGATTTGACTGGTTTTGATGAATGGACTGAAGGTCGTTGTGTAAACCAGTTTTGTTCTTATGTCATTCCCCTTATCTTTATCGGTGAGGTATCGTTGACGATTTGTGAGTTTAACATCTTTCTTGATAAGAGATATATCTTTTTTTTCTATAATCTCGTTGTTGAAGTTTGCATGTGAAGTCCATGTTCCATTGTTGTTGTTGCGTGTGCCAGCATATCGGAGAAGTTCACCTTTAATGAAGCTTTTGAAAGTGTCGCTCCAGTGACACGAATTTCTCAATAAGTATTTGAACGTGTCGGTTGGTTTTGTGTTGGTTTTGAAATTGAGCCTTCTCTCTCGATTATATCTCAGACTCTCGCCTTTAAAGACCGTTAAGTCAAGGTATGAGATTTTGTCGATAGAATATTCAAACATGAATTTGAACGTAGTATGCAGCGTGTTGCACTCCCGACAAAGTTTTGAAGTTCACGTTTTGTTCCTGTGTAAATCATGAAGATGTCGTCTCTGAAACGTTTCCATAGGAATATTTGATCGGAGTGGAGATTTAGAATGGTTTTCTCCGTTTCATGGAATGTGATGTCAGCTATCTGAGGAGACGAAGGTGACCCCATGCTGCAACCCCGGATTTGTTATAGTATTCTCCGTTGAATTCAAATATGTTATGTTTCAGAATAAGCGACAGTAGGGTTTGCATGTAGCTTGTTTGCGGTTTTTTTAATATCGTATGTGTTTGCTGGTACAGTTGTTGAGTCCAGCGCTGCGGTCACTGCGTTGATGGCTTCGTTTTGTGGCATGTTTGTGTACATAGATACCACGTCCAATGTTACCAGAATAGAATTTTCCGGTATTTTTATTGATTCTAGTTTGTTAATGAAGTCTTTTGTGTCCTTGACGTATGTTGATTGTCTTTGGACGATTGGTTTGATGAAATAGTCTAGAAATTCAGAGATACTGATTCCGATATTGATAGTGACAAAGAAGATACTATGCTGAAATTGGAGATTCCTCAGACAGTGACATTGATGATACCGGTATTTCAGAAGATACAGAACAAACTGAACAACCCGTGCTGCTTAGTCGATACGGAAGGAGGACAACGGCCTACTGGACAATTGCAAGACAGTTTTTTGGGACTGAAGACAGCAAACAGGGAAAGGGAGGGTCACTTGATTTTGCGCAAGGAGACGGGGAGGGTCAGCATTTTTTGCGCAAGAAATCGGGGGAGGGTCAGTATTTTTCATGCATCCAGGTTTTGAATCGCACCGGCCTCCCCCTGTTAATTCTGACCAGGCCCTTAACGTAGCATTTTCCGTGTGATTCATGATGAATTTTAACACGAATTATTGAGCAAGTAGCAAACTCAAACACGACTGTTATCAACTTGATTGACATTTCATATAAGGCTCATCTCATGTTCCCACGTGAAAAACAGAGAGAAAGAGACAAGTAAAATGATAGAACTTTGTATTGATTGCAACAGAGGCAATGATTTAGAATTTCACGGAGAGACATAAACTTTAAAAACATTGACTTAAGGTTTCAAGGCAAGAAATTGACCTCTTTAATCTAACAATCCTCTGGTGATTAATAAGCTCAAAACCCCCATAAATTGTACATTTCTGAAAGCCTAGAAGATATAGGGGAACATTTTGGTTACCACAGTGTCACCATTGTTTACATAACTATCACGTGACAGGTAATTTGCATAACCTTTCTAAAATCGGTTTTCCCGATGTTTTGTCTCAATACTTCAAAATATCTGACTCAAACTTGCTAGAATGCAAGTTACAACAACGCTCTTCCAAAGTATGTCTCAGATTTTTATACGTTGCTTGTTTTTGTTTTTTGAGCAAAATTTTAAAGAAATCAAGTAGGGTTAAACTCACTGCTCTGGAAGTTTTTTCTGGCATAAAAGTCGTTTTAGAAGGTTAAAAAAATTCTGAGACACCTTTGGAAGATCCTAAGGACAGCTTAGACTCACAAAAATTTCAGCCACATATCTCAAAGCATTGAAACAAAACATAGGAAAAACCGATTTTGAAAGGTTATGCAAATTCGCATAGGTCGATTTCTTGTCTTGGAACCTTAAGTCAATGACAAATATCTGATTACTTCCACGTTATTTTGGCAGTCTTCTGTGGGGAGGTACTTTTTGAGACAAATAAGGGAAGTCTTAAAAAAGAGAAACGAATTTTCATTTAAAGCTAATACCAACGTCGTAGTTACTTTTGCTTTCGTCATTGTGAAACGTTTAAGGCATATTATCACCTGTTGTTGGTTTGTGTGTCATTTACAGCCCGTAACATTGAATTTCTAATAATTCGTTGTCATGCATGTACATTCCATGACAATAAATCATGACAAATCGGTGTTGCGTTTTAATCACACACAAGTAGAGCTAGCAGCTGGTGAGGCACCAGTTGAAAAATCTATGCCACATTTTGATACTATCACTTAACTGTGTTTTTAAAAGGACATGTTTCCTGCATTGGAGGGGATAGGATGTAAGAGCATGTCACATCCCAAAAATTAGATTCCTGCCTCCACTCACGAATATACGAGTGTCCAACCGATGGATATCTGTAATGTCCGAGCAAGAGATAAGTCACTCAAAGTAGTCAAGCCTGAAGACCCTTTTCGCAAAGAGATCGTCACCACTGCAAACAGTATTGATATTATGTGGCTCTTCACCATTGAATGAAATCGTACAACTGTGTAACGTGTCAATGAATTTTATTTCAAGTTCGAGTTGCAGTCATTTTTTGGTATTCTTAACGTAACCCTTTCCGTCTTATTTATGATATCACTTTATGAATAGAATTGTTGCGCAAATAGCGAACTCAATCACTATTTGTAAATTTGATAGACATTTCATACATTTCTTTTAAAACAATGCAAGACAAAATAATGATGGTGAGTATATAGTGGAGGATTCTCATCTTCATTTTTTTCGCTAGGAGCGGATGATATTTAATACTGCCAAATAGTGAAATAAAAATTAAGTAACTTTGTGCTAATAACACTATGGACAGATGTGATATTTTCTCTGCATGTGCTAGCATTATACGGGAAATCACTTTCTCACTGTCAACCTATCAAAATTGTAATTTCTCTCAATGGTGGCGAAAATTTTATTTTGTCGAAAGAATCTGCGGTAATTGAATTTTCTCCGTATTAATTGCGAAGAAATGCAAGTTAATCTAACGTTTGATTTCCTTCATGTGTCTCGATGTTCTTGCCTCCTGTTATCTTACATTTTCTTCCTTCTTCTAACTAACATCTCCTTTAGTTTTTTTCAAAGGCGACGGTTTCTTTTGTCGGTTCCTCGTCGAATAGCATTGTTTCCTTTACATTAGTTCCAAACTCGATGTATATTTGTGGTATCGCGAACAGGTAACTACAGTTTTTTCACTGCTGTCAATATTTTGTCATACATGCTGCCCTCTGCACTGAAATGAACGGGCTGTCGTTGGAAACAGTTATATTTGCCTTGTAGCAGATTAATTATGTACGCACTGTTTTGCACGAGTATTGGAAAACGTGATTATGTGCTCCTCAGAAGTAAAGTGTAAACAGTTAGGATATTTTTTTTTTATTTTGAAAAAATGTGATTCGCAAAACATATGCATTTATAGTCCAGTATTTAAACCTAGAATTTCATAACAGGAGCTGATTTAGTAGCCTATATCAGCAATACATCATGTTTTAGGGAAGTTCAAATCAGAATTTCGTCGTCGGATTTCTTCTTAAACACAGTTCGTGGTTGAGGTCAACTTGAACGCAATGAGTTCAGTTTACCATGAACATAATTTGATTGTCCCTATCCTGCATCATCCCATGCTCAACTCATCATCATCGAAAACTGATTTCACTGATTTTCATGATAGTTCAAATGATGTACTTAACATTCACGTTATGACGTATACGTTTGCGGCACAGCAAACGGCAGTGGCATCCGAATAGTGGCATCATGTTGAAGGTATAGGACCTGGTTTATTCAGGTACGGAAGTCGGTCTTTGAGATCGATATCCAGAGAAACGGAACATACACAATAATATTTTTGGTCTTGCACACTGGCTGGCTAACTGCTCCAGGCTGATGTCTTTCTGTGGAAAAGTGCTTTGATCCGTAATCCGCTGCATTGCCCCAGTCATCCTTTAAATATTGTTCTCACTTACCGTCGTAATTTTGATGCTTGGATCTCACAGCACTGTGGTTTTGTTTTGCCATAATGGCGATAAAAATTGCCTATCATCGTACCACGGGGGGTAGCACATAGTTGTTACTTCCATGGTCGTACTCATGGTTTTTCCCTTCACGACTGTCTGGTTATTGCATTATCTTGGTAGACTTCGAAACTTCAAAGGTTTTGTACTTCTTTTTTAATAAGCAAATAAGCACATTGAAACGCTCTGCTTCACTTTCGCCAATCTCGTACATTTCATTTGAATATTTATTTATATATATATACAATAAATATGAGATCACATCAAGTATGTTTGGTACCTATTACTCGAGTTTCACGCATACACGCGATCGTCAGATAGGTAGATTTTATTGTGTGAAATTTGCTTCAGGTGCTTACATATATAAGTGTCAGGTTGGGTCAAACCATTTGGTGTTGTGGGTTGGATTGAAATTTGACAAGTAAAATTTGTTTTCGTGTCGGCACTTTGAGACCAACTCGGAACGCTTGTTTAAAAGGCTAGATTTATCTGCATTGATTATGAATAGCTTCTCTGTAAGGCAAAGGTTGCATTTCTTTGACACATTTGAGTAACTACTTGCTTTTGATAGGATTGACCATGATATATTAAATGGTTTGTCCTGAGATTTCAAGTGACAGACATATTTTGACAATTCTGTGCTGTTGGCGTATGCCTTACTTCGAAAAGATTGGACATGATTTGCATAGCGTGTTTTAAATGTGTTGTCAGTTAGACCGATGTAATGTTTCGCCTCATTGGCATCGCTTGTAACAGTAGCTTTATAGATTATGGATTTAGACTGGCAAGCCCCCTGGAGTGGGCAATTGGTCTTGATGCGGCACTTACATACATCAGTGGGTTTTCTATCATTGCGCTGGGTGACCCGTTTGTTGTGTGATTTTATAATGCTGCCCATGTTGTGCATGCAGCTGTAGCTTAATTTAAGTGTATTTCTGTTAAGAACTTTATGTAATTTACAATCCTTTGGGAAATGTTTCTCAAGGAGACGGAAGAATTCCTTTCCGACGTTGGTTTTCACACTCTTACTGTAGGGTGGTTGTACCATGTAATTCTACGCTGTCTGCTCCTTGTTTTCTTTACCGGCTTGTCAACACGTGTGTAATTTAGCTGGTCATCGTACCCACTGGCCTTAAGTGCTTCACTGTAAATATCACTGCATGCCTTGTTGAACAGACTCTCATCGCTGGATATGGAGGAGATGCGCTTTCCAACTGTATCGGGGATGTGTTTTATTATGGAGGGAGGGTGGTTGGATTTCTTATTGACATATATCGTGTTGTCGTTAGGTTTTCTGTATGGGTAGTATTGGCCGTTGCTCAAGTTTAGAGTTATGTCAAGGAAGTTCACGATACTTCTGTTTACATCGATGGTTACTTTCAGGCCGAGGTCATTGAACGTCTTTGATAAGTCCTTTTTCATTCTGTCTGCTTTTCTGCCAGTGGCGTTCTTTATTACACCCAGGCCGTCATCTCTATATAGACCAATATTGTTTTTATCGAAGGATGAAGCAAGTATGTTGAGAATATAAAGCCCCACCAGTTCACATACCTCAGCTCCGTCATAACTTCCCATTGTAACGTCATACAAATTGGTGCTATCACGTTTCATCCATGGTACAGAGTCATCAAATAGGAGTGATTTCCTTGAATGCATAATGATATCAACATCCCTATCTGCAATGGTGGTGTGTTGCGTTGCAAATTCAAGCGATTTTTGTAGCAGGGATTCTGAGATAGATGGGTAGAAATTCACAATGTCGAATGTCACGAATTTGAATTGCATCTTGTCTTCTATGTTTTCAAACCAGCGGATGACTGATGTTGACTTTCTCCATGGTTTACAGCTGTGATTGATCTGATGGTAGTATTTATTCTGTCAAGGATTTGTTTACTTACTTTGCCCATCTCACTCTTCGTGGGGTTGATGATGTCTGCATGTTGGGTTGTTCATGAAGTTATCTTTGTGGTCTTTCAGCGTTATAAATGCCTGCCTGCAAATTTCACACAATAAAATCTACCTATCTGACGATCGCGTGTATGCGTGAAACTCGAGTAATAGGTACCAAACATACTTGATGTGATCTCATATTTATTGTAATATTGCTCTGCATCCCTGCATCGAGCACTTTACCCCTCTGAGAAGATACAAACAAGTTTTGGTATATATATATATATATATATATATATATATATATATATATATATATATATATATATATATATATATATATAATATATAATATGTATTTATATCTATATAATTAAACATTGACAGCATACTCAGAAGACTGAAAAATCGAAAGTAAAATTATTAACCTTAAGAATGACTTCAAGTAATGTTGCCTGCATGTCTCACAAGGATTGAAAGCTCAGTCACAAAGTCATCAACTTGTTCTGCATTTCATGTATAATAACGGCACACAATATTCACCGACGAGAAAAAAATAAATCAAATATCAGTAACGTGACACAGGATTGAATGCTGACTTTAATTTTATCAACAACGTTTTTGAATATCAGTTTGTTGTTGACATTATGTTTCTAAAAACGGTAGAAAATGTATGTTGTCAACATTCTTTATATATTGTGCACAAACTAAGCGTATTCGAAGGTTTATCTCGGCCACAAAAGGCATTGCCCCTGTCATCGTTAGGGCTGACTGTGCAGCGCCCTCAGCGTCCACCACAAAGCATGCTTTATCAAATTTTAGTCGGAACAACCACCTGCCACAACAGCACAACACCCATCAGCTCTCACGACGTTGCATCGCTTCAGCTTTTATTGTGATGTAAATTACATTGAATTTATACATGGATGGAATTTATTTTGTCCTTCCTGTCTTCCTATCTAAGGTTCAGTTGCAAAAACTTTAGGCCTAAAGAGGTCACGGTGGAAGAGTACGGCGGATAAAAAACTGGGTGTCAGGAGATTAAAACTTTTACCGGTACCGTAGTTTTATCATCTCTTTCAAATGTTATGTTGGAATACAAGCGGTATCTGAAGACATCTTTCCCTACACCGATGATCGCCTGCTACTCTCCACAGTCTCCACGTACCCTTCTCTGCGGATAGAAAAGAACAGAATTCGTTTACACTCACTATGAAGCACATATAGCCGTTGGTTTGCTAATGTTCTTGAAATGATAACAATTAAATTCACCTAAACGCTGACCTTGAACTCATAAACGTTTTGTGTAAGTGGAGCATAAATATCGTGATCAGTCACTCCATGCTCCACTTCAAGGTTTGAAGTTCGCCGGGATTACGATATACGCTTTGAAAGCGTGTCATCACTGTGTTTTGTCTGAGTGTTGTGTGGCATATGTACCTTAGGGAACGGTTTCGTCATTTTAAAGATGCCTCACATAATATACTAACATGATACAAATGTCGTCAGGCAGAAACTTTGTGATGTTTGAATCTTGTAAGACAGCTTAAAATTACACTACTTCATACTATACTAAGGGTACATAAAAGTTTTTGATCAATCGTTCATAGTCACACTGAAAAACTTCCCTGAGATCTAAGAATGATCCGTAAATGCAAATTTATATATGGACACTTTTTTCTTGATATCGCCTAATTAAAACGATAATACGAAAAAAACTAAATCTCCGCTCCCTTTCGCTGGTAATTGAATATCATCAAAACTTGGCACAAAATCATTCACGCGAAAACTGAAATGTTTGTTAGATTTAGATCTTCACGTTTCCCAGTCACGTATTTTATTAATTTGGCAATCTCAGGCTGAGATCATGTCTGTGTTATTTTGACAATGCAACTGTGATTACTTTCGTTGCAAATTTAATGACCCATTCCATCCCTTAGCCACCGGGCCGTGTCGGGTGTACATGTTTTCTGCGGGGCATAAAGGTGGAGCGTACCCTATGCTGAAGGTCACGTGACAATACAGGGGCGCTTACAAAGCTACTGATCGGAACACGCATTGACTTTGACAAAACCGACTTGTCTGTCACTTGTAAAGCAGAGAAATAGAGGGCAGAAGTAAAAAAACCGATACGCATCGGTAGTTAAATTACACCGTGGCCACTTTAGTGTTGATCAAGCCTGTCTGGTACAAGCAGAATTTCTGTCTGCAGAAGGGTGATGAAACGGTTACTTTACCCTGTATCAGTGGTGATAATGATCCTACTATCGGTACCCCATGGACAGGCCGATTAGCCTGAAATTACGGAGTGATTATAAAATACACTGTATACAAATGATGTTGACCACAGCATTTGGCCTATCAGTATTTAGTTTCAGGTAAAACTTATGTGTTTGAAATGCAGTCAGTGTTACAGTACACCACACATTTTGTGCCGATTTCAATATTGCAGTGAATGAATACCAACGATACTATAGCGTGTATCTTAAATGTCGTGTTCAGACTTTGTTCAGACGCGGTAATTGAGAAAATGCCACTTTGAAAATGTTAGCAATTAAATTACAGAGATCGCCCGTCTTGGCTGCAAAACTTTCGAAATAAACATTCACTTGCACTAAACCATGTTTCTTTCCTACAAACCGTGAATAAACTTACTCCAATTTCACTTGGTACGGAAAGGTAAGAGAAAAGTACAGTCGGGGTAGCGTTTTACATGTACATGTATTCACATGTGTGTGACCATGAACGACACTTTTCTCATCCCGGTTGAAGGGAACCTGTCCTGATACATGTATATCTCTTCCAAACTTTTCTGGCTCCCTCCACGCTTATCTTAAAAGGGTAGCTTGCTTGTTTTTTTGTAGCCAAATTGCCACCACAATGTCTTATATTTTGAACAATCAAGCTGCCCACGTCCTTACTGAAGGATTTTCCCGTATGAATTTCGCGACTGTTGTTATTGATGTTCATTGTCGGAGTGCAGACTTACAGCGTGTCTACAGTGCAGTGTTGTTATCGATTTGAATTGGGCAGGCGAGACATTTTAGTAGAACGTTATCTCAATCCCAACAGTGGGGTGCCGATAGTGAACCTTACATTTATTACACCGACCACCACTTTGTTTCGTTTATACGCGGAAACATAATTTCTGCTTGCACCAGACAGGCTTAATCAACACTAAAGTGGCCACGGGTGTAATGATTTGGTGAGGGTTCGATAACAGGGGTCATGATCCCGGATATCAATTTGAATGGGTCAGCCATGATTGGTGTCTGCGTCCAGAGATTTAGGTCGCCAGGACAACATCAAAGTCCTTACGGGACTCGTCCTTAGGACGTCTTCAGGTCAGCCTGACCCTCCGTGTAATTGTGTCATCGAAAAGAGGAAGCGTTCCTGTAAATGGGTAACTCTAGGTCCTTGACGCTTATACTTCGTAAACTCGATATATGTGTTCTTCTCAGCGCTCGACAGATCATTTGTGTCGACTTACACATAGTGTTGTACGTTGCGATTTTAATAATGGGCTGACAGGATGACTAGACCCCAGCAAATTACAACAACTCTATTGACCACGGTCCTCACAGGTAAGTTCAAAATTGATAAAAATAGCAAATCATTAAACTATACATATTACAATAACCGCTAACTATTACTCTTTCTCGACGTAATGATGACGTAATTTATTTCTCATCTCCGCGTCTTGACGTTATGAAATGCTCCATTTGTAATTGGTCGTGTAATTACGCAATGCAGTTTCATTTCGCGGTTACAACATTGGTGACTGTTTTACAGTGGTACAGGCATTCAGAATGCTGTCAAGCGTGTAACTCATAAACAGTCCATTTATTGCCTGGGTACGTCTGAGGCTACACACGTAGCTCATACGGGGATCAAAGTTGAGTAAAGTGCACAGTATTAAAATTACGCATGTAAAAAGACACGCGAAAATAAAAAATGATGGTTTTTAGGTAAGCATACATACGTAGGCGGTATTTATGGATATTTGGCGATCTCTTCGAAGCCTGTAACTTCCTGTCGAATCATGAAATCAGGAATTTCCGTCCAACAATAAAAGATGATGTAATTGGTTTCGATGTTGTTGTAAACAATATACTTTGCCACCGAATATGCCAGTAACTTTCCGTCACATGCAATGAGGAAGAGTAACAGAGCAACGTGTTAGCTTTAAGCGACACAATGGCTTGTAATAAATTAAAGTTTGAAGGGACAAAGTCGTTGGTTTTTTTAGCTTTTCCTGAATTTTGTTTGATATGAAAAGTTAATGTAGTTTGCGGTTTTTGACTGCTTGAAACATGCTGAAATATGGTCATCTATGCATAACGGCAACTCTGCTCGTAGCCAGACAAGATTTAACATATACACTGAAACATTTGACAGTCTGTACCAAAAAAATCAAGTTCAAAAATTCAAACTCGCCATGCGACACTTCACATACACTGTTACATAACGTTTGGACCCCATGCAAGTTGTAATGAAATCATTGCCGGTGCCTTTCACACGGCAGATGTCCCTCAATTTGTGGCAATGTTCATTTTTCATGGAAAGGCAAAGCGGACTATTTGCAGTCAGCACAGGAGTAAATTTTTACACCTCACAATTATGTACTGTCGCAAGGTTGTACACTGAGTGACTTTGTACACGTATCCAATGTTTTCTTGATGTCACATAGAGGTCACAAAGAGCGACTTTGTCTGTTTAAAGAATGGTTCAAGGATAGCTGCTGTTCACGTCAAAACATGTCTCCGTAATTTTAACATCGACAGTGAATTACGTTAGTCGGTCGTGAACACAATTTTTTCTTATTATATCTTGTGTCACCTTACGTTTACTACTACTACATAGCTTTGGTAATAAAATGTCGAGGTTATTTCATACACTTCTTCGTATATTCCCACCAGGACTGCTTGAAACATGCTGAAATACTGGTCAGCTGTGCACAACGGCAACTCAGCTTGCAAAAAGACAAGATTAAAATGTTAAGTGAAACATTCTACGATCTCTACCAAAAAATCAAGTTCAAAAATTCATTTTATTTCACATTGGTTACGACAAATAATTGTAATAAACGGTAGGGTTTTTCATATTTTTCTTCGTATATTCCCACTAGGACTCGTCTCCTATGCAGCCTCGCAGTCTGTTGCAAATATCACATTTGACAGCGTTGAATTCCACGTCTACCGGGGTGACCCTGTCGAGTTGTCGTTTGCCATGAAATGTCGGTTATGTGAAGAAAGTTACAAATTCAGAATAAAAGTTTCGAAAGACAACGGAAAAGAAACAAAAATCATGCATGAGTTTCATGGACACACCACAGAAATGCATCCAAACTGTCTGGGAAATTATTGCATAAAGGTGAGTAGAAGAAAAACCTGGAAAATGGAGATTACATTTCTTCTTAAAAACGCCACCAACGATGACGACGGTGATTATCTTCTGGAAGTTCATGCCCAAGAAAAAGGCAAGCTCACATTCAAAGCCAATGGCTCGGTCAAATTCTCTATAAACGTGAAAAAGAGAAAAAAGTCTAATATCCGACACAGAAAGCCGAAAGAGGGCGTAATGAGGAAAAGGGGCAAAGGTCGAAGACAAAATAGTTCAGACATTGGTATCCTTAGAGTTGAGGCATGAAGAACCTTCATTTTGAGTGATTTATCAACGTTTGTACTTTGAAGAGACCTTACTTGCTATTGGTTTTCTCCACAATGTTCCACACTCTTGTGTTTCTGGAATTGTGACTTGGTTCCAAAAACTGTCCAAATTCTCCCAACGAAGGGAATTAATAATAAATTAATTATATATTTGCCGTTGTAACGATTGTGTTCCCTGAGTCCGACATGGATGTTGCTGTTTATATACTGTATTACAGTTAGGTATAAATGGTGAATACATTTCATAACATATCGTTAAGTCATGGGGCAGGGCTGAAACACGGCAAGCTTTTTCAGTCCTTAATGAGGTGAAACACGCAGCCATTGTGCTCAAAATAAAATCGAATAAAATAAAAAAATAAATAAATAAATAAATAATGGAATAAAAAAATAAAATTTAACAAAATGAAATCAAATCAAATAAAAAATAACTTCAGTTACCTCTAAGGCATGTGTTGACATCCATTAGCTCTCCTTCAACTTAATGTTTGGGCCAATCGTCTGGCAAATGAAATAATGATCACCCCTCGATTCAAGAACGTCATTTTCAGTTCATTTGTTGCCAACATTTGAGGGCGAATACTACAATAATTTCAAGGATCATATACCTTTACTTGCATATCAAGTATATTTGACAACACCAGGGTGGCTGGAATATATTGTCTTTGTGTGGACATTTCACTCCAATAAATTTGGTTCTCCAGAAGCATTTGTAATGTAATCTGTGTCTCATCGGTGTTTATGTTACAAGTACTTTAGGCCAAAAAGAAGTTTCTCGTCCTTGACATTCAGCAAAAGTAATGCGATAACGCGATTTTCTTTTTCTCTTTGTTTATTCCTTTCTTTTTTTTTAATTCTTAACAATGTTGGTTTGGCACGAAGCTTATTGATGCAACATTTATTGTCTTTTATCACTTGCTGCATAATACTTCCTTTTTCTTCAAGAATTATTTGACATGCAAACAGGGATATTAAGGATAGCTGCACTGATGAGTATGTACCCCCCCCCCCCCCCAAAAAAAGCCATGACGCGCCGGATGTACGACCAGAAACGATCTCTGTTTTGGGCTTATCCAAGCTCCCTACTTCAACGTCATTATCGACGTTTTGTCAACATTACCGAAGAGCGCCCTCATTGGACACTGCGTCCATCATAGACATTTGTAGAGCATCGGAATCCAGTGACACATAACAGTGCTGTACAAATAGAATAAAAGGCAAAATAGAATATTAAACGAGATGGATATCTTCTCTCAAAGAGATGTCACTTTTAGCTGTTTTTTAGATAGATCACTACGCAAACTAAAATATGTGTATTTTCGTTTTATTGTATATGTTGTGGGGTACAGTGGGTGTACAAGAAACGTACAGTCGAATTTACCAACTATTTTTACTACTTTTTTGAGATAAATCTTATAGAATTACGTCACACCATCTTATTTTATGCAGCTAACAGTACAGCTCACACTACTTCATGATAATTTTCAGTTCAAGCATATCATGAGCTGATTAAGACTGAAGTACTGTTATTTCTGCAACATACAGTTCCAAAACATTTCTTTACAAATAACTCTACAGCGGCTGTCCTAAATGACTTATTCTCGCGTTGATGGTGTTTGACATTGACTGTGTATGTGATTTTAGTCCTTCGTTCTCCTTTGCAAGTTATACTTATTTAGTCAATATGCTCAGAGATAAAGCTGATTAAAACCTGATTTCAAACCAAGATTTCATGAAGAAAGATGCTAGTTACTAACCGAGCTATGAAAATACACAATGATGTAATTGTAACAAGGACTTGGCAAATATGTTGAATCTGCATTTTTCACTGGTTCCTTTATAAAAAAAGGAATGATGTTGTCATTAGCTTTAAAATCTGAACCGTCATTTGAATACATTTCTCACGATGACTTCTTCTTTCAAGTCAATTGTGAACAACTCATTGCAAAAGGACTTTTCATCATTAAATAAACGATCATGAAAAACCTACGTTGCCGACCAAACTGAAAGTCAGAGACTTTCGAGAGTAAAAATATTTTGTACCTAGACCAAAGATAAACTTACTAAAGGTACAACAGATATGTTGCCATGAAAAATGCACCAATCGCTCTTTCGGTTCAATTTATATTCACATCCTAGTGCCGTCCGTCATTTAGCTTAGAGGCACATTTGTATTGTCCCTTGGTCACAAATAAAGACAGGATCCTTTTGCTCCACAGCCCACCTATGTCAGTACGGGCTTCAATTTCAAAACACAAATTCTTCGTTAATTCCAGTTACATGAATGCAGGGGACACATTTGTTTCAATCCAACAAAACTAACGGTACCACCAAAGCGATCAAAACTTCGCCGTGAAACGTGAATATGAATTCATATCGTCGACGTTGAATACTTTAACATCGGGCATGATATATCACTGGGAAAAATTTGTATGCATGCATACATATCAATTCCTATTTATTTCCAAAATACATATACAATGTACAGGTGCAGTATTACACTAACATTAGTTGAACACACTACACCTCCTTGGAAAATGTGGAAATTGCCTACATGAACGTGAACAGCGAAGTCAATTCAATCGAAACAGAATTTCCTGCACTTTAATCTCCAGATTTCGTTAGAACCCATAATGGCACTCAGACTGCAAAATTTAGTAATGAATTTGGCATCATTTCAACTTAACCCAGTTTTAACGAGACCTGTTACAAAGGCTACCTATAATTAGTACGCTGATCTTGGAGCGAAATCCCAAGCTATTGATTCCAAGCGTCAAAGGATAATACTTATCATAATTACATTACATCCATCCATCCATCCATCCATCCATCCATCCATACATACATACATACATACATACATACATACATACATACATACATACATACATACATACATACATACATACATACATACATACATACATACAAATACACACCCATGCACACGTATTCTATAGAGCATTGAGTTACTTTAAGGGACCGATCAGTTATACAGCCGGGGGTGGGCTGGCAAATTTCTTCCTGTGCATCAGTCAAAATAAGTGAACATCCTACCCATTGCCTCCCCTCGAAATTATGACCCCCTCCTCTTTTAAGATGACAAAATTTCATGACATCTCCCCCCCCCCCATTGCCTGAGTAAGTAAGAGATCTTTATGTGACAGATAATACATATACTTTTATTCAGATTTACAGTGAAATGACTTCAGAGAATGAAATCATGCACTGAGATAATCATTTTTATTTCCAAGAATATTTTTGTAAATTGAAACTGCTTTTTGGCGGAATGATTAATACTTATGATACTATCAAGTGACCCCCCCCCATCTTTGCTGTTTGAAAAATACATGACCTCCCCCCCCCCCCGCCCCCGACCTTGAAGCTTTCAAATTTGAGGTAATCCCCGGATTATGCCAGCCCACCCGGCCTCAATCAAACGCTCCCTGATATAAGCAAACGCTATATCTTTGTCCACCAGGAAATGATGCAAATAATCAATTCTGATAAATCTAGGTTGTTAAATAAACCCTCTGAAATGGTCTCAAAATGTCGTCCACCAAAAAATATTATTTTTTCCAATTTCAACACCACCTTAAACCACAGCATAATGACACGTCCTAACAATGAGAATAAAGACCTAAGCTGAAATTAGCTCTGTCTGTCTGAGGATTGCAGGACGCATGAAATTTAAATAACAGATATTACTAGTATTATGCACCTGCGTCTGTAACGGAGGGAGTTTTTTTATACAGTCCATGGATCCAATAACTTTGACGGGGTGTACAACTTGTAATTCTGAGTGAAATTGTGCTGCTGAACTACATTACCGCGTGTGCACTGCGCTGCGCGGGTAAAAAGTTTCTTCTGTGCGCTTATAATTGGCGGACGCGCTGAACGCGTTCCCAATCTGCTCGCCATTGTACGACGCTCGAGACACATCCTCAAAACGCTACAATTTCCCCTTTTGCTGGTGAAATTTGGCTAAAAAAGTGTAGAATAAATTTATTCACAAAATATGCGGATTAATGTTTTTGTATATATATATATATATATATATATATATATATATATATATATATATATATATATATATATATACATGTCGCTTTAATATTATATTTAATAATTTAATATTTATGTATATTCATATTTGAATATTTTTTACTTTTCTTTGACTTTTCTGTATTTCTTCAAAAACAATATTAATATACGACATTTAGATGTTACATAACACAACGAATTAATTAACGTAAGATGAAACTCTTCGACTCGAAAGACGTTGGAATGGAATAGGACTTTGACTTAATGTTGGTGTTCACTACATACAAACCACAATATGAGATGGATTGAACAATGGAGAGAACGTGTTTTGTTGATTGTATTTATGAGAAATGAAGTGTTATATCGTTGACCAACAAGGTCATCATATCTCTGCGCTCTAGGCCTAACCACAAAGATACATGCTTTCGGAGTCCATCTACCCAATCAATCAATGAAGGTTTTGTTATCCACATTCTTTTCCTCATTGAAAGTGCTGTCCCCTTAATTATATAGGCACAGTCAAGTGAGTACCTGGAGTGGTTTTTGGCTTTAATACTGTTCATGTGTCTTCTTTTCAATGACGACAAACGAGGAGTCAAACACTCAGCCAGAATGTCCTGTAACATGTAGCAAACTTTGAACACCCATATGACAATATATAGACTAGGGTCTTAATCATTTGCACGTTTGAGCACGGCTTGTCGTTGTTGAAACTTTTTTCGATGAGTCACTCTGTTTATCTTGATTTCGTCCCTTCTGCTATTGATAGACTAGCCTATAACCTCTAAATAATCAATTTTCGGATGTGCAGATATTTGCCTCCGAGTCTTAAGAGCTTTTACCTTGAGATTATTTTGAAAGCAGGAAATAGATCTGACATATCAACTTGCTAAAAATCCCCTGTAGTCGTTAATAGCACCTGGGGCATTCGTTAATGGCCACTGCGCATCTTTTAAAAATTTATTTGTTTGATTTAGTTTTCTGTTTTTAATTATAACTACTTTACCTTTCATTTATTGTTATTTTTCATCTTTCTAATTTGAGGGCTCTGAATTTGGCCTCACTGTGTTGAGGGCTCAGAGCTTTGGTCCGTTTCTGTTATGCGTAGTGACAACTTTCACTGCCGCGGACATGTCGTCGACTTTGTGTTAGCTATTTTTAGAAATGAACGCGTGGTTCTCCCCGATCATTGTACACTTAAAGGAGCCCCCTGCACCATGGCCATCGTCATCTACAATCTACAGTGTCTGCACATTACAGTAGCAGTACACTGTCATAAAACTTTGGCGAACAGGTGTCACCTGACATAACAGAGATTGCTATCTGATCGTACAATGGCTGAAGTACGTGTGGCTGTGCAGGCAACCATTACAGCTTGTCTTTGGCTATTCCATTTGACAGGTAAGCTCTAATTGCCAATGATTAATTCACAAGTTATCAACAGATAAGCCTTTGAACTGAACACATAGACCGGTGATAATAACTCTACAACAATGTCTGCAAGTCCGCCTCAAAAGAACGTCACAATAGGAAACCTCGGGCAGTTATTTTAGTTACCAAGCCCTCAACAGTTTGATTTGGTAGGCAATGAGCTATTTATCAATTGCTGACACACATCATTGAGTAAAATATAGTAGCATTTAGTTTTGCAGTGTACAGAACAGAATGATGCACTTGTGTTCACTTAACGCCAAGACTTGGATACTTAAAGAGAAAGTGGACTTTGGTAAGGGCTGAACACTTCCGGCTAACATTGTACGTCATATCAACGGGGATTCCCCAGTGACATCAACCTGTAGCTGTCTATGAAATACGAAAACTATCGTGGAATAGAATAAATTGTGATACGTTCGTCTTTGGAAGAAGGGAAAGTCCGTTTTCCGTATCAATATGAATTGTGTTGCACAAATCGATCGCCAATCTTGCAAAATCTCAGACATCTTATAAGATTCACCAATCGTCATTCCGCCGTTTGTTAGACACCTATTGACCTTGACGCACGCGCCGGCGACGTGACGTGTTATACATGTACCATGTCACTGTCTCCAGGAAAATGGTGTCGTTACCATGAGAACGCGTCTTGTTGTTAAATGACAGGGAACGGTACTTCAGTAAATATTATCTGATTCAAACTACTAATCTGGGTAATTCATGTAACACGCTAACTTTGTCAGACCTAATAAATAATTTCAATGTTTCCATACCGTCTCTCTACTAAAAGGCTGAACTCTAGATCGGTAACAGTGGATGTGTTAGCACGCTAGTCAGCATATATTCAAGTGAAATGAAGTCAAACAATCCATTCGTCACAGAAAAGAACAAAACGCAGTGATGTATAATGTTTCTATCGATCATATGCAAAGTTAACGTTTCTGTTATACTAAATATGCAACTTCACATGTCAATACCCTCAGCCCATGGTCAGACGAAGCTACATGATGGACATATTCATGAACCTTGAATTCGGTCGACTAAAACTACAGCACTGTACGTACGGCATTGTTGGTAGAAATCTTCTTGATTGACCTACACTCGGAAACTGAACTTTGTGCATTCAGTTTTATTAATAACAGGAGAACGCCTTTCTGTTGTACGTTTGCAATTTTATCGTTCTGTACTATATTATCACAGGCGGCACTGCCATGGCAGGTCAGTGAAATGCAATATAACTATCACATGGTACTTATGATATCGTTATTCAAAGTGTACTTATCGTCCAAAGCGACATATTTTTAACATGCTTAAAAAAACTCAAGTCAGATTTACAGGATACATCTAGTCTATACGTAGACAAATCGTTACATTCAGAGCCGTACATTCGAGCAATTGGCCTCTGACGTACGTCCATCAGGGAAATCCCCCCCGATGACCTCGTGATCCGTCCATGCCGGCGGATATTTCGCAATCATCGGGCAAGGGATTGTTGACACTCTGTTCATAATCGATTAAAAGTTTAGTGTGTACACATCAATTACGGCTAGTCGGTGACGTGTTGGTGTGAAATATCACCAAGCCGCCAATTTCATCTTAAATTTGGTATTTTACTAGATTGGAATGTATTTTCGAGGCCAGTCTTTCCAACATTCCTTAAAGACTCCCATAGAAATACGTAAATGTCATTGTTTAAAGGTATAGTCTCCTAAATTACGGCCAGAGTCCTTTGTAAAGGGGATGTACCTTGATTCATTGCTAAAACTCTGATCACTACTCCAGAATTTTGTTGAATGAAATCAGTCACCGGGCCAAGTAGACAAGTTCTATGTACCGATAGGCGATTTTTGACAACGCCTATACTTAAATATCCTCAATTCTGCCACGGACAAACTTCAGGATGCAATACAGCAATGATTTTCTCGTTGCAAAGACCCAATGTGTGACGTCAGTTATTGTGACATTCCAGACAAACAATGGGCTACGTTACTGTAACGGCACATGTTAAAGGGTAAACATATTGGCAGTGTTTGTGCTCGCAGTGGATATTATAATTCACTGCAGTTTTCCTTTTGGCGTCAAGGTATTGGAACAAGCTGCTTAAGTGAAATCACCATCAGTTCTAATGAATTTGATAATTCTACTTAAGTCAGACAATTTCGAATCCTCAGTCTTTATAGAAATTGTACGTTTATGGAAAGCAAAAGTGGTGTTGTTAGATAAAACACGCGAATACATATAGTATTGTAAAATGCTGCATCATCGATGTAAAACGCGTAAGATTGCATTGTAGGAAGTCGAGATAATTGATCGATGTGACTTATCCTCGGCAGGGTCTACTCATATCAGAAAATATCTAAAATGTGTGCTCAATTAACACCTATCTCTTCTTACGCTCACAAGATCTTTGTTTCCTTATAAAAGGTGGTTATCTCTGCTGAAAGCGATTAATTTGCATTCATTGTGTAATGTATATGACTGCCTGGTCAATATAATCTAGATACAAGGTGGGTTTAGACGCTACTTCACATATTCTGAATATTTGTGTTCACTGTAGCTTCAGCGCAGAGTACAATGAACACACAAACAAATTAAATTGCATGTACGATACCTAGGAATGCAAATGTTGATTTATGTGTCTTTTTTACATGATACTGGAATACTTCAATTTCTTTAAGTTAAAAAGTACAAAACCCTTTCAGGCAATTCAGAGAGGTTGATTATGGCAATACATTGGGTGTACAGTAGCATTGCCTCCTCCGTTTCAAGAAAATGAGTTTAAAAATCCTCACTGTCTTCCGGAAATTGACGTGGTAACCATGACAACGAATCCGATTGCTTGTGTCACAGATACGTACAATAAAAACAGTTGGTAGTTGATTCAACATTTATTTCAAACGGCAACACTCCATCTCACCGTGGCTGATCTAATACGTTAATACTAGAAACTCTATTTTGGATATCTCTTCACTGAGGGGCAGTAGGGTGGTTCTGCAATGATATTAACTTGTCGAACTTTAACCTTGACCGATGGCTTGTACACATTGTACACTATTCAGTGGATGAATTTGAATGGCTAGGTTTCTCTATTGAAATGAACAATGTTAGGTATTCCATTCATGAAATAGATGCAGTATTACCAAATCATGACTTCATATGGACATACCCCCTTTTCCAACACCCACGTCAAGACAGCGTAAGTTAAATACAAATGGATCTTGAGCCTAGTTTGTCAGAACTTGCAAGTCGCTCTCGAAGTGCTGATCTGTTACTGAATTGGTTTTCAATAAGGTGTTCGTAAGACTACTCTTTGAAACTGTCGACGGAGTTTATGTTAAATACCACAATGATCAGCAAGCATCTCGTTGTAGTGTCAGTGATCACACTTCTACATTTGAGTGGTAAGTGCTCTTTGATACATTTCACAGGTTGTATTTGCATAATCAGGTCTGTACACGGTTCATGGAGTCGCCATGTATTTTCAATGCACACCAGGTAAATATTAAACACTGCTTCGGATTCTATTTGTGGTAAAATTTACCCATCTACTCACGCCAATACCTTGATCACTGCCTCACATCCACTCAAACTGAAAACTTTGAGGACAGGTATGAGTAATCTGAAGTGAAGTATCTCTCGAAAGGGATTCCCCAACCACAAACAACGTAACAACTGGCTGCCACTGAGGACGTGCGTGTCTTGGATCACGTGATCAGAGCACGTGATCAGAGACTGATAGGTGAACACTTGGACGTTACAATTATTGGACAAGGCGTTGCTGATACGCTGGGCATGTATTCAATCAACCACCTGTTTATCAGCAGTTGGTCTGTGTGCACAAGATGCATATCAGCCTAGATCTGTACATTGGCGGTAGAAGAGATCTCCGTCCATGATCTGTACAGTGCAAATGATTTATGATACGAAATAGCTTTCTGTGCCAGTTTTATTGTTCATTACCACATTAGCACGTGTTGAGGCATTGGTGTTCTAATCGGTTAGTTTTCCGACTTGAATGAAATTTGTCCACTGTGATACTGATGTTTTAAACGTCCTAATCTGACGATTGTCCTTACGACAAAGGTCAACTTTCGAAATATATATCCATATGCTATGTAGATAAGTGCTTTGTGCCGATCAGACTGTAAATCACATTAGCTTATGTGCACAGTCTGCGCAGGATTTGAAATGAGTCTGTAACTTCAACGTGTAAGCAGAATATCATGATACTAATTCACTTGCTGACATTTTACCTTTCAATTGAGTAAACTTAAGCAACGACATCTGGGTTTTGAACCATAGACCTTGTATAGACAATGCAACCGAGTTAATGAAGTCCAGGGTAACTTGGAAAAATAAGAATACGTTCACTGGAGGAAATCTTTCCTCGGTGGACAAAGATTTTGTTAGATTGGAGGTAATAGGTCGGTTCAAGTCGTCACTGTAACTGATGCCTCCAATAATCTCAACGGTAGCAGCGTCATTATCGAATAACGTGATAATGAAGACACCGTTGTGTACGGAACAGTGTTAGAACACGGCCCGATAAGATACTGCAGAAATTTAAGCGTCGACATCTCAGTAGCAGCAGTTCAACTTCCAATAGTTTCTTTGCCTAAAACACGAGAACTAACATAAAAAAGTACAATGCTGTTACCGGGAGTTCAATCAATTGAGTGCCAGAACGAATAAAATTAGCGGCCTCGACACCACTGTATATTACTTACCAAGACGTTTGTGTATATTTTCACGTTTGTAATCTATACTTACTGTAAATTTAGCAGCTTGTTATGTTTATTAAGTTCAACGTTGAATTTAGCATTACATTGATGACTGGCCATTAATCATTGGGCCAGACAATTATGAATTAAACTAAAACTCATATGTTGCATTTTTCAACGTCATTGATTGTGTATTGGATCTCTGCTAAGTAATGAATGGTGTATTGGATCTCTGCAATTGCAAAGTAATGAAAAGTGTATTGGATCTCTGCAAATAATGAATTTATGTCGAATTTGAGAATAATGTCTGTAACGAAAATATAACTCCTTGACTTTTGCAGGACACCATCTAGCACCAACTGGGTCAGAAAAAATCAAGATTCTCACATCACGACTTATTCTTCCCGTCCAAGAACACGAAAGAGTCTCACTTCAAGTAGAAGTACAGTCTTCATTCCCACTTACAAGTAATTATTACTTGTATGCCAGGGCAGGAATACATGGAGACAACCTAAATATGGATCTAAAAATACAATTGAATTCAAGCGAAGGATTAGAAAACACCCTTGGTTGTTACAGTATGACTTATAGACCGGAAACCTTTGAACATACCATGACAGTTGTTATTGAAGATGTATCATGGAAACATGACAACGGCGATTGGGAAATTCACACCATGATATTCCAGAAAAACAACGAGACGTTTTTGATGGAAGACACTTACAGATTTTCATTAGCCGTCCAACGTAAAGGTATGTTACAGTCTTCCAACTTAAATGTGAATTCTTAAATCGTGGGCATATAATTTTCAGTCAAGTAGTTTCACTTTACCATGGGGGAGAATTAGCATAGAACCTTTGATGTATTTTGTGTCCTTCCTTAGCGACGAAGAAATGCAAAGTTTACACTCATGTTGATCTGCGTGTAAGTCTTGTCATTAATTAATGTCTGAAGTTTCAACTCTTACAGAGGATGAGGACTGACGCTCCATTTCTACTCTCAATTTTTTAAGATGATGCTTTCAATAAATTTATGTAATATTTTTTGATTTCACAATGTCCGGCTACTTTTCTATATTTTTTATCGTGCATTCTTCCTTTTATAATTCACATTACACTATGCAATTTTGTTGATTTTTTTCTGTCGTTTACAGTTACAAATCTTTCTGTGAGTAAACTGACAGCAAACTTAACAGTAAATTGATAGCAAGACATATGAACAAGGGAAAATTTACATTGATGGAGTGGTCAAGACACATTGATGTATTTCCTCTTTTTCGATGCAGATTCTGAGAAAGGGCGCAAAAGGAGGAAATGTCAAGGAAACAAAAAATCGACATCTAAGAAAAATGGTAGAAGGACATCTCGGAGAATGAGAAAGAGAAAACAGCAGTCTAATGCGGAACTACAGCACGGAAAAAAATCTGTTTGAAACCTACGCAATCTAAATAAGCAATGCCCACCCACACATGTTTCATTGGTGACGTCACATGGGAGTAATGATGACGTGTGGGGTCATGTCAGGTTACAGCAACCCATATTTGAAGACTGTCTTTGCTCGTTTTGAATTTTCGGAGCCAAGTGTTGGTAAGAGACATCGACACCAGAGTATGCAAATTCGTATTAAATGTCATAATATCTGGTGTTGTCGACTCCACTTGTACGCGTAAACACTGATTGCACCGTATCTTGAATTAGACACCTACAAACTTTGGTAAAGTCTTTTTTCTTACTAACGAACAAAGAATTGTTTTATTGGAACTTTGACAAGGCGTCCGACGTGTACCTTTCAAAGTTTTGAAGTGCCCTCCATATATGAATTTATTTATTGCCTCACAATGTTATGCTTTAATTTATTGAATGACTGAAATCTTCGTTTCCGTCCACAGCAGCTGAACTAATAAACATTCACAAGTTAATTAGGGGCATTATACATACTGGGAATATCATTTTTTTGAATTTTCAACGATAAAATAAAACTGTTATTTATACCTGTTTTCTTGTGCCTCATATATTACATAACATTTACTTCAGTCGAATCATGCGAATGGGAAGGCCACGTTAGCGCTTGATGGCTGAATTTTACAGGACTGATCTCCTGAAGTAAAAGGCAAAGATTTTATCGGCTATGGAAGCTGAGAGGAGGCTACCATTAGTTACGGTCACACTGGTTGATGGATGCTGCAGTTTGGCTGATGAACTTATAAAGCTTGACCCTTGACATCAGTGACATCCCGTGCCCAACGCCCCGATACAATTTATTATCGGGGTCGCTTCCTACATAAATGCTGACACTTAATGATCTGACGATATCGTGGAACTCAAAATATCATGTTGGGTATTTCCAATATCGTAATTTTGTCGTTTCCGGTGCTCTTTGTACAGTGCAAACGCACATTGTACTGCGTCATGACAGAATCACGTGCATGAAGGCAGCTACGGTGGCTTCTCACGTGATTGGTTCGGTAATGCCGAAACAAAAGATAGTGATTCTATATAGGCACAGCCTGGTGAAGATATGCAAACAACAATAACACGTCATGGTAGAAACGACATGACATGGAGAATAAAAACAGTTTCAAATAGATGAAGAGTAACATTTACATGTTACACGCACGTAACCATCAAAGGTTGCCTGAGGTACAAGGTTGTAGCACAGTCCCCTGTGATATATTCCGCTCTTGGACTATGCGCCCCATAGACGTGTGTACATATGCATGTACACACGTCTATGGGGCGAATAGTCCAAGAGCGGAATATATCACAGGGGACTGTGGTTGCAGCTCCGTAATTTAAAGAACAACGATAATTTCAAACATTTTGAGTGATTATAGCTTGATACAACATGTTTGGTACACAAATATATCAGATGATTTATGACAAAAATCTGTGAACTTTTGCTCAGGCTGTGATCCGTAGCTCACAGGGACAATTTACTGACACACCCTACAATATTTCTCAGGTAACGTAACCTTTGAAATTGTGCAAACATACCTTGCACTCCAAGCATTATGGCGTGGTTGCGAACTCGGAGGTCATGGTTCATGAACTCTTGTCCTGTAACTCGTGTTACACCTTCATTCAACTCTGATACAGAAGACTGCTCTGCGAAAGTGAGATGTTGATATCAGCAGGTTCAAGTGCAAATATTCTCGCTGGTCATATTGCAGTTGCTAAACTCGTCTTCCGATCATGCGGTCGTGCTATGTGCACTTCATGTGCGAACAAGGTACGAAGCATCAGACGGAAAACTTATCAAATCAGATTCCTGGTCAATCCTTTTAAAAAACAAAGTGAAAGGCCCTTGCTCGAAAAAATTACATTCTTGTGAACCGACATTGTTCAAATTATCCAACACAGTGCAATGGCGAAAATAATGAAGAACTAGAGTACTGGACAGAGTATAAGTAAAGGGTAATACAGTAAAGGGTATTACCAAACACAGTTGATGTGGTGTGAGTAATGACATCATTACGAAACAAACCCCGTGTTTCTATATAGAATGTTCCTCAGCAGTGGAATAATTTTGACGATAATAAATAAAATACTTCTAAGAAGAACTAATTGAGAAAAGTTTACCTTGACCGACTTGACTACTAGTACCACTGACCTTGAGTCGCTGTTTGACCACTCATTCTTAGATGCAACCAAGTCTGTACAATGAGGAATCTATGAAATTGTGTCGATTGACAAGTTACCTGAAGAGTTGATGTTCTGATGCCCTGAATCAGTAACTTAGTGTTTGAATTCGAACGGCGACTTTAAGCCATGATGCTTTGAAATCGTTTTTACTGCCGACGTTCTTGCGTGACGTCACTGACAAAATAGAAATTTCAAGTAAACGGGTATGACGTCACCGCGATCTAACCGCCGGGCTGCGATAGCTTCTTTTTTACTTCTGCAAAGCCTTTAATGAGATTTCAAAACAAAGTACCTACAGCTGTAACACATGCCATAAAGGGGTACCCGAAAATGAAATACTCACCATAGCGAATAGAATATGTCATTAGATCATCGAGGCTGTTAGACTGAAAATAACATGAGATATCATGAACATTAGCTAACACGTTATTGTAATTTCTCCGTGTATTTTAACATTTTAATTCATTTCTTCATATAAACTACTATAGATTCTCTGGCTGCAGTGAAACGTTCGCTGAAATTGTTCTGAGCATGCCTTCCGTCCATCATAAAATCATTCATCGCTCAAAAATGAAAGAGTACATATGCTGCAGAGGAAAATGTATAGCACATCTCCTAGACTTACGTTAGTCCTTTGGCTATGCCTTTTTGATAAATTAATGAGTAATGTCACACAAATACATTTCCATGTAAATCACTTGATATAAACTGAGGGTGCTGTAGAGAGATACATCTATACAATCATGTACCTCCACGCATAAACACAATGTAAAATGTAATGGGTTTAATCAACTTAAAGTACTATATATCAGATTCTAGTGATTTTAGTGATTTCAAGTGATTTCAAGGTGGGTCCTGGGTCCATGTCATTGACTAAAGTGTCTGTGAATGTTGATGATGTGGTCTTGATCGCTTTTCTCATGCTATGAATGCCAGTTCACGGGCAAGTTCAAACTCTCAATGCCAAATTGACAAGTTTTCACAATTTTCAATGATCGACATCAACCCATAGTGTGTTTTGACTCACTCCACAGAAATGCATCTCTTAGTTTGTGTGACTGTCGCTGACATCGAGAGGAACTTAACTGCCTTCTGGCCTACATTTGTGATTTAACATCATGTGTTTTCTCAAGTTGACGTCAGTAAACCCACCGTTCTATTGATTGCCCATGTCATCACATCGCAGAAGATTGTTTTCTGTGTTTCATCTCATTAGGATTAGGCCTTCTTCTTACAGTTTATATAAAAATCGTACCTTTCTGATCAGTTCCTGCCATATCAGGTCACTAGTACATGTACACTTCGTGAATAGTCAGTGAATATAGAAGTTGTATCATTTTGAGGGTTCATACCTGCTACATCTAGTCACTGCTACGTTGTACCTGCCATCACAGGATACACTGAGTCACACTGAAGGCCGTTCTGTACGTCATTGTGGCCAAGTCAAGTATTACACATGTATTAAAGCAGACTCTATGAAACATTTCGTGGACTAATGGTCGGATCGTAAATGCCAGTTATATTACATCAGTATACACACCAATTGCAGAATGTCGCTCTTATTGGATGAGAGCTTGTTTCGGTTTTGATAAAATGGTAATGTACCAGAGTTATGCTCCTTAACTTGCATAGAAAAATAATGCCGAGACAAAGAGCGTTTGTAATATGCATTTGGTGAGACTGCAGGAAAAACTGATCGATTAGATGATTAAATACACAGCGAGATTTCGAGATAATTTAAAGATCAGTGCAAATTGGCTACGGCGGTATTTTAGGCAAACAAGGCTCGACAGCCCCTTAAAATTCTTCGAGGATTAATTTTGTATGTCAGATGAATTACTCTACCATGTTCAGTTTTCAGGGAAAATACCCTATCATCGACTCATGCGTCATTAACTTACACGAGACAACGTCAACATTATATAACTCATATAAAAAGATTTGCGGAAAATAGTTTTATTTACTGATCTTCAAAATCATAGTGAATGCATGTCTCATGCTGCATCTGATTCGGATACAACATGTATGAGTTGTATTGTCCAATAACTGCAATAGGTATATAGCCACTCTAAAAAATCTAAATGGGCGTCAAAAAGCGTGAGAGAGAGAGAGAGAGAGAAGGAAGTCGGACTCTTCTACTGTCTTGTTGATGTGGCAGATGATTGTTAGGGCTTGTTAATTATGTTAACTCCTCAGACAAGTACCACAGTTGTCTGTTTTAAACGTACCAGCAAAGTCATGGAGTCGTAGAGCTCGCCTATGTATAGTCTGAAGGTCTGATTTTGAAACACACGACAAAACAACTTTTTGACAAATCCCAGCAACGGAAAGGAGCATTCCTTCGTGTTTTTACCAAATTTCTCCCAATTTTCTCTCATCTCGATGGGTTTCTTATCGATCGTTGAACTTTCTCCACTTCTTTTCTGCTTCTTTTTTGTTGTACGTACTTCGGTAAATTAAAACTTTTTCGTAATTTGTCATTCGCTCAACAACGTTTATTAAGGCAGCACCATTAGAGTGAGTAACACTCACGCTAATCTCCTCATGTCTTATACTACCCTTCTGAGAACACGTACAAGTCACGTGACACTTCGGGTGGAAGTCCAGTCAATACAATTGACGAGTCAACATTACTTTTATTTGGGGGCTTTTGCAAGAAGGAATGGGGACAACCTCAACATGCTTAAGAACCCAAAATATCTTTAAATACAAGCAAACTGGAAGAAACAGCTTTTGAGGGATACATCATGACATATACACAGTGAATCTGAAAACAGTAACAAACGACGAGTCGAAGAACACAATCGTGAATGACATATTAAGACTATGATATTCCGAACGACATAGATATTTTGACGAAGGTCATGTACAGATAAGCATTGGTTTTTTAACGTATGGGTATGGTACAGTTTTTCCCTGCAAAGGCCAATCTATAAATCGTGGAGATATTGCAGTACATTGATTTCTCTCCTACCGTGATTTCACAAAACTCAGCACATGACGTATTGTGTGTTTTTTGTTTTAGTTGTTTACCCACCCTTGAAATATTCCCTTGTACCCATGCCAACCGTGAAATATTCCCTTGCGACGTAGGAATGAAAAGTTTGCATACACGTTGATCTCCACGTTTTCCTTAATTAGGCCACTCTATTTATAGACTGATTTTATTCAGATAATGTTTTAATAAGATCAGGAAATAATTGGATGATTGATTAACTTTAAATACATCTTCTAAATACAGTTTAAATAAGAATATAGAGTTCTATTTGTCTTCGGTCTCCAAAATATCAATGTTTTTAACACGATTGGAACTAATTTGGGATAATTGGATTTTTGTATTTTGCAAATTTCTCAAAAGTGTTAGGTGCCATATAGCTGAATGATGCAAAATAGCAAATTACTCATAAAAACAAGTGTGTAATATAAAAAGAAAAGCAGATGAGATTGCATTTGTGGATTGAATCGACATTACTTCACCATCCAATCATCCAAAATTAGTTCCAATCGTGTTTCATGAAGATTTCGGCAACACATGATTTGCCTCCGCGACAATGATCCAAGATGAAAAATAACTACCACGCGATTGTGAAAAAATAGATTAATGTGAACGTGAAAATGGACAAATATCAAAAATGGGGATACACATGTAAAGATATAATAAAGACTGGATGGTAGCAAAATTGTTTGTAGAAAAAAGAGAAATTAGAGGACCTAAATTGGATGTAAACAAAACAAAAAATACCCAGTGTAAGCCATGGAGCATATCAGAGTGAGAGAAGGCATAACTGTGGTGAGGCCTTCCAGGACAGTGAAAATAAATCAGAGAAGGACTACCTATGAACGAAGAAAAAAGAAAGGAAGTTGAGAGATGGTGCACACTCTGCATCAGCATTGGGCGACAGTTTATTTTCTCTTTCGTTGATATCGTGAGATGTTATAAAGTGCTGAAACTGTTAATGAATCTTTTGTAACCGATTCTTCTTATATATAATTGTCTCTGCGTTTTGTAAGTATTCAGTAATTTGGCAAGGTCACGGTGACTTTCAACAACTGTACTGGTAATTCATTTACGGCTACAAAAACGATGACAGTGATATCGATGATGATTGGTTTTCGCCCACTCTGATTGCTTTTCGCAGTTCACGTAAGAGAGTCAAACTAATTAATAATAGCCGTTAAAGTTGCAATGGGATGATTTAAAGGGATACATTCAGATACACTTGACTCACACAGGCGCAGTTCCGACGACCGTTTTCCTCTAGTTTGAAGGCAAAACAGTGAATGGTTATGACGCAATATGTCAACAAGGGATCTTGCACGAAACGTTGGAGGTAACTTGCCCAACCACACAATTTCACATATTTTCACTATGTTGCAAAGGCTTGGTTCACTGTAAGAATAGCTTTGTAGTCGATGGGGTTTGGTCGAGTCTAGTCTCATAATGGAAAGCTTTGTTGTAGCTATAGTCTGTGAAATCTTCCATGCCGAAAAGTTATTCTTGCGCTTGCAGACGACTTTTTGGTGAATTTGTTTATTAAATAAAAATATAGATGCTTTTTTAAAACGCAAGGTCGGATATGAAACCTGAAAGCACCGTACAAACTTTGGCTTACAATACGTGATAATAAACATGTGATATAGAAATATCGTCTCTAAATTCGTGATTTCCCTTGCAAAGTTGATGAAATTTGACTTTTTACGTCAAAATATGACCAAAATATCCAACCGCTCGTCTTTTCAGACCCGGCGCGTAATGCACTTGCCTTCGCAAAACGACCGGCAGACACAAACAATCTGCATCATATCTTGAACTCAACGGGTTGCTGTCAAATGTAAAAGCATTATTTTACACAATGGATATTGTTAATGGACACTTACAACAGGACGTGGGTATTTTATTGTATTTTTGGCTGGAACTAATGTTAGAGTTTGATATGACAGAGTATGTGTGTTATATTTACCTCAAGAATGGCTTTTTCACTGACTTTGAATGGTCAGTTTCATTACAATTAAGCTATACCTGTTGTGATTTTATGATAGCAACGAACTATTCAATGTTACCTTAGAATGTATATACGAAACTTTATTTCTTCCCGGTTCGAATGCGTTTCCATCTTTTGCAATAAAGTACTCAGTAGATGCATTGACAGGCATCACTCTTAACTCAACAATCTCGGCAGACATGTATTTTAAATATAATGTAATGGATAGGCAACCAAGGCAGACATGGAGGTTACAACACTCTATTATAGTCGTAAAGAGTCGAGATTGGTATCCGTGAAATGAACACAGATCGCATCATTATTGTAATAGGATTGATAAAAAACAATGATGACCGGAGCAATCCATTGAGTTAGGTCTATAGAGTCCTTCGTACGTTCGGTGTCGTGAAGGTAGACCTGTAACCACAATAAGACACCATATTTCTTTCTAAAAGTATGAGCCATCGATACATTGTGGATCATAATGATAATTGATTTTCAAACACTTTACAAATACAGTGTCGTCACTCAACACAGAAAACCAAAAAAGAAGTGGATGCCAGGCTGTAATGCCCACATAAGCCTAACAAAGAATGACCCTTCGTTGAACTTCTCCGACACTCACTCACCCGTGGCGAAGAGAACATCTGTTTATGAAAGTTGATTAATCCGAATAGCATTAGTTTTTGAATTCGAGAGAATATTTCTCCTCTCTTTTGGTGCGTTCACTTCTTGAGACGATTTTCCAATATTTGAATAAAGTGTGTTCGTCGTTCCGTTTCTTTGCAATCCCGGGATACCAATTCTATCTACCTATAACATCTCGTCAAGTCTTCTCATCGGAATTAATTTTGTATCAGGTGACAAAATTGTTCAAGTTTTCAAAGAAATGGATCTATTAGGAAATGTAAGAATTCAGTAGTTACACCAACATCGAAAGTTAGTTATAAGGGCCCAGAAAATATGTTGCTATGTCAGTTATTGTGCTGATGGTATCATTGACCTTACACAGAGACACGTATGATTATATTCCCGATATAATTTTCTGATATAAAAGTGCTATATGGCTAATATATTTCATAAAATATACAGCCAAGTTTGAAACAACCTTATTTAGTTGACCTCGTGACATTTGTGTAGACTCAGCAGAATTGTGTTAATAACAGTGTATTAACCATTGAACGTCAGTCACGGATCATCACACCCCAACTACAAATTTTGATTTTCCCTTACAAGTGTCTCGGGACACATTTTTTCCGAAGCTGCTCTGAAAGGCCTAAACGGGGTGAATTTTGAGGTAAAGACAAACGATCAGCAAAATGTTACTTTTCAAAAACGCGAGGTCGGATATAAAACCTACAAAACACCGTACAAACTTTGGATTACTTTTAGTGTCATGCCTGACACTAGACATATGATATAGAAATATCGTCTTTCGTAATTCGCCTTGCAAAGTTGATGAAATTTGACTTTTTTAACGTCAAAATCTGACCAAAATATCCGGCCGCTGGTGGCGCCTTTTAGACCCCGCGCATAAATTATAATACAGGCAGTGGCCTTCGCAAAACAACAGGCGGGCCCAAACATTTAGCATTCAATCATCCATTTGGATGGGTTGCTTTCAAAATGTAAAACTATTATTTCACACAATGTACAATTGATCTTATAATACTATTCATGCAGACCTTTTATGTAATAAATGTAAAAAGTGTAAAAATGTATCAAATATAAAGAATGTATTTCGTGCAGACTGTAAGTGAGAAAATGCTAACGGCGACTATTGGCCATTGTAGCTCAAAGAAAACAGGGCATGATTTGTGAATGGCTCGTGTGTTGCATTCGCATATAACTATTCTTACTGAATATGGATAACTATTTGCCGTTAACAGTGTACAATTTTTAAAACGAACAATCAATACATCGTGTGGCTGGATTTCTCAAAGTATGACGTGAAAGCAATTGTATTGAAGGCTGTACCCAGACAATTTTGTTAAACTCGTTGAAATTATTTTAATTGTCAGTGGAATTGTGTACAAGTTAAAATGACACGGATGTTTCTACATCCTTTGTTTAATTCGAGATTTAGATTTTAAGAATGTATATTCGGAAGAGCAGCTTCCCCGTTGACACAATAGTTCCACCTTACCCAGTATCTAACTCTGCAATTTTGCACATCAGCTGTACCCACATATGATCAGAGTTTCTAGACGTTAGTCACCATCAAATTTTCAGTTCTCACTATAGGGATCCCATATTTCCTGTCAACAGCGATTTACAGTATAAAGCTGTACACCAGAGAGCTCTAACTTTTTTGTCCCCTCTCAATCTGCCCCCTCCTCCCACTTGTTTGCGCTTCTTTACTGCTTCGTTCCTTCTGTCAGCTTAACGCTCAGATTATGGTGCCAATATTGCGGAGACTAGGGCCTAACTGAGCAGAGAGATTAACTATTGAAACATGCACTTAGTATGTAACACTGGTGAAAGTAAACATAAAAGCGAAGCAAGTGTTCAATCTGTACAGAATCACTAAAATTCTCTTGCCGAAAACTTCTGTCGTACGGACAGCCGCGCATGCGTACTATGGTGAAGGAACCGGGACGGAATGTGCACTGAACAGATCAAGGGACTATGTGATCGACGACCAGTTACTAGGAGAATGCAATAGTGTAACCTGGAAATTGCAAGTTCACAGATTTTGCAACAATTTCCCCCAAAGTTCCTCCAACTGACAAAAGTCAGTTAGTTTATAATCAATCTTTTTACACCACATGACATAAGAATAAATCAGGAGTATTAATTTATATTGACCATGTGCGTGCTGTGTCTGGATTTCTGCTACACGACATGGTTGCTTTTGTTCTGTCTCTCCAGTAATGGCCAATAGAAATTCTAGCCTAGTAGTTATATTTTCCTATAAATAATTGATATCAGCAAGTATTAAACAAGAGTCAACGAATATTCACGGCTCGCATGGCCGCTCCTCTACATAACCTGAACATTCATACAAAATATTAAAAGTTAGAAAACATATTGATAATTAGTACACTAGTAAATTGCTTCTTGACTATGATTTCAAATTTTAATACAGAATAATTAAATCACTCCCTCAACTATAATTTAATCCATCCTGTTACATTTCTGGCGACATTACTGACATTGAGAAGAGCTTTGACTGTGACTGAGTTCGTCACGTGGAAAAATTGACCAATTTGCTAAATCATCAACGAGCAATATGAATTACTGTTCATAATGCTGTCATGAATTTTATTCTGTAAAAGCAACTACATTTTCCCTTTCTTCCTCCTCCATAAAGCATTTTGAAATGCAATGAAATGGCCTTACCAACACGATGCACCGTGCATAATATTTACTTACATTATTCAAGAGCCAGTGGCTGAAACTCTAGTGATTTTTTTACTAGTTTTGTTTCTAATATCAACTGCAGTTTCTTGTTCTACTCCTCTAAGCATGTTGAGTGTTCACCTTGTCAACTCAGCCTAGCGCCTGCACACGTGTATACTTCATTGATTATGTTGACAAGTGAATTCCGACCCGGACTTCAATAAAAGTATAATCAATAGTAGTGCACTTTACTAGTATACCCAGTTAATATGTATACAATACACGCTAATTTTATTGCGAATGAGAATTCATGCTGGAGACAATCGATGGTATTGTTGACAAACCAAATCTAGTCTACCATTCAGTCTATCCAGTTGTCAACGATATTATTGGAAAATGCACACAGGTAGTTTAACAATCTGAACACTGGGTATTTTTTAATTGATTTAGGAACAAGAACATGAAACTGCATTGTCTGAACAAAAACCATGTAAAGTAAATCTATAATTACAGCTTAAGATACTTAACGGTGTTATTGAAGGCCGGTTTCTAAACATGGGGATTTCAATGCAGCTGTCGAAAGCATCATGATGGCGGCGGCAAGCACAGCATGGCTGTGTGCCCATGCTTGTTCCACAAAATTTCAAAACACGCAAGGGATGTTTCAACAAAAGAGACATCCTTGTTTTGATATAGATAGGAGAAAAATAGACCAAAAAGCAGCCGTTTACATAATCTAGCTAGGAGAGGCAGGGACGATTTCAAAATACAGTTACAGCCATGCCAATATTTTATAGTGATAAGTTTACATCACTTTAGTCTATTCTTGTTCCTTGTACCAATTAACTTTCATTACACTCTGAATCAACATGGTAACTTTGGAAAAACTTTGAAAATGATAACGTCATTATATTAAACAATTTCATTTTAAATTAAGCACTGGCATGGCTGTACAACTCGGAATTTAGGTTTCAGAGGAGTATACGGGGTATTCTAAACATTTCATGGAGCATCGTTTGGGGAAAGTATCCATTTTTCTTGTTTGCACGGACTGTGTCTATGAACTAAAAATGTCTGCTTTACAGTGATTTTTGGAACAAGCACTGGCACAAGCAGGTTATTTTTAACCAGGTTTGTGTATCCGGGTTGTACCGTATATGTGATCAACGATAACGGTACATTGTTTCCGTGCATAGCTGTGACAATGCTTCGCCCGGTATCATATAAACATAATTAATAGTCGACCCAATATAAAATAAAAACCCCACGTGGATAACGTCTATAGTGAAAGTCACGATTAGGCTAAAGTAATAACATTCTTTGTTTTGCGTCCCCAGCCGCTTAGGTCTTTTAGGGTTTTCATGAAAACACACAGTGTATTTGAGTATGGCATTTTAGGACATAACAGCTTAGCTTTTCAGGACAAAAAATGTTGTTACAATTTTTTATTTGCTGCAATCAAATTACATTGTGTTAATTTTCTTGTGTGTGTTTTTCAGCCGCTCAGACGCGTACCTTTTCCCATTTTGAGTGGACGCAGAACAAAGAATTCAACATTAGGGAAAGACTGCATTAACTTGCATGGTCCCTTAAACCTGGGTCCTTGCCTGACCAACTCGGGTGACAAAGAGAAGACTTTTAATCCCCCAAGGTGTTAATGTTCCATTGTTACGTTTATCTTATCCAGCTAGTGCTATTGTAGGAAAGTCAGATCTGTGACATTTATCCTCTGATAACTAAGTAGGGAAGTGGGGTATTCCTAAGTTAATGGGGCTTTCCCGTAATGATTACTTTGGCCTTATCCATGGCGGCGATTCAACGCCACCTCGTCAACGGTGATATGGCAAACTTCACGCAAAAAACACCTATACCGGCCCAAAATTAATATTCTTTTAATTTAATACTTTAATGAACTCTAAATCTCTGTTGGGTCAGTTGGCAGCGGCTTGGAAGGTTAAAGCTGATTGCTAGGTTTTAATAATTTACAGCTACTTAGTCTAAAACTAAAACTGTGGAGTAGCTGGTTTACTGAAATGAAGTGATTCATTAAAGTCAATTATATTCACCCAACAAATCGACTACAACTCTCCGAGACGCTTCTTCGTCTTTGTCTTTTGTCTGACAAGAGTACAGAAAGGACAAATAATAAAGATCGGTCATCTGAATGAAAATGATAAAATTGCTACGGAGGGCTTCTCTTAAAAAAGAATTGGTCAAATTGCATAGGTAGAGAGGAATTTCTTTTTGTTTCTACCTGGCAATATCGACGTACCTAACCTTCACACTGACATCTGTCCACGATTACGTTCTTAAAGGTCTTCACAAATACAACAGAGCTGTCGGGTTCTGTCACCAGTACGTTAAGATCCCGGAAGGATGACGGTACACATTGACCAGAAAGTCCAAAGCGTTCAGCAGATTCACCATTTCTACAATCACCTTGGCAAACAAGAGTAGTAAAGTTTATTGGATCGATCACATTCCATCTTTCCAAGTTCAAGGAGCTTTGGACATCGACGGACAAGAGATAACCTTGACATGTCTCTTCTGGTATTTTCTCGAGCATTAACTGATGGATTTAAAAGAGAAAGGATTTGCTGGTATTAATATTATTGATTTTTCAATAATGTGAAATCACAAAATGATGTATAGCATTGATAAAAGTACAAATATACAATTATATATATATATATATATATATATATATATATATATATATATATATATATATATATATATATATATATATATATATATATATATATAAGCTGTCTTTCCCCATATTTATAATCACGTGCAGAATGCACTGGCCGACAATCAGTACGGATTTGTTAGGGGGCGCTCCATTGTCACCAACCTTATTTCTTACACAGACCATTTATCCAGAGTTATTACATGTAATGATCGTGGCCAAGTTGATTCTATTTACCTTGATTTCAGTAAAGCCTTTGACTCAGTCAATCATAGACTTTTACTGCATAAACTCTCCCACTTTGGCATTCATAGTAACATTTTGAATTGGTTCTACTCATATCTTAGTAATAGAGTGCAGCGTGTGGTACTTAATGGGCACTTCTCCTCATGGAGTAAAGTAACTTCTGGTGTACCTCAAGGGTCTCAGTTAGGTCCGCTTCTATTTGTTCTCTATGTTAATGATATTAGTTCTTCAGTTTCAAGTTTCATGTCATTGTATGCAGACGACTCAAAATTGTATAGGCAAATTTCTAACAACTCGGACTGCAGTTCTCTCCAACAAGACCTTAACCATATTGAGAGATGGTGCACGACATGGAAACTAAAACTGAATTTTAAAAAATGTATGGTTATTTCCTTTACGAACAAGAAAACTCACATTATGTATGATTATAGTATTAATGGTGACAATTTATGCAGAGTAACATCAGTTAAAGACCTTGGTGTTCTTCTCATCCAAAATCTAAACTACTCTGCGCACATTAATACAATTACTGTAAAAGCTTTCAAGCTGCTAGGTTTTATAAAACGTAACTCACGTAATTTTAGCAATGTCAACACTCTCAAAACCCTGTATATAACACTTGTCCGGAGCCAGCTTGAGTATGCCAGTCAAGTATGGTCTCCACACCAGCTGTATCTCATTCACCGTCTCGAAAGAGTTCAGTGTAAATTTCTCAAATACTTGTGCGGTAAAACTGGCATAACATACTTATCTGGCTACTACAACCAACTCTGTACCTTCTTCAAAATCCCATCTCTACAAGAGCGTAGGAGTTTTATGGATGCCACCTTCTTTTCAAATGTATGTTCTCTTTTTATAACAGCTCCGAAATTCTAGAGCGTATCTGTCTGCATGTGCCTTCCTGCACTCTGCGCTCAAAACCACATTTTAAACCTAATGTATCAAGAGTCATTGCTCATTCCTCAACATTTTTACAGAGAACTATGAAAAATTTGAATAGTATTTTAAACAATTAGACTTTTGATATTTTTAATTGTAACTATGGGCAATTTCGCAGATTTTTATTTAATAATGTTTATTCTTTTTAGATCTGTATTTTTTACCAATGATTGTTTTTTTTTAACTGTGTTGTTACTGTCTTTGTTTCATTGTTGTGCTCTTTGTTAGTTTCTTTTTCTTTTGCTGGAACTGTAATTGGGCGAAAGCCCATTGTTCCCAGCCAGTAAATAAATAAATAAATAAATATATATATATATATATATATATATATATATATAATTATTATATAAACGTACAATATTGTCTATATAGAGATGACGGCTTGGGTGTAATACAGAACGCCACTGGCAGAAAAGAAGACAGAATGACAAAGGACTTACATAAGAAGTTCAATGACCTCCGCCTGAAAATAACCATTGATGTAAACAGAAGTATCGTAAACTTCCTTGACATAACTCTAAACTTGAGCAACGGCCAATACTACCCATACAGAAAACCTAACGACAACACGGTATATGTCAATAAGAAATCCAACCACCCTCCCTCCATAATTAAACACATCCCTGATACAGTTGGAAAGCGCATCTCCTCCATATCAAGCGATGAGAGTCTGTTCAACAAGGCATGCAGTGATATTTATAGTGAGGCACTTAAGGCCAGCGGGTACAATGACCAGTTAAAATATACACGTGTTGACAAACCGGCAAAGAAAACAAGAAACAGACAGCGTAGACTTAGGGACTGGTCAGTTCTTCGGCCTGGGGGCCGGCGGATTAATGGGGGGGGGCGTCACCATGTTTTTGAAATGCCCAATAAGAGGGGGGGGGGGGGTCAGTGTGTTTTTGAATATCGACACGGAACATACTTGTGTCAAATGCATTGTGTCAGCCACAAATTTCATCATTCAGTTGCATTTTTCGGCGCGCCCTTCGGGTAACTTTAATAGTAATAAGACATATTTTTCAGAGCCCCGTCCTAGTGCAAAACTTTAATATATCAGACATATATATATCTGAGATATCTGTACGTTTAAAATTTTCGGCGTGCCCTTCGGGGGATTTCTTTAAAATATCAAACAATATTTTTCAGCATGCCCTTCATCTGTATGACTTTCATATATCAGATATATATATATATATATATATATATATATATATATATATATATATATATATATATATATATCTGATATATGAAAGTCATACTCTCTGTGCTCAAGTTCACAGATTGCCATAAAGCCATTGTGGTGATAGCCGGGAGGGCACATTGTATACATTTTGTGTATATATATATATATATATATATATATATATATATATATAATATATATATATATTATATATATATATATATATATATATATATATATATATATATCAGAGATATCTGGATGTTTAATATTTTTCGGCCCGCCCTTCGTGCGCAGTAAATTATATATCAGAGATATATATCAGAAATATCTTTATGTCTGCAAATTGAAAGTCTATTTTGCAAAGTGGACTAATCATTATGAAATTTGCAGTTTATATGTAAAGCATGACAAGCTCCTGATACTTTTCTGTTTCCTCTATGAGAATTCAGTATTAGAAAGCAACATGCAGTAATACTTCACAATCACATTTTTCTTACAACAGTTCTGGACATCTGGTTATTCATAAAAAGAGTGGAGTACATTCACAGCTTATTTAAAATACTATATTGAAACTTTAGAATTAACACTTTTAAGTTCCTATCTTACAACTGACATGACAACAATTTCATTAAAACGTAGAATGACTGAATGTTTAAAATATACCAAAAAATTATATATATATATATATATATATATATATATATATATATATATATATATATATATTTAAAAACTATCTACTGTTGATTGACCAATCAGAGTGCTCAATTCAGGGTGTTTTATTTACTCGTAAAGCCTTGGTCACCAAATTCCAGAAACCAATGACAGCACTGTAGTAAAGTACTGTCCAATCAAAAGTGAACATGTCATATTCTGTAGACATCTGGTACGTTTTAATATTCAAATTTGGTAACACAGCAGAAACCAGCTGCAACACAAAATCTGCTGTGCCCTAGGGCATTTATATAATGTGCCCTAGGGCATTTATAGGATGTTCCATTACATTGGAAGGCTATTTCACAAATAAAAGTTTTAATTCATATCCTAAACATGTTACATTGACAAAGGGGACGGTTGACGTAAACACATTGAAAACGAAAATATATCAGTTAGGGGCGATAGTTTTTAAGTCGGATAAAACCCTCGTACTCGGGCTCTTCTGGTATATAAAGTCCAACCCTACGATAAAATGTCTCGGCCTGCGGCCTCGACATTTTATCGTTGGGTGGACTTTATATACCAGAAGAGCCCTCGTACTGGGCTTATCCTATACATATGTATTTATATATGTATAAATATATATATATATATATATATATATATTATATATATATATATATATATATTATATATATATATATATATATATATATATATTTAAAAACTATCTACTGTTGATTGACCAATCAGAGTGTTCAATTCAGGGTGTTTTATTTACTCGTAAAGCCTTGCAAATTCCAGAAACGAATGACAGCGCCGTAGTAAAGTACTGTCCAATCAAAAGTGAACATGTCATATTCTGTAGACATCTGGTACGTTTTAATATTCAAATTTGGTAACACAGCGGAAACCAGCTGCAACACAAAATCTGCTGTGCCCTAGGGCATTTATATAATGTGCCCTAGGGCATTTATAGGATGTTCCATTACATTGGAAGGCTATTTCACAAATAAAAGTTTTAATTCATATCCTAAACATGTTACATTGACAAAGGGGCGGTTGACGTAAACATATTGAAAACGAAAATATATCAGTTAGGGGCGATAGTTTTTAAGTCGGATAAAACCCTCGTACTCGGGCTTTATCCTATACATATACACACTGAATTATTCAATTTTGTATACCACCTTTTCTTTTACCTTTGTCGCGCGCAGGGAGGTCACCCTGTTTTCGAAAGTCGGAATGGGGGGTCAGCCACTTTTTGACGTTGGCAAAAAATAATCCACCTCCCCCCCCCCCCCCCCAGCCGAAGAAACTGACCAGTCCCATACATGGTACAACCTACCCTACAGTAAGAGTGTGAAAATCAACGAAGCATTTCCAAAAAGATTGTAATTACACAAAGTTCTCAATAGAAATACAGTCAAATTAAGCTACGGCTGCATGTAGAACATGGACAGTATTATGAAATCACACAACAAACGGGTTGCCAAGCGCAATGATAACAAACTCACTGTTGTATCAAGGCAAATTGCCCACTCTAGGGAGCTTACCAGTCTAAATGCTGAATCTATAAAGCTACTTTTACAAGCGATGCCAAAGACGCGAAACATTAACATCGGCCTAACTGACAATACATTTCAACACACTCTGCAAATCATGTCCAATCTTTACGAAGCGTTGCATTAAACAGCACAGAATTATCAAAGTATATCTGGCACTTGGAATTAAAGAACAAACCATTTAAGATATCATGGTCAATCCTATCTAATCAAGTAGTTACTTATGTGTGTCTAAAAATGCAATCTAACAGAGAAACTATTCATAATCAATGCAGACAAGTCCAACATATTAAACAATCGTTCTGAGGTGGTCTCCAAGTGCAAACACGAAAACAAGGTTTACTTGTTAAATTTCAATCCTACCCACCACAACAACAAATGGTTTGGCCTAACTTGGTACTTATATGTAAGCAACTGAAGCAAATTTCATACATTAAAATCTACCTATCTGGCGATTGCGTGTATGCGTGAAACTTGAGTAATTAATAGGTGCCAAACATACTTGGTGTGTCTCATCTGTGTGTGTATGTATGTATGTATGTATGTATATATATATATATATATATATATATATATATATATATATATATATATATATATATAGTCCCAGAGGCAGAGGAGTAAATTGCTCCGATGTAGGATTGCAGAGAAATATTACAAGTATATTTGGTGTACCTTGTAGCCTTCTCGAGCTTCACGCATCTGACAGTCAGATAGGTAGATTTTATTGTATGAAATTACGTAATTATGTAAAGGTTGCATGCATGCTTGCATAGATGCGCATATTATACATACATACATACATACATACATACATACATACATACATACATACATACATACATACATACACACACACACATACATACATACATACATACATACATACATACATACATACATACATACATACATACATACATACATACATACATACATACATACATACATACAGAAATAGAGACAGACAGACAGACATACATATATACCGAAAGGCAGACAGACAGGCCGACAGACCGACAGGCAGACAGACAGATAGACAAACCGGAAAACAGGTGGTATCACTTTCTCTGGTCATAATTTGCCCTGAAATCGAGTATGATCAGCGAAGAACTAGTACATATATAAACTGGAAAACTTCAGGAATTAATCAGTTCCTAAACTACAAACTGCTTACTCACCTTTCCACCTCGGAGGCAACCACATGACGTTTCAATGTCATCATCACAGCCACATCCAACGTCTACCGTAATCTCCAAGTCTACATGCCTTGGACGCAGGAGTGACTGCAACGTGTCTGTCAGGTCGATTGTTGAGATGTCTTCAGAGCGAACAAATCCATTCAATCTCTCTGTCACTTCACGTATTTTAACTTCTACTGAACCTTCCCGGTGGACGTCACTTCCATTCAAGGCAAGTTTTAAGTTTAACCTCTCACGTATTTGGTAGACAGACGGATGTATGCGCAGCCTAGACTGACCTTTGACCCTACCTGGCCTGTCGTTCACTGAAAATGAGAATACAGTTCGGTTATTAGACGTGTAAATGACAAACCAGTCGGCAAACGCCACATAACGTCACAGTTCTACAATGGTAATACAAAAATAAAGATTTTTCTTAAAATATCTTACACGGCACTGTCGGAAATTACGCGTAAAAGAACTGCGAAGATGTTGACATCAGACAAAACAATCCCTCTTTGTGTTTTCCTGTATGTTTTAAATCCTTATTTTTGTCTTTTAAATGCAAATGCTGGAATGTCAGTATTTAGATCTTCCATTCTCCTGCCTCAGTGTCATAGTTTAATACTTGCACTGTGAGGGTCAAAAACTCGAAGGGATAAAGCTCTGTGAAGTCAATATCTCAATATAATGGTATATGTTGATATTCACGATGAACGACGCTCTATTGATGACGCTCCGTAACGTAATAGGTACAATTCATTTTTGACATAGCAAGTATATTTATGAGATGTTTCGTTGTCATTTTTTTCGGAATAAGAATGAATTGATTATTTGTGTCCATACCGAAATGCATTGAATTTCAAGTATCGGTATTTAATGTTAGGTAATTTGTTTCTCTTGTACCAAACTTTGCACGGTGACCCTGACTTTTGTTCTTGATTTGTGGGTAGTATTGTTGATAGTTTCATTGAGGAAAGTTTGAGCAAAAGTTGCCAACTCTGATGATTCGTTATCGCTAGCCAAGTAAAGTCCCAAGTTTAATAGGCTAGTTTGTACAACCGAGCCTCAAGGAAACTCCACTCAGTGCAGAGGATAAGACTTTACTCTCCTGCGGTCGGCAAAGACCCTGCACGGGCCTGAAGACTACGTATAGACTGTCCTACAGCTGCTTCAACCACACTATTAATACTTTATAGCATGTCATTAAGGTACTGAGTATTTATTATATCTATGTTCAGAAAATATATTTTAAAACCCAAAGAAGTCGGAGCTATAGAGGCACAAAATAAATTTTCGTTTTTTCTAGACAAAAAGTATGTTGAAATTGGAACTTTCCTTCCCGTATCTTTGAGAGGAACGAAAACAACACACAGTGGCGGGAACTTTGATATCCAAAACTGCTGAAGCTTAAGAAATATTGGCCTTTTGTCTCAACGGCAAGGCGTCTTGGAAATAATCACGACATAGTGTGAAAAGCGCTCCACTTCTCGAAATAAAAAGTGTTCAACTGTGGATTCAATACTTCATCTGCTTAAACTTTTGAGTTTGATCCCCTAAAACAACGCTTTTGCAAATTTTACAAGCAAACATGTGGTTCCAGCACGGGCTCACCCTCGTCACCGGAAATACCAGTTGCTATGTTCCAAGAAGTTGAGTGCATTAAACTTTATAATTCAACGGCAAATCTTATAGGCACGCATGTGATTGGGATCACCCTCGTTACAGGAAACAGCAGACATCGAGTTCCAAGAAATGGGTTGCCGCATGCTTGGTACCAACGTTAACGACGTGCAATGTAGGGCGCGATTTAGGGAATACGGCTAGTTTTCAATCGGGTTCGAACCCACAACATACGGCATCAGTCGCCTAGCGGAGAGGCCACAGCCTGAGAGAGAATCGCTCGGCTAAATCTCCTCTCCCAAAAAAGAGTGGTTCAATAGCCGGCTAAGCTGTTACATTTTTCTGACTGAGACCGCTCCACACGTTGTAGAGTTCGTGAAGCACTCACGCACGCATACTCACTATCACACATCGCACATACAAGATATTTTTATGATGTACTATAAACACACTGAGCGAGCAACTGCAAAAGTTCAGCGGACAAGTTCACTACAACCACACCGAACCTTCAAATTCTCACGAGAGATATTGCTACTAGCAGTGACGTACCTTGACCTTGACACAGATAGAGAAACCAGACACGCGACTAGAAGTAATATTTAAAAATGGGCGTCATCCCTGTGTTAACTCTATCGGGAAAATAAAAAGTTTCGCTTTTCATAAAAAACTACGACTGTAAAAACAATTTCTTACTGCACGAGCTTTAAAATGAGCACCCAATAGTGGTAGGTCAGTAAAGAATTGTGAAAATTTTGCAGTGCGAATATCCGTCTCCGAGACGCATTCTACTTTTACCTTATACATCCATGGACTCTTGGTTCATGTTTCAAATCCAAGTACACATCACATGGTTTCTGTTCCCGTCCTTCCAGCGAGAGAGATCTGTCCGCTAGGATGCCTTCGCCATGTCACTATGGTGTGTTACTGTTACATGAAGCTTAGATATTGACCCTAACTCTAAATTCAACGGAAATAATTTTGTCTGGACTTTTTATTTTCTCGGTTTTACGAACAGAGTCGCTCGGTATGTTGTAATTTAAAGCCCTCTTTGCGGGTCCATGATATCTCCTACTCAGATCTGTTGAAACGGAGGCAAGTCGTCATTGCTAGTATTTTAGCTGATATATCAGCCAACCATGTCACTTTCTTTATTTTTGAAATTTCTTAAACTCTATAGTTTTTTCGCTCTTTTAAAGATGCTTCAGAACATTCTCAATACGCATTTAACAAGGACACATAAGTATGAAACCACCGTCAGACGAATCACAGTCATTTGTTTGTCACTCGGAGCATGTAAATAATCTTTCTTACCGATCTGTATGTCTCGGGCAATAAACACGACTGGCGAGGTTGAAGGTGCGCTTTCATGCTTTTCTCTCACATGGCGCACATGATCACCTGTTTTCCAGGCATCATGGTCCCCATGTGAAATCTTCCTTCCCGTTATCCTGGAAAGTCCTTTCCCATCATTGTTCTCCAGGAGGTTATCGTCACTCGTACCAAGTTTAAGGCTGCTCAAAGCAAGTACATTAATCGTCAAGGACAGTACAACGCTAACTGCCAATGCAAACTTAAATGTAAACATGACTCGGGATGGTTAAAGAGTCCTTCCAGAATTAGATGCTAATGTTTTACCAATCTTTTTGTCGTCTTTATATAAATTTTGAAAGGGTGGGCAGCTTGAAAGCGATGGGAATCGACCGCAAAATTATTTAACACCGATATTAGGTATCGTTGAATGACTCATAAATCTAAACATTATTTTTTTCATTAAATTTCGTTCCCACCAAAAAGTTCAAGATCAGTTACGACTAACGACGTCACCGTATTATGCCACATCTTATTTGGTTACTGTGTAACCCCTACGTGTATCCCTTCTTCGGCGAAACAGAAGTTCTGGTGTAATGAATAATGTGTTTTCAATAAGATTCCAATATACGGCAGCCAGTCACCTAGCGGAAAAGTGCAACAATCGACAGAACCACTCGGCCAAATACCCACCCTCAAAAAAGAATGGTTCAATAACCGAACTTATAGTTTTACAATTTTCTGACTACGACCACTCCAGCTCCACACTAGAGTTCATAGAGCACTGGCACTAACATAATCGCTATCACACATCGCACACAAACTTTATTGAAGGGGTCACCGCGCAAAGTTTGGTACAAGAGAATCAAACTAATATTTACACATATTTTAAATTCAAAGTGGCCTGTGTTGACAGTAAGGGAAAATAAAATGCCGATTTTCGGAAAAGTAAGACAGTGAAAATATTCCTCACGCCAAGAGCTTTGGAATGAGACCCCACTAGTGGTAGATCAGAACAGCATTGAAAGAAAATGAAAGAAAAATAGTTATTCTACCTTAAGCAGAACGCACCTCGGGGACAGATATTCGGACTCTCAAATTTTTACAATTCTCTTCTGATATACCACATATGGGGGTTCATTTTAAGGCTCTTGGTGAAAGAAAACTTTTCAAGGGCTTAGCTTTTCGAAATTCGAAAATTTTCATTAATCTCCATAGAGTTAACACAGGTATGGCGGCCATTTTGAATTTCTGACATCGGTAAATCTTGGGTGATCTGTTTCTCTAGTACCCAAATTTGCAAAGTTATCCCCTATTTTTATTCTTGATTTTGAAAGAGAATGATTGAAAGATTCTTTGAGGAAAGTTCGAGCAAAAGTGTAAGTCTTTCACTTTCGAGGTGCATACTACCTTAAAGTAAACGATTAAAAGTTCAATTATAAGTCACCCTAATTATAGATGAGATTATTAAGTTTGCCTGCATTCAACGGGAGAAACACTCAGACAAGACTGGTTCACGTTCATCGTAGACTACAAAACTATGTTCATAACCACGGACCTCTTGCAGAGTTTCACCGTTCACTCAAGTTGCAAAAGTTACTGCTTGTTGCAGTTTCACAACGATGAAGGAAGGATATGAATTGGCAGGCCAAACTGAATAACCATCATAAAAACGCATATTTAATGGAATGCTGATCTTGTATTTTGAATGTTCAAAACAATGTTGGTCTGCAGTTTACGAGCTTTTCAAATGACAGTATTTAATCTTCATGTATTCTTATTTCCGTTCATTGTGACACCTAAAGTTTTCAAGTTCAATGGGATTCCTTGTAATTTCAAGTCGTCATGCAGCGCCCGGCGACGGATTAGCTTTGCAGTTTGAAACACGATATCAAACATTTTCCATGAATCATACATGGTCGTGTCTGACAAGATCAATCAACGTCATATCAAGAGGTGTGACCGCCCACAGTCTTATTCTGTTCCAAGCTCTACCACACCCTTTCGTTCTCTGTGCCAGACACGAAGGTCCCCATTTTTACAGCTAGACATTTTGGAATCAGAAATTTTTCTGTTGATTAGATTTGACCACCTCACGGAACGTCACCCATTCACTGCATCGTTGTATAAACGGATCAAGAAAATTGTTGGCGGAGTGAGAAATTCAGCAACCATGTCACACGGTATATGAAATATTATGATTGTATTAAATCTGTAAATTTACTGCCTCGAATAATTAAAATCGTGCAATAGCGAATCCTATGTCTACCCGTAGTGGTTAATCATTTTCAAGAATAATGTTCAACATTTGTAATTTTTTACAGCAAGACCGATTTTATTATGACTTGAAAAAAATAAAGTGGCTAAGGCCATGGTAAATAATATCCATTGTTTACTTGAATAATAGTATTATGAGGTTTTTATCAGAATTGCGGCCCGTGCATGACATGCACAAAGTTACTCATCAAAAAGACAAGGAAATTAATTACATAAACTCCCTTTGTTTCACGATTATAAATATATGAAAATTGAAATAAATAAATAGATGAATAAATAGATAAATAGATAACACATTAATGTATAAAATTGAAATATAGCCTTGCTAAACTGACGGATCATTAAAGACGGGAAAGTTTCACCGTTTGAAATATGATACCGAAATGTTTTACATGAAACAGACATCATCGCGTCTTTCAAGACCAAAGGACATCACATTTGACTTAAAAACTGGTCATTATGGGCATTCATTAGATCGTTATGCTTCATCAATTTCACATACATATGAAACACGTTTATCTACTGGCGACAATTTTGTTATTCCAAAGGTAAATTTAAAATTAACTCAAAATAATATATATTATTCTATTGCTAAGCATTGGAACGAAATTCCAAGGACGATAAAATCTGTACAATCAAGAAATTTATTTAAAACCTCACTTAAAAATTTTCTTTTGAACTCAGAACAGTGAATCTCTGTATTTTTTGGTTTTTTTATTTGTTTTCACCTCGCTGTTGAAATGTAATATGTACTTCTTGAAAAGGATGGCAAACTATATTACTATGATATCATGATTTGTATGAATTCTGGGCCAGGGACTTGATTAGTTCCACTAGAACTACTTCCCTGGTCCCCATCAGTAATGTTGACACATTTTTTACTGGTGAAATAAAGTCATTATCATTATCATTATCATTATCATATGAGAAGATATCTGTCAGTGATTCTGCCTTGTATTTTACCTAACATCTTCTATGGTCTAGAGGTCTGCGCTAATACCTTCAAATCATATCTGTCAGATATTTCTGTCATTCAAAAACGAATTGTGCGTAGTTACATCAGACATTAAACTTCAAATTCTCGATTTTTACTAATAATTCAAGCTCTAGGCATTTTCGTTCATGGTGTACTCCATGATGAACTCACCATTCATTTTGAATCGTATTTTTCCTCAATGGATCCTCGTTTCAAAAGTAAAAATGTTCTCCATCCCCATAAATCCAAAATCAGTTTAGGACAAACGTTTATCAAATTTATTGGCCAGGGAACAGCTTCCAAAAGATATTAAACATAAGTCCTCAAGATATAGATTTAAACAAAGACTTAACAGTTATTTGCTAGAGTTGTAATCTTGTTGAATTTTACCCTAACTTACACTGGTAGTTGCTATTTGATTACAGCTCACAATTTTCGTGGAATTCACATCCGTTACTTATTATTTGTGATTTCTCCCCAAATATAGCAATATTTGTCTCCTCTTAAGCTTGCCTGTTTCAACAATTTGCTGTAAGTCCATATTTTCTGATAACATGGAGTAGTCGTCATTTGAATGCAAACTGTACACGTTTATAACGTTGAGTATGAGACTGAATTCGAGCGATGCCGCGCCCATGGCGACTACTTCAGTCTCTGTGTTATTGCAATGCAATGACTTGATAATATCAATGGCAGTTTTTCATTACCACATATTGTTTTCAAGTAATCATACTTAAAATATCACCATCATTATTAAAAATTGGACGAATTGTCTCACAAAGTTCATGGACCATTGTTATGTATGGAATGCCAAGTGACAAGATAAGGGAGATCGCACGATACTGCAGGCCTTTACCCTTACCATTAAAAATCAAAGATAGTGTATCGAAGAAAGATACTGATTGTCCGATATCGATGAGAATGATTGTGATTGTGAAAACAGAGTAAAGGATACTTTGCTTTAGATGTGTGTATTTGACTGAGATGTCACAAAAATCAATATTCCAACAGCAATTTCTCAAATCGAAGATTGTCTGGTTGACATTAAAGATTGGATGACATCAAACAAATTACAACTCAACGATGGCAAAACAGAAATCCTCCTTATTCGTTCACGATATGATCACTCACCAATCACCATTGACAGCATTCAAGTTGGATCAAGTTCCATTCAACTGGCAGACGCAGCACGCAATATTGGATTCCTGTTTGACAGTAGCCACGATTTCAAGAAACACATAATTCAGACCTGTCAGAGCATCTATCTACTTATCCGCGTATTGGATTCATCAGGAAATATCTCTCTCAAAAAGACTTGTCTGACTCTCATGTATTCAACTCTTTCTGCCATGCTAGACTACAGCAACTCACTACTCTACGGTTTACCGGACTCATACATCAGATTACTACAAAGAGCACAAAACTCGGCTGCCCGTCTCATCACAAAAACAAGGAAAAGGGATCACATTACACCAATCCTGAAGGAACTTCACTGGCTCCCCGTGTCTTACAGAATTCAGTTCAAAATCCTACTTCTCACATATAAATCAATACATGGACTCGCTCCTTCATACCTGGCTGAACTCATTGAAGTCAACACCCCTCCTCTCCGATCAAGTCTACAAACCACACTTAAAGTTCCACGAACTCGGTTAAAATCATACGGTGACAGATCCTTCTCCTATTCCTCATCAATTCTATGGAACAAACTGCCAGCTCCTCTTCGATCAGCCCCGGACATTCGCACCTTCAGATCTCTGCTTAAGACTCATTTCTTCAAGAGAGCTTACCTGTGACCTAGTGTAAAGCGCCAGTGAACATTGCTGATGGATACTAGGCGCTATATAAATTATTTATCCTATCCTATCCTATCCTACGATGAGCGAAGGGACAAGGGAAACTAGAATTAATTTAGACGGAAAGAGGCTTGTGAATAAAACAATTTTTGAATGCGATGCAGTGAATTGATCGCCAGATTCACAGACTTATCAGTCTTGTAGCATTTGCGTTGTTGTGTGTTATTAATGAAATTACTAGTCTGGTTCTCATTATGACTGTTCATAAGATGACGTCATAGTACTTTGTGTGATGTGAAGCTAACGAGTGCCTCCGACAGTCTGTTCCTAACATTCACGAAGCTTTTGGTGACAGCAACGTCCCTAATGCAATCACGCTGACGAATATTAGTACGACATGTGCCGTACGTGTCATCGAAAACAATAAAAGACAGTAAACAAAAAAAAATGTGTGTTGAGTGCGGCGCTAGCTGTTACAGATGTCGAAAACAGACATTCTGTTCTTAAAGAGTGGAAGACAACACTTTTCTGCAAGGAATAGTTTGTCGTTGGCGAATGAATTCCTTTCTGCATACGCGTGTTGATGTCTAATCATGCTGCTTGAGTTTATGAGGGCACGGTCCTTTTATTCCGACTTGTTTGAATTCAGTTCAGGAGTTCAGTATAGCTGCCGTAAAGTCAAAGTTAGTCTTTACTTGGCGCTACCAATATTTACCATGCATATTTCTCCGCGTCAGCGTAATATTGATTCTGCCTAGCCCTCATTTTACCAAGCTGTCAATGAAGCAGTTCTGGGTCACTGTCAGTCAAATGACGGCCATGTGGCTATCTTCGTCATCAACGAGTTTTCAGCGAAATTGGGATCGACATTCGACTTATGAGCCAAGTTATAGTTAAATAATAACACATACAAATGTGAGGGCAATATCACGATTGGTGGAATGGTGTCATTGCCCGATCTTCATGTGTTATTAATTTAATTAATACACCGAACATTTGAAATCATCAAAAAATCCAGTATTTGTACTGTGCGCATCAAATGACGGGTTGAAATGACGCGTAAATTATATTTTCGAATGACGAATAAAGCCCCTGTAGCTGTAACTCTTAAAATTTGTTGACCTGAAAAAGGCTATCTATTTTCTCTGGTTTTCTTAAAGTCTACAGATTTAAAGGATAAAGTCTTCTACTACTGAAAAATTGGACAAATAAATTTAAATTTTAACTATTATTTTAATGTCCCGCCATTAAAAAAAAACTGGTAATATTACAAAGAAAACAAAGCATGTGATTTCCCAGTGGAAAACATTCAGTACTATGCATTATATTGGACTACTCTGTTGTTTCTGTGAAGATTCGTATGTATATATGCACGCCGTACAGTGTTTTTGCTTTATATTTGCATGAGGGCGCCATTTTACGTTTGGGCGAACGTTTATTATTTATCTTGCTCAAAATTGCACATGCAATCTCAGTGGACAGTTTATTATACTTGTATAGACACCCCTCAATGAGTACATTACCACGAACTTGTTTTAGTTTGGAAGTAAAATCACAAAAAAAAATTAAAAAAAATAAAGATACAGTTACTACAAGAGCTCCTGGCGCCTGTAGGCCTACATTACGATGCGTGTGGGCGCTTCGAACTTGAATTCGAAAGGCTAGCGAGTAGCGGAAGAGAGTCGAGGGCAATAGCAAATCGAACCATGTTATATCACTTTGGAATGTCACATGGCGGAGTTTTTAGCCAATCACGAGATCGGTACTATAGGTGAAGTGTAATAAAAAACCGGTAATTACTGATATATCACGGAAGAGAAATATAGAATTGATTCTCTTCCTTTGTAATGAAACAAGAGATTCCGATGAAGACTTTGATTCCAAGAAATAAGAATTATTATAAAGTTTGATATTTTCAATATTTTGAATCCAACTCTGGATTTTTTCTACCGTCTAAGGGTAGAGTTGGGATGTACAGATGAAAATGGGTGAGAGCTCTGAGCTCTACATACACTCACATTGATATTGATGATTTGAATTCAATTTTCAACAATAATACCATTAAATGCACAATACGAATGTGCGGTCTTTATTTTTATTACTGGAATGTACATTTTGCCCATAAAATGAAGTTGACATGATAGGCGCCTAAAGTATTTTCTGTGTATTTCAACCCTGAGGGCTTATTGATAAAAATAAGCACACCAAATCCTTTTCAGAATCCCAACGACAATCTCGAAACTCGACTATTACAGCCAACTAGCCTGGTTCTCTGCATCTTTTCTTTTTATTTTATTTTATTTTATTCTTTTGGTTCCCTGCCTCCTTCTAGTACCACTTCATTAGCACAGCGCAGCCAGCGGTAGAAAAGGGGCAGGGAACCAGATAATGCAGCCAACAAGTGACTGTGCCCTGTGTACGTTGTTGGGGTACCGTATACTACTAAAATAATGCATCGAAAGGCTGCTACCTCCATCCTGAAAGGCATGCAGGCGAATTTGCCAGTCGATTTTCGCTAATTCCTCTGTGAATGCCGAAGTAGTCTCGCTCAAATGCACAAAGCGAACTTACATAATCACGACAGTTTTGCGACTTGTACTGCCGTGACATACCCTTTCACGCTTACATACCCAGCGACGATAATGTCAGAGGTCACTCAAGCAGCCTTAGAAGGAGCGTGGACGTACATGTAACGCCGGGACGAAAGAGAAAAGGAGGAATCCGATCTTGGAGTTTATTCCTGGAGCTGTTATCTGGCAATTCAGTAGATTCTCGACTGTATCTGCGTCAGACTGCAGTCCTCAGTTTTAATACCGATGAACTTCACAATGCTACGCAGGTAGAAGAGAGCATGACCATATTCGGATACTCCGCCGATCTTACAAGTTTGCGTCTACCTGTACATACAAACTGATGAGGGACTGTGAGCTGTGAGGTAGGTAGCTGCAATAATTGGTACCCCACGGGCCGTGCGCTGGCTTTTTGCCATGTGTTGTGTTGGCTGAGTAGCGTCGGCGCTACACAGCAGCCAACACGACAGAATAAGCTGGCGCGCGGCCCATGCAGCTATGACTGAGGTAGGCATCTGTTTGCAAAATTGTAGCGCTACGGTGAGGCGGTCGGTGATTTGTGGTTTTTGCGACTTCGCTCACCAGTAGCGCTACAATGCCGATGGCCCTGTAGAGGTGAAAATAAGCGCAACCCACTGGACCAGGCGCGTTGATGTGAAATGCTACATTTTTACTGCATATTTACTGCATTTGGTCGTACCGATTTATCACTACTAAAGACTTAACAGAATACACTGCACTAATCTTGTCATTTATGGGGTTTGGAATTTCTTCAAACACGACGATCGCATTCTGCAAACATTGGGCGTCGGTGTTTGTGGGAGCCGCCATTACCGGAAGTTGGTAATAATGGCTCCCAGAAATGTTTTGGAACGCGATCGTCGTGTTTTAACAAATTTCAAACCCCATAAATGACAAAGTTAGTGCAGTATACTGTTTTGTCTTCAGTAGTGATAAATCGGTACGACCAAATGCAGTAAATATGTAGCATTTCACATCAACGCGCCTGGTCCAGTGGGGTGCGCTTATTTTCACCTCTACAGGGCTATTGGCATTGTAGCGCTACTGGTGAGCGAAGTCGCAAAAACTAAAATTCACCGACCGCCTCACCGTAGCGCTACAATTTTGCAGCTAGGCATCTGTGACGCTATCGATATGGCTGTACCTCATTTTTGCATGCTGTAGTTGACCATGCAGTATTGCACCTAGCTGCAAACTTGTAGCTCTACAGTGAGGCTCTCGGTGAATTTTGCTTTTGCGACGTCGGTCTACTGTTGAGCGAGGTCGCAAAGCTCGTAGAGCTACAATGGCGTGTACCGGGTATTTCCTGGGCTTAAGCTTCGTCTTGAGTGTTTGGAAGTAGGGGAGATGATAGCAAAACCAACGAAGCGGTCGTACCACCAAAGGTAAATGAAAGTGCAGTTCTTAGCTCGAGTTTCGCCAGGGCTTGTGAGCTGGATGGCAACACCAATGTTTTGCCGTCCAACTGCACCTGAGCTAGAATTCGTAATAAATTGGTTTGATATCACATAGTTCAAACAATGTTAGGAATGTTAGAAGTCATCATAAAACCCTCAGTGCATAGATGAAATTTGGTGTGTAGCGTTTTGGTATTGGTTCTCAAAGATGAACGACGACTGGAAAAACGTACACAACCATTTATGTTGTTGTAAACAAGTGCATGCAGTGATGACATCAATTAGTTCTGTTCAGATTAGAGTCCAATGTCTAAAGCACAGAATAAAAAAAGCGCCAATGTCGATGAAGTATGACTGACAGTGATTGAAGGTGCATTATGGTGTTAGAATTTAAATTAATTTCTGGGATTTCAAATGATAAACGTTTGCGTTCGATTTTCAAAGCCATTAGCCATTTTGGTGCATTGTCACCCAAATTCATCCATCCGATGTGAAAACTGATTAAAACTGATAAAGCATAAGTTTTCCACTATCAACTGAATGTTGGTGTGGTACTGAATGAAGACCTTGGCAAAGGTTGTAAAGAAAGCAGGCAATAATTTTGGATTTGTTGTTGGCATCCTTCAGTAACATATATATGAAGTGCGGTTTTGGGGAAGACTTTTTGTAGGGGGAGGGGAGGTTGGCAAGCAGTGGCATAAAAAAGCACAAATGTGGCTGAAGACCTATTGTTTCTCGGCGGCGATTTTGTGTGAAACGAGTTCAAGTGTGAAACGGTTCTAATGTGGCGATAACACGACGTGCCAGATGATTAAAAGGTTTATTCCATCGCCAAAATGTGTGAAATGGTTAGACTGTTCTCCTCTCATGTCGATGCTTTAGGTGTTTTACACACAATGAGGCAGGGTTATCGGTAGACTTGGTTCAAGTCGGTGAATTTTAAAAAAATAAAATCATTTATAATAGTTTCTCTTGTGTCTCTCCTATTTCGTACAAACCTATCCGGAATTTGGCAGCTCTCGCCAGGTTTTCCCAGCGATTGAATGCGTCACGTTTGAGTCTGCGCAGTAGTGAGTTAGTTTCTGCCGGATTCACCGGGTGAAACTCCGCTGTATAGCGTTCACTCCATTCATCGCGTTCACCCTGCTGATCGCGTCCACTCACGCGCGCGTTTCACATGAAAGCAAAATACAAATCATTGCGTTCACTCCACTCAAACATTCACAAATCACAGACTTGAACCAAGTCTAGGTTATCGGGTGCAAAGCACCCAAAGTCGCGCTTGTCTGTGAGGAGAATAAACGGGGCGGCCGTAGTGCAAATGAACATCGGCTAAGACGGATGAAACTTAAATTCAAAAAGCATGAAATGTGTTACGCTGCCGATCGTACAGACAACGGCCATTTTATATAACATAACGGACATGGAGTATACTCAACCATGGATGTAAAAATTAAAAATTACATCCATGACTCAACGAAAGGCTCGGTGTTGCATCTTTGCCAGCGGCACTCAGTCACCTCCATGGTCAAAGCATCTATACTAGGCAATTGGTTGAACTGCCGTTGCCACCCATGTCTCGCTCTGGTAAGAATCCGAAGGTCATGAAAAGTGATTTCGATCAGAAGTGGCTGAAATCGTACGATTGGTTGAGACAAAATTCAGATGCAAAAATGTATGGTACTGCCGCGTGTTCATATCGTTGCGTCACAGGTCCAGTAGGCATAATTTGTGATGATTTTTTCCTATTATTATCATAAAAAATAATTATGAATATTAATAAATTATTAATATGAATGTTACAGAATATTAAAACATTTTTACACACAATGTCGTCTACTTTGTGTAAATGCTGTCTGGAAACTCCATTGTTGTGATAATTATGATTATTAGGGGCCTAATAAATTATGATTATGATTAATAAAGTCATATTTTACACATTGTAATGTGCTTATATGAACAACCCTCTGGAAACCCTTATATAGTTTCACAATCTATGCCAAAATATACAAGTGACACCATTGCCCAGGTTCAGTCTACGGCGAGAGTTACCGTTGCCCAGGTTCAGTCTACGGCGAGAGTTACTACACAGTGTATATAATGAGAAGGTAGCCAGCTCCACTCGACAGTAAACTGACATACCCATGAATTACCTCCGTTTTCTTCACTTCTGCATGTTGATTCTCAAAATTTCTCCCGGTGTTGGCAAGTCTATAAATCAGCCATCAAATCTACCCAGTTTTGGCCACTTAGACGGAAAATTTGTGAAGTTTGAGGCTGCGAGAAGGTATATATCGCCAATGAAATGATGCGGCCTCAGCGGAATCGACAGCATCCGGGATCTTTTAGGGCCGTTTGCGAAATTTGAATGTAGCCGCCAAGCGGGGCCGAGGGCGGAGCCATGATTTAACGTTATTAGATATGCTGACATAATTGAACGTACGGCCAATGAACGCTTGTGACCTTTTTTACACATGAAAGTTACACTTACAGACTTACACTGTACGATTACTTCATGGTCTGTCTAAGGATGGAGGTGCCTCAAGTCAACGGTCCAAGCTATGTATGTGTGATTACAAACAGATGACGGGTTGCAGATGCGTTTGTTTATGATAGATACCCGGTTGACATTGTGAAAATATGTCAAGTTCAGCGACTTGGCGAGGAGACCTCAAAACAGCGTACGTACGTACAAACACGCAGTCACCTTCCAATTGAACTTGTGATTTTCAGAGCTTTACAATGAAAATGCAGGCAGCGTTGACTGTCGTCTATTTTGCTGCCCAACAAAATATTAAAAACGCAGTCACGGACGTGTTTTACAGACAAAGCACAGACAATGTACCTTGAAATCGATATCTTTTTATAAAAAGGCGTTTTTAAAAAGGCGTACGCGTGCTGGCGTTACGGGACCTGTTACTTTTTTATGAATATGTTAGACAAATATATCCATGTCTTGCAAAAAATACTGAGAAAAAGTGAAATTTTAATAATATTATCAATAGTTTTATTACAGAGCTTCCGTTAACGAAAATCCTGCGTATTTCAAGCATGTTATTACTTTGAAGTACGCAAAGTAAAATGACGTCTGCGAAATCCGATACGCATCCCTTCAATGTGAAGTTTATCCAGGACTTAAAATAAATTGTTTGCTGATAAAAATGTTTATAATTTAGCAATATTTTGTCCTACATCCTGTCAATCACGTTTTCCTTCAAGTCTGTACCAATAAAAATGTAACAAGTTCAATAGAGTTCGTCGTTATTGCGGCAAAAAATGTTTTTTTCCCGCTGCGCCCAATGCATACTTGTAAACCATGAAGATCTCCTAGTCGAATATCAAGTTTAAGTTAATGCTACGCAGACTATAACAATAGTTTCATGCCGGTCTGCAAACTTATTCCAGAATATTGCAAAATTGGCCATAATTGCAGCCGTGATTCCAGTCTCATCTGTCCCGTGTGAGCGCGTGGGTTCAGTACCCAAAACAGGATTACAAAATCGAAACGTAAGTGACTATGCCTGATCTAAATGATCTGATGGTGATAACCATGGAAGGCCCGAGACTAAGTGAATTTGACTTCAGAGCAGCGATGATAGGTCAAGCAGCGAAGGCAATAGTGGGAAGTTGTAGTCTAAATAATTAGTAAGAAATGAAAATCGTCGACAGAAAATAGAACAAATTGTGAAACTAATATCAAAGAAAAAACATTGTCACTGATGTGTTTATTGAACACTTTATTCATTGACTTTTGAACCGGTTTTCGATATCGCGTAGACAGCTGTTATATATAGGTACTTACATGTAGTCATGTTGTACGCATTTTTTGTACATTTTACGCAAATAGAAAAACAATTTGCGAACAGCCTTACGCAGATTTGGAAATCCTAACCGAAGCTCTGCAGTTTTATCACACTCAGAAACTGAAGCGAGGACTTTCTGTCTTCGGGAAAAACAATTGACGCTACACACGGATGCAGCTGGGTCTATGGAAAAAAACACTAAAATTTTGAAACGAGAACGGGCAAGAAAATGTCAGCACGTTTGTAAGCCTGGAAGTGTTAGTCGTGTTCCTTGCTATTCAAGGTATTTGTGGGTACGATGTGCACATGGCGGAGGTTCTTCGGGAATAGGTGGATACCGTGGAAACCTAGCTGTGATATCGCAGCGGCGAACGCGTTCAAATCAAAGGTCACCGCCACGGTCAAATATCACAGCTAGTGGAAACATTTTAATTGCTACGGATTAGTCGCTGATGTGTTTGGCGGAGGAGGGGCAGAGAAGTCGGTCACAGTTGATGACGGTGTGCTCACTGTCGTAGGAATTTCATCTGGACGTTTGTATAAAATGCACATACGTGATGACGGTGTCATCAAATAATATGGATAAGGTGTATATAATGCTGGCAAACACGATCGCAGCAATCTATATTGAGCTGCCTACTGCGGTATTTGACGTTTGTTCAGTTGATGCTGTCCCCGTTTCGCTGAAGCTACCACCTCCATTGATCGTATACCCAGTAAGCTACTTTGGAGCAACCTTACAACTGCTATAAAGTTCGAAAAATACATCGTCCAACTAGAGAAATGAAACTCATTCCACGTTCTGATGTTGATCAGACACATGTACATTCGGGTCAACTGATGAGAGGTCTAATCAAAGGTCACGAGCGTCATAGGCCGTACGATCAATTATGTCAGCATATCTAATAACGTTAAATCATGGCTCCGCCCTCGGCCCCGCTTGGCGGCTACATTCAAATTTCGCAAATGGCCCTAAAAGATCCCGGATGCTGTCGATTCCGGTAAGGCTGCATCATTTCATTGGCGATATATACCTTCTCGCAGCCTCAAACTTCACAAATTTTCCGTCTAAGTGGCCAAAACTGGGTAGATTTGATGGCTGATTTATAGACTTGCCAACACCGGGAGAAATTTTGAGAATCAACATGCAGAAGTGAAGAAAACGGAGGTAATTCATGGGTATGTCAGTTTACTGTCGAGTGGAGCTGGCTACCTTCTCATTATATACACTGTGTAGTAACTCTCGCCGTAGACTGAACCTGGGCAACGGTAACTCTCGCCGCAGACTGAACCTGGGCAATGGTGTCACTTGTATATTTTGGCATAGACTGTGAAACTATATAAGGGTTTCCAGAGGGTTGTTCACATAAGCACATTACAAAGTGTAGAATATGACTTTATTAATCATAATCATAATTTATTAATAATCATAATTATCACAACAATGGAATTTCCAGACAGCATTTACACAAAGTAGACGACATTGTGTGTAAAAAAGTTTAAATATTCTGTAACATTCATATTAATAATTTATTAATATTTATAATTATTTTTTATGATAATAATAGGAAAAAATCATCACAAATTATGCCTACTGGACCTGTGGTTGCGTGTCCGAGTTAGCCATTTCCAGATCTGTGTACGTCCACATGACGTTGAAGCCATGTGTGTCACCTCGTGTCAAGCATTCGTAACTTGCATGGATTCGTTCGATTGACTTTGAGAAACAATTTCACTTGATCCAGTTTCAAAACCCACGACCCGTTTTACAATATTCAGGGTACCATGAAATGAAATAAAAAGGAACTACATGAGTTAAAATAATCATTCGTGTGATCATCTGAATACAGCAGCTATGTATGTACGATAGGATATACAGTATATAGGTTCAAAGGTCGCGTGTGTTCAAGCGTGCTCCACACACACAATGCATGGCAACGGCAGTTGTCGAAGTTTCGTACGTTTGTCGAAGTAGAAGTCGATGCAATTTCAAATCTTGTTCTTGAAAATACCCGGTATCAATATTTTCGGGCTTCTCTTTATTATGAATTGAGTTTTAAAGTCAACATATTTCTCTGCAGGCATGCTCCTCTGACTAATATTCAGTCCCGTATGAACTTGTCCGTGTAACTAACTGTTTTGCCATGGACGTTTAAAACAGACGTCCATGGTTTTAGCAATCTGGCTACAGACAAACACGTACCGGTCGTAACAGAGGATCCCTGATTTTGAATGTTATTCTAGAGAGAACTGGAAGACTTTGAATGAAAATATGGATGTAATATATGAAGTGCTTAAAGTGCACAAAAGATTTTACTTTATCCTTTTATTGTGGGATTTTTTCTGATGCTATGGAGTGACATGTGTATTGCATAATTAACATAAAATTTACATAGCTATTGTCATGCAAATTAGCCGACCCTGTTTCAGAAATTTCTTGGGAGAACACTGAGCTACATGTATCTTCAATGCAAATTTTGAAGTATTAAGGATGATAAATACCTTTTAGGCACTTTCAGATTTTTATTTTTTTCTCAATTGAACATGTCCCAAACCCCAATAAAGTATACATTTTCTGAAAGCCCTGATATAGAGCTATCCGACCAAGCACAGTGCACGGTCATTATTTGCATAAGAGTCACGTGACAAGCGTTTTGCTGAATCTTCCAAAAACCGGTTTTCCCGGCCTTATGCGAACACGCTGCAAGATTTCCGGTTGGAATTTCTTCATTAACAAGCCTTGACAATATCCTTCAAAAATGTGTCTGCAATTTTTTCTCGGAGGCTCCATTCAAATTATATGGCGTGATAATTAAAATTCCTTGAAAAGCACCTTCGTCCAACACCTTTAAGAGTGCATTAAAAAATAACAAAGGCATATAAAGGAAATCCCAGACACGGATTTTGAGTTCATTATGTTTGCTAATACATACGAGTTATGTTTAAAAGTTGATGTATCGATCACTTTATAGGTCGTACGGATTACAGTCTCGTGCTATATCAGTGTATGAGTAGCCTAATTGTGGATGCGTGCAAATCGAGGGCCACTCTCGGAGAAATCCTACAGGTGCGCTAAGCTTTGATCATGATCGTTTCCACAGTCAAAATCACAGTCTTTGGCAATTTGTACAGTTGTTCAAGTCCGACATATCAATAATTCATCACATAAGTTACGCAAACAATTGAATAAAACCAAACGGTTTGCTGTTGCCATTATTGGGCCTGTTGCGTACGTACAAGGGACACTTTTGCAGTAGGCTTGGTTGGTTACGGGGGGCCCGATCTCCAGTATTCTCCTTTTCTTGATTTGATAGATTAGACTATTGTATTTTCTGCAGAAAATTCAAGGTTTTTACATGTGTGATGATGATGGCCCCCAATTTTCTAAAATGGCCCCCTTGGGACAGGAGTTGGGGCCAACAGTGGCCCGTTGTTTTTAAATCCTAGAATGAACACTGTGTAATTATTTATCTAACATTGCGAAAAAGACATCAACCATTGTAAAGCGGCGTGTGCAGGCTCCGACCAACCCTAAGCAAAGAGTGATAAAACGTCGCACTGCTGAGAAATCGTCGTTGACACGATGTCTTGACCACACTAAGAAAAATGACTTGCTCTCTGGTGTAGACTATGTCTGGAACTGTACGAATACTTGTTTATTGGACTAGGCTTCGACAAACATTTAATTACGGTTTATTGTTTACAGACGGAAGTAATCCTGGTGTTTGGAGAAGTCACAGCACGTCATTATGTAAATTAACTAGTGCAACGTAACGTTGTGTCACTCAAGATGGATTATGGAAATAGCAATGCAAATGTGTCCACAATGTTTACAAAAGCTCCCCGATTTAACCGGGATAGCAACGTGCATTTGTTTTGATTTTTAAAAATCGTGAATTACACGGAAACCATTCCTTATCTTGAACTGGCGACACATCTCAATTCTGGGTCTTACTTCAAGGCGTATTCTCAGAGAATTTTGAAAATTTGACAGAAAAATGAACAATTTGGTATTTATCATCCTTAAGCTAGTTGAAGTCTTTTTTTTCTTCAGCCCAGTCCTGATTTGATTTCAGTTGGTGATTAAATGGCATCTTCGTGCTCCACACAATCCTTTCTTAGAATGTTTCCAAGTAAAGATAATTCTGCACTTACTGCTAAAGCACTAAACACAGATGTATTTACCGTACATGTACAAGCCATTGCATGTTTTAGATTCCTGAGGATTTTTTTACATATTGTAGGTTTTCCTGAAGCATACATGTTTGACTGCTTTGGCAAAAGTTTTTTGAGTTCATAGCATACATGTAACCTTGATAGAATATAACTATTATACATTGCTATGGATGCAATGGGATTGACTCCATTTTATTTACAGAAAATGAGCCCATCAGATTATTATTTTTGATAAATTAGAAAATTTTCACTGAAAAGTGTGAATTTTTGTCAGGACAGACTATCAAATTCAAGCGCTCTTCTATTTGCTTTCAACAGTGCAATAGGCTGAGACCTTTCTCTACAAAGAACCTTATCTTTCTGACTGTACAGATAAAATAGATTAAAATAAAGTTTGCACCAGTGTTGCAACACATAATTTTGTCTAAACATAATTCAACTCTTTAATATGAAAAATGTAGGTCTCTTAACATTTATTGATAAGCTTTAAGAAGATGAACGGACAAGACCGGAAAGATTGAACCAAAGCTATTAATCTGTAAACAGGTTAGCAATGTAATCAGTGAAAAAAAAGTTTTCTGGTTTAATATTGGAAAGTTCACAATATAAACAGAGAATGGAAAAGATAGAATTCTGAATGATGATGATGAGGGTGAGAGTGTCACCACTTCTTTGTGAATTTTTAATGCACATGTCAGTTTGGTTTCTTTTTCACATCTATCAATTACCGAGGAGAAAAGGAGAGTTCTACCACGTGAAGTGAAGTGAAAAGAGAAGTGGTAGTTGGTGGACATTCTCTGTTCTTTTCCTTTCTCTTTGCATATTATTCTAATCAGTAAATGTATCAGACATACATCAGTTACAGTATCTGCCAATGTTTGAATGATCCTATTTTGACGATCCAAAGTGTTGGCACTACAATTTCATTTAGAACCCCATGGAACAATTTACACATTTTCTCTTGTTCCCTCATCTGGGAAGTTTGTTTACAGTGGCATGCCACCATGGTTACTTCCAGAAAGAATGCCAAATTAGACCCCATACCAGATTAAACAACTGTGGATTGTTCCCTTTGTTTACAAATCAATTTGTTTGCAATATTCTTTGGACTTGCTATTCACAACACTTGGAGACATTACAGCTTTAAAAAGTATATCATCCTAACACTTGGAGACATTGCAGCTTTAAAAAGTATATCATCCCAACACTTGGAGACATTACAGCTTTAAAAGTATATCATCCCAACACTTGGAGACATTACAGCTTTAAAAAGTATATCATCCCAACACTTGGAGACATTACAGCTTTAAAAAGTATATCATCCTAACACTTGGAGACATTACAGCTTTAAAAAGTATATCATCCCAACACTTGGAGATATTACAGCTTTAAAAAGTATATCATCCCAACACTTGGAGACATTACAGCTTTAAAAAGTATATCATCCCAACACTTGGAGACATTACAGCTTTAAAAAGTATATCATCCCAACACTTGGAGACATTACAGCTTTAAAAAGTATATCATCCCAACACTTGGAGACATTGCAGCTTTAAAAAGTATATCATCCCCAGGGCTCGAACTTAACTTTTTTACCTACTTGCCCTGCGGGCAAGTTTCCAGAAATTTTACTTGCCGAGGAACAAACTTACTTGCCCGATTTTTTTTGTCTGTTTACATTGTTTGGGCAGAGATCACGAAGACCAAGCAATCTCAAAATGTGGCTGATGGCATCATATCAATGCAGGTTCTGTTTTGTCTGTATTGATAATCGTGTTAATTGTTACGATCCATTAGTGTTGGTCTTCGTGATCTCTGCCCACTCGTCATCAATATTCTATGCAGGATTGGGGTCATACAGTTGAAGGGGTGGCCCATCAATCGATATTCGCATCAGCAAATCTCTTTTCCAGAAGTTTTGAAACTCCCGTTGTCGTTTCCTTTCATATATGTCGCACTTCTGCTTCTTCACTTAACTTTCCACTGAACTCGATGCTGCGACCCGCTATAGCTTTATCACCGTCGATTTCTGAGTGGCCGGCCGGTTGAACGTGTACTGTATCCCCTGACACAGATCCTATTCCGGAATCTGTGACTTTGTCAGGCGTAGATTTCAAAAACAGGGTGGTTTGCTTCGCTGTGACGTAGAGTCTGCGTTGTCTCAGTCAGGTCACCGCGTGCAAAGTTGCTGTTGAAATTACTGACCAACACCCTCTTGGAATTACAAGCGACAAGCAAGTGAGAATAGACTTCCCGAGGGAGGAAAGACAACAGCTGAATATCACTCGCTGAATGTTGACGTCCAGCTTGTCGGTTGTGGTGACAGTGACTTGAAACAGCGAACATTGTTTAACAAAAATTCTTGAGTTTTTTATTCCCAGAACATGTAAATTTTATCTCAAAGTCTATTACTTGCCCGACCGGGCAAGTGTAATTTATTTTTACCAGCCCGATGTCAGGTTTTACTTGCCCCGGCAAGCGGGCAACCGTTAAGTTCGAGCCCTGATCCCACACTTGGAGACATTACAGCTTTAAAAGTATATCATCCCAACACTTGGAGACATTACAGCTTTAAAAAGTATATCATCCCAACACTTGGAGACATTACAGCTTTAAAACGTATATCATCCTAACACTTGGAGACATTACAGCTTTAAAAAGTATATCATCCCAACACTTGGAGATATTACAGCTTTAAAAAGTATATCATCCCAACACTTGGAGACATTACAGCTTTAAAAAGTATATCATCCCAACACTTGGAGACATTACAGCTTTAAAAAGTATATCATCCCAACACTTGGAAACATTACAGCTTTAAAAAGTATACAAGCTGTATCATCCCAACACTTGGAAACATTACAGCTTTAAAAAGTATATCATCCCAACACTTGGAGACATTACAGCTTTAAAACACAGATCATGCTAAAACCTGGAGACATAAAGAGGTTTGAAAATTATATCATCCAAACACTTGCAGACATTATTGGAGACACTGCAGCATTTGTCTGAATACACCATGATTATGCTTTGAAGTCTTTCAGGTGTATGATAGCTTAGGCAGGTATGGTATGTGTCTTCAAAGTATTTAGTGTATTTCCATATCTCTAAATTCCGGTATTAACTATATTCACTTTCACTAAAATCTTCATAAAAAATCATCATCCATTAATTTTCTTGATCAAAAAAAAAATTCACATGAATAGCTTACAGGTGATATGTAAAACAATGGGTAAAAATACTCAACTTGACAACAAAATTCACATTTGAAATAAATCGGCAAAAAAGTGGAAAGCTACCTTATTTGAGCTAATCATAGTAATATGTTGCTGAAGGTAGACGTATAAGGATGTAATCAATATTACTGTCATGGGCACCAGACTAAAGGCAGGTGACAAATCATGATCTTGTCCTTGCTAGTGTGTTTTACTCATTTTAACACACTAAACAAAAACTTCTGTATCTCAATCTATGCATACATGTAGAAATAGTCTTTAGAACATCACAGTAAGAGATTGGTCACTCCGAATGCCTCCAGTTTCTGATTGCCATAACTAAATTTGCTTTGAAATAATCTTCAAAGAACTGAGAAAACAATTTTTGTTGCTAGTGGTATGTACCGTTTTTACAGTTTAATTAGAATGTTAAATGTGCCTCAGGCTCATTTAATTGGAGTTTGGGGTCGTACATGTTCCTATCAATGCAACAACTCCAACTCCGGATGAATATTTTGAAGTATTTTTGTTTAGATTATATACATGTACACAAGTCTTTCTAGTTCTGTCCCTGTATGACATATTACAAAGCCTTCGAATTGGATTGACAAAACATCCTGTCTTTGTACATATTTATTTAACATTATCTTTCACTTTCAGGCAAAACTCTGTGATAAACAGATGCCATGATAGTTGGCAGAGTCAGAAGCAAAGCAATAAAGAAACATTGACACACAGTGCATTGTATAGGGACTGATATCATAATTGTATGAAAGGGCCTCTAGCTTTACCTTTTGAAGTGTTTTTGCAAGCTTAGAGTAAATGTCACGATTCAATATTATGTACTGTTTGGAAATTCTGTTTGTTTACAAGAATGTTTTAAGATAATTCCCTAGTGTTATTACAATGGTTATTCTGAAGTTCAATTTTTTTTCAGTTGTATAAGAGAGGAGTGGAAGATGGTTTGAAAGACTTATTCATAGTTTGTGTGCAATGTATGATAGTGAGCATACAAGTACAAGTGTGAGTGCTTCTGAACTCTACAACAAGTGGAGGGATCACAGTCAGAAAAATGTAACAACGTAGCTCAGTTATTGAACCACTCTTTTATGAGTTCGAATATGATTGAAAACACCATTTATTATGTATTTTACAGAATCTGTTCTTGCACCATTGTAGGTACCACACCACAAGCACCTACCCATATCACAATAAAAGCAGCTATCTACATACCGGTATATACAGCCTTGGCGTCATGGTTACCAGCATACAATGGTGGCTTTCTATAACACAGCAAAATCTAGTGAGTTTTTATTGGTTTACTGCCTTGGTATATTTCATGTGATTTGGTAAACATCAAGAAACCGTGTCTAAATTGTGAATCAGTGATCTGTGTGTACATGTAACAGGTAACAGTGTAACTGCAGCTTTCACCTCACAGATCAAAAAAACTATTGATTTGTTTCTGTTCTATTTCTGTGTATCACTTCAAAACCCCAGCATTTTGTTGAAATACATGTACTATATGCCTGTCTCTCAAGGTAGTATTTTGCCATAAATTCCTCCAAAAGGAGTATGTCTCAAACAACACGCAGATTGTTTGTAGCCCGTCCTGCTTGAATATGTCACATACATGTATGCTGAATTCTAGTCATGATTAACACCATACTGCAATTATTTTGCGCATACGTCCTTTATGCCACTAAGTGCTTTCTTCTATGGTCAATTCTTTTTGTTGCTCAAAAGTTGTTAATGTCTAAAAAGACTGCATAAATTTGCCACATGAGAAGCCTGTAGCCTATAAAAAGCTATCCTACTGTGAACACTGAATGAATGCACCATGACTTCACTGTATTTGCTGTAATGTACATTGCTACCAGATTTTTAATTGCTACGAAATTTTATTCCTTTCTGTAAAATTTTACCACTGGAAAATATAAAGTATTTCTTTCCTTTTATTTTTTGTATGTTGGAATCTTTTGAATGATGCAGTGTCACACAAATTGATACATTGTGTTTGTATGCTAGTAAGAGTAATCCCCAGGTTGTGAAAGAATCTTACATTGCTGTCATAGCTTTCTTCTTTATCATTTCTTAGGAAAAGCGACTCCTAGACAAGACCGTCTTCCTTGGCTGTGAAGCATTTCCTAAAGACCATGAATTCCTCCAAGGTGATATGTGTGACAGAACTACTGCTGATGGAGCACAACTAGAAAAGAGAACACATTACTGGCACATTAGCTGTGGCAAAGCACTCTCTGAGCTGGATGCTAAAATTACTTGGAAAAGACAAAGTAACAAATCTGGAGTCTGGTATGGCAGATGTTTTTGTTCAGTATAGATATGCATGCTAGAAAAAATATTGTTATTTTTGTGCTGGTACATATATCTCTAGATTGAAGTAATTAAAGCAGATTGTTTAATTGATTCATGTAAATATCTGTGTACCAGTATGTACATACCTGACAATGTAACATGTACCCATGTTCCTCTGTATTTCGTGTCCAATATATGTAATGTAATTATTTTGCACAGGTTCATTTAGTCAATATGTAAGTACAGTCACCTGTAATCTAAATATGCCCATACTGGTGTATGGTCAAAGGGGCGTTCCTTGGTATTCAAAATGTCCATGTCAGGGTGCAGTTCTTAAAGGGGAAGTTCACCAAGGATGATTTTTACATATGTGGTAGCTCTGTGGTCATTTACCCAGGAAAAACTATTTTCACCATTTATAACTCGCAAGATTGTTTACAAAAACGATAAAAATAGTACAGGAAGTTGCCCATGTAATTTGAATCATGGGAAAAGAGCTCCAAGCTTGGAGCTTGCATAATGTTATATGGACGGGACCATCTCCAGACGGGTATGGCCCCCACATTGTCCACTCATAGTAACACAGTAGTAAAAAGCAACACAAAATCTGACAGTTGACAGTTTATCATAAGTGAATCATCGTTTATGCAAGGATACTCAGTATAAACAAAAGTTATGTAAATACGCTTAGCCTGGTTTAAGCATGGGTGAGTGGACAATGCCATACCCTGGGAAAATGGTCCCTTCCATATCACATTATGCAAGCTCCAAGGTTGGCGCTTTTTCCCATGATTCAAATTACATGGGCAACTTCCTGTACTATTTCTATCGTTTTTTGTAAAAAATCTTGCGAGTTATAAATGGCGAAAATAGCTTTTCCGGGTTAAGTGACCACAAAGCTAGCACATTTGTAAAAATCATCCTTGGTGAACTTCCCCTTTAAAAAGCAGCCCCGATTAAAATCTGTGATTGGTTAGATTTTGATGATGCACCACATCTCCTCATAGGACATACAGCTGACCGCAGTTACAAGGGTTCGTGCACTAAACAACAGTTCTACGGGTACAGCATATTGTATATTGCAGAAAATATGTACTCATTTATTCTGAAAGTTACTGCCTACAATGACAGTTTGAATATAACTTCAAAATGAACCCAGCTTAATTACTACTGCATAGTTAGAGGGACTGTGGCTTGGCATAACTTTTGAAGTTTTTCAATATACTTGTTCTGTGTGTCTGTACATTCTTTTCAGATATTTTTGACTTTATGTCATGTGTAATTCAGTGCAGCTGTCACTTTTTCCATTTGAATTTTCTGTGTCCAGATTTGAGCTAACATTGACATGCAAGAACTGATTTATTTCAACATTGGCACAAGGACGCGGCACTGTGACTTAATGATCAATTTGGTTTACTAGCAGTCAACATGGCCTCCCAGATGCTGTTTTGTTTCAAATTTTTATGTCCGTATCCACTTGTCAGACAAGTGTGCATCACTTTCTTACACATGTAGTAGTATTATTTGTGACTTATGACAATGACTTCAGATCAGTTAGCAGCATCTATGATAACTTGTTGTTGACACAGGAATTTACATCAACTGCAATATTACTCACAGTGTTACTTGGCACACTGATAATCAGCTATCAGATTGCATACTTTATAACAGACATTGTCAGCTGGTAATAAAGTTGACTTCTGATTCCAAGGGGGAGCCATGGCTATGATCATTGATAGCCATGATGTGGATGAATCAAATGAGAAATTTAATATTTACAGACAATAAATATCATACAATTGTTGATCGGAAATAAGTCTTATTCATTATTTATATGTAAATTTCTGCCTTCGATGTGAAATAAGAAAATTCCTGGCTTCTGATTGGAGACAATGCTGACATTGCCTATGATGTTTTGCTACCTTGAATTCAACATTCTGTTGTCACTCAGAAATCTGATAGCTGATTACTGGGGTACTTATCAACTTACATAGCTGTCTCCCAAAATATACTAGATGTTTGGTTAAGCAATATTGTGTTTGCCATAAGTCTGGACTTATGAAAGTTATAATGAAAGTAATACATGTACACAGGCTGAAATCTTTACCGTATCCTTGGTAATAAGTTTTTAAATGATTTATTATCTTCTCTGTATCTTTCTTGCAGCAAAAGAAAAGCGAGTACCCAGTCAGACAGGAAAGGATGAAGTTAACTTGCCACCAACTCCATTTATACTGCAGTCAAGTGACATGAAGATTGCAGATGAGAGAGTATGCAGTGTTCAAGTATAGGATAAAGCCCGAGTACAAGGGCTCTTCTGGTATATAAAGTCCAACCCAACGATAAAATGTCGAGGCCGCAGGCCGAGACATTTTATCGTAGGGTTGGACTTTATATACCAGAAGAGCCCGAGTACGAGGGTTTTATCCGACTTAAAAACTATATTTTCGTTTTCAATGTGTTTACGTCAACCGTCCCCTTTGTCAATGTAACATGTTTAGGATATGAATTAAAACTTTTATTTGTGAAATAGCCTTCCAATGTTATGGAACATCCTATAAATGCCCTAGGGCACATTAGTTTAAATGCCCTAGGGCACATTAGTTTATGTTTGTACCACAGCAGATGTTGTGTTGCAGCTTGTTTCCGCTGTGTTACCAAATTTGAATATTAAAACATACCAGATGTCTACAGAATATGACATGTTCACTTTTGATTGGACAGTACTTTACTACGGCGCTGTCATTCGTTTCTGGAATTTGGTGACCCCAAGGCTTTACGAGTAGATAAAACACCCTGAATTGAGCAATCTGATTGGTCAATCAACAGTAGATAGTTTTTAAGTACCCATTAATTTCAGTTATACCATAAACCAAGGACTTTATTTGAACATGCCATTGGTATGAAGAGTGTAGAAGGGAAAAAGTTTAAAGGTTAGAACTTTTGTATGAAGTAAATTACAGAGAAAAGTACAAATCATAAGAAAAGTGCTTTGGGCTCTGAACCCTGAGTATTTTGGATTAAACAGGAACTTCCCTATAAAAGCCGGATCATTGTAAATCCATGCAAATGTGAAAAAGCTACACTACTGATTGGGCATGCTGTCTTTGGTCCCAGAATCCCATAATTTTGCCATGTTTCGAGCTTTCAGTGTCATCGAATCTTGCATATGATGTCTGTGAATATATAGCGACTACACAAGTCAAAAATAAACTGAAAAAAATGTTCCGTTTTATGTCGGAGAACGCATGTTTCAAAATGTGTTCCCTGCACAACCATTTGACCCCTCTTTGCATATGTCACGAAGTGCCCATCATGATTATGCAAATTTATCATACGGTCAAAGCAGAGCTATGAGAATTCAAAAACTCCCGCCCAGTGTACTGTAAGCAAATTGCTGCGTCATTGGTAATCTCCCTATTGTGCGCCCATGGTCCTGTAATTTCCCGTTTAAGGCAAAGTTGAATTACAAACCTTAGACAGAATTTGTTTTGTTTTCTACCATGACTTTAGACAACTCTGATAAGGATAATTATTGCATTGTTTATTGTATTGACACACTGAGCATAAGCACTGTGTAATGTTAAGTTATTAGCTACTATAGACTATAGTCTATAGAAGCTATTGGGATGGCTCTCCGTCCGGCGTCAGTCTGTATGTATGTATGTATGTATTCCGTTTGTGAGGCGTCCGTCCGCTCAAATATCTTGAGAACTGCAGTACTTACTGATTTGATATTTGTTGTGTAGATGAAAAATATGATTTTGAGAAACTAGTTTTTTTAGTTTTTTGATAATGTTGAAAATGGGCAAATTAATGCCAAAAAAAGTGTTTTTGGTAAAAAATCTTCTTCTTCATAACCGCTGATCAGACAGCTTTGTTATTTGGTATACAGGTCCCTAGGGATAACCCAACTCAGATTTGTTCAAATTGTGATGAAATATGCAAATGTGTATTTTTAAGGAATTTTTTTGTCATTTTTGGTCAAAATTTGACTTTCATTGTATGTAATTCCTGTACTGTATAAACCCTATCAATTCACCCAGAAAAAAATAATTAAGATGATTTTAAATAATTGAATTAATTAGGAAATCATCAAAGCCAAAATAATTTTAGTGTGGAATTATCAGAAAGTTCAACTTTTTTTGACAGTTCATAGTGAAATGCTTACCATCTTGGAGGATTAAAACATGTAAAAGCAACTTTCCTGAATCCCAACTTTGATATATTCTGAACCGCCATTTATGTTATCGAAAAGAAATTGCTCATAATGGTTTGTCATGATAGGGTGGTCAAATAAATAGAGATTCCATTTATGGTTGACTTGGTCAGGATAAAATAAAATTACTTTTTGAGGAAAAAAATAGAGTGGTCAATTAATAGAGCTGTCAAAGTGATATGGTTTTTATGGTAAAGCTGGGCTGTAAGATTCCTCATGTGCTATTTATAGCAATTATGCAATCTGTGTAAACAGTGCAATGAAAGTGTAACATGATTCCTTATAATGCTTTTGATGACCTTGAACTTCTTAAGTTTCAAAGATTTGTCTCTTCAGTGTGCTTTCTCTGAGTATGTACAGTCTCAACTTATTCAACAGAACTTCCTTACAATGTTAATTTGAAAGTTAAAATGTGCTTGATTAATAGGATGAAAATACTGATATTGAAAGATAGCCAGCTCAAGATTCTTTATAACCTGACAGATATGCTGTTTTTTTATGAAGTAAATCTTGATTTAAGCAAGTCTTGTTTACTTTAATTAGAATGTCATTAACTCTCGTTTATTTGCTATTATAGACTAATATTATATAGTCTGATGAAATATGCAAATATGTATTTTTACGGAATTTTTCTCCATTTTTTGTCAGGCCATCCTGAAATGAGCTATCAAAGATATCCACCTTCTTCATCAATACATGTGTCACAAAAGGTTATTCTCTACATAACACAGCAGAGCTCTGTCAACTGTTGGGTGGCTTGTTTTTTCAAAACCACTGGTCAGACAGCTTTAATATTTGGATTACATGTCCCTAGGATGACCTTAGTGAGATAATTTCATACAGTCAGGAAATACTTAATTTTGTATCCATGTCTATAGTAGCTTCAGGGACTTTGGCCCTATGTTTGTTTTTACCTTGACAGGTTTTCACCAATGGCATCATACTGTATGCACTGAGGACGAGCAGTGTACCAGCTTTGTAAAGGTCTTCACTTTCTTGCAACATTGGTCCACAAAGTAGAAGAAATAAAGGCCATCAGAACATGTGTTGACAAGGTGTTAGCAACGATGGAAAAGCAATTTCCAGTGTCATTGAAGGCAAGTAACTTATCATATTACATATGAATTAATTATGGTAAATAGTCATTATGATTTATTCTATACATAATGTCTTCTGAGACTTTGCCTATGATAATAGAATAATAACATCCTCAAGTGGTTGTATGTGAACCAAGTTTTAGTCTGTTTTCTGCAGACTGTGATTTGGCAGGACAACAGTGTAAATACAGTTCACAGAGAAATGTGTTATAATGTCATGAATTAAAAGTTGTGTTTTAAGTTTTTTTGAAAAAACTACCAGTACCATATCTGCACATGGCATGTAACAGATGAGCAAATACACAAACCCCAGCCAATGGCCTTATAGTTTTATGTGAACAAGCTGGTATTTTGTTTTGCTCTTAGTAGCACAACAGACAAGCAGATTGTTGGCTTTAACAATTACATTGAACTTGTTGGTTAGTTGAAATAGTTGGTGGGTTAGTGATCTTTTTTGCCAGTAGACCTCTCAAAATATGTGCTTACCCCTGCACAAGAAACCTTACTATTTGTCACCATGTCTGTGCATTTCAGACTGATCCAGAATGGTTTTAAATTGCTCTATCTGTATAATTACATACTGTTATGGCATTACAAGTATTCTGTTCAGTCATTACAGCAATGATAATTTGTTTGTATTTTCCAACAGACATTAATGTGGCACCTACATGTACCTCACCACCTCCCTGATCAATTGCAAGATTATGACCCATTAGGAACTCACTCCATGTTCTCGATAGAATAATTAAGTTTCCTTACAAGGAGGATGATGAAGTACAGACATCCTGAAGTGACAGCGCTAAATTTGTGGAGGGTCAGTATAAACCTAATGAATTTGACAGACAAAAAAGACTGGTACATTATTAGTCAAGTATACTCACACTGAACTGCCACATTGAACCAAATTGACGTTATGTTATGAGACATGGGACCACTCTTTGTAAAAATATAATGGTGATCCCTCTCAAAAGCTATCGGTTTTGGAAGCAAACTATGGGGTTAACACAACCCCCAATTACCAACTCCTGTGTAACTTAGAGTAGGAAGCAAACAATGGGGTTAACACCACCCCCAATTACCACCCCAATTATTAACTCCTTTGTAACTTAGAGCAGTGTAAACCAAGCCATGAATGACTCTTTGACTGTACATTTAGCTGTTATAGAATGCTGGCAAACTACGGTATGTCTACTTTTTGTGTTCTTCTGTCTGTGAATAAATATGTTGTCATCTTCTGGTGGATCTTTCAATGGTTGATACATAGTTTCCTTGATTTTCTGCTTGACATAGACTTTCCGATACTAACTTTTATTGTACCTTTCCTTTACACTGTTTAGATAAGTAACCTGTCATGTTTGATTGACCTAAGTTGTGCAGAGTTACAGCAGATCAAGACAGCTCTCAAATATTTGAAGGTAAAAGCTTAAATAAACTTGAATTGTGTTGTATAAACTTTGCCGAAACAGTTTAAGGACTTGAAATACTTCTATGTACTGGAATGAAATCTTAATTTGAGTTTATCTGCTATTTCCAACTTTGGCATGTGACACACATTTTGTGCGTATATCTGAGTGGGTAGTTGCAGCTGTTATGATAAACCAGCTTTTCAAGTTGTAAATATATATGACAGTTAGCAATATAAATGTTTTTCTTAAAGTACAGTGTATGTATTCAATGCATTACAGAAGCTTTGAGTCTCATGAGTTTGAGAAATAGAATAATGAAATATGTACATAATTCCCAGCATTCCGAATGAGTGTGGCTGTGCCATGGACTAGTGATTCCCTGTCTAGCGGCTGTATCCATCTGAGCCGTAGGAAAGGGGATCACAAGTCCACAATGCAGCCTCAACAGTGAGGAATATGATGATTATATATTAATAACGTGCATAGACCCAGTTTTCGGTGAATAAACATCTCAAGTATGATATTTCACACAAATGCTGTGAAAGAACTATTGGGACTAGTTGAATAGAATCTATGCACTGGTGTTATGCAGTCATGCACAGCCATGTTTGAGGTTAGACTTTGAGCACAACAAAACTGCTCTTACGGATAATATCATCTCTCAGTTGGGATTTTCTGAATGAATCAAGCAGAGTGTCTCAAAGCTTTGATGACCGATGTTCAACAGCAAATTGCAATTCAGGTAACATGATGCACAACATGCATGAACAGAGCTGAAACTTGAACACTCAAATGTACTGAAAATTCTGCTAATTATTGTTGGTACCATACAAAACAGCATTTCTCCTGGTCCATCAAGTCCATAGAAGTAACCTATCCGTATGTAGCTGCTGTCAGAAATGATGAACACTCATTGCTTCCTAGGCTTGACTCATTGATGGCTACTAAATGCCCCGGCAGTGTTGATTGTGATGATGAACGTGCAACCTGTCAATGTTGCTTCAATAAACATCCCTGCTGCTGAAGTGATCATAGTACTCTGTGAGTCATTGTTTACACTTATGTTGTTTATGAATTTTGCAACAGCTCTTTTGACAATCAGATAGACAACATAAAATGCTAGCAACGGAGCAACATCATGTAAATATCAGTGGTGAAGAAATTGGAAGATGAATTGCCAACGCCAAAAAATTCTTGTATCAATCATGTTGTGTTGTAGCACCCCATATCAGAACTCCATATATCCCTACTTTTGCATTTTTAGAATTTGATAATGAGCCCTGAAAAGCTGATTTTGTTTGTTTACAGTGAAAGTAATCTGGGACACATATCCACACCATGTGGCATTATGGATTCATTGTAGTCATATGTCAATACTGTGATGTCATACTATAGGGATAACTGGGTCTATGTCAATACTGTGATGTCATACTATAGGGATAACTGGGTCTATGTCAATACTGTGATGTCATACTATAGGGATAACTGGGTCTATGTCAATACTGTGATGTCATACTATAGGGATAACTGGGTCTATGTCAATACTGTGATGTCATACTATAGGGATAACTGGGTCTATATCAGGACTGTGATGTCATACTATAGGGATAACTGGGTCTATGTCAATACTGTGATGTCATACTATAGGGATAACTGGGTCTATGTCAATACTGTGATGTCATACTATAGGGATAACTGGGTCTATGTCAATACTGTGATGTCATACTATAGGGATAACTGGGTCTATGTCAAAACTGTGATGTCATACTATAGGGATAACTGGATCTATGTCAATACTGTGATGTCATACTATAGGGATAACTGGGTCTATGTCAATACTGTGATGTCCTGGGATGACTGGATCTATGTAATGTGATAATATGGATTCAGTGTAGTCATATGCCAATAGTGTGATGTCATACTATAGGGATAACTGGGTCTATGTATGTGATAATATATATTTTATTGAAAACATGCATGAGACTGCACTGTTGCCAACCTGACATATACATATACATGTTACAAATTCTCAAGCTGCCTTTTAACAAAAGCTTGAAAAAGCAACCATCTTACCGAATAATGTGATACAAAGTGTGTGACATCAAATACAGTTATAGTGACTTACCGTACTCAAAGTGAATGTAAAAACAATAGAAATGTACAAATGTAGAAATATCAGCATTTGCAATGTACAAGATGAGAAATTATGTTAGCATGTTAGTTTTCACTTACATGTACTTTTCAAAATAAAGCTCCAGCCAATTGATCCAAGAACAAACGTATTGCACTTTCCATAAAAGTAATTTTTACCAAACTGATACTAGCAAATGCACTTCACATCACTAACAATAATCTCCATTTGCATTATTTAAGGTTGGCAGACCAATACCTGTTCCCATGTAAGCAGGAGGGATTTGTGTTTCCTTCATGACCACATCCCACAGGAAGTGATGACATCACCTGCCACATACACAAAGTACTTCACAAACAGCATGGCAGTACAAAGTGACATCAAGTCCATGGGAGTACCGCGTGAAGATGTAGAGGGAAGCTACTCTATGGTTTCATCCGTTCCGAGGGATAGAAATGTGTTCATAGGGAGGAATTCAGTTCTTTCTTGCTTATGAACATAAATCTGTTACTGAGTTGGCATACGTTTACCAAATAAAGAATAAAAATCAGAGGTCATTATGCAAAATGGTGAAGCCACTGTTGCATTACAGCAAAATCCAACCCTATGAATCCATTTTGCCATCCTTACGAAGTGTCACCTCTATTAGTTCATGCTTGGGAGGGAGGAAACATATGGATTTTAAATTACAACAACTGATGTAATGCCCCAGTAATGCTGACTTTTACCCATTTTAGCTTCGAAATTACAGGTTCTTCCCATAAATTCATTGTGAAATGTTGTACAGTGAAGATTTGGTCATTTTTTTCTCTCAAAAACCATTTGTCTGATAGCTTAGATATATTGTATACAGTCTCCTAGGGATGATCTCAGTGTGATTCATTGCAAGTATGATAAAAATCAGCAAATTTTGTATTTTTGAGGTAATTTTTGCCATTGTCAGTCAAAATGTTTATTTCTCAAAAACTACTTGTCTGATAGCTTTGATATTTGGTTTACATGTTACTAGAGATGATCTTAAGGTGATATATTAAAATTATGATGAAATCTTCAATTTTATATTTTTGAGGCTATTATTGCCAATTTTGGTCAAGCCATCCTGACGTGAGCTATCAAAAATTTCCACCACAGACTGTGGACTGTCTGCATCATAATCTTGTTATTTATTCCGCCCTGTTGTATTTTACGTCATGTAAGTTGAATTTCAGAGACAAACTGTCTAATTTTTCTTTTTTTTCAACATTGGGCCAATAACAAGTTGAGTTGGAATGAACAAGTGTGTATTTGTCATTTTTTTTGTGTATGTAATATTTGGGAAAAACACTTGCACCAATGTCTGTAGATCACTTACCAGTCCTAGCAGCAAGACTATGTGATGATACTTGGAATATTCTATTTTCTAAATTTCTTTGTTATTTCCTAAATTTTGATTAAAAGTTGTCTTCTCAGAAACTATTTCTTTGATTGATATCTCTGAAGTTTCAGTTGAGTCTATGGATCTTCTCCTAAATGGTTGGACATAGGCATTGAACAGTTTCTTGAAGACTAACATTGAAAAGTGTAAATATGGATATGCTAGAGTATATTTCTTACAAACGTTTATTCCTTTGTCGAAAACAATGGCAATTAAATAAAAGTCTGAATAATATTGCATCAACTGTAATGACATGTGTCTTAAATGTGTTGTACGCTATATGTGTTCTCTAAGCTTCTACATGACAACTGTTTTCAGATATTCAAATAAGTGGTGTCTTCTGCATCACGTCATGGACTTTTCAATTTCATTTCACGGCTAAATCATGAAATATAATATTGCAGACAACATACGCTTATTTATTCATTGCTGTAGGTTGTTTTGTAATCACTTCTTTTTCTGTTTGTCGTCGTTATGAAAGCTGAACAAGCACAATGATAGAATAATTTCCAAAAGTCAGGGAAACAGCTTATTTATCAAAAGTCATACAAGGCAATAAAGAGGCTTATTACAACAAGACATGAATGATCACCTTGCAAATAAATTCAACTTTGGTGAAAGAGGATTAATTCTTTGCAGATTGATAGCAAGCTTAAAGGAACTATATTTGTCTGTGGAGGGACCGTGACACTATCGATGCCAGTTGCATTAATTTTACCCGCTGAGGGCGTCCTACACATCAAGTCCTCAGAACCTATCACAAAAACCCTGTCAGAGAATGAAGGGGTGAACTTCGCGACACGGCTTCACAACGATTTTGATATAATTTGCAGCAATTTTTATTCAATTTGAAGACATTAATGATGGGAGCATTATTTTTGACCAACTCTGCCCCTTATCCAAATCGGTGCGCTCTCCTTCTCCATTTGTCGACATGTTCATTGTATACCTTGTTCTGATTATAAAATGGACATTCTTTCGTGATCATTGAACAGGTTTTGCTCATTTGAAGTAATTCAAGCCATTAAACAAGCATATGCACACTTCAAAGCGTATCGATAGATGATGGTCACCAATTGCATAGCACAGCGAGTGAGGTAGAGTTGTTGATAACTTCGAACTCTTCTGTGCGGGTTGTTTTGCGTACAGGTACAGCGTTGCTCGGGTCATTGATTGAAGGCGCTGGATCGACGCGAAGAGCGAGGATGACGGCCTTCCATCGACTATCCAAGCAATGTTGAAAGCACTTGTGGGTATGCGTGGTACGTGGTACCGCTATTGACGGTAGAGGGGCTCCGAGACTAGTGTACTGCCGACATGGCCTGATGATATTAGCTCTCTCAGGAAATAAGCGTCTATGCGTGGTCTCAAAATGGTGTAGCATGGGATGCTGTTTGTCAATCATAGAGGTCGAACAGCCCTTGAACCCTATTTGGAGGAAAAGCCCTATTTATATATTGGACACTAAAAAATCACAAAAACAGTTAAGTTTGATCCCCCTCTTTTCAGAATTTGTTAAGTTTGACAGGTCATTATGTACATTTTCAGATTTCAACTGGCATCAGACTGCAAAGCAGGTAAACTCGTAAAGACCGTGACAAAGTAAAAATACAGCTAGCACTGTTATATTAATTGTTATTAAAATCTCATTGCGCTTTGATAATGGCCTGCATGGACGTAGAATTAACGGGGAATTGGGATGGGGTGGGGATGGGGGTGGGGGATAGGGGCTAGTGCACTTTGCGGTTTGGTCACTAGTTTTCATGCGAGCATTTGAGGGAGGGCCACTGTCTTACGTGCAACGATTCCAGGATGAAATAAATCCCGAAATGTCCAAAATATGCCTTTAACGTATACAACAAATCAAGGCTTGTTCATTCTTTGTGTTGACAAGATATCATCAAGATTGTCCTATTTATAAATGACTGTCATTCACCATACTTATCAAAATAAACTGTGTTGGAGCATGGTCCTCATAGGGGGGTATACAAAACGAAGACCGAAGATCGAAGACCGAAGACCGAAGACCCCTGAATTTGGATTAAAGGCACGATGCACTCTAACCGGCAAGGACGGATCGAACGTTATTGTATTTAGTACGCAGTAATTACGCTGTTTCAGACATAATACACGCCAAATTACCATCGCATCGGAATCAAACTGAAACACTCGCCTGCGCGACTTGATAACGATGGCGGCTAACATTTCAAACACAATACACGAAGTTCAACCGAAATACGGCGAAATATGGCCCTTAAATACCGGAGATATCACAGTTCTTTGATTTGTACTTTTGACTTTGACAGATACGGCAAGCCGCTAGTATTGGTTTCGGATTGTAATTCTCAAATAGGCGCAACTATTTTAAGTTTTAATGTTTCATATAGCCATTTTTGATATAGTTGTGGATGAATAACTCTCTCCTTGACGAAATGAAATAATCCCGACGAAAAATGGACGATTTTTACGAGAGATATGCCAGGGTCTTCGTTTTGTACATTTGGACTTGAAAAACGCCCAAAATTAGTAGGTTTTTCTTAAATTACTCCAAAAATATACATCCAAATTTTGTTTTTGGTACGGAATTGACTTCCTCCCACTATTCGTCACAAAATAAACCAATACCGAAAATGAATAGTCCTTAAATACAGGAGATATCAAGGGTCTTCGTTTTGTACTTTTGACTTTGACAGATACGGTAAGCCGCTGGCGTTCGTTCGGATTCCGATTCTTAAATAAACGTAACTATTTTAGGTTTTAATGTTTCATATGGCCATTTTTGATATAGTTGTGGATGAATAACTCTCTCCTTGACCAATTGAAATAATCCCGACGAAAAATGGACGATTTTTACGAGAGATATGCCAGGGTCTTCGTTTTGTACATTTGGACTTGAAAAACGCCCAAAATTAGTAGGTTTTTCTTAAATTACTCCAAAAATATACATCCAAATTTTGTTTTTGGTACGGAATTGACTTCCTCCCACTATTCGTCACAAAATAAACCAATACCGACAATGAATAGTCCTTAAATACCGGAGATATCAAGGGTCTTCGTTTTGTACTTTTGACTTTGACAGATACGGTAAGCCGCTGGCGTTCGTTCGGATTCCGATTCTTAAATAAACGTAACTATTTTAGGTTTTAATGTTTCATATGGCCATTTTTTATATCGTTGTGGATAAATAAGTCTCTCCTTGACCAATTGAAATAATCCCGACGAAAAATGGATGATTTTTACGAGAGATATGCCAGGGTCTTCGTTTTGTACATTTGGACTTGAAAAACGCCCAAAATTAGTAGGTTTTCTTAAATTACTCCAAAAATATACGTCCAAATTTTGTTTTTGGTACGGAATTGACTTCTTCCCACTATTCGTCAGAAAATAAACCAATACCGAAAATGAATAGTCCTGAAAAAAACAGGAGATATCAAGGGTCTTCGTTTTGTACTTTGACTTTGACAGATACGGTAAGCCGCTGGCGTTCGTTCGGATTCCGATTCTTAAATACACGTAACTATTTTAGGTTTAATGTTTCATATGGCCATTTTTGATATAGTTGTGGATGAATAACTCTCTCCTTGACCAATTGAAATAATCCCGACGAAAAATGGACGATTTTTACGAGAGATATGCCAGGGTCTTCGTTTTGTACATTTGGACTTGAAAAACGCCCAAAATTAGTAGGTTTTTCTTAAATTACTCCAAAAATATACATCCAAATTTTGTTTTTGGTACGGAATTGACTTCCTCCCACTATTCGTCACAAAATAAACCAATACCGACAATGAATAGTCCTTAAATACAGGAGATATCAAGGGTCTTCGTTTTGTACTTTTGACTTTGACAGATACGGTAAGCCGCTGGCGTTCGTTCGGATTCCGATTCTTAAATAAACGTAACTATTTTAGGTTTTAATGTTTCATATGGCCATTTTTGATATAGTTGTGGATGAATAACTCTCTCCTTGACCAATTGAAATAATCCCGACGAAAAATGGACGATTTGTAGGAGAGATATGCCAGGGTCTTCGTTTTGTACATTTGGACTTGAAAAAACGCCCAAAATTAGTAGGTTTTTCTTAAATTACTCCAAAAATATACATCCAAATTTTGTTTTTGGTACGGAATTGACTTCTCCCACTATTCGTCACAAAATAAACCAATACCGACAATGAATAGTCCTTAAATACCGGAGATATCAAGGGTCTTCGTTTTGTACTTTTGACTTTGACAGATACGGTAAGCCGCTGGCGTTCGTTCGGATTCCGATTCTTAAATAAACGTAACTATTTTAGGTTTTAATGTTTCATATGGCCATTTTTGATATAGTTGTGGATAAATAACTCTCTCCTTGACCAATTGAAATAATCCCGACGAAAAATGGACGATTTTTACGAGAGATATGCCAGGGTCTTCGTTTTGTACATTTGGACTTGAAAAACGCCCAAAATTAGTAGGTTTTTCTTAAATTACTCCAAAAATATACATCCAAATTTTGTTTTTGGTACGGAATTGACTTCCTCCCACTATTCGTCACAAAATAAACCAATACCGACAATGAATAGTCCTTAAATACCGGAGATATCAAGGGTCTTCGTTTTGTACTTTTGACTTTGACAGATACGGTAAGCCGCTGGCGTTCGTTCGGATTCCGATTCTTAAATAAACGTAACTATTTTAGGTTATAATGTTTCATATGGCCATTTTGATATAGTTGTGGATGAATAACTCTCTCCTTGACCAATTGAAATAATCCCGACGAAAAATGGACGATTTTTACGAGAGATATGCCAGGGTCTTCGTTTTGTACATTTGGACTTGAAAAACGCCCAAAATTAGTAGGTTTTTCTTAAATTACTCCAAAAATATACATCCAAATTTTGTTTTTGGTACGGAATTGACTTCCTCCCACTATTCGTCACAAAATAAACCAATACCGACAATGAATAGTCCTTAAATACCGGAGATATCAAGGGTCTTCGTTTTGTACTTTTGACTTTGACAGATACGGTAAGCCGCTGGCGTTCGTTCGGATTCCGATTCTTAAATAAACGTAACTATTTTAGGTTTTAATGTTTCATATGGCCATTTTTGATATAGTTGTGGATAAATAACTCTCTCCTTGACCAATTGAAATATCCGACGAAAAATGGACGATTTTTACGAGAGATATGCCAGGGTCTTCGTTTTGTACATTTGGACTTGAAAAACGCCCAAAATTAGTAGGTTTTTCTTAAATTACTCCAAAAATATACATCCAAATTTTGTTTTTGGTACGGAATTGACTTCCTCCCACTATTCGTCACAAAATAAACCAATACCGACAATGAATAGTCCTTAAATACCGGAGATATCAAGGGTCTTCGTTTTGTACTTTTGACTTTGACAGATACGGTAAGCCGCTGGCGTTCGTTCGGATTCCGATTCTTAAATAAACGTAACTATTTTAGGTTTTAATGTTTCATATGGCCATTTTTGATATAGTTGTGGATGAATAACTCTCTCCTTGACCAATTGAAATAATCCCGACGAAAAATGGACGATTTTTACGAGAGATATGCCAGGGTCTTCGTTTTGTACATTTGGACTTGAAAAACGCCCAAAATTAGTAGGTTTTTCTTAAATTACTCCAAAAATATACATCCAAATTTTGTTTTTGGTACGGAATTGACTTCCTCCCACTATTCGTCACAAAATAAACCAATACCGACAATGAAGGTCCTTAAATACCGGAGATATCAAGGGTCTTCGTTTTGTACTTTTGACTTTGACAGATACGGTAAGCCGCTGGCGTTCGTTCGGATTCCGATTCTTAAATAAACGTAACTATTTTAGGTTTTAATGTTTCATATGGCCATTTTGATATAGTTGTGGATGAATAACTCTCTCCTTGACCAATTGAAATAATCCCGACGAAAAATGGACGATTTTTACGAGAGATATGCCAGGGTCTTCGTTTTGTACATTTGGACTTGAAAAACGCCCAAAATTAGTAGGTTTTTCTTAAATTACTCCAAAAATATACATCCAAATTTTGTTTTTGGTACGGAATTGACTTCCTCCCACTATTCGTCACAAAATAAACCAATACCGACAATGAATAGTCCTTAAATACCGGAGATATCAAGGGTCTTCGTTTTGTACTTTTGACTTTGACAGATACGGTAAGCCGCTGGCGTTCGTTCGGATTCCGATTCTTAAATAAACGTAACTATTTTAAGTTTTAATGTTTCATATGGCCATTTTTGATATAGTTGTGGATGAATAACTCTCTCCTTGACCAATTGAAATAATCCGACGAAAAATGGACGATTTTACGAGAGATATGCCAGGGTTTTCGTTTTGTACATTTGGACTTGAAAAACGCCCAAAATTAGTAGGTTTTTCTTAAATTACTCCAAAAATATACATCCAAATTTTGTTTTTGGTACGGAATTGACTTCCTCCCACTATTCGTCACAAAATAAACCAATACCGACAATGAAGTGCCCTTAAATACAGGAGATATCAAGGGTCTTCGTTTTGTACTTTTGACTTTGACAGGTACGAAAGCATGATCTAGCGTTGATTACAGATTACGAATCTAAAATTCACTGAATTATATTTGTTTTATTTGTTGTTAGGCATTTTTTACTACATTTATAATAATAAATGCATAAATGAATATCGAAGAGTTAAATAAATTATTTATTTATATTAATTAACATACATACATGCATACATACATACATACATACATACATACATACATACATACATACATACATACATACATACATACATACATACATACATACATACATACATACATACATACATACATACATACATACATACATACAGACATACAGACATGCAGACAGATAGAGATAGATGGAGAGGTAGATAGATAGATAGATAGATAGATTATGTATATATATATATATATATATATATATATATATATATATATATATATATATATATATATATATATATATATATATATATATATAAAGCTTAATGCACTTTGAACGTTTTTTTTATTAAAACAAAATGAACTGTCAACTTTACGCTGATCTTACATAGTCCTTTGTAATGGTAAAACATCAAATTTGTAGCGATTCGAACTTCAAGATAACTACTGTATTGTGATCGGTATTATCTTACGAAGGAAAACAATTGCTTAGAACAATTACAGCGAGGGTCATCGGTTTATGATACTGTTGAAACATTTTTACACAAGGTACATGTGTACATGTTGCTTAATAAGTAATAGCATTGGTAGTACGACAGACCCTAACTTGGTGATGTGCATTTTAATAGCCATCCTGACATCGCCGTATAAGTAACTGTGATTCTCCTTATCGCTTATAACAAATGCCAATTTGATGCGTGTTGAGACTGAGTAAAATAGTACGTTTTACATTGTAGTGCGAAACAATATAACTTTATCTGTGAGATGATTATCTACGTTCAATATTGAAGCTTACAAACACTTGCTTAGTCACTGAACTTCTCATTTGTAGCACTACAACCGTTATGAACGATCGTCCGGGTCTTGCACAGCGCCTGAAACATTTAGCACCAAAACAAGTGTCTGGATATCAAATTTTGGGTAACCCAACTGTCCCAAAAATATCGTCAGCCCAAAAATTTGTCACTTTCAAATTCAGAGCAAATTTTACTAAATTTTATGTAATTTCCGCGTTGTATATCTTGTATGGGGTTTTACACACAAAATAAAATCAAACACGATTGGAACTAATTTGGGATAATTGGATGGTGAAGTAATGTCTATTTGATCTGTAAATGTAAGCTCATCTACGTTTTAGCTACGCTGTCAGCGACGCGGAGTTTATCAAATAGGTTGATTTTCCGTCGTCGTCCGTCATCCGTCAACAATTGCCTTCTCCTCGGAAACCGCAAGTCCGATTGCTTTGAAATTTTATATGCAGTTCACTTGGGGTTACTTCACTTAAGTTTGTTCAAATCGTAGTGAAATTTGCGTATTTGCATTTTAGGGGCATTTTTTCCAGTTTTTGGTAAAACAATCTTCTTCTCTGAAACCACTTGTCCGATTGCTTTGCAATTTAATATGCAGTTTACTTAGGGTGACTCCAGTCAGATTTGTTCAAATCGTGGTGAAATTTGCATATTTGTATTTTAAGGCAATTTTTGTCGTTTTTGGTAAAAAAATAATTAAAAATCTTCTTCTTCAAAACTACCTGTCAGTTAGCTTTGCTATTTCCCTACGGATGATCTACTTCAGATTTGTTCAAATTGTGCAGAAATATTCAAATTTGCATTTTAAGGCAATTTTGCCATTTTAGGTAAAAAATTGTGTTTCTCAAAAAGTACTGGTTTGATAGCTTTGAAATTGGTATAGAGGTTCCTACAGATCAACTAATTTCTGATGAAATCTGTAATTTTGTATTTTTCGGGCCAATTTTGCCATTTTTGGTCCAAAGATTTGTTTCTCAAAAACTGCAAAGATTTGTTTCTCAAAACTGCAAGTCGATATCTTTGATATTTGGTATACAGTTTCCAAGGGGCTATTGTAATATATGATATATTGAAATTATGGTGAAATCTGCAATGTTTATTTTTGGGGCAATCTTTACCATTTTTGGTCAGAAAATTTTATTCTCAAAAAACTACTCGTCAGATAGCTTTGGTTGACATGTTCCTAGGGATTATCTGATGAGATATATTCAAATTATGATGAAATTGTGTATTTTTGCAGCTATTTTAGCCACTTTTTTCCGGCTACTGAATTGAGCTATCAAAGATTTCCACCTTCTTCATCAACATGTGTCAAAAAAAGTTATTCTCTACATAAACACAGCGTAGCTATATCTTCCGTTAGGTCGCTTGTCTTTTTAAGTGACAAATGCATTTGTTTTTATGAGTAATTTGTAATATTGCATCATTCCGCTATAGGGCACGTACAATTTTGAGAAATTTGAAAAATATGAAAATCCAATTATCTCAAATTAGTTCCAATCGTGTTATCAACAAAACAATCGTCGTCCTACCTAACCAAATTCTCGGAGACATGTTACAAGAAACACACAGTTGTTTAGGTCACGTACTTGGCAATAACAATACAAAAAACGAATTTGTGTAACCACTCAAGCCATTTCAATATATCCACAATACAATGTTAGAGTAAACATTAGTCAATTTTGATGCATGAAACAAATTCCAGTACGACCATTCGATTTATCCACTATGTGCTACTTAAAGAGGCACTCCCACTTGGTAACATTTTTAAAACGTATTTTTTAATGCCAACGGTCGATATTTGACGTTGCGACTGCGCGCGGATCGCGAGATATCGATAAAAACATGTCCTCAAAAAAGTAAAAGTTTGAATTCCGGTGGCCCACCTAAATTCAGCTTCCGAACATCGAACGTTCGGCACTGGGGCCATTGTCAACTAAGCTATGGAGTACGAGTCCACGCTGACGCTGCTGTACGCCACAGTACCACTCGCGTCGGTGATCGGTCATGCCCCATGGGGGAAAGCCGAGTCTTACTGACTCGGAGAAAAGACGGAAAACAAAAGTTTGCTGATTCCGCCAGAATTCGCATAGGTGACTAGCACATACGTGCGGTTGATACATAGCGGCCGCCGCGTGGTATGCACGCATACCGCGCGTGGCGGCCGCTATGTATCGAACCATGCGTAACTGTGTGGCAGACGACAAAATGTAGTCATCAGAGGCGACTAACTAATATTTTACAGGTAAAAACTGATATCTATGTGGTATTGGTTAAAAATATAATAGAACTGACTGAGAATAATGAAAAAGACAAAAACTAAGGAGAAGTTTAAAAAAAAACTTTATACCTGAAGTGAAGGCATAATGCTGTATATATAAAGTCTTCGCATTGGGAGGTAAATTAATTGCGTCATTCGAACTTATTATGGACTCCCTAGAATATCGTCAATCAGCACTACAACAAACCTTCGGGGGATTTCGGGTCATAATCAGAAACAATCGTAAAACTTCGGAATGTGAAAAATACGCTTGGGAAATGACACGTTGTTATCGATATCTCGCGATCCGCTTGCAGTCGCCACGTCAAATATCGACTGTTGGCATTTTAAAATGTGCTTTAAAAATGTTACAAAGTGGGAGTGCCTCTATATAATGCCTGCATCAACATCATCTTCTTTGTACGCATAAATATACGATTCATTGTGAGCTTTCACGATCGAAACTCAATCTGGAGCTCTGCAGTAAGGTATGCTTTGTGAGATTCACGCAGCGAAGGCATGACATCGGAGGGATTTCAACATATTCTGCAGTGAAGTAAGGGAATCTCGACTTCATGTATTTATTGGTGGTGTGATAATAACGGGTAGTTTCCCTCGAAGATGCCTGTTTTTTGGACCAATTGCCATCGACTGGATAATACCACCTTTCTCTATGTGCCAGAACCAGATCAAATGGTATGATCTTCTTGCGATGGCAGAATCCGTGTTACATGATTTGCATGACTTCATATCTTCATTGAGAAACATGACTACAAAGGGTTGTCATTGTGATGTAGTTCAGTATATAACTAGTTTGATTGTTCGAATCCTACGGCTGCACTACCTTCGGTCCTTGTCGTCGGTCTGTAGGCGTGTTTGCGTTTGCTACCTTTCTTCCCTGCTGTATTCTTTCGTACGTCATGCTCAGCAAGTGCTGTGTGGCTTTGTACTTTCTTGTACTTCTTTTTCACAAACTCAAGGTGTTCAGGGAGAATATTCCGCATGGCTGCCACCGCCAACGAATGTTTACAAAGTCCGTCGTGTTTGTAACGTTCCACACACACATACTGTGTGATTTCCATGTACACAGACCTGTAAAACTCCATGCGGCGACCTTTTGCAGGCAACCTGATATGTAGAAGTATCACCAGCCTCCAAACTTGCTCTTTCTTTATTGCATTTGGGTGATTTAGTAGAAGGAGATTTCTCTCTCCAAGGCTTCTGCGTTTTCGATTGAATAATCAAAGTATTCAACCAATTTGGTCGAGACGTCTATGCGAAGTTGTCTGAATTCGGCTGATTCCCTGTGTTCCACACTCGGCCAAGGCACATCCTTCCCCTCGAACATGTCTTTCATTGTCAATCTCTGCACCTTACTGACATAGTCTTCACGTTCGGCTGACGTCCATTGAAACCATACATCGGATGGTACTTCCAAATGACGTGCATGTTCAGCCAACACGTAATCATCACTTACACCTGCAAACGCTGATTTCAATTCTTCCATTTGGCGTTGATGGGTGGCCTCAAACACATATTTCGTGAACTGTACTTTATTCAGTTGCGAAAAGCATGGGTTGTCACTCAAAAAATTGTCTTTAGCGGCTTTCATTACGCTGTTCATAGATTCTGAGCAGTTTGTATAGCTTCGTAATGGTTTCCCATTGGCACCCTGAACGATTCCTGCTTTTCTTCTGACTTTATCTACCATATTATGGCGAATCATGTCGTATTGATCGTTTACATAGGCCCAGTACTTGGGAATATATGTGTCGTCATATCTTTTTGTCATTCTTCTCTCTTGGCTCTCCATGTCAGCTTTCGCTGAATCTAGTCGCTTTCGCAAGTCGTGGCGGTCTACGGCATCCAAAATACCCTCTTCTTTACCGCTAACACCAAATGTCTTAGACAGGAAATAGTGCTGGTCTTTTCTATGTTTTATGCCAATTTGTTTTAACTTTCTTTTACAGTTACTTTCAAAGTGGTTAAAGCAACGCAAGCTCTGCGCATGGGGTATTTCATTTTGAAATGCACGATGAAGTGCCGTTTCGCCATCAGTTATAAACCCCTTGGCCTTTGAAAAACCCTTACATTTTGATGTACACGTCGCGGCCAATGCTTTGTATGTATTCTCGGTCTTGCTGTGGTGGATCATAGTAGGACCCAAAAATATTGGCGCGCGATGGCTTCTTTTTGACTCCAAAAGCAAGTTCTTGTAAACGACTGGAGTACCCTCAAATTTACCCATATTAAACGTCGGATCGACGGAAAATGGGTGGCTTAGTAGCTCGGATGTGGTGAACCGAACTAAATCTGAACACATGACTTAGTTCCAAGTACCCATACATCTCCGGATAATCCGCATGGTGAAGTATTAAGTCATCTCTGTCTCTTCCATACTTCAATAGATCATGCACATCGTCCGTGTTGTATTTAAGGCCGACTCTTGATTTGACGCTGTAAATTTGGTGTCGGTCACGTGGCAAGTCTGAAGGAGCACTAGCGCCAACACCCCACCTAGCCTCTCTTTAGACTGGTGTAAACGTTACTGGATTGTTTTTGGCAAACTTGCTGCCTGATTGTAGACATGGTGCTTTTCTTCGTAGGATAGAATGGCTTAAGAACAGTTGATTTGCAATTGCCATGTCGAGATACTTGAAATTCAATTTTTTCCTCAGTGCTATCTACAGTATACTGAAGGAGACACGCATTGTTTACGACATTTCCATCCACATCCTTCAGTATGAAAATTGATCTTACAAGCGAAGGTGCGCATTTATTACGACGTGAATTTTGCACTAAATGGTAGGTATTGGGACTGCTCAAGTGCACCTTTTTCTTTTGTATAACTTTGACATCATTGTCACTGCATTCTAGTGTCCAAACGCCACAACGAAGCACACCACTGTAAACACCGTTCATATCTGCCTTTATGTCTTCCCAGTCGTCAAAATACCTTACATCCATAATGAAGGAGGCATTTTCCCTTACTTTCAGAGGCTGTTGGGTGCATTTCGTGGACGCGTGACTTACGTTTTGGAGTATTTTAATGGCATGACGATAATAATATCTTTTTGACCGTCCTTTCTCGAACAGTGGAATTTTTGGATCATCATTCCAGCACTCATCCGTCTGTTATGAAAGGAAAAAAAATATAACGCATGATGTTCTACTCTTATAAACGAATCTTGCCACGATTCTCTTAGAAAGGAAAACTAAAACGATACGCTTGCGCCAACTTTATATTTCGTTATAAAAAGGGCCCCGTTCAACGTAAACAGTCTGTGACAAATACTGAGATGTCAACCAAGATGAACTATGTCGGGTAACTAAAATGTGCTTATTCGGTTGTCATTTTAAGAAGTAACACGTAACAAGACCCTCATTTAAATATATTTTCTGAGTTTCTGCGGCAACGCTTTACAACTTATATTAATATCACGGAAGGTTAAAAAGAACAAAGTGCGAAAATGAAAGACCGTATGTAGGCCTGTTGACCTTTGACCACGATTAATATGAATCCGCTATTCAAAACTTGTCCAATATTGTAAAACATCTTACATTAAAATAAACTTAATATATGTGGTGACAAAGTCGGGCCAAAGAGAATTATTTACGTGAACTGCTACACTTCAGATATTCGTGTTTAGGTTTATTGTGCACTACATTCGTCACCCCCCCCCCCCCCCCTCCCCACTTTGACCACGTATGAATCAAAACTTATTTACTGGTGTGCAACCTACAGGGTTCGAGCGCCCTCACACAGCTACTTTTAGAAAGTCACATGCACATGCAATTCTTGTTTCAGGAGAGCAGAAACATACGTAAATGACTGTGTGCACCGTTTGCTGTAAACTTAGTGTCAACCAATCATAATTAGATATAGAAAAGGAAAAAAATGAAGGTTACTATAATTTTGGTAAATAGCCAGTGACATAGCTAGTACTTTGCGTGACGTACCTTGTAAACATCGGATTCTGTTGATCTACCGATGTTATCGAAGTCAAACTTACTGTTATCTGTCATATCGACACATATCTAAACAAAAAAACGATGGATCATTCAGAACGTCAATAAAGACCATGCGTAAACTATTTTGCAAATACCATGCGTGTGTCTGTTAACCCGGCAGATTGTAGGATGGCCGCAGATATTTTTTTTTGTATTTTAAACGATCACTTTCGGCGTTTTATATATGTTTCCGCCACAAGCATGGTCAAACTATAATTCTAGGAGGCATACTATAGAAAATAATATTTTTTTGTCTAATTGTTTAGCTTTTTGCGTTCTTGGGCATCATACAGAAAACAAGTAGAAATTATCAATACTGTCAACACACTTATGACTATCATTATATTTCATATTGGTATGCTTCCTTTTAACTTGGCTATGAAATGCGAATTTATCACACAGGTACTATCGAAAATACCGATGAAAGCCTGCTACTTATTTGACAGCACATTTAATATGATCACGTCGATTAAATACATTACAGCTCGTTTTACAAAATATTAATGAACGTGGCTATGTTATTTACAGCGCTAACAATTTATACAACCATGAACGCATGTTGTATATACAAAAGAATCATATGCATGCCACATATTTTGTATTTTCTGTGAATATTGGCAGCGTTACTCACATTGTTTCCATCGGTATTTGATATTTCTTCTACGTCATGTTGTAAACCTCCATCGCTGATGCTTGATTCACTTAGCGATGTATCTTCAAGACATTCTTCTCTAGACTTGCCAATCCCATCATCCTTTCTGTTTGAAGTCAATCGTTCTGCCTCATCATCAACTACCGAGGTGCAAGGTCTTCGCAGGCTAGATTCCTTGAAATCGATTCCATTAATGTGTTTAGGTTAATCATATATATGTAATTAATATTCGACTGCAACAGATCGTAAGAGAAATACTAATAGCACAATCGTGAAAATCACCATTAAAATTATGTTCTCTCAGTGAAAATTACTCACTTTGTTTCCATCCACGTTTGATATTTCTTCAACGTCTTGTAAACCTCTGTCGCTGATGCCAGAAAGACTTTGCGTTGTGATTTCAATACGGTCTTCCGTAGAAGTTCCGAGCACACTATCACTTTCTGTAACATTTCTATTTTCTGAAGTCAGTTTCCTTTTAGTCTCAACATCAACTACAGAGGCGCCAGAGTTTCGCTGATCGGATACCTTGAAGCAAAGTACGTAAATATTAATTAAGGTTGCGTGACAAGTTCATACATGCCTTTTTAGATACCAATGACGTATTCATTCCTTCATGCTCGTTAAGGTGGAGTTGCATGAAAACACCAGAGCCGTATTTCTCATCAAAGACAACGTTGAAACCTCTATAAACTATACATTTCCTGGAAGCTGAGTATCTGAACTTTTTTATGAATGGCATATTTTATTGACCACTGGAATTGGCTGCGTTTTGGGGTAAAAACCCACCTTTTGGCAGCATTTCAAACGAATTTAGGTAAAAAAGTTGGCAATGCATCCGATAACTTAATTTGTCATTCGAAAGTACAGTACATGTGTGACAAAGCCTATTTTGTTTTACTTTGTCTGCTTTCGTTGAGGAGTAACAACACTCGCAAGTATGATGTTTTGAAAAATCGATAAAAATCACGATGAGTCGAATTGAATAGACGTTTATTTACACTATAGGAACAGTTTATCGACTAAAAATAGTCGTTTTTTGTACGGGTAATACACAATCACCTGTGAAAATTTGAGACCATTTGACAAAGGCAGAGCAAAGTTTAATTCTTTTAAAGTTTTCAAAAGCGGTGAAATATAAAGCGAGAAAATGGCTAGAGATGCAGAATCTGACAAATTTAAGTGCTGTTGTTTGGCGATCATGAACAATTTCCGCCAAGACGTATTTGTCAGAATGTGGGTCCGTATTACACGAACCGATTTATGGGAAAAAGTAAAATTTGGCAAAAAATCACAATTTTTCGTGCAACGCCACCTTAAATATGACATCAGTTCAGTGATGCAAGAGCACATAAACAAACTCGATCATGGCTCTGTAAAACATATGCAAACGTTTTCCTGATACATCAAATCTATGCAATTTACGCAGAAAATACATTCTTTGTTGGCATTTATGGATTAACATTTTAATGTGTTCATCCCAGGAGACCGTATTTGTAAGAATCAATCCAACATATTTGTAGGTGTTCACTCTTTCAACCTTTTCACCCTTGTTACCTTTTTTAACGGGGATGGAATTACTTTGTTTTTCCTGAAGTCGATTAACATTTCTTTTGTTTCCTTTACATTCAAAATCAAGTTATGATTTTAAAAGAAAACAAAAGAAATGTTAATTGATTTCAGGAAAAACAAAGTAATTTGAATGACGAAATGAAATCACGCGTGATTTAAAACTTTTGTCCCAATCTCGCGGGGTTGAGGTCCTTAAATGTTCTGGATCGGGGGAGTTATCAGAAACACAGAATTTTTTTCATTTGGCTTAATTATTTTCGAAGTGGTTGATTCATTTGGACAACAAGTGAGTTATCAATCCATAAAAAAACCAAATCCCACACATAAAACAGTATGACATAAATGATAACGTCAATTTGAGAATCGCAATCAAAACCAATATTGGTTGCTTACTCTCGTACATTGTACTCGTAAAAGTACAAACCGAAGACCCTGCGATATCTCTGGTATTTAAGGACAATATATTTCGCTAGTAATCGCTAAGTTTATGAACAATAATGAGAGGAAGTAAATTCCGTGCCAAAAACAAAATTTGGACGTATATTTTTGGAGTAATTTAAGAAAAACCTACTAATTTTGGGCGTTTTTCAAGTCCAAATGTACAAAACGAAGACCCTGGCATATCTCTCGTAAAAATCGTCCATTTTTCGTCGGGATTATTTCAATTGGTCAAGGAGAGAGTTATTCATCCACAACTATATCAAAAATGGCCATATGAAACATTAAAACTTAAAATAGTTGCGTTTATTTAAGAATCGGAATCCGAACGAACGCCAGCGGCTTACCGTATCTGTCAAAGTCAAAAGTACAAAACGAAGACCCTTGATATCTCCGGTATTTAAGGACTATTCATTGTCGGTATTGGTTTATTTTGTGACGAATAGTGGGAGGAAGTCAATTCCGTGCCAAAAACAAAATTTGGACGTATATTTTTGGAGTAATTTAAGAAAAACCTACTAATTTTGGGCGTTTTTCAAGTCCAAATGTACAAAACGAAGACCCTGGCATATCTCTCGTAAAAATCGTCCATTTTTCGTCGGGATTATTTCAATTGGTCAAGGAGAGAGTTATTTATCCACAACTATATCAAAATGGCCATATGAAACATTAAAACCTAAATAGTTACGTTTATTTGAGAATCGGAATCACAAACGAATGCCATCGGCTTACCGTATCTGTCAAAGTCAAAAGTACAAAACGAAGACCCTTGATATCTCCGGTATTTAAGAACTATTCATTGTCGGTATTGGTTTATTTTGTGACGAATAGTGGGAGGAAGTCAATTCCGTACCAAAAACAAAATTTGGACGTATATTTTTGGAGTAATTTAAGAAAAACCTACTAATTTTGGGCGTTTTTCAAGTCCAAATGTACAAAACGAAGACCCTGGCATATCTCTCGTAAAAATCGTCCATTTTTCGTCGGGATTATTTCAATTGGTCAAGGAGAGAGTTATTCATCCACAACTATATCAAAAGTGGCCATATGAAACATTAAAACTTAAAATAGTTGCGTTTATTTAAGAATCGGAATCCGAACGAACGCCAGCGGCTTACCGTATCTGTCAAAGTCAAAAGTACAAAACGAAGACCCTTGATATCTCCGGTATTTAAGGACTATTCATTGTCGGTATTGGTTTATTTTGTGACGAATAGTGGGAGGAAGTCAATTCCGTGCCAAAAACAAAATTTGGACGTATATTTTTGGAGTAATTTAAGAAAAACCTACTAATTTTGGGCGTTTTTCAAGTCCAAATGTACAAAACGAAGACCCTGGCATATCTCTCGTAAAAATCGTCCATTTTTCGTCGGGATTATTTCAATGGTCAAGGAGAGAGTTATTTATCCACAACTATAGCAAAAATGGCCATATGAAACATTAAAACCTAAAATAGTTGCATTTATTTGAAAATCGGAATCACAAACGAATGCCATCGGCTTACCGTATCTGTCAAAGTCAAAAGTACAAAACGAAGACCCTTGATATCTCCGGTATTTAAGAACTATTCATTGTCGGTATTGGTTCATTTTGTGACGAATAGTGGGAGGAAGTCAATTCCGTACCAAAAACAAAATTTGGACGTATATTTTTGGAGTAATTTAAGAAAAACCTACTAATTTTGGGCGTTTTTCAAGTCCAAATGTACAAAACGAAGACCCTGCCATATCTCTCGTAAAAATCGTCCATTTTTCGTCGGGATTATTTCAATTGGTCAAGGAGAGAGTTATTCATCCACAACTATATCAAAAATGGCCATATGAAACATTAAAACCTAAAATAGTTACGTTTATTTGAGAATCGGAATCACAAACGAATGCCATCGGCTTACCGTATCTGTCAAAGTCAAAAGTACAAAACGAAGACCCTTGATATCTCCGGTATTTAAGAACTATTCATTGTCGGTATTGGTTCATTTTGTGACGAATAGTGGGAGGAAGTCAATTCCGTACCAAAAACAAAATTTGGACGTATATTTTTGGAGTAATTTAAGAAAAACCTACTAATTTGGGCGTTTTTCAAGTCCAAATGTACAAAACGAAGACCCTGCCATATCTCTCGTAAAAATCGTCCATTTTTCGTCGGGATTATTTCAATTGGTCAAGGAGAAAGTTATTCATCCACAACTATATCAAAATGGCCATATGAAACATTAAAACCTAAAATAGTTACGTTTATTTGAGAATCGGAATCCGAACGAACGCTAGCGGCTTACCGTATCTGTCAAAGTCAAAAGTACAAAACGAAGACCCTTGATATCTCCTGTATTTAAGAACTATTCATTGTCGGTATTGGTTCATTTTGTGACGAATAGTGGGAGGAAGTCAATTCCGTACCAAAAACAAAATTTGGACGTATATTTTTGGAGTAATTTAAGAAAAATCTACTAATTTTGGGCGTTTTTCAAGTCCAAATGTACAAAACGAAGACCCTGGCATATCTCTCGTAAAAATCGTCCATTTTTCGTCGGGATTATTTCAATTGGTCAAGGAGAGAGTTATTCATCCACAACTATATCAAAAATGGCCATATGAAACATTAAAACCTAAAATAGTTACGTTTATTTAAGAATCGGAATCCGAACGAACGCCAGCGGCTTACCGTATCTGTCAAAGTCAAAAGTACAAAACGAAGACCCTTGATATCTCCGGTATTTAAGGACTATTCATTGTCGGTATTGGTTTATTTTGTGACGAATATGGGAGGAAGTCAATTCCGTGCCAAAAACAAAATTTGGACGTATATTTTGGAGTAATTTAAGAAAAACCTACTAATTTTGGGCGTTTTTCAAGTCCAAATGTACAAAACGAAGACCCTGGCATATCTCTCGTAAAAATCGTCCATTTTTCGTCGGGATTATTTCAATTGGTCAAGGAGAGAGTTATTCATCCACAACTATATCAAAAATGGCCATATGAAACATTAAAACCTAAAATAGTTACATTTATTTGAGAATCGGAATCACAAACGAATGCCATCGGCTTACCGTATCTGTCAAAGTCAAAAGTACAAAACGAAGACCCTTGATATCTCCGGTATTTAAGGACTATTCATTGTCGGTATTGGTTCATTTTGTGACGAATAGTGGGAGGAAGTCAATTCCGTACCAAAAACAAAATTTGGACGTATATTTTTGGAGTAATTTAAGAAAAACCTACTAATTTTGGGCGTTTTTCAAGTCCAAATGTACAAAACGAAGACCCTGCCATATCTCTCGTAAAAATCGTCCATTTTTCGTCGGGATTATTTCAATTGGTCAAGGAGAGAGTTATTCATCCACAACTATATCAAAAATGGCCATATGAAACATTAAAACCTAAAATAGTTGCATTTATTTGAAAATCGGAATCCGAAACTAATGCCAGCGGCAAGTACCGTATCCGAGTCTGTCAAAGTCAAAAGTACAAACGAAGACCCTTGATATCTCCTGTTTTTAAGGGCACTTCATTGTCGGTATTGGTTTATTTTGTGACGAATAGTGGGAGGAAGTCAATTCCGTGCCAAAACAAAATTTGGACGTATATTTTTGGAGTAATTTAAGAAAAACCTACTAATTTTGGGCGTTTTTCAAGTCCAAATGTACAAAACGAAGACCCTGGCATATATCTGGTAAAAATCGTCCATTTTTCGTCGGGATTATTTCAATTGGTCAAGGAGAGAGTTATTTATCCACAACTATATCAAAAATGGCCATATGAAACATTAAAACCTAAAATTGTTACGTTTATTTGAGAATCGGAATCACAAACGAATGCCATCGGCTTACCGTATCTGTCAAAGTCAAAAGTACAAAACGAAGACCCTTGATACTCCGGTATTTAAGAACTATTCATTGTCGGTATTGGTTCATTTTGTGACGAATAGTGGGAGGAAGTCAATTCCGTACCAAAAACAAAATTTGGACGTATATTTTGGAGTAATTTAAGAAAAACCTACTAATTTTGGGCGTTTTTCAAGTCCAAATGTACAAAACGAAGACCCTGGCATATCTCTCGTAAAAATCGTCCATTTTTCGTCGGGATTATTTCAATTGGTCAAGGAGAGAGTTATTTATCCACAACTATATCAAAAATGGCCATATGAAACATTAAAACCTAAAATAGTTGCATTTATTTGAAAATCGGAATCCGAAACTAATGCCAGCGGCAAGTACCGTATCCGAGTCTGTCAAAGTCAAAAGTACAAAACGAAGACCCTTGATATCTCCGGTATTTAAGAACTATTCATTGTCGGTATTGGTTCATTTTGTGACGAATAGTGGGAGGAAGTCAATTCCGTACCAAAAACAAAATTTGGACGTATATTTTTGGAGTAATTTAAGAAAAACCTACTAATTTTGGGCGTTTTTCAAGTCCAAATGTACAAAACGAAGACCCTGCCATATCTCTCGTAAAAATCGTCCATTTTTCGTCGGGATTATTTCAATTGCTCAAGGAGAGAGTTACTCATCCACAACTATATCAAAAATGGCCATATGAAACATTAAAACCTAAAATAGTTACGTTTATTTGAGAATCGGAATCACAAACGAATGCCATCGGCTTACCGTATCTGTCAAAGTCAAAAGTACAAAACGAAGACCCTTGATATCTCCGGTATTTAAGAACTATTCATTGTCGGTATTGGTTCATTTTGTGACGAACAGTGGGAGGAAGTCAATTCCGTACCAAAAACAAAATTTGGACGTATATTTTTGGAGTAATTTAAGAAAAACCTACTAATTTTGGGCGTTTTTCAAGTCCAAATGTACAAAACGAAGACCCTGGCATATCTCTCGTAAAAATCGTCCATTTTTCGTCGGGATTATTTCAATTGGTCAAGGAGAGAGTTATTCATCCACAACTATATCAAAATGGCCATATGAAACATTAAAACCTAAAATAGTTGCATTTATTTGAAAATCGGAATCCGAAACTAATGCCAGCGGCAAGTACCGTATCCGAGTCTGTCAAAGTCAAAAGTACAAAACGAAGACCCTTGATATCTCCTGTTTTTAAGGGCACTTCATTGTCGGTATTGGTTTATTTTGTGACGAATAGTGGGAGGAAGTCAATTCCGTACCAAAAACAAAATTTGGACGTATATTTTTGGAGTAATTTAAGAAAAACCTACTAATTTTGGGCGTTTTTCAAGTCCAAATGTACAAAACGAAGACCCTGGCATATATCTCGTAAAAATCGTCCATTTTTCGTCGGGATTATTTCAATTGGTCAAGGAGAGAGTTATTCATCCACAACTATATCAAAAATGGCCATATGAAACATTAAAACCTAAAATAGTTACGTTTATTTGAGAATCGGAATCACAAACGAATGCCATCGGCTTACCGTATCTGTCAAAGTCAAAAGTACAAAACGAAGACCCTTGATATCTCCGGTATTTAAGAACTATTCATTGTCGGTATTGGTTCATTTTGTGACGAATAGTGGGAGGAAGTCAATTCCGTACCAAAAACAAAATTTGGACGTATATTTTTGGAGTAATTTAAGAAAAACCTACTAATTTTGGGCGTTTTTCAAGTCCAAATGTACAAAACGAAGACCCTGCCATATCTCTCGTAAAAATCGTCCATTTTTCGTCGGGATTATTTCAATTGGTCAAGGAGAGAGTTATTCATCCACAACTATATCAAAAATGGCCATATGAAACATTAAAACCTAAAATAGTTGCATTTATTTGAAAATCGGAATCCGAAACTAATGCCAGCGGCAAGTACCGTATCCGAGTCTGTCAAAGTCAAAAGTACAAAACGAAGACCCTTGATATCTCCGGTATTTAAGAACTATTCATTGTCGGTATTGGTTCATTTTGTGACAAATAGTGGGAGGAAGTCAATTCCGTACCAAAACAAAATTTGGACGTATATTTTTGGAGTAATTTAAGAAAAACCTACTAATTTTGGGCGTTTTTCAAGTCCAAATGTACAAAACGAAGACCCTGGCATATCTCTCGTAAAAATCGTCCATTTTTCGTCGGGATTATTTCAATTGGTCAAGGAGAGAGTTATTTATCCACAACTATATCAAAAATGGCCATATGAAACATTAAAACCTAAAATAGTTACGTTTATTTGAGAATCGGAATCACAAACGAATGCCATCGGCTTACCGTATCTGTCAAAGTCAAAAGTACAAAACGAAGACCCTTGATATCTCCGGTATTTAAGAACTATTCATTGTCGGTATTGGTTCATTTTGTGACGAATAGTGGGAGGAAGTCAATTCCGTACCAAAAACAAATTTGGACGTATATTTTTGGAGTAATTTAAGAAAAACCTACTAATTTTGGGCGTTTTTCAAGTCCAAATGTACAAAACGAAGACCCTGGCATATCTCTCGTAAAAATCGTCCATTTTTCGTCGGGATTATTTCAATTGGTCAAGGAGAAAGTATTCATCCACAACTATATCAAAAATGGCCATATGAAACATTAAAACCTAAAATAGTTACGTTTATTTTGAGAATCGGAATCCGAACGAACGCCAGCGGCTTACCGTATCTGTCAAAGTCAAAAGTACAAAACGAAGACCCTTGATATCTCCTGTATTTAAGAACTATTCATTGTCGGTATTGGTTCATTTTGTGACGAATAGTTGGAGGAAGTCAATTCCGTACCAAAAACAAAATTTGGACGTATATTTTTGGAGTAATTAAGAAAAACCTACTAATTTTGGACGTTTTTCAAGTCCAAATGTACAAAACGAAGACCCTGGCATATCTCTCGTAAAAATCGTCCATTTTTCGTCGGGATTATTTCAATTAGTTAAGGAGAGAGTTATTCACCCACAAATATATATCAAAAATGGCCATATGAAACATTAAACCTAAAATAGTTACGTTTATTTGAGAATGGGAATCAGAAACAAATGCCATCGGCTTACCGTATCTGTAAGGTCAAAAGTACAAAACGAAGACCCTTGATATCTCCGGTATTTAAGGATCATTCATTGTCGGTATTGGTTTATTTTGTGACGAATAGTGGGAGGAAGTCAATTCCGTGCCAAAAACAAAATTTGGACGTATATTTTTGGAGTAATTTAAGAAAAACCTACTAATTTTGGGCGTTTTTCAAGTCCAAATGTACAAAACGAAGACCCTGGCATATCTCTCGTAAAAATCGTCCATTTTTCGTCGGGATTATTTCATTTCGTCAAGGAGAGAGTTATTCATCCACAACTATATCAAAAATGGCTATATGAAACATTAAAACTTAAAATAGTTGCGCCTATTTGAGAATTACAATCCGAAACCAATACTAGCGGCTTGCCGTATCTGTCAAAGTCAAAAGTACAAATCAAAGAACTGTGATATCTCCGGTATTTAAGGGCCATATTTCGCCGTATTTCGGTTGAACTTCGTGTATTGTGTGTTTGAAATGTTAGCCGCCATCGTTATCAAGTCGCGCAGGCGAGTGTTTCAGTTTGATTCCGATGCGATGGTAATTTGGCGTGTATTATGTCTGGAACAGCGTAATTACTGCGTACTAAATACTATAACGTTCGATCCGTCCTTGCCGGTTAGAGTGCATCGTGCCTTTAATCCAAATTCAGGGGTCTTCGGTCTTCGGTCTTCGATCTTCGGTCTTCGGTCTTCGATCTTCGGTCTTCGTTTTGTATACCCCCGTCCTCATAGTCTAGTCGGACCGTTTCAATGAATCTTTTTGTGCCTGCTATGAGAGTATCTTTCTCATTTTTATAACATTGATCAATTGAACCAAAGTGATTTTAGCATGTAAACAATTTCAGTCACTATAGGCCTATACAATTCATCCATTTCTACAGACATCTATAACAGAATATCACATGTATTGCCGACCGTTCATCAGCAATCATATATGAGTTCAAACAGAACAATAGAATACTAGCGTTTCCTATCTTCTTCCATTGTCAAACACGACGAAATCTCTTCCACAGTCATTTTTCATTGGTATCACAGAGACAACAATTTTCAGCTAGCAAAATGGTAATATCTTATCCGCCATTTTTGAGGCCGATCCAAGTTTTTGTGTCACAATTGTTGGTCACATGTTTTGGTCCACAGAAGTTCGTTCATTCAAAGTGTCATCAAATGACGCCATTTCAATAGCTAACACGATGATACAAATGCGACATATTGTACTTGCTCCAGAATTCATGTACCGAAAGTAAGAAAAAAGCATGTGTGAGCGTCTCTGCAACACTGTGACAATGGCAGAATGCTCCTCGGAGACAAATGTTCGAGCCCAAAAATCATTTTCACAACTTTTCCGATCTATACCACTTGTTGGCGCTCCTTTTATTTACTGTATTGTTGTAACAAAAACTTCCACTTTCTTAATTTTGCGAAACCTGGAAATTGTATTTTTCCACATACAAGTAAAAGAGATGGCGGCCATTTTAATTTTCAAAAGTCGGTAAATGTTGGGTAATTCATTTCTCTTAGCTGATACCCGAATTTGCAAGGTGACTCCTGAATTTTATTTGCAAATTAGTAAGAGAATGATTGAAAGTTTCATTGATCAAAGTTTGAGCAAACGTACAGGTCTTTCACTTTCGACGTACATACAACATTTGCGTAGTTTGCGCCTCGAAATTGAAAGACAAACTTTAAATACTTCCCTTGTGAAATCAAGATTAAAAATAGGGGGAAACCGCAATATTTGGTTCTAGAAAAGCAATTATCAAACATTTACCAACTCATGAAATTTTTCATTTTCGAAAAATTAAGACACTGAAATTGTTTCTTACTGCAACGCTTCAAAATGAAGATTAGCACTCACAAGGTATTGTAAAGGTTTGAGATCGAAATACAGTGGAATTTGATTGAGTGTCCGGTTTGCCTTGCAGAGCTCTACGAGTCTACATGTTGCTTATCATTAGAAAAGTAAACATTTGCAACAACTTGAGTCTTCGTGTTGAGTCTTGGTGTTAGATTACAGCGCGCGGCAAACGTTTCCCATACACTGTCTCGTCACGATCACTGCAGTCGTTTCAGCATGTCACTCACAACAAGCATAACACTGCACTACATGCACATCACCAGTTTCTTTTAGGTGTTTACTTTAAATTGGGAACTTTATGAAGAAACAAGTAAATTCGTTTTTCTTTAAAAAAAACTTTTCTTCTCCTCTCGATGTCAGCCACCACGACAACAGTTCCTTCAACATGCAGTCTGTAGCATTGCGAGTGCAGTCTACTCTATCAACAAGTTTGACACGATACAACACTGAATATTGTCAACCAGAAAATGCAAACACTCCTAAATGAAACTTTAATCCCGCTTTCTCTTTTGTCTCAGCTAAATGAAACTTTCTCAATTGACACTTCTCTGAGCTACAAAATAGACTTGAAGAAAAGTTTTGATTTTGCACAGGCAAGTGCAATTCAATCAACACGGCACATTTTGTGCCATAGAATACACACCCAGTGTTTCTGAAATAATTCACCGTATTTTGGCACTTAATTTCCCGGACGGCATCATACACGGCAACGGGTTAGCATGGAGGGGACGATGATATCTCTCTGCCTTCAAAATATTCTTTACCTTGCTGAAAAAATACAATGTTTCACTGTAATAAAACGCCGAGAATCAGTCCGGTTGATGTTGAGGACTTTCCTCGAGATATAGATCCAACACTCGAAAAATATGCCAGTGAGTTTTGTCTGAGTTGTATTTCCCAAATCAAAGTACACAAATAGCTGAAAGAAAACTTTGATGATGTGCTATAGCTATAGTGCGGTGTCAAGCTTGTTGTGCATGAGTGGCATGCTGAAACGACTGTCATGATTGTAGACGAGACAGTGTCTGGGAAACGTTCGCCGCGTGCGCTGTAATCTAACACAAAATACTCAATTTGTTGCAAATGTTTACTTTTCTAATGATAAGCAACATGTAGACTTGTCGAGCTCTGCAAGGCAAAACGGACACTCGATCAAATTCCACTGTATCTGTCACCGAGTCGAGGCGCATATAACCTTAATTATTGATAACACTGGGGCCGGGAGATAACAATATCGAGAACTGTATATTACAATAATAATTAGTAAAACACTGCAAGACTGGCTGAAATTTCTGTGAGATGACCAAAGTTTACTCAGTAAGCTTATAATTAAGATAGTTGTGTTTAGGCCCTACAAAAAGTTTTGTTAAAAAAAGGTGTATGACGAAATTGGAGTGTAGAACACTAAGCTTATATGACGTTGCCATCTTGTCGTAAATATCAAGAGTGGTGCCATGGCTTGATGTGTCAGCTAAAATTCAGGGCAAATTGTCACTACTGATCCTGGCTGGCACCTAAACTCACTAGCTCGAGGTACGACTACAACACTTTCATGCCCCGGCACACACACACACACACACACACACACACACACACACACACACACGCACGCACGCACACACACACTCTCTCTCTCTCTCTCTCTCTCTCCTCTCTCTCTCTCTCTCTCTCTCTCTCTCTCTCTCGTGCCTCCATTTTTGAGCCAGTTTGCTTTCGCCTGAGTAAATAATTGCGTATAAGTATACAACTTAGAAAGAAAAGCAGATGAGTTTACATTTGCAGATAACACGGCCATTTCGTCTTCACCATCCAATTATCCCAAATTTGTTCCGATCGTATTTTTTGTAATCTAAGGGAAAACTAATACTTTCACCTTCCAGTAAATCTTTAAGACGATTTCAAAATTCAGGAATCACCTCTCAAATTCGATTTATCTGCGTTCCAACCAAGGAGAGTGTTCTAAAAAGAGTCAGTCCAACTACAACCATAGAAGCAACACGCAGAGTGCGGGAACACATCAGGATCATGGCATAGATAATTTTATAAAGGAGGCAATTCAACCAGTACTCTTTGTCTTCTAACGATCTTTATTTGAAATATACCGACGTTTCGGCAACACACAAGTTGCTTTCTTCAGGGTAAAAGCTGACAAATAAAAGTGAGCACATACAAAAGTAAAAATCAGGCTGGTAAAGGTAAACTGAGGATGAAATCGAAATCAAATGAAAATTACAATACTTATGAAAACTGGAACTACAGTGAGCGATAAAACCAAAACTACAATCATTATAAAACGAAATTAAAAACCAGTTGTGATTTAAAAACATTGAAAAACACTAGGACTAATCAGTAAGCTCTCTGAAACAAGAATGGTGGTTGAAACAAAGCCTCTTACAAGGAAATGAAACTGACCTGGATGCGGAGAGTAGGGCTATACCAGCGGAATTGGAGGGTCGGAATGAACAAGTTCTTGGCGGAGGGACTCTATAGATGGAAAGAAATAGTCTAAGTAGTTGGAAAAAGGGAAGAGTTGAAAACGCGGAAATGTTCTGAGACTGGGGTGGGTTTACGACTGTGGATTGTGTATATGTGTTCGTAAATTCGTCTTTTGAGTTCCCTTTTCGTTTCCACAATGTATTGTTTTGAACATTTTTGGCAGGTGATAATGTAAATGAGGTTCCGGGTGTTGCATGAGATTTTGCCGATGTTGTTATGGGTTTTATCCGTAGTGGGGCTGGTGATTGTGTTGGTTTCTTAATGAATTGCATTGGTTGCAGTTGCCGCAGCGTTTAATTTCACCTGTTGTGGGCTGATGTGGTTGTTTTTTGAGATCTGCTCTTACGAGAATTTTTCTTAGATTTGTGGGTTGTCTGAAGGCTGCGATCGGTATTTCCGAATTGGCTGAAGTCTGTTTATTTCTGTGTCGTCGGAGATGAAACCCCAGTGTCTGCAAATAATGTTATAAATCTTAGGAAGAGTAGGGTTGAAGGTGGTGACAAAGGAGATTAACTTGTTTTGGGGCTTATCAGCGGATTTGGTGGTAAGTAAGTGGTTTCTTTCTATGTTTCTGGCTTTTTCAATACAAGTTTTGACTGTTTGGGATTTGTAGCCTCGTTTTGAAAAATGATGTATCATTTCTTTGGTTGCTTTGTCATAAGTTGAAGTGTCTGAACAGATACGTCGATAACGGAGAGTTTTGCTCCAAATGATTGAATTGAAAGGGTGTTTAGGATGGCAGGATGTTGGCCAGAGATAAGGATGTTTATCTGTGGGTTTACTACAGATCGAATGATGTTAGAAGCCTAAAAAGCACGGCACACACTTTGGATTACTTTTAATGCCATGTCTGTAACGAGACAAATGATATAGAAATAAGGTTTTTTTATGATTTCCTTTGCAAAGTTGATGAAATTTTGACTTTTTACGTCAAAATCTGACCAAAATTTCCAGCCGCTGGTGGCGCCTTATAAGGCCCGGCGTATAACAGGCAGGTGGCCGTCGGAAAACACACGGAGGGTAGAAACATTCGGCATACGATCTCCGAAGTATACGGGTTGCTTTTCAATATAAGAATCATTTTTTTTTTACAAAAAGGATATCGTTAATGACTTTATATCGAATTTATAGTATTTAATCGATGGAAAATAGCGTTTGAGTGATCAAATTAGAGAGTATGAGAATTGTTAATACAGCTGACAGAGCTATTCAATATCAATCCTACAAAGCTACACTTACTTGATTTTGGGTATCTTTATTTTGTCTTTTCGACTAAAATTTGGGCTACTTAACATTTCATTTTATACCATCATCAGCTTTACATCAGCTTTAAAAGCCTGTTCAGGTGCAATGCGGTCGCAGAAGTTTTTGTGGGATGTCCCTTGAAAGTAAATGTTTATTGGCAATGAATGAACAAAAGTTAAATTTTGCGGAACTTAGAGTCGCTGAGCCGACGCTGTTCTCACATGCTGATTCAGGAAGCTCTTTTGATCTTTGTTTTACAAGTACACATCTGTGAATAACACAGTTTTTGGAATGAGATATGCCACAGTTGTAGCATTGCAATGTAGTGGGCGTTATCGCGAGTGAACAGCTTTTACCCCGCACATGCGCAGATGCCCTTGTTTTCATACAAATCGGCAAAGACAGTTTACGTTCGTATAGGCTCATCCAGACAGGGCAGGGTTGTTTTTCATAAAAAAGGAATACTACTGCGTAATAAAAACTTGCTGAACTGACTTTACAAAATCAGCAACTCGGAACCAAGTCTCGATTTTAGTTATATTTAAAATTTAACTACCGTTCATTCATTCGGCTTCTAGCTTTTTAACTTTTGGTTGATCCATGCATGGAGGTAGAAAGAATTTCTATCTCCATGATACATCATGTATAGCTAATGATGCATGTACATGAATAGAATTCAGTTACACATATCATCAATCTTGCAAAGCCTTGCGTATATTTTATATTTATTTTCTCACACAAAAACTTTAATTTCAATGATAAAAAACTATTTTGGAACACCTCGCTCACGTGAGTCTCACCTACTGACGTCATTCCGTGGTCGAGAATAGAGCTTTAGTATAGCATCAAAATAAATATTCAGGATGGACAGCATAATTTTATAGACATGAGTTTTTAGCTTCTAAGGACCTCCCGGTCGGCAGTGAGGATACTGGGGGTTTTGTTTATCAGGGACTCAAAGGTAAAACGCATTGGATAGAGTTTGGATGAGATCATGTGAGTTAGTTATTTTGTTCCTGGGTGAGGTCACAGGGTGAGGTCACAGGGTGAGGTCACAGGATGAGGTCACAGGGTGAGGTCACAGGATGAGGTCACAGGGTGAGGTCACAGGATGAGGTCACAGACGTTTTCGGAGGTGATCATGCCAGAAAATCCCGAGAGAGTTTGACCGGTTGACCTCGCTGTTAATTGTATGCAGGAAATTACAATAACAATGCTTGGTCGAATGACGCAGTGCCTTGAGGGTGGGATCGCCAGTGGTATAGGGGGAGGAGTACCTTCCCGATGGTGATAAGTGGTGCGGATTACCGTCGCCTAGGTGACTGGCGTTGCAAATACCTGGACTGAACCCACGCGTGGACTGAACCATTTGGGTTTTTTTGGGTGTCGATGGTACTTTGACAATAAAAGTAAAGATGCACAGATATCGAGTTTATTGTCTTGTTTATGAGCGGCCAGTATTTCCAACAGCATGAATTACGTGCATTTGCCCTAGAAGAAATAAATAATTTCGAATAAAACATCGCGAATATAACCACATTCCTTAAGCTCGACGTACCCAAAAGAACCATGAAATCGCCCAACTTTCGATTGAAGAGATGAATTTTGCCAAACCGCGTATACAGAAAAAGTGGCAGATGACTTTATTTTTAGAATCATAGATAGTATAGCGAGATGTAAAAAATGTGAAAGAGGCTCCCCATCTAACTATCCTAAATGTTTTTGTGTCGAGTTTGTGTTTGATTCGTTTCGAAAATGTGTTCCTACATTCTTATCCGATTGTGTGTGTTAATAAAAATGTTTGTTTCGCTTTGGATATTTGTAGAGAAGTTTGGATTAGTGTGTACGGTAATGTTTTGTTTGTGTGGGGAAAGCTTATGGCGAGACGCAGCCGGACCTATGTTGTTACAAAAGTTGATAGAGTCGCCCTTTGACGCTTGAATTCGAAACCCGGGTGTGGTTTCTCATCAGTCGCGGTGTAGATTCTTTCCTTAGTTTGTGTCTGTGAAAATTTATTTTAATGCATTTTAGTGGTCTTGCTTTTCGATTAGCGAGGCAAGTATATTAATTTTTGGTCACGTTGTGAGTCCGTTTGGTGGTTCGGTTTGTTTGTTCATGGAGGTAGTAGAGACCTACTACCTCCATGGTTTGTTCTATGTTTCTTTACTTCGGTAAATTTTGCTTTGACTGGTGTGTCTTTTAGATTTTTGCGGAGGTTTGTGAATTTTTAGGCAATAAGTACCACTGGGGGTACGGATTTTATGTTTATTGGATCAAGATACTCACAAGTATCCTGGTTGATGTGCTTGTTCTCGTACATTTTGATTCATAGTTCGTTTACTTTGTTTACTGTTTGTTCTGGCTTGTTGTGTATAATACTGAGTGTTGCGTAATTGCCTTTCGCATTCGAGTACGTAATCGTTTGTGTTGACAATGACGAAAACCCGACCCTTGTCGAGGGTTTTTTTCCCCGAAATTTGTCTATTGTTTGCAAGCTGGTTTATCCACAGGGTACAGGGAACAGTCCCCTGGGGTGGGGAGGAAGGTGTTTTTTGTGCAACGGTTTACCTTATTTGATTTTATTAATTTTGACTATGATATTTCAAATAAAGAGTTCAACTCTACACCGTCTGACTGCTTTATTATTACCGACAAGTCCTTATCTCCTCTCCAACTTGTGTATACACCTCTGTAATTGCTCCGACAACATTGCCAACTTGCTAATCCGCTGTCCGTATCAGCGGATTAAGTGATTGAGTCAACACCACAGCCGTCCCACACGCATTAAAATAAGGCTTACTACGTGTGTGACGGCTGTGATGTTGACTTATTAAGCTAATCCGCTGATACGCTCAGTCATTAACAAGTTGGAAATGTTTGCGCAGCAATTAGAGTGGTATGTGCACTGGTTGAAGAGGAGATAAGGAATTGTAGGCATTGGAAACACAGTCAGACAGTTTGGAGTCGAAAGCAAGTTGGCAATGTTGTCGGAGCAATTACAGAGGTGTATACACAAGTTGGAGAGGAGATAAGGACTTGTCGGTAATAATAAAGCAGTCAGACGGTGTGAGTTGAACTTTTTATTTGAAATATCACAGTCAAAATTAATAAAATCAAATAAGGTAAACCGTTGCACAAAAAACACCTTCCTCCCCACCCCAGGGGACTGTCCCCTGTACCCTATGGTTTATCGCGATTCTTTTAGCACGCGACATGTTTTGTTTCCTTGTTTGAAAGGGTATCTCTAGAAGTGCGAGTTTAGCAGCTTCAGATAGCTTTCAAGTTTTTGGTGTTTGTTGTTTGTGGAGCCCAATTTGACTTTTCTTTGAATTTGTGTTGTTGCGATTGTTTGTGTCTCATGATGTAGCGTAGTCACATTTTACGACTTTATTTGTTGAAATCCTGAGGTGGTTTTATTCTGTTTGGTTTTGTTGGCGTCCGAATTAATTTTAAGGCCTTTGCCTAGTACTATTTTTCGGAGTTTCATAGTTTGAGCGATGATAGGTGGTTGTTGAATTTCATGTTGTTGTCGGCTTTTCTTTGGAAATAGCTGATTTATTTCCACGGCCATTTTTTCTGTCACGTTATTTTTATGTGTACGGTTTTTGTTATTTCTTTTAAGTGTTTGTGTGTTCTATGTCATTTTATGGGTTTTTTTTGGTAGTTCTCTTTTTGGAGTGTTTGGTGGCCCTGAAAAGGGCCGCTTGGTATGGGTTTTTGTTAGCGCTTGGCGCGTTTGTTTTGGCGATGAGCCTATAGCTTTTTTATGCTTCTTTTCGCCGATTCGATGTGCTTGGTAAGTGGGTGTTTGCCGCCTTCTTGTCACTGTGTGTGCGTACATGGACAGTCTGCATAGCCCTTGAATGTGGTCTCGATTTTGATCAAACCATGGAGGTACCTCCATGATCAAACTTACAATTTAGGAGTATATATCAAAACTGATAAATGATTTATGTTTTCACATGGGTTCACAAAAAGTTTCGCCCCGGTGTTCATTTTTGGCCCAGGAATTCCATCTACCCACCCTTTACAGAGTAGTAAGCTTATGGGGCAAGTAAACATGGATGCGCCGGTGCGATTCAACGATCAACCTGTATATCGCATCGAAAGTCAACAATTTTACGGCACGGACTATGATTTTATAAGTTTATACACAGTCCCTCGTGGATAGAGAGACTGTGGTTTACATAAAATTATAAGGCGCGGGGTATTATATATTGACTGATTACTGTAGCTATAGATAGGCTACATTCAGGACGGGCAGCGACGGGCAGTAATTAGTAGGCAAAACCACGGTCCCTCCACAGAGGGACCGTGGCAAAACAGGTGGTTTTCACCGTGGGCAGAACTCGGTGCAATGATACTGAACATTAATAGTAAGCCTGTCACCTTGAAGGTAATGCTGTAGGTGAAACAAGTAAGCTTACTTCAAACGCACGATGGTACAAACATTCCTACCTCCATGGTACAAACAACACCATAAGTGAAACGTACACATAGAAATACACGCGTTCCTACGTTGTGCCCACCCGGGCCACGCGATTAAAATATGACTGATACTGCTGGATAGTGTTAATTGGGTCGGTAAACAGTCAATTAATAGTTTAATTGACTACCTGGGTGATTGGCAGGTCGTGTCCAACGACGCATATGCAAAGCAGGCCAAAAGACAAAAGCCTCCAAAGATATTGACAGCTGGCCCGAGGTCACCATGAATACGTAATGACGCTTCACTACGCAGAAACTGCGTAGTCAAGCCCTTCTTAAAGCCATTTCTGGCGATCCCTGGGATCGCCTTTGTTCTGGTCTGTAAGAGGATTATGGAGGTGTGATAGCCTTTTGTTTTCCATTGAAATTATAATCTTGTTGGTAAATTTTCTGATGAGACAATCTGGTACCAACGAATGCCTTTAACCGGTCAAACTCTCTCGGCATTTTCCCTCAAGTGAGATATTCAAAAGTGGCATGGCACAGCCGTAAACAAAAACAGTTTTATAGATTGGATTTGCAGATATCACGGAACACGTTTATCAGACTTGCAGGACGTGCCTTGGAGTGAGAATAATAATAATAAGGATTTGATTACCTACAATATTGCATTTTTTCTTACTTCTATGAACACCAATGATTACATCGGCCCTGACAATTCTCTTCAGATTATTTTGACTACCCAGACCTTGTAATGAACACTTCACTGACATATCAAATCAAGTATACTTACCCATTTATTTTTCAGCTCATATTATGATCATATATGACAGTCTTCGCAGATTTGATTTGTTCTTGCTTGGTGAGCATTTTTAATTTCAGCATCGGATCAGTAAAGTATCTTAAAAAGTGGTGCACTTATCATTTTCACCTTCACATTAATGCATTACATAAGGGGCCGTAGATAATTAAAACACGCTCATTGTAAACGCAATTTTTGCGTTTAGTGGAGAGGGGTTTGGCTGTATTTCGATTACCGTGCCCCAAAATCGCACTACATGTTTTTTTTTTTATATCGCAACATCTCGCTACACGTTTTTATGTATTGCAATATATCGCTCTATATTGTTTGGAGTGTACCAGGCCAGTGTAATACCGGCTCAACACCAGCATTCCTTCGACATACACATGGTTCTGCGTACGAGTAAAATAACTTAACAATAATATCAATTCATTTCATTCTATTTGATGCGTCATTATATCGAGTTGACGCTGAACAAAGATTGGTTTTAAAGGGGTAGGGGTGGTGGTGGCGTATGCGTGATTTCATGACGACATAATAACCGAGTGTAGGAATGCTGATACAGAATGAGGCTTGGTTGGATTTTCGCTCTTCCAAACTTTCGTTTAAGGGAGGGTAGGGGGTTGAGGTCAAACGCACTTATTTGCGTTTACAGTGCACATATTCAATATTGTCCACGGCCCCTTAGAAGATCTGTTGGTAGCACTAGTAAATAGTTTTTTGTTATTCAGTGTATTAGACTTTGTCTCTCATCATATGCATGATAATATGCATGATAATATTGTGTCTCTTTGTTTTTGTTTTTTTTGTTTTGTTTTGCCCATTATTACAAATGATTAGGATTACCTACGTCAACAGAACTTGAGTGGATTACGTCATCACTTCCTACGCTGTCTTTGTTTGACGATGTCACATGATCTGTTGTCGTTTGGCAGTCCGATTTTTAACTCGTCGATTATCATTTCCGAGGGCAATTTTTGCGCTTTTCATTATAGACTTGATGTTCAATACGAACATTTCTTCCATGTTGTATTGTTGCTCTTGTTTCTATCAATACTGCCGTCTGATATGCATATATTTTGGGCAAAAAAGATACAAAATTGTACTGAACAAAGTAGACTCTGCAATGGAAATAGCAGACGACGGCATGCAGCCAACTTCGCATAGGCGCTGCTGTGCTGATAAAATTCACCTGAAATCAATATTCTGATTGTCGTTTGCTTTACCATCATAGCTTTGTACGGCTGTTCAAACCAAAAATTAACATTTTAGTATTTCAAGTTTTCACCACTTTGTTTTATCAACCGGATATCAAAGCAAAATTCTCTAGTTGTGAGTCGGGTGTGTGAGTCAGCACGTCTTTTTCCCAATCTCTGCAAAACGTTACGCTTACGAAACGCGCAAGCGACAACTCTTCGTTGCGTTCTCGCTACGGGTGCAATCTTAACCTCCCTATTATTCCTACATCCGCGGTTCAATTTGTTGACAAGAAATATCTGTACTTTCATGTCCAGTCATGCAAGAGTGCATGTCATATATGAATAGGCAAAGGACAATGGTGTCTGTGCTTGGCTAACTATGCCCGTTATACCTTATGTAATATCGGATTTCTTTACATTGCAATAAGAATAGATATACATACCAATGTCATTGAATATAGAAGATCACATCTGCCCTCAGAAGACACTGCCTTCTCGGTTCTCCAGTTGTGCTTGGTGCCCCTTCTATCACGAGCAAGATTAAAGTCTAGAATTCTGTATCTATAACCCAAACTCATCTATTGCTTTAATTCTCTGTGAGCCTTAAACCATGGAAAAGTACCGTGTAGTTCCGGATGCAATTGGCTTTGTTCCAGATGATGTTGTCAACATCGAATTCGGCAAAAATATCGTGAATATGGGTACTGTAATCACCCCAACACAGGTATGTGGTTTACGAAAGGTTGTACACATAACTTCTGTCGTTTTGGGAAACAATATATCTGTCACCTGTAGCATGTTAAATGTATTAAGAAGATCTTCTGTTATACCATGCTGGTGCGTTTGTTGTTGACTTTGTCACAGCTAATCTTGCGATAATTTGGTGACAGCGTCCACAGATTAGTAATTATCTTGCTTGCTTTGGCGCATTAGCTGATTAGACAATCAAACGCATCAGATAATAGACGCAACAGAGTGACAAAACTTCGCGTAGGATTGTCAAAGGACAAATACGTGGCACAGGTAAGGACAAAGAGAAATCTTTACAAAACCAGTGCTAACATAAGACTAAGACACCAAGCGTTGAGAGTGTTTATCTTTATTGGCAATACATATCATAGTCAAACGTTTTGAAATAAAATAAACAATCAGCACTTGGATAAACCTGTGCTGAGATGTTTCTTTCTACCTCCATGCTGAGACTAAAACACCTCTATCCCTCCCCCACCTCGGGGACGAACATGTAGGCAATCCCCTATGATTTAACTGTACATCTAATTTCAACAAGGGGGCATTCCCAACTTTAGCGAAACCTGTCAAGAATTAGACACTTTAACTCTGATGGCAAAGTTGATTGCAAGATATACCTTTATTGAATTGCAATGAAAGCATTGTAATGGGATTATCAAGACTTGTATTGAGATTATTGTGAAATGACTTCAGGAAACGAAAGGGCTGATAGTAACTCTCCGAATAATTTTGTATAATGAAACTAATCTTCATGATTAGACTGACATACTTGGAAATCAAGCGAACCTTCCCCGCCCAGCTCGCTCTTTGTGGTGTGTGAAAAGCAGTGTGGCGTTTCACCATACCCGTTGCAGTTTTCAATTTTAGACAGGCCCCTAACCCGTCCCCCACCCCAGCCCAGGATTTGCCGGCCACAATAACTGAATGCTTCATCACAACATGGCATTTGATTAATAAATATTCATCACTATGAGCTACCATTAACGCACATACATACAAATGTACCTACTCTCTGCTTTGGCAGCAGTTTACACTACTTTGTTTCCATTAGTGTCCTAGCGCTCTATCTATGGCTAATAATTCATTCCTTCGACACACGTAGGTGAAAATCTTACAATCGGATTTGGAATACCACAGCTCCCCGACTTTGCATTGACACTTCCATCTGCAATTAACTTTTTATTGGTAACTAAATGCCCAGTCTGTTTCGTTGCTTTCGCTTTGCCAGGTTCACAACCAACGTCCATCCGCGATATCTTGGCCAGTAAAATCAAGCAGACTGTACACATTGTTGATGACAGACATATGGCCAATTGAAAAGATACCCGAGGACCCATTTCACCACTGGCTTGTCGTAAACATTCCTGGATGCGAGATAGAGAAAGGAGACACGTTGATAGACTATCTTGGTATTGCGCCCGTCAAAGGATATGGTAAGTAATATTCATGTATAAATAGCTCGTCTTGAAATTGAGTTCAGTTATGAAATTCAGTAGTTCATGAACTTCAAAATGCAGATACGAACTCGACTCCCTTTCTGATCACTTTCAAAGTAAGGTCGAAAGTTGTCTTCAACCTGATCGTTTAGCAGGCGCTCTTGGTGTCCATTTCCCAACATAAAATGAATTCCTTACAATGTTTTCCTAAACAAAACCTGGCAAAACAATGTTCCGAATGCATTCCAAAATCTGATCTGTGTTCATCATAAACTTGGAAAAATTGAAGTTTCATTTGGATTTCTGGAAGTTTGATACGATTGATAATTATCAACGTGTTTAGTGTTCCTTAAAGGGTTTCAAATGTGACTACAAAGAGATTGAATGACGGATTGATGGATGGATGAATAAATAGATGGATGGGTGGATGGATGAATGGATGGATGGATGGATGGATGGATGGATGGATGGATGGATGGATGGATGGATGGATGGATAGGTGGCTGGATGGGTAGATGGATGGTGGATAGATGGATAGATGGATGGATAGGGAGCTGGCTGGCTAGCTGGGTGGATGGATGGATGGATGAATGGATGGATGGATGGATGGATGGATGGATGGATGGATGGATGGATGGGTAGGTGGCTGGCTAGATGGATGGATGGGTTGGTGGATGGGTTGTTAGATGGCTGGCTGGCTGGATGGATGGGTTGGTGGGTGGATGGATGGATGAATGGATGGATGGCTCTTTGTTTATTGTTTGTTTGTTTGACATGTATTACTTTCCAGTGCATTCGTAATGATGTTCGCATCGTTGTTTATATTATCATTAATAATTAATAATTAATAATGCTTGAACACTATTGGAACTAATTTGGGATAATTGGATGGTGAAGTGATGTCTGTTAAATTGCAAATATAAGCTCATCTGCTTTTTTTTTAAGTCATATACATGTTTTTTATGAGTAATTTGTAATGCTGATACACTCAGCTATAACACTTTTGAGAAATTTGCAAAATATGAAGATCCAATTATCCCAAATTAGTTCCAATCGTGTTAACTAGGTAATTTTATTTATTCATTTATTTGCTATTGCCATAAGCTTTTTAATGGCATTCTCCCGACAGTATCTTGCATCGCTGAAATAAAGTTTACGTTTATCATTTGTAGACCTATCCTAATCCATTCATTACATAAGCTTACCTTTTGATAAAATGCACCCGTCATTTATCTGTGCTTATACTACTTTTGTCTCGTGCCCATTGTTTGAACTCGACTATCCTGCCCCATGATAGGGGGGGGGGGGGGCTTTTCAGAGTCACGACCTCGATATGTCTATTTTCACTGAGCTAGGGGGTCCTTTAGGGCCATGACCCCAAAGTGGTCTATCCTGCCCCATGTACTACTGCTTACCTTTTGATAAAATGGACCGCCATTTATCTGTGCTTATACTACTCTTTGTCTCGTGCCCATTGTTTGAACTCGACTGCTTAGTTTACATAGCCTACAGTTTATCAAAGAAGCATATAAGGTAATTATGCATTAATACACGTTTAACCGCAGTTGATGGGTATTGTTTAAACAAAAGAAGTGTACAAATAACTGGTAAACAGGTACTCTTTTAGACAAAGAAGCTGTACGCTGCTGGTAAACCAATACAAAAGAAAAGTCCGCAAACGGTTAACCAATACAATAGAAAACAATTACATATTCATTATGGTAACAGCTGAGTTCACTTACATAATATGAAAAATGCACATAAGAAACACATGTGACGAAAGTATTTTCCGACTACAAAATTTTAGAATATCTCAAAATTTTACTTCAAATTTCACATCACCTTTCACGATATTCATTGTAACAAACGAGTCGGCTGATTTAGTGTCAATTTTGGTGGTAGATTGTTTATCGTTTGAGTCTGGTGCTGTCGTACGTCTTTCAGTTCAGCACTTACAATAATACCTTGGCTGGACGATGTATCGGTATACTCAGATTTCATCAACTTCAGTTTTGGAGGCTGCAAGGCATCCGACACAGATTCAATTAGATCATCACTGGTCCGTTCGTAGTTTCGTATTGCCGAGCTCCTATGGCCTGTCCGTTCAGCGATCAGTTGCTCGTCAAAATTGTTGTAAAATAGAGTGGTGGCCTGAGTGACCTGTCAACAAAGAAAACGATTTATTAGAAGACAAATTTCCCATTTTTATAACGACATGATATTGATATGATATTTTACCAGACTGAAACCCCAAAAGTGTCCGCTATCCTAGTAAACCTCCTCGTACTCATACTATAACTAGCATGAAATATCACTTTAAACAGTGGGAAGTTCATGCACTGTGATTTTTACCTCTAGTAGAGAATTTCTCGTCTCGTGTCTGATATATTCAACTCATCTTTGCGTCGAAACATGATAATCTTACCGAGTAGAGACTAATAAAGACAGACCATACCAGTCCACTGCACTGAACTAATTGCGATTGAATACTTAGAAGAAAGCTAAATACATCCCCCCCCCCCATGATGCAGCTTTTCCTATGTGTGTGTGTGTCTTGGTTTTGTTAGGTCTCAGCTTCGTTGGCAGAGCGACAAACAAACCATACGAGTGGAAGCCCGGGTAAAGTGATTTTTAGTCATTGTGACAATACCAATTCTGCAAATAAGCAATTTACATAACATTATATTACCATTCCCTGTCCGTCGCATTTTAATTCGTCCAGCTGAATCACGTGACTAGCCATAAATACAAGTCAGTAATCGTTTTTTCACATGCCCGTGAACATAAACAATAATGTGAACACCGTAACTTTACATATAAAACGTAAATTGTGATTTGTACAAAGATCATAATCAACAACAAAACAAACTGAAGCACTTGTGGTCCAGGTTTAGTATCTTTTCCCCCAATTTCTCCCGGTTTGCAATTTTTTTACAGCCTACGTGACAGTACGTCTGGGTCCCGTTGTCTTTCGCGTGGGAAATTTTCAGATTTTCTAAATTTTGATGGTTTTCTTGGACTCGTTGATAATGCAGACTCTGTCTTGACCATTAAGGTGTATTTATGGGCGTTGGCGAGAGGAAAGCTAAAATAAACAGGCTCGGCAAGCCTCGCCCGTTAATTTTTTGCCTTCCTTGCCTTCCGCCCTTGCCTATAAATAAACAATAATGGTCCGTTATTTCTATGATATACCAAATATTTCACCTGATAAAGAAATCGACAACGACTTCAGAACATATCTCATCACGTGATAGTCATATTTAATATTAAATGTTATCAGATGAATCGTTTGTGATTACAGTGTTTTCCTTATAAAGTTGGTCCTCAATGCTTTAACCTTGATTACCATACTAGGGGGTCTAGCTGCATCGGTGGTTACGCCCTATGACCACATTCATGCCAGCTCTAAATTGATGCCATCAGTTGATGGCGCTCTGATTTGATGAAATTCATCTGGATCCAAAGATTGATCATTCAGTCATCACTTTCTATCATTTATACATAAACAAAAATATTCAATACATGTACTAGAATTTATTATTCACATGGTCAAATCCGAGAACCTCTCATCAAAATGTATGGTAACTGGTTCTTCATCTTCGTGCGGTTTTCTTTGCAGGAAATGATTTATTGTTGGCAGATAATTATGATTAGTTTTTTTTCAAAAGCTGGTAACGAAAGTATGCAGATGCCAATTGTCTAACGTACATTGATGTTTATACCAGACAAACAAATAGCAAGCTGTGCATGTCATTATTTCTCTGATTCTTTGATGTTCTTGATTATTACAAGTTTCCTTTCTTCGCCTGTTGTAGGTTACCATCGTTATGTTTTCCTTGTGTATGAACAATCCGAGCGGATCAAACACAATGAAGAGTATATCAGCAGCACATGCCCAGATGGCAGAGAGGGTGAAAGTATAGCGGATATCGCCAAGAAGTACAACCTAGGAAAGCCAATGGCAGCCAATTTTCTCTTGTCAGAGTATGATGAGTTCTGTGGACGTCATTGTCCGTATGGTTGGTTTGGAACCTGTTCAGTAGTATGCCGACTTTAAGAGAGTGATTCCAGCAAATCTACTCGTTCTATGATTACGGCGGCTGTGTAGATGAAAATTGACCAACAAAACACTAGATGTTTGGTACACATAGTCATTCAAACTTAATATGAAATAATGCGGTCTTTTTTATTGGAAATGCGCTTGTGTCGCGTTTGAGAAGTATAACTCACCCGGAGCCAAGTTGTAGTCGGAAAATAGAGTACTTGGCAGAATGACGTAAATTTACCTATCAGACTAGTTTCAAAACATAAATTCAACTTGAGGTATAATCTTGTATTAGAATCAGTTACCGAGATTTACCGTAGCGCTAGTGCAACTCCCCAACAGTCGTTGAACCAAGGTAACAAACAAAGTTTCCATGGTCACGACTACTCAACCCTTGGATAGAAATCACCCACATTCCAGTTCTCAGCATACGCCATCATATCATAGTAATTTATGGTGGTTTTAGAACTTTTTAAAGGATTATGAACTTATATTACTAGAAACTGCTACATTTTCTGTATTTTCGCAGATATATAAGTTGGTATTTTACTTTGTATTTTCAGTTTGGATATAACAGTATATTACAGGAACTGGACCTTTAAGTATTTTGTGTCAGAAGATGCCAAAATGCTTACATACGTATTTTAAGCGTATTTTGATTGTAATACACTACCTTTGCTACTGAGGTCATTCACTTTGACGTCATGATTCTGCATAAAGGTCAATAATCAGGTTCAGACTTGTTAATTATATATATATATATATATATATATATATATATATATATATATATATATATATATATATATATATATATATATATATATATATATATATAATGTATACAATGTGCCCTCCCGGTTATCACCATAATGGCTTTATGGCAACCTCTGAACTTGGGCACAGAGAGTACGGTTACACATTGTTGAGGATTGAAAATATGGACTCACCAGAGTGCTCTAACGGCAATACGTACCATGAGCGAAGCATAGTGCCAACAGTGAACGCCCCTTATATTACGCAAGAGGCTGCCCAAACAATCTCAGAGTGCTCTAACTACTATTAAAGCAGTGAGCGAAATACACAAAATGTATACAATGTGCCCTCCCGGTTATCACCATAATGGCTTTACGGCAACCTCTGAACTTGGGCACAGAGAGTATATATATAATATTTTATTGCTTGCTTGTGAAAAGTGTGATACAAAAATAAGTTCAAAATTTTCTCCAATAAAGATAAAGTAATACAGTATAATAATAGTAGCTAATTATGTGCGATGGCGATATGTACTGTGCGAAATCTAGCAAGTAATTGTTCTGGTGTTAATGGTCTTGGCCGTTGGTGACGAATACGTCATTATCAGGGACAGACACTTATGACGAGTTTGTTTTGTGGGGGAAAATTGTCAATAGTTTACCTGATAGACTTCTATGTATTATGATTGATATTTTGAGTGAAGGACTATATCAGCCATATCTTGCCTTCCTACACTGTAAAGTTAAGTGTTAAAGGATAGAACACCAATTAAACGTCTTTTTGTAACACTTTTGAACGCGTCTAGACGTTCAGAAATTTCACACTACGTGTTCAACCAACGTTCAATTTTTGAACAAACGTGTGCAGATTTTGAACGCTACGTGTTCATCAGACATTATATTGAACACCATGGTGTTCCATATCTGAACACACGTTGCACATGAAATGTGTTCAAAAAATTGAACGCATTTACGCGTTCAAAGGGCTGTAACACTTTTTGAACGCATGGACGCCGTTCAACGATAAGTGTGTTAAAGGCTAGAACACATGATGCGCGCTTGTTGAACACCGTTAATTTTGGGCGTTCAGGGGGTGTTCAAGCCTTGAATTAACATTACAGACCACTGATATTCAGTAAAATTATTTTATTCTAAAAATACACAAAGCATTTCTAGAGTAAAAAACAATAATTTACTGTAAAATGGACAAATAAACATTGCCAAATTGTATGTAAAGTTTGTCAGAGGAAAATACCAACGGTGTTAACACCCTTCTATCAAAAACATAAAAAATATGAACAAAGTAATGACAAAACAGGTTTTACTTAAATATTGTGGATTACGTTTTAAGGTTCATACTTGTTTAAAATGTACAAAAAATCATCTGAAAAAGCTCAAAATTTAGCTTGCTTATTTTGTTGAAACACGTATATGTATGGAATGCATACGTCATTGTTGTAAGATGGTTTCTTAAAGACATTTCCTCTTGTATAGACAATTGCCTGGGGACCTGTAATCCAAATATTAAAGGATTCGTACAGGCTGTTTTGAAGAAAAACCTTGGGATGTACAAATTTTAGGACAATGCTACACATCCACCTATTTAGCTAACAGCAAAGCTATAAACCAGTTGCTAAGAACAAGAGACGTGTTGAGTTACAATACAAAATTCTCTAAGGTTTGGTAGCATGCTATGATCAACTAAATTTTATAAGGGCATAAGCTTCCAAAGATGTGAAGTCTCCTTTATCAGATGCAAGGGGGAATGACAAATTGAAGCAGAAAGTGACAGAAAATTCAGAGTGAAAATTTCAGAAAATTCAGTAATTCAGAGTGGACATTTTTACTCTGAATTTTCCGTCGCTTTCAGCTTTAATTTTTCATTCCACCCTTTCATCTGATAAAGGAAACTACACGCCTGTGAAAGCTTATTCTCCGGCAACATTTAGTTGATCATAGCATGCTACCAAAGCTTATATTAATTTAGAAAAAAAAATACAGAAACTTATGAAAATTCAGTTACTGACCCTAGAAGTTTAAATCTACATTAGAGATGAACTGAGGTTATCAAGCTTGTTTCAAGACAGCTACCTGTACACTCATCTTTTTCATTATCTGTACCACCAGCTTCTGTAACAACTCTTCAATTTTTCAGTTAAATCCAACTTTTTACATCCTGAAAATAATGCAACAATAGGTAATATGGCGAGATGAGACTTTAAATGAAAGACAAATGGCTGATTAGGTTAAGGAAAAGGGGAGACTACGTTGTCAACCTTTATCAATCCGTTTATCTTTAGAAGTATCTTTATGCGTTTTTGATATGCATTGATAGCGAGAGTTTCAATGGAACGCACTCGTTCGGACATCACGCAGTCACGATGGAAGCCACACGGGTGTCGAATGCAAGTACGTTCGTCGGACCGCATGCCTGTTCAATTTCCTGTCTCGATGCTAGAACTTTATGCATGTGCATCGCTTACACTTGACCACGGACCGTGACTTGACACAACATTCAGTTTGTTCACTTATCATACATGCTATGCCTGTATTGCCATTCTTCTATTGTTCAGACGGTACTGATATGAGCCCATATTTTAACTAGTGAAAATACGAATTATATTTTCAGTGTAACCGAACTACTTACAGCGACGCGGACGCGTGACCTTCGCTGTATGCATGACCTTCGTTGGTATATGTACATATAAAACAGCTGAGCGAATAAGACAAATGACAATCCGAAACGTCATTATGATTATGGTCAAAATTCTGTTGTTTGCAGTCACTTCATGGGCATTGCCCTTAGGCACAAGTACAGTTGTACCAAAAACATACAAACAAACGTATTGAAAATTTGTATAATTTGCCGACACCTGTCAATTCACGGCCGGTTCCGTGGCGGTGCACGGTGCAGTGTTTTCGTGTCGTCTACGCTGCTGAATATTTACACCATGGAAGTATCATTACACGTAAAGATATCGGTTGACAGAGCATCATGATAGAATCGGTTTACGACAAGTTTCCTGTTGATGAGCTTAAAGTATCTGGACGGTGAATTACATCGTTTACAGTCGTAAATGAGCCACGAAAATCCAACCGCGACAGACAAGGTTGAAGGTGCACATGATATTTCCGATTTGTACCTGTCAGTTCACAGGTCATGATCGTGTCTGGTGGCACCGATGCGGTGCGGGTTTCAGATACAATGTACCATCTAGGAAAGTCCAAACTTTCGCTTCGGTTGTTTAAAGGAAGTTTAGTTCTATTTAGGCAAGCCAGGAAGGAAAATATACGAGCAGAAGACGGAAATACCTTTGAAATGTACTTTTATTCGTACAGCAACAAAATCACGAACGAGTTAGGGACGATTCAGAATTTACTTCCAGGGGGGGTGGAGGATTTTCGGGGGGGGGCCACCCATTTTTCCCAAGAAAATTTAGGGGGGGGGGCAGACAAAAATACCACAATCTTTTAGGGGGGGCCAAGGAAAAAAATCATCAATTCAATATTTGCCCAGAATTTCTGATCTCTACAAAAGAGAACCATAGATGCTGCCTGTTTGACAGATAAACTCAACGTGTTTAGTTAAACTCCTTTAGCTGCCAAATTCGGTAATATTCACAGTGGTTTGTTTTATGCATCTACTGCAGTATCTTGTTCTCCTCCCTGAAGCGTCATGAAATGTCCAGTATTTAGCATGTCAACACAAACCATACAGTAAACAGTCGGGGTTGTTTTTGTTGAAAAGAGATCTCGAATCAAGTCCAGGCTAGAATTCATTTATCAACAATAACAATGGAGTTTGTTAAATCAACAAGTCACTCTCAGTCTCTGGTTGTACATTGACTCCTTTTATTTCTAAAGCCGACGTTTCGAACCCACACGGGGGTTCTTCTTCAGGGCACTAAACAAATGAAAGAAAACATATTCAAAGCGTAAATACAAAGATAACAAAGCTATTTGTGAAAGCCGTACAGAAGTGGTAAAAATGAATACAGTATAGTGGTTGCTAAATTAATGGATACAATATGCAATATAATAGTTGCAAAAAATAAAGAAGATGAACTGATAAGGAAATACACTATTTACAGTGGTGAAACTTACATTGTAGGAGCGTAGAGCCGGTAGTGTGTGGCTCAGACTCTAGGTGGAACAGAGTGTGAAGGAGAGGGCTCCCTAGTAGCTAATACAATGGTGAAAATGGATATGGAGTTAGGGGGTCACCAGTCTCTTTTGTTGATACCATAAGGGTGGAGGGTATTAAGTTTGGATATGATTTTCAGTTCGAGTGATTTTCTTATTTTATCTTGTTTCGAGTAAACTTTGCAAATACCGATGAAAGTGAAATGATTGATGCTGTGATCCGGGCTATTGAAATGTTGGGCGATTAGGGTGGGTTTATTTGAACGTATGCTGTACAGGTGTTCATAGATTCTTTTCCGGAGTTCGCGTTTTGTTTCTCCAACATACAGAAGGTGACATTTGGAGCATTGTATTGTGTAGATGACATTCCGGGTGCTGCATGATAATTGGCCGGTTATTTTGTATGAGTTACCAGTGGTGTGGTTGATGATGACATCATGGTCCTGAATTAACATAAATTTGCATTGATTGCATTGTGTGCATGGCTGGCATTTTCCTGGGGTTGGGGTGTTAATAGTGGTGTGCAATTTTGATCTCACAAGTGTTTTTCTGAGATTAGGCGGTTGGCGATAGGCTACAACGGGAACAGTTGGGAAGGCTTCTTTTGTTATTTTGTTTGACTGAATGATGGGCCAATGTTTTCTGATGATGTTCGATATTTTTGGTAGCGCTGGGTTGTAAGTGGTGATGAATGGTATGCGATTTGGGCCGGTTTTTGTAGGCTTGGAACATGTGATGAGATCTGGGCGTTTTATGTTTTTGGCTTCTTTAATGGCGGTGTTGATTATATCCAAACTTAATACCCTCCACCCTTATGGTATCAACAAAAGAGACTGGTGACCCCCTAACTCCATATCCATTTTCACCATTGTATTAGCTACTAGGGAGCCCTCTCCTTCACACTCTGTTCCACCTAGAGTTTGAGCCACACACTACCGGCTCTACGCTCCTACAATGTAAGTTTCACCACTGTAAATAGTGTATTTCCTTATCAGTTCATCTTCTTTATTTTTTGCAACTATTATATTGCATATTGTATCCATTAATTTAGCAACCACTATACTGTATTCATTTTTACCACTTCTGTACGGCTTTCACAAATAGCTTTGTTATCTTTGTATTTACGCTTTGAATATGTTTTCTTTCATTTGTTTAGTGCCCTGAAGAAGAACCCCCGTGTGGGTTCGAAACGTCGGCTTTAGAAATAAAAGGAGTCAATGTACAACCAGAGACTGAGAGTGACTTGTTGATTTAACAAACTCGATTATGACCTATTCAAGTCCAAGTCTCCAGACCCGCTGGTGTTGCTATACCCTGGTTGGACTGATACTGGTATTCCAAGCAAACTCATCTGATATACTTCCAGCGAAGTCCCCTGCATCCTTACAGGATCCCATGGTACTTACACCAAAAATGAATGAAACACAGTGGTTCTACTACAACAAGCTTAAACGACTAGAACAAAGACGTATACATCTGGTAAGCCACATCAATACTTTATCCGAACACCTGTGCACCAACACCACACCGAAGGGACTCCGAATCAAACTAAATCCCAACATTCATGCCACCGATGGAAAATTTCACAGAAAATGGAACAATATTATTAACCGAACAGAAAAGACATGTATGAAACTGATCGTAACAGAACACAGAAAGACAATCAATTACATTGGCCGGACTATAAATAAGATCTATGAAGAAACCAGAGACAAATTAACTACAACTGAATCATGCTATTTGAGAACAAAGATCCGCGAATGGGTTGACAAAATCACTGCGTTCCGTAAGAAACAAAGGAAAGATCGCCATTTCGTCAAAAGAAAATCAACCAGCAACAAAAAGAAGAACACCCAAAACAAAAAACAAAGACATAATGACATCACAGTCACAAATCTCTCGCAAAAACCCTTACACCACCACAAATTTCAGTCCTATCAAGAGGTCTCTCATTTTGCCCCAAACCACACCACATCAACAAGATGGAACTACAAACCGATATCCAAGAATTCAAACGAAGGTGTCGCCTCCAATTTATGTTCAGAGACACCGAATCAGATGATACTGAGAATTATGACACCAACGTAGGACCGTTCAAAAAGGAAAATCTGGATATAACCCACCAAGAAGCAACCAGCCAGCTTTAGAAGCATTTCTAGAAAACATCGAAGATGACATCCTTGACACAAACAATTGGAGACGCACATATGACAACATTCCAAAGACGAGAGAAGCGCCATCACAGAACTACAGAACGACAACGAAATTACCATCAAGCCAGCAGATAAGGGGAGCGGCGTAGTTGTCATGGACACTAACTGGTACATAAACAAATGCGAGGAACAATTGAATGACTCTACATACTACACCCCTCTCAAATATGACCCTACCACTGAATATCTAAAAGAACTAGAGAAACTGGTAAGAAAATGGGAAACTAAAAAGTGGATAACACATGAAACTGCCATTCACCTTATTCCCAAAGAACCCACCCCAGGTTACTTCTACGGCCTTCCCAAGATCCATAAACAAGACACGCCACTTAGACCATTGTCCCACAATGCAATTCTCTAACTACACCTCTAGCAAAATTTGTTGACCATCATCTCCAACCAATAGTTAAATCTCTCCCCTCCTATCTCAAAGACACCAAACATCATCTGCAAGACCTTGATCAAATCAAGTTAACAAACGACTCCCTCATTGTCACTATGGATGTAGTTTCCCTATACACAAATATCCCACACGAATATGGTATCACATCTGTTAAACAAGCCCTAGATAATTACGCACATAATTCCACTCACCCTGATCTTATAATAGACATGTTAAAATTCATTCTCACCAGAAACTACTTTAAATTCAATGACAAATACTATCTCCAAACACATGGCACCGCAATGGGAGTAAAGTTGCTCCATCATATGCCAACATCACCATGGGTAGACTGGAAGGTGACATTCTAGCCAACTATAACCCTAAACCAGCCCACTGGAAACGTTTCATAGACGACATCCGTTTTATTTGGTCACACGGGCTGGAAAAGCTCATTGAATTTCACCAGTACAGTAACGCGGCCCATCCCACCCTGAAGTTTACAATAGAGCATAGCTCATCCAAATTACCATTTCTGGACACACTTATGATCTTGCAAGGTAACAAAATTGAAACCACTATATACAACAAACCCACAGATAAACATATGTATCTTCTAACCACACCTCCTGCCATCCACACCATATCTTTCGTTCAATCCCCTGGAGCCAGGCCCTAAGATACAGGAGAATTTGTTCCACAGATCATCTTTATGATTCGGAAGTCATAAACTGAAAAAAACACCTCCTCAACAGAAATTACAAAACCCCTCTAATCAACACCGCCATTAAAGAAGCCAAAAACATAAAACGCCCAGATCTCATCACATGTTCCAAGCCTACAAAAACCGGCCCAATCGCATACCATTCATCACCACTTACAACCCAGCGCTACCAAAAATATCGAACATCATCAGAAAACATCGGCCCATCATTCAGTCAAACAAAATAACAAAAGAAGCCTTCCCAACTGTTCCCGTTGTAGCCTATCGCCAACCGCCTAATCTCAGAAAAACACTTGTGAGATCAAAATTGCACACCACTATTAACACCCCAACCCCAGGAAAATGCCAGCCATGCACACAATGCAATCAATGCAAATTTATGTTAATTCAGGACCATGATGTCATCATCAACCACACCACTGGTAACTCATACAAAATAACCGGCCAATTATCATGCAGCACCCGGAATGTCATCTACACAATACAATGCTCCAAATGTCACCTTCTGTATGTTGGAGAAACAAAACGCGAACTCCGGAAAAGAATCTATGAACACCTGTACAGCATACGTTCAAATAAACCCACCCTAATCGCCCAACATTTCAATAGCCCGGATCACAGCATCAATCATTTCACTTTCATCGGTATTTGCAAAGTTTACTCGAAACAAGATAAAATAAGAAAATCACTCGAACTGAAAATCATATCCAAACTTAATACCCTCCACCCTTATGGTATCAACAAAAAAGACTGGTGACCCCCTAACTCCATATCCATTTTCACCATTGTATTAGCTACTAGGGAGCCCTCTCCTTCACACTCTGTTCCACCTAGAGTTTGAGCCACACACTACCGGCTCTACGCTCCTACAATGTAAGTTTCACCACTGTAAATAGTGTATTTCCTTATCAGTTCATCTTCTTTATTTTTTGCAACTATTATATTGCATATTGTATCCATTAATTTAGCAACCACTATACTGTATTCATTTTTACCACTTCTGTACGGCTTTCACAAATAGCTTTGTTATCTTTGCATTTACGCTTTGAATATGTTTTCTTTCATTTGTTTAGTGCCCTGAAGAAGAACCCCCGTGTGGGTTCGAAACGTCGGCTTTAGAAATAAAAGGAGTCAATGTACAACCAGAGACTGAGAGTGACTTGTTGATTTAACAAACTCGATTATGACCTATTCAAGTCCAAGTCTCCAGACCCGCTGGTGTTGCTATACCCTGGTTGGACTGTTACTGGTATTCCAAGCAAACTCAATAACAATGGTCATTTATGTTCACACTGGTATGTTGCTAAATACAGCATTGGGTGTTCTATGTAGTGATAGAATAACAAACAAATGCTGATACACAGAGATGAACATTGAACAAATGCTAAAAATTACAGCAAATATTCAGCATCATCAGGTTGGGTTTACCTTGTGGCTTGTAAAGCAGTGTAAAGTTGAATGATAAAGAAGTGTTAATTTGTGCAAATGTATGCAAATCACCCGATTTCTTGGCTTCTTTTGCCTCCCAATTCCAAAATTTCCGAAGAATATAACTCCACTCCGACTGGGTCAAATTTTCTGAAATTTCACATTATATTTTTTAAATGCTATATAACAAAACAACTATCAATTGGTTTTGTTTGGCAATAAAGCTCTTACATTTTTAAAAAGAGGCATTTTGAATAAGAGGCATTTTAATTTTGCTGATCATGATTTTAATCAATTATTAGAGTGTCAGTCTTTAAACCCCTACAATTTTAAAATGAGGATGGATAATGCCAAATAAAATAGTCGTTTTATTCTACATATACTCTCCTTTCAAGTGAAATATTACATTTCAGAATAATACTGTCTAGTTTTTGACTTAAATTAATTTTTATCATTAATACCAAAATTGAGGTTTTTTACCCCAAATATACACCCCCTTCATCCTTTGAGTAACTACTGCTACCATACTAAACTTTAGAGTCTCTGCTTTTTGAAAATATATGGTATGAGGGGGTTTCCTTGTCATCTTTGATGAGAAATATTGCTTTGAAAAAAACTGTGTTGGCAACATGCAGCTCCACCTTAATTCAAAACAAAACGACTTGCTACTCTGCCATTTCTTAAAGTAACATGGTCACGTTGGTTCTCTGGGATTTCGTCAGTCAGTGTCTGTGTCACTATTATATTCAGAACCAACACCATCATCATCACTCTCAATGACTCCATTGACAGAGATTTCCAATTCAGAGTCACTGCTATCTGACTCTGACTCATCTGTGACATAAGTTGTTACATCTTTCCCTGACAGTTTTCTTAAATTGAATGAAGGTTGTGCATGTATATGTGCGGTTATAATTTGAACTTTTTCAGCTTTCAATTTTTTTTGTTTTGGTAATTTATGTTTATCAAGGTATTTATCTAATTCTTTTACGTTTAAATTTTGAAGGTTCCCACTCAAGAGCAACTTTAACCAGTCATAGTCCTCGTATTTTTTATCCTCTCTTCTTTTCTGCTCCTTTTTCTATGTTTCATTCTCATCAATTTTACCCTTTCTAAATTTTTTAAATGTTCTACATAACTTTTTACAGTGCTTACATCTACTATAAACTTTTTTGAAAATAAATTTATGGCCGTCTCATCTTCAAGTTGCTTTTCAGCGAATAGTTTTTTAATGTTGAAAATAAAAATATTATGTATTACTGTCAAAAATATATGGTGAAAATTTACAAAAGGTTGATTTTCCAATAATCCTGTATGTGCATCCAGAAGATCATGTGGCTCTGCATCAATGCTATGGTGTCGGATTGTTGAAATATTGTGTACACAAGAAATTTGCTGTAGTCCAAGAAGTGATCTCAGTGTGTATGAGGCTAGGAGAAATATGGATAGGCTTACACATTGTGTATTGATGCTAATACTTTTGTGTCCCATTCATTCTGATATGTATAATCAAAGATTTCTCAGTGGCGGCTGGCAGAAAAGGCAAAAAAACAAATTAACATGTATTGTTTCATGTCATCTGAAAACATGCGCATCATGACTATTTTAAGATTAAAGTTTGTTAAAAAAATTCGAAATATGAATGCTCTGTCAATTTTGAAAAATACTGCTGACAAAATGTGAACTTTGACTTACACAGGGTTATCTGCATTTTAATATGAACATTGGATTGTTAATGGAATGAGCAGAATAACATGTGAATTCATGTTTTTGATAAGGTGTTTTGTTCAAGAAATGATCTAAAATATTCCTCAGCATTGTTGCTTTCCGTGGCAGCTACTTGGTTTTATGACAACCAAATTAGAAAAAAAGCAATTAAAAACAAGTTGGCTTTCACCAATTTTAATTCCTAATGTTTAAAACTTTCACCGTGAGTCTGCATTCAGCATCATCAAATGAAAATGTATGCTGAACTTGTGCATGTACATGTACATCTTACTTTCCAGAAATATCTGGATATCTGCAAATGATGTACAATTAAACTTCTAGATATATATCACTTTGCCAATTATCTGCTCCTCTGATTTCCTGTTCACCATTTCTAACTGACATCTTTGCTTGTCTTTGTGTGCATCATATGTATCAGTGAGACATAACGAAAAACGTATTCATATTTAGTAATTAACTTTTCTTCAGAAATTTACAACCAGATATGTTTATTGCTACCCTTTCCAAAAGTGTGCCACTTGCAGTCCCTGCAAATCATTCTTTTTATAGTCACATAACCCTGAAATGATTTGTTATATCATCGATTAAATGTCCACTACAGTTCCTGCAACTTGTTAGACTGGATATGTCTATAGTGTATAAGCATGCATGTATATATTAGGGGGGGGGCCATGGAAAAAAAACACGAAAGATGAGGGGGGGGGCCATAGATTTTTTCTATAATTTACTAGGGGGGCCGTGGAAAAAAATCACCCAGAAAAATAGAAAATCCTCCACCCTCCCCCTGGAAGTAAATTCTGAATCGTCCCTTACGAAACTACAGCTTACACTGTACTCACTTCATGTTTTCACTAATCCGCTTAATGAGATGGTAAATTCGGCATATTTGACGTCTGGGAACATGTATAATTCTTCGAGATAAACTGACTGGTACGGGTATTAATTATATCCACTGTATGTGCATTCATAGATGTCGCAGAGCTGCTTGCTCTGTGCTCTCAGCTGTTCATACTCGATAAGAGTTTGAGCGTGGCGCGAGTATTTTGACCCGATTTTGGCGGCCTCATGCAGTGTGCGAAACTAAGAGAAAATAGCTTCAGGTCATAAGGGCCTGCACCAAGCCAAAGCTTTAGGTCCTTACAGAAAACTGCCGGTCCTCAATAAATGCAGTTGTTAACGACCATTAAAGTAAACACTCTCTCGACTAATACTATGCTTTTAAATGTTGTAATATTTAATTTTTCATGTCCTTTTATCAATACAAAAGGACTATTGTTCACATAGATTGCAGAATAGTGTTAAGTGTGCATCATTCAGCTACATGATCTGGAATCTGAAAAAGATCACAGCCCTCATCTTCCTCACCGTCATGCGCACACATTTATCTAAAAATTCCACCAAGGGGGGGGGGGGGACAATGGGACTAGCAGGAGAATTTGACTTTTTTCCTAGCCATGTCAAATCCCCCACTTTCGGACCATAAATTGATGTCAAACACCCAGGGCCGGCGAATACAGGCTCATGCACTGTCTACGTGTGGGTGATGAAAGCGAGACAGTTTGTCTCTCATGACAGTCTATGGGAGATGATGTTCTCTACATGGCTGTGCAAAATTGTACACTACACCAGGGCATGTGATATTGTGATTTGAAAATGGTTGGCGAGCTGAAAATCACTTCTGAAATAAGCCAACGCGAGTGGTAGAAGAGTTAATGAATAGGTGAGTACCCTGAAAACAGTCATAAGTAAGGGGAGTGTATGAATAAATTTTTTATGCAATCATTGATCACTAGGTCTTTTTTAATTGTAATGTAAAACAGAAAGAAGAAAATACTTGGTATGTATTTTGATATGACGTATGGCTTACTTTCAAAATTTTTCAAAAAATAAATATGCTTAAATGTGGCCTCTGTTGCATTCATGAAGAAACAGATGAAGTTATACTTTTAATTATAAGGACAAGTATAATCGTAACTTTTTTCTCGATTATAGAAATTGCAGACAACATGAATGGCACACGTCGCCACTCGCGGAAATGAATGCATATTTTTTGACTGAAAAGTTTTGACTGAGCGATTGCTGGGTCCCATCGCCTTTTAAAATGATTCTGAAAAGTTTGACAGACACTCTATACTGCTGAAAACGATCGCGACACGATCAGTTAATGATACCGTAAAATCTTAAAAGACGTAATTTTTGGCGATATTAGGCGTACAGCCCAGGATGACGGTGAGTTTTGCATGCCTGTCGTAAAACAGTATACATCGAAATAATTTGAAGCCCTACTGTCGGCCTCTGAGAGTATACACGACAAAACTATTATGATAAGGCCGCTCTGTTTTATAAAATGTACACTTGTCATCACGTCGATATATCGTGCTAACAGTCGGTCTTGTGAACTTTGGTTGAAGACAAACGAGCAAGCAAGATGTTCCAGCGGTCCAGAAACAAACGTAGCGAAACGTGAACTTGACTGTCGACTGCAGGTAGCACTATTGGGCTGTCGTGTAACATCTTATCCTTGTATTGGGCGTAGTTCAAAACCATGGAGGTAAAAAAATACCTCCATGTTCAAAACCAAATATGTTTAGGCAACAGCACTGTACTCGTAGGTTTTTGTCTTAAACTCTTCTATGAACCGTTTAAGCTTATGTTTTGAACGCGTCAATTGAAAATCAAAGCAAAGAAAACGGAGTCAGTTTGATAAAATGAAGGGCTGTATTATGTACATTTTTGTAATTGTAAATTCCGAACACTTGAAGTGTGGAATTAGTGAAGTGATACTGGGTGTTGTTATCATATGACACAGATATGCTAAAATAAAATTACCAGGGTTACGCTCACTAGACAAGTATTATTATAATATTGTATCGCATTGTTGCACCAAAGTCAATCCATTCCATTGCTAGAATCTGCATGCACGGACGTAATTCATACTGATCTGTATGTAATCAGTTGCACCGTGCTATGCGCGTCGATCGGAGGGTTAAGACTCCTCGTAAATGTAAAACGTCGTGAAACAAAAAAATTACTATGTTGCGACATTGTCACCCCCTCCCCGTCTGGCGTACAATAGATCGAATTCCCCACTACCAGGACACGAAGTGCGATCAATATACCCTGTTGCCCCGCACTCTCACGGTGGAAAACATTGATAGGTGCATGACATTCAAGTCTGAATCATATGATTCAAAGTTAGTCATTATCTGCATCTGTTACAGGTCTTGACAGAGAAATTTCTATCATCTATTCCAAAGTCCAGTCGGTCATAAGGACCGACATGTTGCTAAAAACTTTCGGCCCGACGAGAAATCTGTCGGTCTCGGACCGTCGGACCGACGTTAATTTCGCACACTGGCCTCATGACTTTCACGCAGGGATGGGGTTATGTATTAAAACACGAAAACACACCCATTTTGTGGACTCCCGCCTATGTTTTACATCCACCGTCATTTTAAACTAAAAATAAATCTTCTTCAAATTGTGAAAACCTGTGTCGACAACGTAATATTTAAATTGTTTGCTGTAAAAGTGCTCCATAAACCCTCCTTTGCAGTGGAATGGCCCAATAGCGGAATAATATCAAGAAGTGATACGGTTGTCATCACTCCTTAGCAACCAACTTTTTATAAGTACAGCCTGGAGGAAGCATGGTCGATTTCAAGTTGATTTCGTTGCTAATTTCGGAGCGTCTGTAGGAAAACAGTCATAACCAAAGCATGCATGTATGATAAAGGGGTTATTACACGAAGTTAGGGCGATACCGCGTCGTATTCTCATGATGTGTCCGTATTTTGACTCGTTGCTGCGCAACTCGTCAAAATACGGACACATCACTCGAATACGACGCGGTATCGCCCAAACTTCGTGTAATAACCCCTAATTATCGCCGATTTTGCGGCATTGGAGAATGCTTACTCTGGTTGACAGATATATTCGCCGACTGTGGCGTTGGAGAGAGCTTATACTTGGCTTTGAGTAAGCGTACAGATCAAGGCAAAACTAACGCAACGTCCAGACTCGCCTCAGCTGAGGTCAGCCAAAGACGCTTCTCAGACCAAACTGACGTGACCTCAGCTGAACAGTTTATTATTATCAGTCTAGGTCATTTCCAAAATCGGCGACGCGTTAGGGAGCCTTCAGTAATTACAGGGGGGTGGGTCGGGGGAATTTCGCGAACACCTGTACCGTAAAATGTGACCCTCCCCCCAATCCTCCTGTCTAAAATGTGACCCTCCCCCTTGTCCGACATTCTAAAACTTGACCCCCCCCCCAACCACTGCGGTATTCTCCCCGGGAATAACTAAAAAAGTATCAGCTAATTTACATAACAATTGGTTCAATTGTTATGTTAGGGACAAATTACAGAGGGGAGGGCTGGTGTTTTTGGAGGGACAGTCGCAATTTATCACGCAAGAATTTTTGAAGAGATATGGTATTTCATACAGTTTAGGGAGGGTCACCATATTTTGTGCAACTATAAGAAGGCAAGATGTAGCTGATTTAGTGCTTCATCCAAAAATATCAAATCATAATACATGGAGTCTATCAGGCAAATATTTGACAATTTACCCCCACAAAACATGCTATATCTGTATTTTATATATGTTTGATAATGTATTTAAATGTACTTTGCTTGAATAGGGAAGTAAAATGTGCACTTGTGTACAAGAAATTTATTTCTGAATTTCATCTAAAAATTTGGTTCACTATCCATGGTGTTTATGATGAAATTATGAATAGTTTTTTCCTACACAAAAATAGGTAAATCTTTGCATTTGTGTACTCTTGATTATTGATATTAATTTGCTTGATTAGACTAGAGTGGTTACAAGGCTATGGTTGTGTAAGAAATTTGATTTTGGAATTTCACCAAATGTCATTCAATACACTATGCATTGGGGTATATAATGAAACTATGAATAATTTTTTTTCAGTACAAAATTAGATAAATCTGTGCATTTATGCATGCTTGATTATTCACATTATTGTTCTTGATAAGACTAGAAAGGTTACAAGTCTATGGTTGTGCAAGAAATACGATTTCGGAATTTCACCAAAATGTCCATACACTATGCATTGGGGTCTATGATGAAACTATGAATAATTTTTTTTCAGTACAAAATTAGATAAATCTGTGCATTTATGCATGCTTGATTATTCACATTATTGTTCTTGATAAGACTAGAGTGGTTACAAGTCCATGGTTGTGCAAAAAAATTGATTTTGGAATTTCACCAAAATGTCAATTCACTATGCATTGGGGTCTATGATGAAACTATGAATAATTTTTTTTCAAAATTAGATAAATCTGTGCATTTATGTATGCTTGATTATTAAGATTATTGTTCTTGATTAGACTAGAGTGGTTACAAGTCTATGGTTGTGCAAGAAATTTGATTTTGGAATCTCACCAAATGTCAATTCACTATGCATGGCGGTCTATAAGTGTGTGCGTATATTGTTGGTGATTTCCTATTCAGGAAATATCACACGGACAATCAAAGTTTTGGCCATAATATCAGCTTCTGTCAAAAGTGACCCTACCCCCAAGATAGGTTTATAAAAAGTGACCCTCCCACTTGAACTGTTTTCTAAAAAGTGACCCTCCCCCCAATTCCCCGGCCCACCCCCCTGTAATTACTAAAGGCTCCCTTACCATAATATTACTTCCACAATTAGGCAAATCCGATCGGACTACACGTCGTCGATAAGATTGCAGTCACTGCGGGTTCGCCAGCATTGTATGAATCACTATCGGCTACTTTCGGCCCTCGCGTAGGCCGTAAAATCCAAAACTTTGCTCTTCTTTCATGACGAGTATGATCCTACGTTCTCCAGCCAAGATATTTACCATTCATTTCGATAACCCCTTTCCTGATTTCCTTTATCTTTCTCGCGTAGAATTTTTGATAGCTGTCAGTCTCCGATACAAATGGGGTTTTCTGAACGGTTTTCTGAGAGAGAGAGAGAGAGAGAGAGAGAGAGAGAGAGAGAGAGAGAGTATGTGTGTGTGTGTGTGTGTGTGTGTGTGTGTTTCCTATTGTGAGCGTACTACTATAATTAAACCATGATTAAAGAAATCTCAGCTCTGCAAGACTAAGTAGATTGTGATTGGGAAGCTTTTAGAGCGTAGACTAGATAGATAGAATGATACAGAACGGGACAACTACCAGCAGGGTGGGGATCTGTAGGACTTGTAATCTGCCATTATTCCACCATTTTTTCTTATATTCGCAAATTGCTCGTAAAACATGACCACTGGTGGCGCTGTTACTAAACCGCAAACCAGGGATATGCCAAGTGTAATTCTTAATTTTGGCTTGACATTAATGCTACTCCATTTTATGTTTGAATTTTCCGTTGTATATTCATTTTAAAATGCACCGTGATAAGTAATACAGGAAAACCACAATTTGAAGATTATTTGCAAGGTTCACAATCAGGCTAAGGACCTCCTCTTAGCTTTTGACAATATTTCGATAAAATAAGAAAACATGGTCCGCGTTCACATTTGAATCTCTCCCCTTACCTTATTCACTTGTCGACTTCGTTTTAGGATAACTATTAAGGTGTCAACTAAGACATATGCAGCTGATATAAACAGACAATCTATGGCCGGTTGTAAATTTAAAATCTAAACCCATCCTAAGACCTGACATAAATGGCCCAGTGTCGACATAACGTTCATATTTGTCCTTAAAACAGAGCAGGGGCGACTTTAGACTCTGTCACAGCCCCTCGTCCGCTAGCGAGGCTCGCTGAGCCGAGCGAAGCTCGGCTCAACTGCGGAGGGCGCTAGTATGGTCGAAGGCGTAGCCGGCGAGCGGCTGTGAGAGAGTCTACGGCGACCTCAAATCTATACTGAACTTCGAGGATTCATAATTAAATGATACACAACAGCAATAATATGCGGTATGCGGTGGTCGTCACACCCCACGAGCGTACTGTGTACCCTCGAAAACTCACCACTTTTTTTTACACAATCCCCCCTTACAACGCATCGATTGTCAAAAGGCAACGGACTTACAAGATCTATAAAACCGCATTACAAGAGTAAGGGAATATACACATAAAAATACTTGTGTGGACATCGTGGAGTTTCGACCAAGACTGAAGACAAAACACATTTACACCAATATATACGCATTCAACACCTGATGACACAAGCGTCAATCAAAGGAATTATCTTATGTAACGAATAGATAGTAATTATATGCTAATCTTCGAAACGCATATAATTATTCATTCTGTAGCTCATTCATACACTTTGCACAGCGACGTACATTTGTTTAGAAATACGTGCATCACTTATATGATTATATAAATTATTAAATAAGGTCCCAAGTCGAACAATTATATAATAATCAATAACATCGCTGTTGCCATTACTATGTCAACGGACACAAATACTGTCTTTAAGCATTGTTACGTCACTTGTAAAGAAATTAATCATTCTCCTTTCTATATGTTAATGAGCATCTTTTTTATGAGATGTTCTGATTTTCAATAATTTTATACATTTTCAGTCAATTTCTCACTTATTTCTTCTAATTTTTGCTAGACAAGAGCTAGACGATGGTAGCACCTATGATGATATCAACACGGAATCAAACGAAAGAGCAAAGGAGAAACGCCAGATCCTGCTCTTTCCCAATCTCTGGAACACTTATAAAAGTGATACTTCCCATGGAGACGAAAAAGGACTATTTAAGGAACACTCTCATTGATAAAAATACATATGCAACGCCCTTGATTAAGGAAGTTTTGTACATAAGTCTTTGTTACAAGCAAAATTTACAGGAGTTAATTATGTAAATTGTAAGTTCTTAAAACTGTCTCTCCTGTAATGTCAGATAATAGTCTTGAAAATTTTAAATTATATTTCCCAATGTCAAATGTGCTCGTGTAGCGCCCGTCTACAAAGGTTCTGGTGATGTTTTTCATATGTCAAATTATCGACCGATTTCCATACTACCAGCTCTCTCTCAAAAATCCTTGAAAAAATCGTGTATAATGCGCCGATTATTTGTCTGCTTCTAATCTAAATATTGATAATCAGTCTGGCTTTCGTAAGAGTTACTCGTACCAAATATCTTGGTGCCAAGATGTATTTAAGACGCTGGTCAACGTAGGTTTCACTTCCGATGGTGTAAAGTGTGGAACGCCTTATCTACAGATATCAAACAAAGTACTGTGTTTATACGTTCAAATGTCACCTGAAAGACTATATCAGAAGGAATATTCCCCGTAGTTTCTCTATTCTCGTACCTATTTTTCAGGTTTCGAAGATTCCGAAACTTAGTATTCAATTTCAGGAATGATGGAGTGCGAACGACATGAGCAACAATCGTAAAAGAAATCTTAATTATTTCGTGCTCATTATAAACTCTTAAAAATTCTCTCTTATCATATATATTTTCAATAATATTATTATTATTTTATTCCAATATTCCTGTCAAAGCTACCCGAGTTTGCCTCGCTCAAGGATCTCCAAGATATCAATTACATGCATATCATGGAAGTTAAATACGTCCAGCATCCAAACGTCGACTTTCTAAATTCTTAGGATATTATATATTATAGCCCAAACATGGGACTATATGCCCGAGGGTAGGTGACCATTTGCCCGACGTAAGGAGGGCAAATGGTCACCTGCCCCGAGGGTACATAGTCCCTTGTTTGGGCTATAGTGTTTTTATTACATGTCTCTCTTACACAGTTTTCACTCAAAATATTTAGATTTATTGGCAAATGATAATCAAATGCTTCATTTCCATCTTAGATGAAAATTCGTTAGAAATGGAACGATTTTTATCATCGAATGGTGCATTGATATAGTTAAACTACTGTTATGCAGTTTATCATTTTGTTCCTGCAAAATTTTCCTAAACTCGGATTTCCTATGCAAAACATGAAATTTCCACATTTTAACATCAAAACGTTGTCAAGTTTAAAATAGTTCCGGTTCACTTTCAGTCAAATGATGAATATGCGGCCCGTGACGTCATCGACGAGTTACCATTGAATCCTATGGAGCGCGCGACGTTCGATATAAGAGACATGTAATAAAGGAACTTGCACCGTGGTCCTTGAAAATTTGAATATCTGCTTCAGATTCACTCTTTGAATTGGTGGGCACAGTTTCACTGACATAATATAATTCACGTTAGAAAACAGGCACTTGTAAACATAAGAAGTTACCATAAAGCTGGTTCGTTTTGAAGCGAATCACACAATGTGAACATGGATGATTCACATCGAATAGTAGTTTTATGAGAATGATGTCAGTCTTTGACAAGGGAACCATGGGCGATTCAGGACCAGTGCTGGACAAGACTAACAAATACACGCCTCATATGACACATTGCTAGACTGCGCGATGAATTTTAAGGGCGTATTTTTCACGCAATACGGAAGCCCTAAATATAAAACGACTTTTATTTGAAGCGGGTTATTGTCTGACATTTAATATATATCAGGGAAAACGTCAAATATCTTTGAATGAAGTATCTCTCATACGATGATGTCAATCGTTTGCTGGCTTTTCGATGTATCTTGTCAATGGTTTCACAATGCCATCGTCTCTTATCTGCTGTTCCCTATCTTTTCTTAATAATGAGTGATTTTTACAAATTATTGATATTAGAACTGAGGATAAGTAACAATAGTGATAACTTGAGCGACCAGTTTAAAAAATGAGAAATTATACAATACAAAGAAAGGTCAATACATCTTCGTTAAAGATATATATTCTTGAAAACTTATCGGGAAATGTCACATATCTATCTATCTATATATATATATATATATATATATATATATATATATATATATGTGTGTGTGTGTGTGTGTGTGTGTGTGTGTGTGTGTGTGTGTATGAGATTAAAATTAAAATACCTTCTTACCCTTGGAAATAGTTGAGGTCAAACGTTCGAAGAATGCATATTGGTCTATTTAAGTGCACTAATTCATAATATGATCTCTTACATTTTGCCAGACAGTCGTGATATTACCTAAGTAGTCGTTTCCGCATACACACCCGTCTCATTGATTTATGTTTAAAACACTTGTGTCTTGTGTTTGCCAAACATCATGTAGATATGAGAAGTCATGGGCAGAACACGCAGATATAGCAATTTCTACATTTTTATGTTAACTTCGGACTTTAGTGGTTTTGAAAATGTTTTTTAACGTTGATACAGTAACATAAGTATATTCTTTAAATCAATATTCAGTACACTACTATGGGCACTACAGAACTCATCACGAAATGACGTCAGACCACTGGGATTCTCAAAAACTAAATGAATATATAAGCTGAAAATTTACTTGAAATATCGTATTTGAGTAACAGCCATACACCCATTATGGCTGGGTTAACATACAATTTATCAACATAGTGCTTTCTGTGTTGAAGCACATCAATATGCTAAATCTGTCTCCTGGTGAGTAAATATGAGTGTATGATAAATATAATATAATGAATAGCAGCCTGATTTGAGATTTTAAGGCTCCCGGTCTCGCTGATACTACAAGTCATCGAAAATTATTGCAATTTCAAGTGAAATTTAGAAAGTCCCAGCCGCATGCTGTACCACTTCTACCACTCAATATGTAAAATTGTCAATAATAAATTTCAACATGATGCATTGATGATATATGCAACAGATGGCAGAGGCAGTCATTACACTCACTCAACCTATTTTGTTCTTATTACATCATCAATTCTTCCCTCATCCTTTTGTTTTCTTCTTCTATCTTGTTGTTGATGAGCTGCAATTCTTTGGCCAATGCAGCATGAGTCTTAAGGAGCTGATTCACATGTGCCAATATGGTGGCGCTGTTCTCTTCTAAATCACTGGACAACTGCTGTCGTTGCTTGGCGATGTCATCATTCATAGTCAAAAGCTAAATTTTGAGAACGAGGTAAGAATGCAATTGTTATTTGAAGAAATTGCTGTCACTTTTCAAATGTAGGTCAGCATACAAGCCTGCCCGTGTCTGAAGTAGCGTTTTAATGGTGAGATTCTGATCAACTATGAGTAGAGCTATAATTTGCTATTGTAGCCTTCTTCACTTTTGTTGTCTTTTTTTGAAATCGACAATAACAAATTCGAAACAGCTATGATATATGTCCTCTATATGGTTCCAGACTGCCATAACCTTTTAGAGTAATAACTTAGGGAGTCACGGAATTAACTCATAAAACATTTAAAAGGGCGAAAAAGTGTACTTGGGCAAAAACACGTCGGTTCATAATTTCAGCTAAGAATTGGCAACATGGATGATGAGATATAAATTTATACTTACGATTGTTTTTTCCTCCTCTTCTTTCAAGTTTGATATCTGCTCTTCTAACTTCTCTCTGTTCTGCTCCAGAAACACAATGCAGATAGGTAAACACAAGGTAGTTACATTGAAAAGAGGACGTTAACTTTGGAAATGATTCGTAACGTTAACTGCAGTCAGCATTATTTAAGATCACTCCAAAATGTCCGGATTGACGATTTGAGTTGGCAAAATGCCAGAATATTTTGTTTAAATGGATAAACATATAATTAAATTGATCATGGAAAGAACCGAGCTAAATATGTCAATCCACATGACATACTTCTGTAATATGTAGAGGTCTGTCTGCCAAGTTCTTTCTGTAGCTTATTCCTCTCACTTGTACATTCTCATTGAAATCCACTGAGGGCGGTTCGTCCAATCGTTTCAATATTCTATCAATATACCTTTGTCTCCTCTTCATCGGCTTTCGTCACTTCCGGATGAAAGTTTGCTACTGGCGCATCTAGTTGATCATCGTCAGATTTCAGTACAGCCGCATAAAACCTTTCTATTGCCTGAAATGCGGATTTTGTACAGTGATCCTAACATTAGCACTTGATCAGTCTCAAACAATGACTTCTTTGAATTATTTATGGAGTGATTTGAAATAAAAAATAAATTTAAATATTTGAGTGTAAAGCATGCCGGAGATTGCTGTATATGTCTTCAAATCTTACAAAACCAGCATCATTTACATCAGGTAAATCATACATTTAAGTGACATGAAACAATCTTTTGTCTTAAATAAGACAGTTATGAGGTAAATGCCGAACAAAATATGCGAACATCGTGTGACATAATTGTAAACATCGTCTAGGAGAGGTTTTATGATTACAGATATATGTATTAGTGAGAAATTATGTACTTACATGTATAGGATAAAGCCCAAGTACGAGGGCTCTTCTGGTATATAAAGTCCAACCCAACGATAAAATGTCGAGGCCGCAGGCCGAGACATTTTATCGTAGGGTTGGACTTTATATACCAGAAGAGCCCGAGTACGAGGGTTTTATCTGACTTAAAAACTATCGCCCCTAACTGATATATTTTCGTTTTCAATGTGTTTACGTCAACCGTCCCCTTTGTCAATGTAACATGTTTAGGATATGAATTAAACTTTTATTTGTGAAATAGCCTTCCAATGTAATGGAACATCTATAAATGCCCTAGGGCACATTATATAAATGCCCTTGGGCACAGCAGATTTTGTGTTGCAGCTGGTTTTCGCTGTGTTACCAAATTTGAATGTTAAAACGTACCAGATGTCTACAGAATATGACATGTTCACTTTTGATTGGACAGTACTTTACTACGGCGCTGTCATTCGTTTCTGGAATTTGGTGACCAAGGCTTTATGAGTAAATAAAACACCCTGAATTGAGCACTCTGATTGGTCAATCAACAGTAGATATTATGTACTTAATCTCAAGATACACTCAGATTGGTAAAATGCATTTTCAACATAAACAATCAACATTTCTTCATGTGCAAAAACATATTTTAATCATATCAAGATTATTATTGGATTTACAATGATTGATTGATTGATTGATTGGTTGGTTCAATGGAAAACACAACCAAGACAACCTTGATTCATGTCCTTCATGCGATGATATGTGTTTTCTGGATAAGTCAACAAATTACTTACGTCCGCTAACTCTCCTTTGTATACTTGCCAGATCTGTGGACCACGTGCTCGTTCTTTGTATTCTTTTTCAATGTTGCTGATTTCCCAGTCAACGTTAATGGAACGTCTAGAATCTTCATTTTGACACAAATTGATCAAAGGTTTTAGTTTATTTTCAAACAATTCGTCGACAATTCTTTTGCAATACACACGGGACTCTTTGGCGTTCGACTCTAGCAAAGCCTTCAGATGTCCACTGACGAAAGTATGGCCGTCTTTACTGTAGACAGCAATCTTTCCCTTTAGAAAGAGAAAATATATGTACCTTAGCACTTATGATTTCGAACAAAACAGCAAATTGATGTTGTATGAAAGATTTTACGACAGCCGATATTTGTCAATAAATATGTTTTATGACACAAAACTTTCTCAATGCCATTTATGGGCGACTTAGACTTCTGATCAGGTCGAATACGTTTCCTTGAATGAAAACAACACATCAATTCTAATGCATGAACTTGTCTTTATAGCTTATCCATTTTATTTGCTTTCTTTTTTTCACGTAAGGAACAAAATAACTTTGCTTGTTGTCAAAGCTTAAAGAATAGGAATAAATATGTTCAAATTTGTCTAAAACCACCCTGTAATGATTCCGCTTTTAGTAGTTGTCAGTGCTCAATCATGGATCGTGTCTTTAAGTATTTGTGGTAATTAAATGAAGTATTAAATGTTTGTTTATGGAAATAAAACCATTGGAATCTACTGCCATTCGGAATAAATTAAAAGTCATATTTATGTTGACGCTCGCTTACAGCCGGCTCCAGCCGAAACATGAAATTAAAAAACTGAAGTGTGAAAATTCTTACCAGCAGTTTCTTTCTATACACATTCAGACGAGAGGAATCAGTTATGTACTTGGACTTGACACTGAAGTATTTCATCAATTTTGTGAGACAATCGTTATGTTTGTAGATGATCTCGTGGTTTGGGCAAGGGATAACTGATTTGCTGAACTCGTCCATGCTGCTGTGGTACCTATGCAACGCCTTTTCCTGGACGTCGTTGAGAAGAGTTTCAACAACCCTGGAACCGACTGAGTGAATATTGAGGACGCCACCAGACGACGAGAACTCTGACACATATTCCTTTAGTAGCTCGGCAAATTCTGTACGGGGCAATTTTGAGATGAAAAGTTTGATCAGGCATTGTAAAATATTCAAATAAACAAGCTTGAATCACTAGTTCTTTGATCAAACACAAAATCTATTGCATTTATTATTTCTAGACAGGTTATAAATCATACGATTCGCTAATTCAACTGAAAACCAAAAACATATAAACAGATCCGAAATTCCCAACGTAATGTTTGAAACATGAATTAAGTGATTTGTACCAGTAAACTCTGACTTACGTTGTCCATGGATGTTTCCAACGTACGGCCAAGCTTTTTTAGGCTTCATCAGACGCATCAAACGATCGAGGAAAATATCTATTTCCGTTAAAAAATCTGGACTTAGGTTTGTGCGATTTTCCCCTTTGTCCATATTGGCCAAGACGTCGGCATCGATGGCTGGTGTGGAGAGTTTTACAGCATCGAATAGTGGGAAGGATTTAAGGAGAGCTTTTCGATAAGCATTGTACTCTTTTACTCTGTCGATACTATCCCCAGTCTCTTCCTCCAATTTTAACACCTGTAGCAAAATAAAAAAAACAAACAAACAAATAAACAAGCAAAACTAACATCTGTCATATGCTCACGATGGCTTTCATGACATTAACATTGATGATGCCGTCGCATTCGACTCAATTTCATCCATATTATCATCAGGAGTACTACCTTTGGCAAGCCAACGAGTCGCGTTCTTGCCCTGGCAAGAATATCTATTATTTAATATCAATGTCTTCTGTGGCTGTTCTTACTTTATTTGCTTTGTTTGGTACAGTATAGTCGTAAATTGAATCTATGTTTAGTCTTTGGTTAGGAGGCATTTTGATCCCTGAATGAAGGCAGGATAAAAATCTAACAAAAAATATAATATAAAATGCGATCATTTACGTAAACACTGCGTGAACATGATTTTTAGAGATAGTGAAATCCGCAGAAGGAAAATAGGTCACCAGGTAAATCAGTGACATACCTCTTCTAGGATAAAGTCTTTTACGTCCACTTCGATCTCTTCGTCGCCCCTTGAGACAGAAAACGCCATCGATACATCACGAAGAAGCCACATGAAATTTGGAAAGAACTTAATAAAGTCCTTCGCTTGTGACTTTGTTGTTTTGCCATCCTGGCTTACGTGTATCACATTACCGAGTGTTCCAATCCAGCTAGAGATAGAACAATATCACTCATGAATTTATTTGACAAAATAGTCTGGTCAATACGCTTATGTATATATTTTGGGATAATTGGATGAGATTGGTATAATTTGATTTTTCATGAAGAACATTTTGGTCATGGCAGTTGTTTTCTAAATCATACAAAACAGACAGAATAAAGAAGCACGTAAGATGTACAGATGGTTTTGTTTTCTGTTAAAATCGAACATAAATTTATTTCAAGTACGCTTTAAGGAGGTATAGTCACTTATTTTAAAGTAATCAAAATAATTTAGAACTTCCGTGGTATCACAAATGACACTAAAATTTATATAACTTGAAGAACTTTCCCGGTTATTTACGCTGGAAAGGACAAGTGCAGAGTGCTGAATTTCCCTGAAACTAATGAAATTATCATATCTTTCATTCTGTGTATTAAAGTATTGCATCACGCCTTGATGGAGTTATTGCTATGACAATCTGTGACAAGCCATTCCTGAATTGTAGGAAAGGTTTAAACATTTGCTCGTTTATTGTCAATATTTTCTATTCACTTGAAAATATTTCGTGTCGCCTTACAATCCTGCTTCGATGATACGTAAGGAATGGCTGATGAAGTGCTGAAGGTGGTAATCTGCATAGAAAAGTCGATTGTGTGACATGCACTAAAATTTACTCAATTTCTGTCCCTGAACTAACTAGTTTTGTGACAGTTATTTAGATATATGTGCCATGATTTACTATTTCAAGTTGTTGTAAATGTTTTTCAACAAATACTATTTCATCACGGTCAAGTTATCAATAAGAAAGAAGAAAAATTAGCGGAACTTGTGTGATCTAAAAAGACAATTACTTGACTTTGGTTATATGATAGCATATGACATGATTAAGCAATTTGTATTCCCTTACATAATTTTCATACAGGTAAATGTGCTACCATCTATTCACCTCAATTTCTTGATATCTTCTGCAGTCATGGATCCTCTGCTATTGTAAACAAGAACAGATGACAATAGTGACATCAGTGAAAATAGTTGCAAATCATCCTGACTGTACGCGTCGTAGGCGCCGAGTCCCTCCGTGTCCATGACAACCACAGTGACTTCGATTCCTTTCCTAATCTTTTTCTTGGACAGCTCAGTACCCATCCAGATACCTGGCATGGAGGAAGATGGTGGACAACCTTAGTGGGAAAATTCACTCAATATTAAAATTCATGAGGCTTTATGACAAGTTGATGGAGATTGGTAACCGAACACTAGAACATTCAGTTGGCAAAACCTGTTATTGGTATCTTGGTTTTATTCAGACTAGAAAACTCTCTCAGTTACTTCTTAGCGTAGTAGTATTTAAGAAAATGCCAGCTATATATATTATACAAACCCATGGTCTGTGGTTGCATCTTGTTGGATGTTTGAAACACACAGTCAAATGGTCCTGGTTTGATCAGCTGACTGGCTATGTATGATTTTCCACATCTAGCGGGACCAGTCACAGCAACTGGACAGATTGGTCCATCGATGGAACGTAGGATTTCAAGAGCGTCCTCACACACCACCAACTTTCCTCGTTTCTTTCGTTTTTTGACGAGTATGCCCTTTTCCCTATCCCATTCAAAGTTGTCCGGGTAACAGAGAGGAATTCTTTGAGGTGTATTACCTTGTATGATGAAAATATTAGGCAAAAATTACGGTTAGGATTCCGAATATAATGATGAGAATTTGCAATATTTCTGTTGCAATGGTTTTTTTTGCCACTCTACTGATTATGAAAAAAGCAATCTTTGTGCATTTAAACACAATCTAACACGATTGGAACTAATTTGGGATAATTGGATTTTCATATTTTTTAAATTTACCAAAAGTGTTTGGTGCCACATAGTTGAATGTTGCAATAATACAAGTTACTCATAAAAACGTGTGAGTAATGTAAAAAGAAAAGCAGATGAGATTACATTTGTAGATTAAATCGGCATTACTTCACCATCCAATTATCCCAAATTAGTTCCTATCGTGTTAATCTCATAAACATAACTCTATAGCGAGTTTTCATACTTACTCATTATGCCCACAGAAAGAAAATATAGGCCTTCGAAACTCTGTAATGAAGCAAAAAATGAAGTTAAACAGTCGCCGTTGGACACATTAAGCTTATATCAGTAATTTTCAAAAACGACTCGCACTGTTGCTCTTTAAATTTTAGCGTATATTTTGACACAGCGAAGTGGACGCATATTTCAAAAATGTGTAAAGTTGACATTCCTGATGGATGACATATATCACAATGAGGATTTGCATTACGTATATAACACGATTCAGTGATGAAGGGTCAAAAATTGAATAAGAAGTGTCACTTATTACTACTTTCAAGGAAATTAACTGGCTTTGTTTGAAAGCTCTTTATGGGCAGTGATTTATGTTTGAGTTTTGCCGCTGTTGCATGACATTGCACATAGAGTAAGGTATGACATCTTTTGTGCCAGGATTTATCAATATACCAAACGATCTTTTGACGTTTAAGCATTTAGAAAATATGGCACGGCATAACACGGTTTAAATAATCTATAATCAAACACTTCAGCCTCTTATGTCATGACATCGTCAACTGACATCTTATATTATACCTTAACCCTAGCAATGTATTCCCCGTGGCATGCTTTCATCATATATTAATCGCTCTGAAATATAAATATTCAATATTTCAACGGCATATGGTGAACAATTGTAAAATACAGGTTCGAAAACATATCGATGGACGCCATCATGACAGACTGTCATGTTGTGGTTGAAAGTTTAGTTTTATACGTATCATCTATGCGACACCAGCTTCATATTAGTATACATGAATATTAATATTTTCACTTAATGTATCGATCAATAAACGATGTTAATATGCAAGCATGTGACAAGCGTTAAGCTGAATTACATGATGACCGTACTCAAAGGTTATTCGTACATCCTGACGGATGATCTCATCGACTGCTTCGCTGTATTTCTGTGTCCACATCACAAGTTCGTCGATGCTAACTCGCAAATATGGAACCCTGAGAATTTCGGGGTTAGTTAATATGTTAAGCCGGTCGGAAGGTGTGAAACACACTGACATCGATAATTCCAAAATCAAACTATTTGAAGAGAATTGGCATGCAAGGCAGAGTGTTGAAACAGCGATTATCTGCCATCGTGAAGTTAGATTGAATATTAGAATATTGTCGGTTTCGTGAAGGTTACGGTATTTTGAAAATCTGCCACCACATGGCGATTGCGATGTGACAAAACCATAGACCCTAGAGAAACATTCTATGACAGAACTGAATGGACGCTTCGTTGTGCCAACACCTGACACAAAAGCCAAAAGCTGAAAATGGTCGAAGCCACTTCTGCGTAAGACTCGAAAAGAAGAGTTGCATTAAAGAAAAAGCCATATGAAGTTCTATCATCCATTTCTTATATATGCTTCAAAATGCGTTAGCACTGAAAT